>NC_142777.1:13740263-14340263 GCF_988280905.1 Pimephales promelas
TAGAAATATAATATTACTACTACTACTAATAATAATAATAATATATTTGTAATTTTAAAAAGTCAAGCAAAATTTCTAATGATTTTCTAGATTTTTTCCGCTCTAAAAGATTCCTCAGGTTTGTTCAGCTACAAATTGTTCTTTGTGAATACAACATCTAAGGCGTTATGATAGTGTGGGATCCCTGAATCTGATATCTTGGCAGCTAAACACTACTGGTAACATCCTTCAGATCTCTTAAGAATCTCTAGAGTAAAACACATGTGAAATTATGAAGTCTTTTACTCATGAGAATAATCTGTAAAGCCAGAGAGACTCCATTTAACTCTCCCTGCAGCCTAGGAGAAATTAGCACAATCTTTAGCGATTTTTCTTTCCAATGGGAAGTTAGCACTCAGAAAGAGTAGATGAAAAATCCCTGTCACACTGCTCTTAACTACACGGACACATAACCCTTCCGCTACGGAGGGCCATTAGCGAGCTGAGAAAAAGCTCTCTCGGCAGACCTTTTATAATTGAAGACTTTCCAATCTAGGCGAGCGAGAGCCCTTGTGTCTGCCCTTAGCATCCATAAAGCAGGAGCTTTGTTAGAGATTTACCAAACAGAACCCCCAGACCCCCTAATAATTGGATCCAGGCAATTATCTCTGGGAGACATTGTCCATTATCGCAAGTTACATCCTCTCTGTCATAAATCGCTATGACGATGTATAGGCCTAGTCATGAATACAAAGTAAAGGGAATTGATTGCCAGCGTTACATGAGCGTAGTGGCAGCCGTGTAATGAATCCCGGGCACTCACTTCGTATTGAAGGGCTCACTTGAAAACGAATAGACTTGGCTCTAGAGGTGCCGGCGGAGGCAAGTGGTCAGTAAATCTATTTTACGCTCCTATGGAGATGAGATATGCTCTTATTGTTTGTGCTTGTCTGTGTGAGTTGGATGCAATTGGGCTTTTTTTTTTTTTTTCCGGAGACAGGCGTAATGTGGTTTCGGGCTATTGATTCGTTTGTGTTTGAGAAATGTGAGTTCAAGTTAAGCCTTTACGAGGTCGTACCGATAAGTCAGGATGAAAAAACATAATCCCTAAAAGTGGAGAATATCACTCCGCACTACTTTACCGCACAAAATGAACTGCTCCGAATCATAAACTTGTTGTAAAGTTGGAAATATATGCCAATCTGGTGGCCATAAAACTGGACGTTGCAGCAGTATCATAGAGACCGGCATTACATCTTCAGACATAAGAGAATTACCTCAGTTTAATGGCTTTATTTCCTCCTCCGATGATATCTGTTTTCTGTATGCCTTTACGAGCTTAGAAAATTACCTCAGTCTTGACTCTTTTTCATTCACGTAATCATCTCAACCTTAAACGCCACTTTGGCTTCACAGATGGACAAGTTCGGCAAAGCTGTGAATTACGCAGACGGGGCGCTCTCGTTCATCGAATGTGGCAACGCCATGGAACGGGACCCGTTAGAGGCCAAGTCGCCTTACACAATGTACTCAGAAACTGTAGAGCTCATCAGGTCAGTGTTCTCTTCATTTCTTGATCAATCGAAAATAAAAGATGGTCGTCATTATACGTTCCATCCGGTTTGTCTAACTCAAGCACTTTTGCTGTTTAAGGTACGCAATGAGATTAAAGAACTTCACCAGTCATTCCGCCACAATAGCTGAGAAGAAGCTCGCTGTACTGTGGTAAGTTTGCTCTATTTGATCATATATACCGTTCAAAGGTTTGGGATCAGTACGATTATTTTTGGTTTCGTTTTTTTTTTTTTTTTTTTGGAAAAAAAATGAATACTTTTAAAATGAAATTAAAGACAATGAAAGTGACCAAAAAAAGTTTATTTCAAAGAACCTTCAGTTTTCGCAAAAATGTTAAGCAGCACAACTTTTTTTCACCATTGATAATAATGGGAAATGTATATTGAGCCGGAAGGATCATGTGACACTGAAGACTGGAGTGATGGGGCTAACATTTTAAAGTGCATTTCAATTGAAAACAGTCATTTTAAATGATAATATTTCACAGTATAACTGTATTTTTTTTAACCTTGGTGAGCAGGTGAGTAGTGAGCATCTGATTGGCTAGCTCACAGTTTCCAGAAATGTAGGATGCACAAGTTTGTTTACAAGGCTTCTGCAATGAGCACTTTAGAGGAAGACCGACTTGCTTGATTTTTTACAAAGTTTGCGAAGCTCATAGAATCGAACATTAGCAAGTAAACGTGCTGTCCTTGAGAATATCCCTACATTCCGCTTTGCTTCAAGATTTATGCAGGTTATATGAGATCACCCACCCTTAAAGGAGTAGTTTACTTTTTAAAAAAATGCTGATAATTTACTCACCCCCATGTCATCCAAGATATCCATGTCTTTCTTTCTTCAGTCGAAAAGAAATTAAGGTTTTTGATGAAAACATTCCAGGATTTTTCTCCATATAATGGACTTCAATGGGAACCAAACGGTTCAAGATCCAAAAGACAGTTTCAGTACAAACTACAAACTGTTCAAAGGGCTTTAAATGATTTTAGATGATGAATAAGGTTCTTATCAAGCGAAAAAATCGCTCATTTAAAAAAAAAAAAGTTGAAGTTTTATAAGCTCAAATGGTCGACTTGCTCTGTTCTCTGACGCACGTTCGTGACTCTCCTGTTCGAACACATTTATCAAAATAAACACATCTTTTTTTGGTTCATTCAACAAATTCGTCATTTGGTTCATTCAACAAACAAAATGAACGAGTTGACTTGGGAAAAGATTTGTTCATTTTGATGAACGAGTTCGAACAGGAGAGTCACGAACGCGCATCACAGAACAGAGCAAGTTTTGAACAGTTTGCAGTTTGCACTGAAACTTTCTTTTGGACCTTGAACCATTTGGTTCCCATTGAAGTCCATTATATGGAGAAAAATCCTGGAATGTTTTCATCAAAAACCTTAATTTCTTTTCGACTGAAGAGAGAATGACATGGATATCTTGGATGACATGGGGGAGAGTAAATTACCAGCAAAAGTTTTTTTTTTTTTTTTTTTTTCAAATGTGAACTACTCCTTTAAAAGTCACAGAAAAAGATGAATCATGGCCAATCACTTTAAATGTCAATTAAAAGAACCTTTCTTGACAAAGTAGCTAGAATGACCCCCAATGTCCTCAAGACATTATGCCAATAGTCTGGAGATGTCAGATCAAAGCAGTGCCTATCTGATAGAAAACTATTTTATTTAAAGTGTTATGCAGTTAGACACCCAACATGCAGGTCAACAATGCGAATTACATTGATAACCCAACTGATGTAGTTGTTTTGAAGTGGTGTAAGCGTTCGGGCCTTCTAAGGGCGTTAGGGGTGGTATTATAACTCCAACGCCGTTCCCCGCGTACCATCAGAAGCTAAATCCAGCGCTTTGCTCTAGCAGCCAGTTAAATCTCCCCTCAGCCATCACTCGACGACAATCATCCGTATCTGGAAGGAAGCTTTAAAACACTGCTAAAGCGCTTAATCAGCTTAGAGTGGATCATTATTCCTGTATTTCATTAAGCTATTAGAGGATAATGAAAGATTTCCACATGGTGACGGCGGAAACATATTCTCACCCAGATAAAAGCCGCCCGTGCTCTGCCTGCCTGTCACGCCGCGGCGGCTTGTTTATTCTGAATGTCAAGGTTAGTTTTGCGCTTATAGCGGAATGACAGTCATCAGCGCAGATTGGAATTCAGCTGCCAGTCTTTCTGCCGCGTTAATGAAAGCCGTCGAGCAGCCGAAAGGGATTTTTCAAAGGCTGCTGCGTTTATGATTTATAAACCCGGGTCGAGGACATAATACCGTTCGGGTGATATTATATGCCTTTGAGAGAGCTGTGAAAAGATGTTTACTCTCTGGCTTCAGATATATTAGGCCAATAGAGTTTGGCCTGTGACATAGGGAAATGTTTCACGCACAATGAAGACGCTTCAACAATGCCATAAAAAGACCTGAGTGGCTTTAGGGGGGAAAGACACCTTGCTTGTATATTAATGTGACTTCAGTTGTTTGGATGCGTCATAAATGTGAGAACGCTAGTTTTGGTTTCATGGGGCTGTGCATATGTCCCAAGCATCTGGTGTCTCGCAAGCATACTGTGGAAAGGTCAGCCACCCCATGATACTGGCTGCTTTTTTCCTCACTGCTCATACTGATGCACACTGATGCGTATGATAATACTGTTGTTGTTGTTGTTGTTGTTGTCAAAAGATATTGCTATAGGGTTTTTTGGCCCTGTGAATTTTCACAATTGCTAGTATTCAACTACTAAGGCCGTGTGTCCACCAAAGCATTTTTCCACGCGCCTGGCGTATGTTTTCAATTGTTTTCAATGGGAGCGCCGCATTTTTTAAACGCCATGAGCGTACCGAGGCGCTGAGCGTTTTTTTTTCACGCTGAAGCGCCCGGCGTTTTTACTGGTCGCTGGGAGTTGAAAAATGTTCAACTTTGGATAAAATGCAGCGCTCATCACTGTCACTTTTTACCCAGCCGTCCAATCACAGTGGAGGAGGGGCGGGACTAATACCACGCCGACCAACTGTCAACATTCAAATTGCTGCAGATATTCTGTATCATAGCAACGAAACGTCTCAAAGCACGGCGTCTTCAGCAGAGCGTCTAGCGTTTTCAGCTGGCTAAAAACGCTTTGGTGGACACACGGCCTAACGCCCGTTTCACACATACTCCGTTTGCAGTGCGTATGCGGTGAGTGTTGCCGTGCGTATCCGGTACAGGAGCCGCACGCGCTAAAGTGCTTTCACATATGCTGCGTTTGCATTGCATGAGCTGTACCACAAACACTCGCTATTTTTATTTCAAAATCAGAAGTTATGCAGCAATAGCGTGACCAGTGACCAACAGTCCTGTTATCCCAGTCCTGTTTTCACGTCCTTCCTGGCCGTTTTTTATAAAGTGATGTCCTGGTTTAAAAAAAAAAAACGCTGGAAAAGATCAGCTTGCTTTATAGCAAAATATAGGAGATGAGCAGACAAGGAGGATGAGGAGGAAAACAGGATAAAGAGGAAGGAAACTAGTTCGTTTTTGTACGTTTGTGAGAGGTATTTTTGTTCAATTTGAAGGTATTTCTTTTAGTTAATTAATATTGATATATTTATTTTTTCTAATACAGAAGAGACATTATTTTTTAATCATTATTTCATTCATTATTTTTTAAACCAACCTGTCATAATAAAACATGTTGAGTATCCTCTGAGAAGCCTATCTGATTTTGTGTCTTAATACAACAATTTTCTATCCACAGAGGGGGCATAGCCTATTTTAATTGTATTGAAATTAACAAGGCATCTTTGAGTAAAATTCGAGTATCATTTGTTTTCTGGGCCATGTGTCCTGGTTTTTGGTAATCAAAATATGTTCACCATATGCAGTAACTTTTTTAAAAATAAAAGTTTTGCCATGGATTTGCGATTCTCTTTTACAAACTTGAATGGGCGCATGCTCGTTTAAACACGATTTAAACAACGAATGCATACAATTCCATGCATTACTTGTATATTAAGATGTCTTAAAGTAAAAATATGAAACAATTAAATACCTTTATGGAGAGATTACTACATTTTATTGAATTAAATGCATTTATGGTGAAACTACTACATTTCGAGGTCAATCTGAGTTCATTTTGACCACGAACCGTGCGCTGTCACTTTATTTCTGCGTTTGCAGCACAGCAGAAATAGACTCGATACGGAAACGATCTCTGCACTGCTGTATACGCACCGCAACTGGAACGGATCGACGGACTGAATCCGCGTGTAGTGTGAAAGCTCTAACTTGTTAACATGGGTACGGAAAAAAATACGGACCGCATACGCACTGCAAACGGAGTATGTGTGAAACGGGCGTAACTCTGTCCAACTGTGGACTTTTGTTTTGAACATTCACCTGAACACATTTCTACCTTATCTAAAAGTTTGCATTGTTTTCAATAATACTCTATGGTGGAAATAATTTTTTTGGAATGAAACAGCCGACTGCTTTAAAAGCAGAATACAGTTGTCAGTCATTGTACGGTTATGTTCACACACAATTCAGTTTCTTACAGTAGTGACAACCACATTTTATTACCGTATAACTCAAAACCAAACATTTTCAGGACCGTATTCTCAGAAAAGCTGTGCGAACGGATCCAGACCCGACAACTTTAAAAAGTTCGCACTGTCTGTCACGTCATTCAGTGCGATAGAGCCGTGTATTGTGGGTTTTTGTGTCCCATCTGAAGGTTTTAGATCACCCGTCAGTTTTGTGGTCTACACGTGACTTTCCACACGGATATAATAGCTGCTGTCGGTTAATGAAGATTTAACGGATGAACTTGTCGTGTTTAAAAGTAATAAGACTTTTCAATTCTATGGACGTCGCCATCTTTGTAATATTTGGCCCTGTCGCTATGGGTACAGGTAGAAAGCCCGTGCTTGATTCCCATTGGAAGTTCAAACAGTATTCGAGACACTACTGTAAGTGACTGTTTGAACGGGACAATGGCTGGGTTTCAGTCACGTGATTATAATGCCGTGTGAAATTCAGATGGAGGGCAGGGAGTGAAGAGCGCAATGGACAAGATGGAGGAAAGTACATACTGTACTACTTTACACGCTATTACAAGAGAAAGATGTAAACAAAAAATCAAACATATGTTGGACGTGATCCTTACGTTATGAAGAGGAGTGATTATTCAACAAGATTTTCCAGCCATCGAGGCGGTAGATATCAGCAACTACCTCGTCTTGCAGACATACTTTGACTTTACAAAGTTCGGAAACATTACACATTACACAAACATAGCCACTTAAGTTGTATTAACTCACCTTTGACGAAGTGATCACTGCACATGGGCATTTTCCCATTCGGCTCCTCCCGACCGCACACGTAGGTTTGCATAACGACGCAAATCTTAGGCATTTTTAGTTTGTTAGTTCTTTCTAAATAGAGCAAATCACTTCCTGCCCTCCATTTGCATTTCGCGCCATGGCAACACAGTGGCGTGATGTCATATGAAAACAAGCTAATCGAGACTCCTGTATACAAACCCAAGAACTGACGGTGTGAACGTAGCCTTTGTCTTGCTAAAGTGAATTTCATGCATCCTATTAACAATGATTTCACATTTTTTGTAGGATTTGACAAAATTACTGCTTGTTTAATTCATTTAATTCAATATTAATTATCTCTTTCACTTCACGTTTTGTTTAATATATCATCTCAAGCTATTCATTTACAGTGTAGTTAATATACTGTATAAAATTGTTGGTCATAATGGCACACTTGTAGGAACATCATTTTATATATCCTGTGTATACATACAGTATACTGTGTGTGTGTATATATATATATATATATATATATATATATATTAGGGCTGTGCAAAAATTAATTGCGATGAATCGCTTCCAAAATAAAAGTCTGTGTTTACATAATATATTTGTGTGTGCTGTATATAATAATTTTGTATATATAAATACACACACATGCATGTATATATTTAAGAATTATTTGCGCTTAAATTCTGTATATGTATATAAATACATAATCTATATTATATAAATATAAATATTTTAGATATGAATAACACATTTTCTTTAATATATACATGCATGTGTGTGTATTTATATATACAAAATAATTATATACAGCACACACAAATATATTATGTAAACACAGACTTTTATTTTGGATGTGATTAATCGTAATTAATTTTTGCACAGCCCTGTTATATATATATATATATATATATATATATATATATATATGAGGGTTGAAGTTCATGTCACTTTTTTGATTATAATATTTTTAGAAATGCAATCAAATTTTTCTATGATGGACTTTTATATTTTATATTGAATAAAACTATCAAATCAACACATAAAAGCTTTAAAAAAATGCATAAATAATGAATAATGTCATGGTTAAAAATGTCCGGTTTTATCGTAATCTTAATATAACAAAAAGTTTGTTTAAAAAAATAAATAAATAAATCATTGGGATATAAAAGTGCACAAAGCTAAAGAAAAACCCATGCATTGCCTTGATGAAGCTACATTAGTATTCATAACAGCGTCTTTCAATATCCCTAGAATACGTTAGGCAGGATCTTAATGGCACATAATGATTATTTTCTCTTTTTCAGCAATCGATGTTTGTCACTTCTGTACTTGCGAATGTTCAAGTTGAAGAAAGATCATGCAATGAAGTATTCACGCTCACTAATGGAGTATTTCAAGGTAACACCCCATGCCTTTGTTTCTCGCAAATAAGCAAACGAGCCAGAGATCTTGGTTTTGGCCGCGTATTTATTTGAATAGCATGTTCTCATGTATTATGCATGCCAGTATTACATATACACTGTCCAATTGTAAAGTGATTATGCAAAATTTGCACGAGACGTACCATCCTTTTGCATTTTTCTGATTATGTGCTGTCTGTTTATAAATTATGTCCTCAACCCACGTTTTCTTGTTCCCTCAGAATTCTGCGAAAAGTTCCCAAGCACCTTCACCGTGGGGAGCCAATGGAAAGTACGTGCATTTTTTCCTCTCCTTTTCCTTTTGTATTTCTGCCAGCTTATGAAAAGATTCCATCTTGCTTGAGAACAGCCTGAAACGTCCTCCCGCTGCCAAGTACTATAGTGAGAGTTATGAAACCTCAGTCATGGTTTATTGACATCAATGAAAGGACATGAAGAGATGAACTCTGGGAAAGCAGCATCGCTTCCATGTCAGCTCCATGGCAACTGAGTACCAATGGGGTGAGCTGGTGCGAAAGGCGCTGTGTTTGACTTTGTGTGTGTGTCTGATCTGGCCTTTAGCAGGACACTACCCAGGCCCGCTGTTCGCCTGCCAACCTGCCTGTCAAAAGCTATTAGCCTCACCGGTCCGGCCAGCAATAAAGAGTGTGATCAACACATCCGTCCTCAACCTCCTCCTTTACCATCATGAATCTTTTTGCCTTTTTTTTTTCTCGCCTCCGAGGGAGTTTATTTATTTTAGCCGAGCCCTGAAACCCGTTGCGGTGACAGGGCGCATAATTTAGCCGGCCGAGGGCTTGAGTGTGTTTTCATTTTTCAGTGGACTACAGGCCACTGAACCAGATTATTTGGGGTTGAAGGACTAAAGAGGCCAGTGAATATGTGTGCTGATGGGACGGCCGTGTCTGCAGGTCACTGTTGAGGATGTACTGAGATACTGATAAAAGGGTTGTTGGGTAACTATAAAGAATCTTATAGCTGGCGGTAGTGGTACTACCCATGTGAATTAGAAGTGTGATTTATTGAATTGAATGTGCACTTGAAGCGTACTTCAAATCTTTAAAGCCTGTTTTTGAAAATCTATACTTGCAGATAATATAATATTAATGAAATAAAACACAAAAAGTATATGATCAGAAAGTTAAGCAGTTTTGAACTTTTTATGTTATACAAGATCCAGCTTGTTGTTTAAAGTTGGTTTGATCTAATTTAAGTTGAAATGACTTAAATATCCAATATTGTACTTAAAGGGATACTCCACTTTTTTTGGAAATAGGCTCATTTTACCACTCCCCCAGAGTTAAACAGTTCAGTTTTACGGTTTTCAAATGTATTCAGCCGCTTTTTTTGATATTTAGAAGACTATCAGTAACCAGTATATTTTTTTCCTACTATGGAAGTCAATGAGACCAGAAACTGTCTGGTTACTGATATTCTTCTAAATATCAAAAATCGGCTGAATAAAATCGAAAACGGTAAAACTCAGCTGTTTAACTCTGGGGGAGTGGTAAAATGAGCCTATTTCCAAAAAAAAAAAGTGGAGTATCCCTTTAAAAATGTTAGGCAGAAATTTTTTTATTTATTTTGTTTTATATTTTTTTACAATGAATGCCATTTAAGAGAGCACATTTTTTTTACTATTTCTTAACAAACTTAACTAAACTTTTTTTAAAAAAAAGTGTTACTTTAAAGTACATAAATCATTTTTTTAATGAACAATGACTTTAATGACTAACATACTAGCACATTTGGTAACACTACACAATAAGGTTCATTAGTTAACTACATTAGTTAGCATGAATTAATAGTGAACTGCACTTATGCAGCATTTATTAATCTTTGTTAATGTTAATTTCAGCATTTACTAATTATTCAAGTCTTGTTAACATTAGCTAATGCACTGTGAACTAACATGAACGAACCATGAACAGCTGTGTTTTTATTAACTAATGTTAACAAAGATTAACAAATACAGTAAGTAGTGCCCATGGTTAGTTCATGTTAGTTAAAACATGACAAATTAACCTTATTGTAAAGTGTTACCGCACATGTAAAGTGCTTTATTATCAAGTCTGTTATTGAAATTTAATATACTAAATTGCAACTTCATCATTACAAATGCGTAATTACAAATACGTGACACTAGTTTCATTAGAAAGCCACAGCCAATCAAAACATATTAGAGTAATATAGAGTAAAGTGGCGCAGGATATTTATCCAATGAGAATTCACTACCAACACTCTTATAATTAAAGGATCTTTATCAGCATCTATATGGTTCCATGACGAATGTTTCATATTTATGGAACCAATCTATTATTAGGGGAGCACAAAATAGTTCTTCTATGGCATTGCTACAGAAACCCTTTTGGAACCTTTATTTTTAAGAATGAAACATTAAAATTTACAGAAACTGAGCAGTGAACTTTGAAGGATAGGAATGATCCGTTTTGAATTTGAAATAATGCTGGTATACAGCAAATTGGATTTTCCAAAATTCTCATTGGTCAATGTTTCATCTGTACCAGGAGCACAGGTACCCCGTCTCCGATGTCCCTGAGTCCATCTCCTGTCAGTTCGGTCAGTAGCGGCACTGGAGTGATGGGCTCTTCCTCTGCCTCTGGAAGTGTGGCCATTCCCCAACGCATCCACCACATGGCAGCCAGCCATGTCAACATCACCAACAACATCCTGCGCAGCTACGAACACTGGGAAACCTCTGACAAGCTGGCCCAGGAAAGTCAAGGTAGGATGGGTTTTGAGTTATATTTCAGGTTTTATTGTTCAGCAAACAGCTTGTACAGACATTTGTTTTTGAGAGAGTGAAAGAGCGATAAATACTGATACTGGTATGCAGTGATTTTGTTGGGATATAACATTAAGAAAAGGCCATAAAGGAAGTGTTCTGCGTAAAGCCCTTATATTCGTTTGGGTCACATGATGTCACTGTAGCTCTGCGCCGCCATCTTTAAGACCGACAGTCTCGGTAAGGAGTGCAATATGTTGCACAAACAGCCGAAAGAGGAACCCTGAACTGGTATTTTATTTCATACCAAAAGAAAAGGATAGAAGAAAGAAGTGGTTAGCTGAAGAGAAGAGAAGAGCTGTATGTCTCATTTTTCTGTGCGCACACACCCGACCCGAAGCATGCAGCCGTATTCCCCTATACAGTGCGCGAGAAATGAATCGAGCTCTGTTTCGTGTCTGAATGGACAACTACACACTACTTTATGTTTAAATGTCCGTTTTGGGGAGTATTCAAGTATAATAAATCGGTTATATCTTTAACAGAGTTGTCATAAAGTCTCTTTGGTAGAGAGAGAGAAGGAGAGAGAGAGACGAGGAAAACAAAGCATGCAAATTAAATTACTGACCGGAAAAATTATCGAGCAAATTTTTTTTTATCGTGCGATTAAATAATTTATTGACTATCGCGACAGGTCTAATCCAGATTAATGACAGCTAGCTGTGAGCCTTCCGTCGTAACTAACAGCTGTCAAGCTGCAGCTGTTAGCCACTTAACTAGCTAACAACGCTACCTCAGAGCAAACAACCACCAAAATCATGCATTTTTTTATAATACCTATTACATTATATATATATATATATATATATATATATATATATATATATATACTGTATATACTGTGTATATATATATATATATATATATATATATATATATGTATCTGGTATCTCTGTCTCTCTCTCATTCAAATGGGCAGTTTGGGCGGCCATTTTGGGAGTGCCGAAGTTATCACATCACTTTGTAGGCCAAAACGCGGAAGTGAGTTAGCATTTTAGCACTCCCGGTTCCCTCGCTCTAAAGTCTTTGGGATTTTTGAATGGGTGTTTGCTAAATCGCCTGAAATAAGGTCTGTGGTGAATAAAGCCTCTAAATATTTTCACGTTTTGATCTACAGTATGACATAAAACACACCAGTTATAACCTGCTTGTGTTAAAAGACCTTTTTGTGTCTGTTTGTGTGTTTTTTTTTTGTTTTTTTTTTGTTTTTTTTTTACTTTATATAGGTTTAATGCCCCGAGGATGGTTTTGTGACCGAAAGCTGCTTGGGCTATTAAATTTGCTTAACCCTCTGGTGCTCTTCGGTCATTTCTGACCGAAAATTTTTTATTTTTTTGAAAATGTTTTGAAATTTTAAAAATCCCAGCTTCATCGGAATGTTACGAAACTTGGTGACTTTTATGGCATTGGGTATGTGAACACACAAAAAAAAAATTGAGGTCATGATCCGAGCAGGCTAAGAAAAAATAGTCACACTTGTGCTCTTCGGTCAAAAATGACCGACCATAGGAAATGAATGGGAAATTGACAGAAACACTAAAACTTTGAGAATTTTTGTGTGTACAATCTACAAATCGGCCACGATGCAGAAAAAAAGTGCTCAGCATTGAAGGGGTGACACTCTAAAACATCAAGACTGCAAAACAGACATACTCACCTCTACACATACACAAAAACACCAATAAATTGTGATTAAAGAAATCTGTTTTGAATATTTAAAAATCACAGCTTCTTCAGAAAATTACGAAACTTGGTTACTTTTATGGCATTGGATATGTGAACACAAAAAAAAATTGAGTTCAATACAATACAAATACTTTATGTAAGTTTCAAAATGTATAAATTTTGGATTAACTTGTAAATATTATATCTTGATAGACAAAACATGTAAGGGCCACAACACAGATGTTATTTTTGCAATTTTCCAAAAGTCTATGGGGAAAATGCATAGCTTTTCGATCGAGGGAACCCATGCGCCGCTAACTTCCGAGTTGTCCTAGAAAGTGACGTCATCACTTCGGCACTCTATAAGGAGAGTGGCGTGTTTTATGCAAATCACTAACCTCATGCACGCACATGCTCATTTAAAATCCTCCACATTCATTAACATTAGAACGAGGTTAAGGACAAAAAAAAAAAAACGTTTAATCTGAGATTTTTTTTAAGTTTTCCTGTATGTACGATTGCGAAATAATTAACCCAATCATTAGTGAAAAAGACCCATTCTTTTAAAGGGATACTCTACTTTTTTTTGGAAATTACTTTGGAAATTTGGCTCAATTTACCTCTCCCCCAGAGTTAAACCGTTATAAGTTATACCGTTTTCGAATGTATTCAGCCGATTTTCTGATATTTAGAAGAATATCAGTAACCAGACAGTTTGTGGTCTCGTTGACCATCCTACTATGAGACTATTTCCAAAAAAAGTGGAGTATCCCTTTAAGCTGTTTCCAGAAAAATACTGAGAAGAGCAATGGGTTTATTTTTTCGCTTTAGTCGAGAGACAATTCGTCATTCGCCTACCATTTTTAGGGCTTTTATATCTTGCATTATAAAACAATCATTGAAGTGAAGAATCACTTTCCAAAATTCTCCTAAAATCTCTCCCTCGCGGATAAATCTCATTTCGTCTTCGCTGTCGTAAACTGTATCGCTGCATTATATAAGAGATTCACCTCTCACACTTGCAGTGACTCAACGTTTCGATATGGACCACCAGAGAAATGAAAAAGCGACTATGCTAATTGCATTTGAGATCTGATGTTGCTTGTCATTTCCTCTCTTTCGTTCTCTCTCTCTGTCCTCTGGAGGAGACTAATTAAAACCCTCTGAGACCCCGCGTGTTGTACGAGGTCTCCCCCGCCTCAGAAATCAGCCGTAATAAACTCTCTCTCTCAACATCCCCTCCTCAGTGTCTTTCCTAGAAAGGAACGCAGTTAAAGGCTTGGGGTACGAGCTTTGGTCAGAATGATAGCGGGATTGGCTCATTATGACAGAAGCAGGTCCTCAGGCGCGTACATGACTCTTTAGTCTGTTGTTGTCATCTGTTTGCTAATTGCTGCAGTCATTAGTAGGTGGCAGTGATGTCATCAGATACTCACGTTATCTTCAGGCTAAACTCACAGTAAGAAGATTCACAGTGATGTTTCTCTTTGATTTTCAGTGCCCGGGAAAATTTAATTAAAGATAAATGGATCTCTTTTTTTTTATTGATTTTTCTGTGTTCAGTGAAGAATGAATTATTATTTTTAATTATCATCTTTATTGTAGTTTTTGTTGTTGTTGTTGTCGTTTATCATAGCTCCATGAAAACGAGTGGCTGAAAGGGTTAAAAAAGACATCTCTTAACTCTTCCCCCACCAACGTTTTTTATTTTTATTTATTTTTTTTGATTTTTTTTTTTATGTTGCCAACAGCACCAGCATTTTTTTAGCCTAGATCCCAACCTGAACACCGCCCACAACATTTTTTTGGTCTGGAAGTTCGGTCTGGATTCGATCCATTGATCTATTCAGAATTAGTCGGGCCAATCAAATTGCCAGGGCGGGCTTTATACGATGATGGACAGATGATCTGCAGTTACGTAATCATCACGTTATCAAAGAGTGCTTGGGTTGAACTGGTTTCCCTCAAAGATGACTTGAATTGAGATGTATAGATTACGCTATCACATCTGTTGTAAAAGAAGTCAACAGCGCATTCATTTTAAAAGACAAACAGAGAACTACAATCAAGTCATTTGTGGATCGGAAAGATGTGTTTGCCAAAAGTTTATTTTATCAGCTGGCTCTGACGGTCGCTAAGAAGATGGGACGTAATGAAAACCCTGTGGTCGTTGTGGTTTCTCATTTGGTCGCACTCATGGAGGACCAAGTAAAAGAAGCAACACTCGTTATTTTACTACTTGTTCCAGCGTGCGTTTATTTGAGTTCTGTTGACAACTTTGCGTAGCTCATACATTTTTTTTAAACATACTGTGTTGTTCTGATTGGTTGTAGGTCTATCCAATTAAGTGCAGAGTTGTTGTTTTTTTTTTTTTTTTTTTTTTTTTCCTGGTTCGATTAAAGGGATAGTTCACTTTGAAATTAATTTTTGATATGTTTTAGCTTACCTCAAGGGCATCCAAGATGTAGGTGTCTTTGTTTCCACAGTATTTTCAATTTTGACATTTTTCAGTCAAACCGTTGTTGTCTATCAGTCATACACTGGGGGTCCACCAAAAAGCATGCACAGAGAAGTCCAAATTAAACATGATTTAATGACTCGGAAATGTAAGTACACATTGATGGCCTAAGACACGAAACGAGCGGTTTGTGTGAGAAAACGAACAATATTTAAACGAACATGATATCAAAAGAGAGAACAGACCCTTAGAGAGAACAGCTTTTAAACACACACACACACAGGAAAAAAACATTATGATAGCTATCATGAATTATTTTTTATCAACACTTGAATCTGGGTAAGATTCATAAAAAAAGAAACATTTTCTACACAAAGCAACAAAAAAATTGATTTTCTTCTGAAAGACTACAAATGGATGACTACAACTTCACTACAAGACTACTGTTTTTATCACTTGCTTATCTTTTTCGCCTGTAAAAGTGATCAGTTGACTCAAAATTATTAAGTAAATAAACTTAATCGAACAAAATAAGTAATGTGAAATAGTTCAGTTCACATAACTTATTTTTTTTTTTGAATTAAGCATTAAAGTTTGTTTACCTAATAATTTTAAGGCATTGGGTTTACAAAAAAAAATGTCAGTAAATGAACTTTTTTTTACATTGTAGAGAGATTCTCGCTTCTTTCAGAAGATGTGTAATAGCGCCCCCTACCGTGTAACAGGGAAAACATGGTTTAAACAGAAAAATCCTGCAATTTGGGGAAAAGTTGTGTCATAAATTACAATAAGTATAAAAAAATATATAAGATAAAATACTTAATGGAATCATACAAAATCATACAATTATTAGAAAAAAAAAGTAAGCACCCCTAAACATACCCGTCAGTGGGGTGTAGGAAGACCGTACGAAAATGCTTAAAATACATTGTACAAATTCACATGAATTAGCCACTAAAATGTAAAATAGTTATGAATTGCCATGACATTGTTCTGGGGATGTTCTTAAATGCAATTCTTGAAATAGTTTTTAGTAGTCATGTATTCTAGTCACAAATGTCGTCGTCTCCTATTTTACTGTGGCACTATGACAGCTGGCTTCAGTGTGAGCAGTCTGATAGGCTCTTTGGCTTCACTCCAAAGCAGACTTCACATCTTGTGTCCCTAAAATGAAAATTGTTCCAAAACTGTATGAATTTCTTTCTTCTGCTGAACACAAAATAAGATATATTGAAGAATGTCTCTGACCAAATTGATGGCAGGCATTGACTTCCATCGTGGAAAAAAGTACTCTTCCACATAACAGAGAAATTTAAACAGGTTTGGAGCAATTTTTTTTAAATGTGCTTTATAAATAAACTGAAACTGAAACTTAAGAGTGACTAAATTACATAATTTTTGGGTGAAATATCCTTTTAAGAAGTCTTCAAATATAGTCGTAAGAATTTTTTTTTTGTCTGAATACAGGGCTACGTTTGAATGCCGTCAATGGACCCACGGCTCCTCGCCAGCAAGCTGCATCTGCTTTGTTGTTGGTTTATGCTGTCAGTGCCACACTTAAAATGGCACTTAACTTGTCCAAAAGATCATCAACAGCTGTTATATATAATTTACCAGAGTTTCAAACTTCCCATGTTGACGACCATCTCTCTCTCTCTTCTGCCAGAGTTCTTTGTGGAGCTGGACTCAGTAATGGAACCGTTGACACAGCACAGCAGCATGACAGAACTGGTGCGCTACATACGCCAAGGATTGCACTGGCTTCGGCTGGAGGCCCATTTGTTATAGTGCTGGCACTTCCACTGTGCTCTTCCTCTCTCTCTCTCTCTCTCTCTTTCTTTCTCTCTCCCACTCTCTTCCCCACCGTTCATCACTACCTCCACCATGCCATCTACAACCCTCCAGAACCCTGAGGGAAGTCGGCAGTTAACCACTAGCGAGCCTCAGAACTGTGAGTTATTCCCTGGAGGGTGCCATGTCCTCGTTCCAGCTTGATTCCTGTAAGAGTGCATCAGGAAAGTCTTGGGATGTCTGATCTGGAAGGACGGAGCGCTTCTGCTTCAAATTACAGCACTATGGGAGGCCAAATTTATTCATCTGTTACAAGAATGGAATTTGTGGCTGTGTAGCAGCAACTTACTAATGTTGTTGAATGGAAATTCAACTAGTGACCTCTGTGTGGCAAATCAGATTTGCTATGTAAGGCAGGTTAGGCCAGAAACACACTTTACGCAAGTACACAAAGGCAGGCGTGAATTCTTGATCAATATTGCAAGTGCTCGATACTGCTGAATATTTGTAATGTGTGATACTCTGCCAGTATCAACACTCAGCACGTAAGGGCCGCTAGATTTACCTTTCAATATCGGCATTTCTTATCTATTATTTAGTCAAAAATACATAAATGGCTTGAATACACCTCTGAACATGTTTTTATGTTTATGTTTTATGTATGTTTAGATTGAAATAATTTGGACTTTTTTGTGGACCGTAAAGTCAGAAATGTCAGTTATAAGTTATTAGTAATAAGAATTAAATCATTTAAAAGAACTTGGTTTGGCATTTTATATATATATATATATATATATATATATATATATATATATATATATATATATATATACACACACTACTTTTCAACAGTTTGTTTGTTTGATTTTTTTTTACTTTTATTTAGCAAAGACATATTAAATTTTACATATATATATATATATATATATATATATACACACACTAATTTTACTTTTATAGCCTATATATACACACTACTTTTCAAAAGTTTGTTTGATTTTTTTTTTTACTTTTCTTTAGGAAAGACATTAAATTATATATAATATATATATATATATATATATATATATATATATATATATATATATATATGAATATATACATAAATAATGTTACAAACTATTTCAAATAAATCCTCTTGTTTTGAACTTTCTATTCAGCAAGCGGTAATAGAAATCCAGAAAAAAAAATACTCATGGTTTCCACAAAAATATTTAAACATTGAAAATAATTAGAAATGTTTTTTTTTTTTTTTTTTTTTTTTTTTTGAGCAGCAAATTATCATATTTGAATGATTTCTGCAGGATCATGTGACACTGAAGCCTGGAGTAAGGATGCTGAAAATTCAGCTTTGCGTCACAGGAATAGATGACATTTTAAACTATATTCAAATACAAAACAGTTATTTTAAATTTTAACAACTTTTTTACAATATTACCGTATTTTTGATCAAATACATGCAGCCTCATTCAGCATACGAGAATTCCTTCGAAAACATTGGACCCCAAACTTTTTAAATGTAGTGTGTATATATATATATATATATATATATATATATATATATATATATATATATATAAAAACTGCTTCACTGCTTAATAATTTTTGGAAAAAAAAAAAAACATTTAGTAGAAAAAAAAAAACTTAAAACAGGAAATGACATCAAAGAGAAACCCCTCTTGACTGTGTGACTCAGGTTGCTGGCTACTTGCTTAACTAGCTCTTGAAACTGTTTCTTTAAGTTGAACTGAAACAGAAGTGTCCAATCCTGGTGCTGCAGTGCCTTGGGAACAGGACTGGACATGTCTGGTTCACTCTCAGAGCCGCCATGGCATCGCTGAGAACACACACATTATTGCGCTCCGACACCTTTTAGAACACGACGCACGAAATCCAGCTTGTGTACTTGCGTAGAGTATATTTCAGGCCTTAGCACTGCAAGATTGAGATACACAAGAATTAGGGTACAGATAAATGAGCTGTTAAAACTCCATTCATCTCAAACGTATAGATTCACCCCATCTGGAGATTCGCACGCATCCATTTGAAATTGTGCTTATCTGTCAAGGCTTTTTTTTTTTTTCTGTAAGGGACGGGTGCAGTAGTCATGTATTCTCTCAAATGTCCCCGTCTCCTATTTTACTGTGGCACTATGACAGCTGGCGTCAGTGTGAGCAGTCTGATAGGCTCTTTGGCTTCACTCCAAAGCTGCGTTCTCGGAGACAGACTTCACGTCTTGTGTTCGCAGCGTCAGAGTCTGATTGTATCCGTGCAATTAACTTATACATATGCACATATGACCGATTGATATCTCTGAGGGGGGGATATCAGAGAATCTTAAAGATTTTTGGTTTGTTTGTTTTATCTCAATATGTACCATAATGACTGTGTTGTATATGACAGCTATTTTAACTGTTTGGTGTTTGTTCAATCTTGCATGTTAATGCAGAGAGGTAGAGGTACAGTAGAAATGAGAGACATCAACGTATTTCATGAGCACTATGAAGAATCTATGTGTTTCGTCTAGTTTTTTGTCATTTTTTTTTTCCCTCCAGCCTCGTTAGGGCTGGCTTGATGACGTTTAACATTAAGTTATTATCTATAGAGAGTTTAATAATGCTTGTACTTGAACATTACATTTTTCTATCTCCAGAGACGCTCCCAAACAAGCTAGGTCCGAATTTTGAGGCCTAAACAATTGCATCATGTGATCAAATCACAAATCTTTTTTAATCAAATGTTAATTTTACCATGCATAAACTCTTTACTGATGAATTTAATGTTAGATATGATACGGAATTGTTGATAACCTATCAGTGAGAGTCAAACTGTTTCTTCTTGCTGGTGTGTTCATAGGTGTTTGTGTGTGTGTGTGTGTGTGTGTGTGCGCGCGCGTCAGATTTTCATTGGCAGGGTTCATTGTATTGTAAAGCTTCATATATCTGTCAGTCTATCACGTGAATGTCAGAATATGAGCGAGAGACGGGATGTATGTGTGAAATAGACATTTCACTAAGATTATTCAAAAGTGCCTGCGTATCCAATGGAAATTTATTAGAGTCTATATTTAAGGATGACAATGGATCTGAATGATTTTCCATACCATATTGGTATATCCAATTTTTCTGTTTTCATAACATGATTATTTATTTATTTTCTTTGTAAAATGGCGGTTGTGGTACCTGTTTTTCGCTTTAATGTTCAAGTACATTTCAAATGTTTGCTTTCTGCTCTGATGATGATAGGAAATGACTTAAAAGTGAATGACGTCTGGGTGCATCTGAGTGCACCTTTACATATTGTACAGCTAAATATAAGTTTCTCATTACCTCCTTCATGGGCAATGTTCACACAACATAGCGAGAAATTTGTACTGTCCGTGCAATACTCACTGTAGCACACGAATAGCAATACATCAGGATTCAATATTATAAAACATCTAACGACGAACCGAAAGAATTGTTTCCCAAATCAATTACAGAGCAAAAGCACGTTTTTGTTGGAAGCCTCTATTCACTTCATGGACTTCTTTTGATGCAAGGCAAAGAAATATCATTATGCAAATAGTGAAATGATCCTTCCCTTGAACAATATTACCAGCTGTTTTTTTACGTACATGGAGTCGGTTTCTAAAAATTGTGTGGTTTCTGCAGCATCTGTTGCTGTGCTTGTTTGAGTTATGCCAGTCTGGCAAAGAAATCTGTGTCCCTCTGGCAGTTGATCAGAAACCAGCAGCTCTGACTCACTCTAGCAGTGAAGTAAACAACCTGCTCTGCCTATTAGATGCACCTCTAATGCCTCCAGTTTGTCTTGCAATGAAAAACAGAACAGTCGTGTTCTTTCTAGTGCTTTTTTTTTTCATGCTTTATGTGCCGTTCTTGAAGTGGGAAAATATTTGGTCCGATAGACTAGTACATTCACTGTTGCTTTAAAAATGATTAAAGGGATACTTCAGGATTTAGCATTAAGTTTTAGTAGAAAACCTGTAGTATTTTCAAATTACCATGCTTTCCACCCTCATATCCCCCTGAGACGAGATATTTATGTATTTTTGGTCTGGAAAAAATAGTCATTTTGTGTCATCGGTGGATTTTTTTGGCCAGGGGTTAAAGACTTCAGTCAGTCAGGTCTGTCCCGCATGTTTTCAACCCGCCCATAGAGGGTGGGATCTCACTCACAGAATGTACACCCAGTGTCGGACATCTTTTTTTGGAAGCTAAGCTAGCAGGCTCTTGTTCTGTGGGGAAAGCTGAGTAGTACCATCCTCTTTTTCATTGATATGTCCGGTCGTCGATGTCCGGGATTCAGCTTTTGCTTTCTGCAGTCGCCATGCATTGTTTACATGTACAGCTTTTGTTTCAATCTAACTGAATTCATTCTGATTGGTGAATCTCAATGTACACTCTCAGAAAAAAAGGTACAAAAGCTGTCACTGGGGCTGTACCCTTTCAAAATGTAACCTTTTGTACCTAAAGGCTGCATATTGGTACCTTAATGGTATATATTAGCACCTAAAATGTACATATTAGCACCTAAAATGTACATATTAGCACCTAAAACATACATATTAGCACCTAAAATGTACATATTAGCACCTAAAATGTACATATTAGCACCTAAAATGTACATTTTAGCACCTGAAATGTAAATATTAGCACCTAAAATGTACATATTAGCACCTAAAATGTACACATTAGCGCCTAAAATGTACATATTAGCACCTAAAATGTACATTTTATCACCTTAAATGTACATATTCGCACCTGAAATGTACATATTAGGGCCTAAAATGTACATATTAGCACCTAAAATGTAAATTTTATCACCTGAAATGTACATATTCGCACCTAACATGTGCATATTAGCGCACAAAATGTACCTATTAGCACCTAAAATATACATATTAGCGCCTAAAATGTACATATTAGCACCTAAAATGTACATTTTAGCACCTGAAATGTACATATTCGCTCCTAAAATGTGCATATTAGCGCACAAAATGTACCTATTAGCACCTAAAATATACATATTAGCGCCTAAAATGTACATATTAGCACCTGAAATGTACATATTAACACCTAAAATGTACATATTCACACTTAAAATGTACATATTAGCACCTGAAATGTACATATCCACACCAAAAATGTACATATTAGCACCTAAAATGGACAAAAAAGGTACAGCCACAGTGACGGCTTTTGTACCTTTTTTTCTGAGAGTGTAGCGTTTACATGAATGCTAAGCAAATGATCGGTTGTTGAGCGTTTTAACATTGCTAAGAAAATTACTACTCCTCCGTGAGAGATATGAGACCGGTGCGTCTCACAGGTGTCGCTCATCGGTAATCACATCACCACCCTCGCGCCGTTCTCCCGCGGCCCTCATTCGACCTGCTCGCCACAGTAAACATGATGAATGGCGACTGTTGAACGCAAAAGCCGAATCCCGGAATTTTTGTGCGATCTCCAAATCATCAGACTCATCACGGAGACTCACTAGTAGCCTAGACTTCTTGTTTAACTACTGCGCTCTGTTACCGGTAGGCGTGGCCTCCTAGGGCAGCGAAGCAAGTGCATTCTGGGAGTTGTTGTCTTTCATCCATATAAGCCAAAAATACATTTTCTGGCTTTTCTAAGTCTAAAAAGCTCCAAATTCAAACATAATTTCACATTTCTTTTACATAAATGACCCATTTTAAATACACAATCATCTTTCCAGAGGTGAAATATCCCTTTAATCGAGTCAAATCTTTAAAAAGCTGGTCTTTTTTACTTATTACATTGTTACAAATTAGTAATTACAATGTAATAAGGCAGAAACATGCCGTAGATGATACCAGCAGTGCGTATTTGATTTCAGCTTGATTAAGAGTAGGTGGAAACATTACTCATATGACAGTTTACAGAGATATTATGAACTTATCATGTTAATATTAAATTGCAATGATGGAAATGTCAGTTTATAGATTGCATCAGTAGTTTGTTTGTGTTCAGAGAAGGCTGGATGTTTAAGGGAAAATCAGTTGCAGATTTAAATAATAATAAAATACTAGGATTTACAACATTTAATGCAGTGAATAATGGCCTGAACATCTATACATACAGTTGTGTTGCATTCATTAGTTAAATATATAGAGCCTAAATCATCAAGGTTGTCCATTAAAGTGCCACAAAAAGCATGTGTTTGTACTTTTGCTATGGATTCAACATATTTGAAGTTTCTAATATTTCAATTCTTTTAGAACGTCACTGTTACATACTAACTTAAAACATTTTACATATTGCTTACATCATTTAATAAGGGCCACAAACTAATACAAACATTTGCATCTGCTGTTGTGCCATTCGGACCTCTGGTTTGACAAAGCTGGAAGGTGTTTATTTTTTTTAAATAATGACGACATTATAGCAATTACCCCGCATCCTTCAGAGGTAACATAAGGTCGCTTTGATTCTTTGTGCTTCTGAATGAGCTCTACATCGATGAAAAAAGCCTATCAGGAAGAACAATCCCCAATTAAAGCAGGCTCAGCTGGAGGTGTTCTATTTGCTCTGCACATTAAACATGTAAATAGCTCTCCGTTACCGTAAAACCCCATCATGTCGTCAATTAAAGATCTTCCAATTCCCACACTGATTAACATGCGGCGCGTACCATGGTACTTTTAAAAGGCATCGCCACTTATGAGCAAAATACATCAAAAAGCCTTGATTTGAATTAAATGTAAGCACTTATAACACAAGTTTATCGTTTTTCCGCTGATTTGCCTATGGATCATCAAAATCTCATCGCTGTTGTCAAATGAACACGTTGCAAAGTCAGTTTCTAACTTCATCAGAGATTTCTTTTTTTAAATACCTTGTTGCAAATGCCTTGTTACCAATGTAAACTGTAGAGAATCAAAGACCAGTTATTTACAGTCTTGTTCTGTCCGTTCGTCCTTCTCTGTACAGTATAAGGTTGTGCACCATGATTTGTCCTCTTGAGATTGTAATCACATCAAGGCGTTGCATTTGACCCTTAAACCCATCCACAGCTTTGAATCTATGAAGATATGCAACATCTCTCATTGCTTCCACGTCATACGAGTCGGCCTTTTCTGTTGAGTCCTACATTTTCAGTTAAATCACCAATTGGAGAAACGTATCGTTGGGTTTTTGAGTCACAGTGTACAGATGGGGAACACTACTTAAAGAAGAAAGGTATTTACACACACAAGGCAATACTTACTCAAGGTGGATTGTTAGAAGCCATTGAAATAACCAAATGAAAGGCAATGTATTTGAGTACATTGGTGGCATGGTGTATTCAAAGTGATGTACGTGCCAGAGCGTTTCGGGGTCACAACTGGCAAAATCTAAAACTGAAATTGGAGCAACGTCCCAAAGAGCTGTTAATCTCGATTGAGCCTTATGGGAAATGATAGCATTTCCTTTCCTTGTGGTTTTAGAAATGCAGCCATCATACTGTTATTTAAGGAAAGTTTCAAGAATTCATTTTGATAAAATATGCAAATCGATTTATGTGGAGAAAAAAAACGACAACTTAATGGCAAAGAAAAACAAGTTTTCTTACGAGTTTTAATGCAGCATGACTCTTTCTACCAAGTAACTGTCATAATCAAAGTTGCGTTGAATTAATACTCGATTTCAAAGACGTCAGTATTGTTATATGTTGTAGACATATTTAAACCAGAAAGCAGTTCTGTGAAACTTGCGCTTTATAGCAATGCCTCAATGCTACCTATTGCCTAAAAGGATGTTGGTTTGACGTCACGAAAGAGCGGGATTTCTACTTTAAGTAAAATGACGTTATCTTACAAAGATATTGGCTGTTGGCAAGGTTGTACACATTACTTGCAATGACAGAAGATTTCAATGTTCTGGCATGCTGTAGAATTTAGGTTTTTGTTTTTTTCGTTTTTTTGTACAGAGCAGGAAACCTGCAGTGCTTTGAATTTATACATTGTATAGTTGTACGAATTCATTTTAAAATGCGTTATGTATCAAAAACCTTTCTGCCTGGTTAGCTTTGTATTTCCAATGTGTTGCACAAGTCCAGCGATTTTTTTTTATTATTATTATTATTATTATTTTCTTTTCTTTTTTTTTGCTATTGTATGTTTATTTTATAATAAAACTGTCAAAACGTAATGAACAAAACTGAGATGTAGTTATGTTGTTTTTAAATGTTTAATGTCTGTATAAAAATGATGAATAAAAATGGTATGAGCCAAATTGAAAAAAAAAAAAAAGAAAAGGTTTCGAAGATTTTCTGACCAAACAAAACTGAATTTAAGTTTTCCATCTAATATATTTCTGTGAAACGTACAGTGTCTGCAATTTGTGAATAAACAAGCCCTGGAAGGAACACATAACTTAAGTAAGGGTTAATGCCTGACGAGGTGTCCATTGTCAGGTTTTAATGGACGACGGCGAGGCGTGAACCGGCCGACGCGGAGCGGAGAACGGTTGCCTCCGCCGAAGTACATTAAAACCTGCACAATGGACACCTCGAAGGGCATTAACCCGCTTATACCATGGTCACTTGCCAAATAAAACATTTTTAAAACATTAGCTGCTAGTTTATATTTTAATTAGGCTAAATCAAGTTTTTACAAATAATAACTCGCCTGGTTTATTTAGCAACCGGAGATATTTATAGTCCGCTCAGCTTGTAGAACCCTTCAGGTTCAAAAATGCATTTTTTTTTTCATGAAACACAAAGGTAGGCATAGTTTTTTTTTTTTTTTTTTTTTTTTTTTTTATTACACATAAAACAATTTATCTAACAGGCTTCTTAGGCTTGAAACGCTGTACTCTCCTCCTGCCTTGGTTGTCTGGACTGCTGCGTAAAACTCCCGCAGGGTCTCATTCAGAGCAGCAGCGGTGTAATTTTCTTTGCGACGTTTCTCCGTTTTATTTACATTTTTTCTTTCTTCAGCAGCATCCCAGTCGACAAAGTTGTCATATTCTCCATAAATGTTAAAAGAAATAACGAAGTCGTTCATTGTTGTATTAGTAGGCTATGGAATATCTAACTAACGTTAGATGTTTGTTTTGATAGAGCAAATTGTTAACGGATACTTTGACTGCCTGTTGCTATGGTTACTCACAGCTGTTGTAGGCAGCGCATTTATTTATTCATTTCGAATGGTAAACAGGCAGTTTCACCAGAACTACTTTACTAGGTGTCCTCTATCACTTTTTAACGGACACCCTGCAGCCAATCAGAATCGAGTATTCACCCAGACCATGGTATAATGAGAATTAATTCTGCATCCAAAATGGTGAAAACGTATTTGGGCATCTTGTATTAGACATGAAACACTACTGGATATGACGATATTTAACAATAACGGCCACATGGTAAATATTAATGTTTCCCAGGACAGACTCGTTGAACTGAAAAATAGTTCATAAGTCAATGACTTTGTTGGTGTTTGCCAAATGTAGGAGAAAACATATTTCCAAAATACAGTGATTATATACATGACATATTTTAATTTAAATTAGATTGTGGTTACTGGGCCTCATAACGGAGCGTTCCTCTTGAATATATGCCCTCTTATTTATTCATCACTGGGAAATTCGCATGCTCAGACATGTCTTATTAATTTATGAGCCTCTTTGTGTGCGTGGAAGCGCTTGGAATCTGTAATTTAAGCCATAAAATAATATACCTTTAATATAATAATGCGCCTAATAAAATAGCACACCTTTCTCTCATACTTTAGTAGGTTCCTCCCATTAAATAATGCTCCAAATGATGTGACAAAAAGACTTTTATTTACTGAATATGAGCTTTTCATTTCTTCCTGGCACTGAACCGCCCCCTTGACAGTTAAGATTTATTGATTTAATTGCCTAAGGTAACCGTGCAATAAAATCTTTGCAAAGATAAATTTCCATGGCGCTGTGCACAATCAAGGTAATTTTTCAGACACTCTAGGGCTGCATGTCTTCAGGTTACAGGTGTAGATTTATAAGTCAAGAGTCCCTCATTACCAGGGGATAGTTTTAACAGTGAAAGGTGTAATAGTTTCATGAGTCATTGTTTCCTGAACTAGGCATTTGCTAATTGACGGTTTCAGTGCCAAATTAGATTTATAACATGGCCAAAACCCGATTATGCTTCTCTTTAGGATTCAGAAATGTGCTAGTTGTGAGATGTTCATTTTTGAGCTCTGGCAACCCATATAAAACTCTAAAAGCAAATCAATAATTTTAAGACTTTTTTTTAAGACTGTCATCGTTTCCTCATGTTGTTTCTAACCTGTATGACTTCTGAGGAACACAAAAAGAGATGTTTAGATGAATGTCTGAGCTGCTCTCTTCCAGAAAATGACAGTGGATGGTGACCAACTTCTTCAAGGAGAGCATAAAAACATTATTACAATTCAAAATTACATTTTGTCATTCGCCATATGCTATCCCCAGGTGACAACTGAGGAACATTAGCAGCAATTTATCATATGAGAGTTGACAGTATTCACAGTTCCACAGTGCAGGCTAAGATAAGAGTGAGCTGTTCTCTGTGCGGCCATTGCACACCCAGATAGCAAACTGACATTGAATCAACGTGGAAACGACGTCTCTCATGACATCGAAAAAACGTTGATCTGGCTTTGTTTTGCTCATCGGATTAACGTTGAACCAACGTCTGACACGCCATTCTTCAAAACTAATTGAAAATCGACGCAATTGGTTTGCTTTCCTAACATTGAAACGACGTTGATTTCAAGTTGATTTTCCGTTAGTTTTGAAGAATGGCGCGTCTGACGTTGGTTCAACGTTAATTCGATGAGCAAAACAATGCCAGATCAACGTTGTTTCGTTGTCATGTTTCCACATTGATTCAATGTCAGTTTGTTATCTGGGCACTGAGTCCGAAATTTTCGTATGCGTTTTTTCGTGTTCGTCAGCCTAAAAATTCTCCACACTGAGTCCGATGCGTATTTATTAAACCTTTGTGGCAAAAAAACACAAAAATACAAAATGGATTCGTCAAGCAGCGAGGATGATTTTGTTGACCTTATTGAAAAGAGAAGTAGAGAAAATATTGGGTCCATCCAATCCTGAAATTGCGCCGAGGAAGAAGAGTTCCACCTCATTATCAAGGAGTTTCGAATTTATCCCAATGTTCAAAATTTACCTCAGAATGTCAGTGGAACAGTTTGATGCTTTGCTAACGATTCTGGAGCCAAATATTAAAAAAGAAGACCACCAATTTCCGTGAACCAATCGATTCTGAACGGAGACTGGCAGTAAGTCTAAGGTATGGACCAACCCGATCTCACGACCAAGTCGTACGAATTCGACGAATGATTAAAAAGTGGCTAATTCGTAACAATTCATACGACCTCACTCGTACGAATTAATACGATTTTGCTAAATCGTACATATTTTACGAATTGGCCAATTCGTATGAATTCGTACGAATGACCTACCCCTTACCCCGCCCCTAAACCTAACCATCACGTGGGTTTAGACAAATCGTACGATTTAGCACGAGTGAGGTCGTACGAATTAGTACGAATTAGCCACTTTTTAATCATGCGTCGAATTCGTACGAATTGGTCTTGAGATAGTGTTGGTATGGACACACATACACACACGCACACGCGGTCCGGGCCGGCGGTGGCGCTGGGCAGACAGAACAGCTGTAGGCTACAGCCAGGTTATTGTACCCAAATAATACATTAGTTATCGAATTGGCTGCTCAATCACACCTTAATCGATCCGAAATTTTGGGGAGGTTTCCTTTTCTAATCCAATCGAGAGAACATAAACACTTGATCGAATTGAAATTTGAAAACCGAAACTGAAAGGACTGCACATGTGGAATGATGTGCGGAACAAGCTCCCTCGGCCCTGAATTGTCAAAAACCTCTCAAAATGCTGGCTGTGGACGCGAAAAACGCAGAAAATCGAACCCGATCCAATTAATTTAATGATGGACAAAAGTTTCGGAGGCGGTGTGCAAGCGTGATTGACATAACGTGAGGTCGATTTTTTTTTTTGATTTTTTTTTTTTTACGTGCGAAAATTTCGGATGCGGATTTCGGAGTGTGCAATGGCCTTTAGTCTTATAAAAGCTGTAACACATTTTTTTTAGTGCTGTCAAACGATTAAAATATTTAATCACGATTAATCGCATTAATGTCATAGTTAACTCTCGATTTATCACACATTTTTATCTATTCTAAATGTCTCTTGATTTCTTTTTGTTACATTATTTTTTTTCTCATTTTAATGCTCTTATCAATATGGAAAAGTGGAAAAATTATTATTGAAAATAACATTGGAATAGTGTTCAATTTCACACTAACATATATAAATAATCTCTCAGACAATGTAACACTGTCTATCAATAAAAGGGTGAAAGAAATACGAGGTTCATGATATTGACGAGGGGGTCGAGAATTCGCAACATCTGTGTATGTGTGTGTGTGTGTGTGTGTGTTTGCTTGCTTGGCCATCATCGAGTGGTGTTTTAGACTGGACGTGCTGCGATGATGATCGCTCAGTTCACAACGTCAAAACACAGATCACTTGGTCTTGTCAATGGGACAATATGGGAACTTTTTAAAAGTAAACTTTCCATTAAGAATCGTAGGGCATCCATTTCGTCGTCTCGCGCTCATCCACTCAAAAGTAACGTTACTATTTGGCCGGCTCGCAAGCTGAAATGACAAACGAGTGTGTGCGGCACAAAAAGGACGTTTTGTTGCTTCTTCGACCAAAGCTCAAGCGGATCTAGACCGGAAACAAAACAACAGGCACGCCGCAAACACACGTTTGGGCTTGCGAGCCGGCTTTGAGTGGATGACGAGCGCGAGACGCCGAAATGGATCAGGACGCATGCCGCGTCCTGTTGCAAAAGCATGTGAAAAAACTACAAAGTTTGCTAGGACAAAAAGACCGTTAATCGCGCGATAAAAAAAGTGAATGCCGTTAAAATGGGTTTGAGTTAACGCCGTTAATAACGGCGTTAAACTGACAGTCCTTATTTTTACAGTGTCCCTGTTACACATGTTACATGTAGTTATTAATAGCTGTAAATCATGGCTAATTACATGCAACTAACGCTAATCCTAACCCTAAAGGCTCGTACACACCGCGACGGATATCGGCGCGCTTTATTCGCCAGCGTTTTTTTTTTTCACCGCGTTTTTTGTGTTCACACCCAACGATTTTCATTGTCGATGAGCCGAGTGAACATGCTAATTCATTCCCCGATATTATGCCGCCCATTTGCTCTGCAAAACCACTCCATTACAGTTCTCTTTTATCATGATTTTTGTAGTCGCTGTCGCGTTTGTCATATAGTTCTTTCTGTTCCGACACTAATTAGATCAGCAGCTCTACATTCATCTTGCCTTGCATCTTCCCAGCGTTGTGCCTAATTTTGACCCCCTGCCAAATTGTTAGCCCCTTCGTTGAAGTCAGTAACTGATTTCTTAATCCCAACCCACCCCTAATCCCACCCCCTCCCCCACAACTAATTCTAAACCTACCAATGCTAGGGGGATAATAATTTGACGGGGGTCGCCGTATAGCTTCTTCGCTGTTACATATGTGTGCTCGGCAAGACCGTTTTGTGTCAATCTCATTGGTCAGGCACGTCAAACTAAAAGAAAAGAACCCAGGGCGTTTTTTTTTTTTTTAAATATGCTTTTACGCGTTACTTTTTTCGCTTCGGTGTGCACGCTCACAGTGGCGCCCTTTGTTTAGTCACAAGGCGTTAAACCTCGGCGAATATATGTGAAATTCTGTGTGAACAGGCCTTAAAGGAGTAGTTCACTTTAAAAAAAAACAAAAAACTTTTGCCGATAATTTACTCACCCCCATGTCATCCAAGATGTCCGTGTCATTCTTTCTTCAGTCGAAAAGAAATTAAGGTTTTTGATGAAAACATTGCAGCATTTTTCTACATAATGGACTTCAATGGGAACCAAACGGTTCAAGGTCCAAAAGACAGTTTCAGTGCAAACTTCAAACTGTTCAAAGGGCTTTAAACAATTCCAGACGATGAATAACGGTCTTGTCAAGTGAAATGATCGCTCATTTAAAAAAAAAATAAATAACAAAGTTTAAGTTTTATACGCTCAAATGGTCACCTTGCTTGCTGTATTCTGTGATGTGCGTTCGTGACTCTCCTGTTCGAACTCGTTCATCAAAATGAACAAATCTTTTTACATGTCATTTGCTTCATTCTTGTTTCATTTCATTCTTTTCGACTGAAGAAAGAAAGATTTGGACATCTTGGATGACATGGGGGTGAGTAAATTATCAGCAAAAGTATTTTTAGTAAAAGTAGTAAACTACTACTCCTAACTGTTGTCAATGAACTCTTTCCCCACCAGCATTTTTGATAATTTTCACAAAAGTTTCATGTTTTATGAATATTTGAGCATATAGCCCCTGTTTTTTAAACAAAGCAAAGCAACAAATATTCTATTTTCATGGGCTGTTGCAGTGTTAAAGATTTTGTGCTTTTTTTTTGAAAGCACAAACACCTCCAGCATTCCTCTAAAACGTGTGATATTTAGAGAAAGAAAAAAAAAACATTGTTTTAAAGAATGAGCACATCTTATGGGGAACAAACATCTGCTGTTTGTTCCCTACATAAGATGTTGCTGTTGAGGAGTTTATTTTAAATTAGATGTTCATTAACACTATCTGTTTACTTTTTAAATGTGTTTTTTTCCATTTAAAGTTTTACTGATATTAATTACTATAAAATTCTTAAAAAAAAAAAAAAAAAACAATTAATACAATTGCCCAAGCACTGCATCTCTAGAAGTCAGTTTATTTGACAGTCAGGTTATTTACTAGAAATTTGAACGCTATCTTCAATTATGCAATTATCCGATTTGTCCTCCTTCCCTTGCCGTTCTTGTGCTCAGCAGTATTGACTTAAGTGTGTTAGCTGCTTAATTAAATGATTCTTGATTAAAGCCAGAGCCTGGTGAGAACAGCACATCACATTTCACTGCTTTATAATTGGCTTCTTGTTACGTTCCCTCAGATTGTGATGTGCGGAGGGCACAATTTATTAGTTTTCTCTTCCATCTCTTAGTTGAGCAATTAAACAGAATGTATGTGATATGCTTCATGAATTGAACCAAAAGAAGTCTCTCTTTTTTTATGTGGAACATGTGTCGGCAGAGTTAATCGCATCCATTTCCCACCTTTTCCCAGTAGCACCTCAATGCAGAACATGAGATCCACGGGGAGGAGTCGGATCACGATCCAAGGGGTGGAGATGGGTAGGATTAGGGTTGGGTTTAGGGATTAGGGGTGGGTTTAGGGATCAGGGGGCGGAGTTGGTTAGGTTTAGGTGTATGTAAGGTGGGAGGAGTTGGATCTGGATCCGACTCCTCCCCATGGATTTCATGTTCCGCAGTGAGGACCATCTCCCTTTTCCACATGAAGAGAGTGCATACACATGGATGCACATACAGACACTGATGTTTGCACTAAAAACACTAATGGTTGCATTGATGTACAGTATATAATTGCATGCGTAACACTTTAAAATAAGATCTCATTTAGTTAGTTAATGCATCAACTAACAATGACCAATATATTGTCATTATAGGTTAGTTAATTCAAATGGATGGTTGGTTCACAGTGTGTTAAGTAATGTTAACACAATTTTATAACTTAAAAATGTATTAGTGAATGTTGAGATTAACATTAACTAAATTTAACAAATGCTGAAGAAGCATTTTTTAAGCATTTATAAAGGAGATTTAAAGGCTGTTAAATATTTCTATGTTCTGTATCACTGTGTTGTGTTTGTTACATTTTACTGTTTAGAAGATTGATGTGCCTTTAAATATCCTTTATAAATGCTTTACAATGCATGAATAGTCAACTGACAAAATAGTTAACTGACCACTACTAAATGCTTTATAACTACCTGTATTTACTACATTTACTTACACTTTCTATGTGATCTTATGAATGACAACTCTTAAATAACTGCTTTGTAAATAATGCTATGCTTCATTTAGAAATTATTAATTGATCATTAACAAAGTATGAAAATACAATTATTAAACGCATTATAGATATGCTTACAAATCAAGAAAAAAGCATTTATAGCTGTTTTTATAAACTGCTTATTAATGTCTATTAATGCTTTATAATTAATTAATAATATAATATATATATATATATATATATATATATATATATAATTTATAATTAATGCCTTTTATTATACACTGTTAATCCACATCAGAATACACATTAATAATGCAGTAATACGATGGCAAATACAAACAATTATGAACAAATGCACAATTTCAGTTTAACACAGTCTCATCCCAAAAAGTCATATAACTGACGTTTTGGGACGTATTTTGACCATACGTCAATATCAGCCTTTTTAGGGCCCCCTTAAACGTCGGTAGATGGCGATCCCGGGCCGTCATACAACTGACGCTTTACCTTTAACGTCAGTTAGGTGACGGGTTAGGTTTAGGGTTAGGTTTAGGTATGGGGTAGAGTTAGGATCCCATAACCTCATCTACCGACGTTTAAGGGGGCCCTAAAAAGGCGAATATTGACGTATGGTCAAAAGACGTCCCAAAACGTCAGTTATATGACGTCTTGGGGTGAGACCGGGTTGTTCAGTTTTGATGGATTGTTTCCAACCAATTCCTTTCAACACTGATTTGTAATCAATTTTTTTTTTCTTTTGTCAAATCAACTTATATAGTTCAGATAACATAATATTTTGAGCTTCTGATAATCCTTCGTTGTATTAACTCAATTTTTCCATTTTAATGAACTCAATTTTAAGGCAGCCAGGTTACTTAATTTTTTTAAGTTAAACCAACAAATTTTTTTTTACAGTGAAGGAGTAAATCCTCGCTGTATTGACACATTTGAGTGAGTTTGTATAAATCTTGTGTGTTAAGAGGAAGCAGTTGAACACGCTCCAGTGACAGCATGTCTGTCACAATACAAACGGCCTCTGCCATACATCAAGCAGGCAACCTGACTTAAGGACGCGACTATCGTCTGCTTTTTATTACGCGCCGCACTTGACAAAGAACAGCATGCTCTCCTGGAATTCACGGCCGCCTCGCTCCACAATATGTGTTGTGCTTCCCCAAGGTTATAATAAGAATTTATTCTCTCCCTCCTTCTGTTGGCAGATTGGAGGGAAGCTGATGATGTATGAGCCATCGCCTGTTATTTATTTGCCAAACTCTCCCAGATGTGGGGCTATCATTTATCTACTGACAAATCAAACCTTCCAAACAACCTCTGCTGTGACCCCAGCCGGAGCGGAACAGTGCTGCTGGTGAAGATACACACACACACTAACACCTCTACTGTGACCCTAAAACAGAGGCACCGGCTGGTCAGGACACATGCATGCACACACGCACGCACACACATATACACTCACCGGCCCCTTTATTAGGTACACCTGTCCAACTGCTCGTTAACACTTAATTTCTAAGCAGCCAATCACATGGCGGCAACTCAGTGCATTTAGGCATGTAGACATGGTCAAGACAATCTCCTGCAGTTCAAACCGAGCATCAGTATGGGGAAGAAAGGTGATTTGAGTGACTTTGAACGTGGCATGATTGTTGGTGCCAGAAGGGCTGGTCTGAGTATTTCAGAAACTGCTAATCTACTGGGATTTTCACGCACAACCATCTCTAGGGTTTACAGAGAATGGTCCGAAAAAGAAAAAACATCCAGTGAGCGGCAGTTCTGTGGGCGGAAATGCCTTGTTGATGCCAGAGGTCAGAGGAGAATGGCCAGACTGGTTCGAGCTGATAGAAGGGCAACAGTGACTCAAATAACCACCCGTTACAACCAAGGTGGGCAGAAGAGCATCTCTGAACGCACAGTACGTCGAACTTTGAGGCAGATGGGCTACAGCAGCAGAAGACCACACCGGGTGCCACTCCTTTCAGCTAAGAACAGGAAACTGAGGCTACAATTTGCACAAGCTCATCGAAATTGGACAATAGAAGATTGGAAAAACGTTGCCTGGTCTGATGAGTCTCGATTTCTGCTGCGACATTCGGATGGTAGGGTCAGAATTTGGCGTCTACAACATGAAAGCATGGATCCATCCTGCCTTGTATCAACGGTTCAGGCTGGTGGTGGTGGTGTCATGGTGTGGGGAATATTTTCTTGGCACTCTTTGGGCCCCTTGGTACCAATTGAGCATCGTTGCAACGCCACAGCCTACCTGAGTATTGTTGCTGACCATTTCCATCCCTTTATGACCACAATGTACCCAACTTCTGATGTCTACTTTCAGCAGGATAATGCGCCATGTCATAAAGCTGGAATCATCTCAGACTGGTTTCTTGAACATGACAATGAGTTCACTGTACTCAAATGGCCTCCACAGTCACCAGATCTCAATCCAATAGAGCATCTTTGGGATGTGGTGGAACGGGAGATTCGCATCATGGATGTGCAGCTGACAAATCTGTGGCAACTGTGTGATGCCATCATGTCAATATGGACCAAACTCCCTGAGGAATGCTTCCAGCACCTTGTTGAATCTATGCCACGAAGAATTGAGGCAGTTCTGAAGGCAAAAGGGGGTCCAACCCGTTACTAGCATGGGGTACCTAATAAAGTGGCAGGTGAGTGTAGTTCGTCTTGTATAAACCTAACAGGTGATCTTTGGTCTCGTGAATCTATAATTCGTTTCCTGGCCAATAGTTTTGGCAAAAGGCTACGTGAAGTTTCATATCTTTGAGCGCTGAATTTGACTGACTGAATTGTTTCTTGATGTTATTTAAGCTTTACTGTAGATCTGTTATGAAGGAGATGACAGAGGCAGATCCAAATGCAACAATTTATTCAAATCTAAGACTTTGTCAAAGATAAAGAATCAGCATCAACAGTTTCAGGGTTAAACAAAGGCGTGTCGATAACCAGGCTGAAGATCAAGGGCGGGCTGCAGGCAAACGAAATCCAGAAACAGGCAGAGGGTCACTAGGCAGGCTGCAGAAAATCACAGAGATCCACCCAGGCAAGAGTCAAGACACAGATAGGCAAGGAAAACCAGGAATGCTCAGGCATGCACACAACAGTGAAACAATCCTTCACAACCAGACACCAGGTTAACAAGCCAGATATAGGTTAACTAATCAGAGTTGAATCAGAACAGGTGATAGTCAATCAGCAATCAATCAGCAGCAGTCCTACATACTAGGAAGCAATTATATGAGTCCCTAAACATGCAAAAGGAGGCATTGAAACTGGAGTAAGGATATTCCAAAAGGGCTGGCTACCGTAACATAGCCCCCACCCAAAGGAGCGGCTTCCAGACGCTCCAAACTAAACCCCTCCTTCCCAGGGAGGGTCAGGCAATTCAGGAAGCCAGGGAGGATCAAGCAGTTCGGGGATCCCCAACAGAGCCGGACGGACACAGAGACAAGGTGACACCGTGGGTCCGGAGGGCCAAGGCGGAGCGGAAGGCACATGGGACCGAGGCGGAGGACAGGATCCGGAAGACTGTGGTGGAGCCAGGGTGACGGCTGACCAATGCAGAAACAGTAGGACGAGTGAGCCTGGCAAAGCTGGTGGGCTGACAGGACATGACGGAGCTGAGGGAACTATGGGCCTAGGTAAAGCCGAAGGCTTGAAAGACCAAGGTGGAGTCTGAGGCTCAGGGGACAGAGGCGAAGGTGGGGGGTCCACAGGCAAGGGTAAAGCGGAGGACTGGACATACTTAGGCAAGTACACAGTGACACAGGTGGGCAGCTGAGGATGAGCAGAGGGGTGGACAAGGCTCAACAGCGGCAGAACAGGAGAGCAAGATGAGTCCAATAGAGGCAAGAGAGGGAGAGTAGGTGGGAACGCCAAAAGCTCACCATTGGCAGTGCAGGATCCATTCAACTCAGCTGAGCTGGTTTCATTCGACTTAACTGGGCTGAATTCATTCCATTTAGCAAGGCCAGATTCGTCAGACTCGGAAGGGCTTGACTCAATAGACTCGGAAGGGCTTGACTCAGTAGACTCGGAAGGGCCTGACTCAGTAGACTCGGAAGGGCCTGACTCAGTAGACTCGGAAGGGCCTGACTCAGTAGACTCGGAAGGGCTTGACTCAGTAGACTCGGAAGGGCTTGACTCAGTAGACTCGGAAGGGCCTGACTCAGTAGACTCGGAAGGGCCTGACTCAGTAGACTCGGAAGGGCCTGACTCAGTAGACTCGGAAGGGCCTGACTCAGTAGACTCGGAAGGGCCTGACTCAGTAGACTCGGAAGGGCCTGACTCAGTAGACTCGGAAGGGCCTGACTCAGTAGACTCGGAAGGGCCTGACTCAGTAGACTCGGAAGGGCCTGACTCAGTAGACTCGGAAGGGCCTGACTCAGTAGACTCGGAAGGGCCTGACTCAGTAGACTCGGAAGGGCCTGACTCAGTAGACTCGGAAGGGCCTGACTCAGTAGACTCGGAAGGGCTTGACTCAGTAGACTCGGAAGGGCTTGACTCAGTAGACTCGGAAGGGCTTGACTCAGTAGACTCGGAAGGGCTGACCTCGTTGCGCTCAGACTCAGGTTCGGCAGGCAAAACATCTGCAATCTCTGATTTGGCAGGCATAATTTCTACTGTCTTTGATTCAGCGGGCGCTATTTGGGGCGCGGACTTGACAAGACTCACGTGGACAACAGGCACAACAGCTGCGGTGCAGAGAGCAGAGTCGAAGGATCTGGCACGAGGCATGGTCTTTCTGGTTGATCGCACTGATATCAGGTGAGGGTCTATTATGCTGGATATCGTCAGATAAAGTCTAGTGACTGATTTGGTGGGGCTTACGTGAAGTGCAGGCTCAACAGGACCGGTGCAGAGAGCGGATTCGAGAGATCCGGCGCAAGCCATTTTCCGGACAGTGTCACCATGAAGAGCTGGCTGCACAGGCATGACGAAACGTGAAGGCTTGACTGGTCTCATGCGATGCACTTGTTTCTCCCCTTCCTCACTCTCCTGGACGTCATCAAACATTGCTTGAAAGTGCTGCATGAATACCTCAAATGAGGGGAAGGCGGATCCATCCATTTTCCAGACCGAGACGAGCCAATCCAATGCGCAGCCAGAGAGCAGCGAACAAACAAAGGCGATTTTATTGGCATCAGTAGGATAAAGCGAACGCTGCTGGGCTAAATACAGAGAGCATCTGAAAACAAAGTCTTTGCATTTACCAGGATCTCCAGTGAACTTTTCGGGGAAAGCAAGGTGAGGGCTCGTACTTTCAATAGTCAGAGGCTCAGAATCGTGTGCTGGTGCAGGAGATGCTGACGCTGGAGATGAAGCCACAGCTGACTTTTTCAGAGACTGAACAGCCCTGAGCAGTTCCTCCGTTACTGAGGTCAGTCGAGACAGCTGGAATTGATGCGTGGCGAGCAGGGAAGCTTGAGCAGTGACTGCACCAGACAGAGTAGACATTGTTGCTGGATCTTCATTTGGTGAAGGATTCTGTTATGAAGGAGATGACAGAGGCAGATCCAAATGCAACAATTTATTCAAATCTAAGACTTTGTCAAAGATAAAGAATCAGCATCAACAGTTTCAGGGTTAAACAAAGGCGTGTCGATAACCAGGCTGAAGATCAAGGGCGGGCTGCAGGCAAACGAAATCCAGAAACAGGCAGAGGGTCACTAGGCAGGCTGCAGAAAATCACAGAGATCCACCCAGGCAAGAGTCAAGACACAGATAGGCAAGGAAAACCAGGAATGCTCAGGCATGCACACAACAGTGAAACAATCCTTCACAACCAGACACCAGGTTAACAAGCCAGATATAGGTTAACTAATCAGAGTTGAATCAGAACAGGTGATAGTCAATCAGCAATCAATCAGCAGCAGTCCTACATACTAGGAAGCAATTATATGAGTCCCTAAACATGCAAAAGGAGGCATTGAAACTGGAGTAAGGATATTCCAAAAGGGCTGGCTACCGTAACAAGATCTTTTTGTGCCTTTTACTTTTATAATGGCTGTTATTGATAAAACTGAACTTCAACAAAAAGAGATAGTTTTGTCTTTTTTTATTTTAATATAAGATCATCTGTAATGTTGTTTATTGCAACATTTGTACCAATGCGATATGCAATACATTACATTACATTGCCTGGAATATTTTTAATATTTTTTAATTTAAACGAAAAGAGGCAGGGTTGTTTTATAATTAGTTTTGTTATAACTATAGTCTAACGTTACATAGGCTACATGCAGTGATAATCAATAGGCTATGCGTTGCCTGAACCACATTTGTGTGCTTTAGAATGTTTACAATGTATTGAAATGAAATCGAAAAGAAGCAGAGATGTGTTTTATAACATATTTCGTTTTATTGTTGCCTAAAATGAACATACAGAGATAACCGGAGTCACAGAGCCCGAGCGAGCTGAGTGCCGCGTTCAAGAACGCGCTGTTCCATAACAGAATTACTGGACTCGCGTCCTCGGGATCATTCTCCTGAGTCGGACTTTGCATTGGCTTCTTGGAAACGCCTAATGCCAGCGCTTGTTTCTAGTGACAAACATGCCGAGAAGCAAGAACAAGATCTGCTGTCTGTCATACATTATTGATGACATTTTACTACGTCGCTTTCTTCGCGCGAAAATGACGTCGATCGCTTCTTTCCAGCATACCACGCCTATCAAGTAAGGGTACTGTTGGCGGTGGAAACGCAAGCCTGATCATGGTGTACCCGACCCGACCCGTACTGTACTGTACCGTACCGTACCGTACCCCTCAGTGGAAACGAGCCATTTGTTGACATTCATTGTCAACTAACTCTCATTAGGCCGTGTGCCCACCAAAGCGTTTTTAACCAGCTGAAAACGCTAGACGCTCTGCTGAAGACACCGTGCTTTGGGCGCTTGAAAGCGTTTTGGTTTTCTGTTGAGACGTTTTGTTGCTATGATACAGAATATCTGCAGCAGTTTGAATGTTGTGACAGTTGGTCAGTGTGGTATTAGTCCCGCCCCTCCTCCACTGTGATTGGACGGCTGGGTAAAAAGTGACAGTGATGAGCGCTGCGTTTTATCCAAAGTTGAAAATTTTTCAACTTCCAGCGAGCAGTAAAAACGCCGGGCGCTCGGCGCTTCAGCGTGAAAAAAAAAAAACCGCTCAGCGCCTCGGTACGCTCATGGCGTTTAAAAAACGTGGCGCTCCCATTGAAAACAATTGAAAACATACGCTAGGCACGTGGAAAAACGCTTTGGTGGACACACGGCCTTAGGGTATTAGTATGTTAAGTTCAGGTTAGTTGAATAAGTTGACATGTAGTTGAAAAGTTGAGTTAGTCGAATGTCTAAAGTGGACCAACGAAATAAAGTGTTTCCATAATTTCTATTCAAACTTGTATGTCTTTAAATGCAAGAAAAGTTCAAAACAGAAACATAACTAATATGAAGTGTACTATTTTATCATAAAAATCTATTTAATTTTGTCAAAGTTGGCATGAAATGGAAATCCTTTTTTGTGATACATACGGCTTTTCAAACAAACTAAATGTGGGGTGGAGCTTGATTTTATTGGAATTGATTGTTTGGTTCTTGTTTGCTATTGCTATCCCATGTCCAGTGTTGTAGTACTCGAGACTCGGACTCGTCTCGGACTCGGTCTCGAGACCATATTTTAATGGTCTTGGTCTCGTCATGGACTCGTGTCCATTTGGACTCGGAATTGACTCGTACTCGAACATTTTTTTTTTAGGACTCGGAATTATTCCCGAGTCCACTCGAGTTCAATTAAAAATATTTTTCATGATTATTAATGTATGTTAATAAAATATTTCTTTAAATTGATTGACACGCCCAGTGATTGGTGATTTTCTAGTGCGCAACTGCGCATGACAAATTGTAATAAAATTACTTTTAACACCACCTACTATGTGGCCTTTTTACCCTAAACTGATCATATTTTTTAAACTCTAAGTAAATTCAGTAAAAAAAAAAAAAAAGGATTTCTCTAAGTAAATAAAAGTAAATTAGGTAATCAACCCTCACTGGTCTCGGTCTCGACTCGGACTCGACCGTCTCTGGTCTCGGACTCGACTCGGACTCGACTCTCTATGGACTCGGTCTTGACTCGGACTCAACTCTTTCTGGTCTCGGTGTCGACTCGGACTCGAGTGAGGTGGTCTCGACTACAACACTGCCCATGTCAGTAACAGGTTATCAGACAACAGGGAGATTTTGATTAAAGATTGTGTGAGGACACCTGCATTTTAAATAATAATAATAGTAATGTGCACAGGTAATTCATAATTCATGTTTTTATACATAATTTTAGAATACCTTATTCCCTTATTTCACACTGTATTCAAGTACAATGAGCCACACTGTGATTCTTTGACACTTTGCATTCATCTAAGTATATTACTGCACCCCCCGTCGGCTCTGTCCCAGTCAGCATATTTGAGCAGGACATTATGGTTCTCCCTGATGGGGTCTCCAGTGACCAGCTTTGTGCTGACGGGGCAGTGAGAGACTCCAGCCTGACTGAAGCAGAACCACACACAACACTGATCTGTTCGGCTCAGTCTATTTTGGATTTGATCTGATTCTAAGCAAGCAGTCTGCATTCTTCAGTCCTCGAGTAGTTCTGTCTCTGACTCCGAGAACAGACAAGAAGAGTGTGCCTGTAATGAAATGATCATATGTCTCTGTGATGCTTTAAATGTCTGATGTCAGTGAAATAATGATTGATACTGTGCGATTGAGAAGCGTGAAAGCCAAAATAATTACCAGGTTTTAAAGTCAATGGGCTGAACAGCTATACAGACTACAACAGAAAGAGACAACAGGAGATAATAGATGTTTCTACACACGCATGCTTAACCAAACAACTACACAACGATTGGTTTATGATTGTATAATTTGTCATAAACAATAATGATGTATAACATAAGTTAAAATAGCTTTAATAGAGGCAATAGTGTGTTAAATACGGCAAATGAAAGGGTTTTTTTTTATAGTCTATAAATAGTTCTCCATCCTGGCTTCTGATTGGTCAATACAGCATTCCAGCCATGCTGCATTCCACAATAAAGATCTATGACTTGAAACACCTGTTCGCTGTATCACTGTGCAGCATTTATTCTTACTTACTTAGGCCTTTAAAGGATTAGTTCACTTTTGAAAAAACTTTTGCTGATAATTTACTCACCCCCATGTCATCCAAGCTTATTCAAAAAATGTAACTTTTCTAAGGACAAATGCTAGCCTTTCTCTATTCTGTGAGGCGCATTTGCAACGTCACGTAGTACGTAATTACGTTCAAAAGGTCACGGGCGACGTAGCCAGAAGTATAGAGTCAGAGTGTTTACAAGTTGAACGCATAGGTTGAACGTGAAAACTAACTCAAACGCCGTTTACAAAAAAGGAATTAAAATTTAAAACAACGATGTCGGACGATTTTGATTCTGTACTTCCGGCTACGTCGCCCGTGACCTTTTGAACGTAATTACGTATACGTGACGTTGCAAACGCGCCTCACAATATATTACAAGGCTAGCATTTGTCCTTAGAAAAGTTACATTTTTGGAATAAGCTTTGAAATAACCGATCGTTTCGCATGATAAGACCCTTATTCATCGTCTGGTGTCGTTTAAAGACATTTGAAGCTGCACTGAAACTGTTATTAACACTATCTTTTGGACCTGAACCATCCGGTTCCCATTGAAGTCCATTATATGGAGAAAAATCCTGGAATGTTTTCATCAAGAACCTTAATTTCTTTTCGACTGAGGAAAGAATGACATGGACATCTTGGATGACATGGGGGTGAGTAAATTATCAGCAAAAGTTTTTTTCAAAAGTGAACTAATCGTTTAAATTCCCATAGGAACATAGGCCATCGACAAAGCACTTCCATCCTCCCCAGATGTCGCCATGTCATCTCCTGGTCTGTGGTTCTTCTCCGGGTGATTTTCGGGCGCCTCTTCCTCCTGCCCTGTGGGTTCCACGTCAGTGATTGATTTCTTTCTCCTGAGTGTGTTGCTTATCCAATTCCATCCCCTCCTCCGGATTTGCATTTCTATTGAGTCTTGTTTGGTGAGTTCCCACAGGTTGGTGTTAGAGATGATGTTGGGCAAGTGTATTCCTAGGAGGTGTCTGAGGCACCGGTAGGTCAACACAGAGGCGTAGGTTTGGTTTTGAAATTGGTGGGGACGGGGACATCGATTTTAGGGCTGGGTATCGATTCACATGTTCAATTTCGATGCGATTGTGATTTTGAAAGCTCTCAGATCGATTCGATTTCGATTCTCGATTCCTGATTTGATTCTCGATTCGACTATAATGAATATAGATGTAATACAAATCCTATATTTATTTAAAAAAAAAAAAAGCAGTGGAGTACAAAGAAATTAAAGGGTTAGTTCACCCAAAAATGAAAATTAAGTTATTAATTACTCACCCCCATGCTGTTCCAACCCCGTAAAACCATCGTTCATCTTCGGAACACAAATAAAGATATTTTTGATTTAATCTGAGAGCTGGATCAGTCCTATATAGACTGCCTAAGGGACTGGCTCTTGACGGCCCATAAAGTCATTAAAGAAAAGGTTTAAATATTCCATGTGCCTACAGCGGCTCAATTTATGCCAGCAGCCATATCACCCTGTAGCCCAAGACTGGTTGCCCATTAAAGCTAAGCAGGGCTGAGCCTGGTTAGTACCTGGATGGGAGACCTTCTGAGAAAGCTGGAAGAGGTGTTGGTGTGGCCAGCAGGGGGTGCTCACCCTGTGGTCTGTGTGGGTCCTAACGCCCCAGCAAAAGTGATGGGGACACTATGCTGTCAAAAAGAGCACCGTCCTTCGGATGAGACGTTAAACCGAGGTCCTGACTCTCTGTGGTCATAAAAAATCCCAGAATGTCTTTCGTAAGAGCAGGGGTGTAACCCCGGCATCCTGGCCAAATTTGCCCAGTAGCCTCTGTCCATCATGGCCTCCTAATCATCCCCATATACACCAATTGGCTTCATCACTGTCTCCTCTCCACCAGTAAGCTGGTGTGTGGTGAGCGTTCTGGCGCAATATGGCTGCCCTCGCATCATCCAGGTGGATGCTGCACATTGGTGGTGGTTGAGGAGATCCCCCCCTTCTATGTGAAGCGCTTTGAGTGTCCAGAAAAGCGCTATATAAATGTAACGAATTATTATTATTTATTATTATTATAAGTTTATCAAGCGACGAGACTACTTTTTGGGCGAAAAAAACATAAATAACGACTTTATTCCACTATTCCATTACTTCCTTATGGACGCATGCGCGAGAACTGAGACGAGGGCGTTCTCCTTCAACTTGTTACCGGCTGCTCACCGCTTAGGAGTTTTACCGCCCCCTACCGTGTAAGACGATGTGCTGATATAGCTGGAAGTGCAAAACGTTCTGTTTACAAGCAGAGGAAGATGCGCGCTGTACATACGCTTTTCAATTAGCGTATTTTCCGCACTACAAGGTGCACTTAAAAGCCTTTAATCTTCTCAAAAAACGACAGTGTTCCTTATAATCCGGAGCACCTTATATTAGGGGTGGTTAATCTGTCTGATTTCCCGATTCGATTACGATTATTGAAGTCCCGATTCGATTACAGTCGATTTTCGATTATTAACGATTCTCGATTATTGATTTTCCATTTCACAACCGTAAACGAAAATACACTAGACCAACATATGATTATATTAGCAGCAGCAACATTTTGGTATTAATTGCACTTTTTATTTGTTTGATATTCATTGAAAATATAATGATGGTTAGTGAGGACATACTGAGGACTACTTAGGCAACTCATTATCTTTTTTTCAAAAGCAATTTTGTTGCATTATAATGCAAATGCACCTGGTTCTATTAATTGACAGCATTAAAATGTATTTTGTGATTTCCTTCAATTGAAAATATTTGAAGCAAGTTTGGGGGACTTGAAGGGCACCCGATTCAGAGAATCACCTAGAAATTCAAAAGAACAGCATTTATCTGAAATAGAAAGCTTTTGTAACATTAAACAATACCGTTCAAATGTTTGGAGTCGGTAAGAATTTTTATTTAATTTTTTGGGCAAAAGAAAAAAGAAATCAATACTTTTATTCATCAAGGATAAATTAAGTTGATCAAAAGTTAAAGTACAAGACATTTATAATGTTACAAATCGATTATCTGAATCTTTTGTGTGTGACTATAAATAATTTGCTTTAAAAGTACAAATTAATGACCCATAAAGAATTAATGCACAATATATTTTATTAATATTACAATATACAATAAATTTTATTTTATATTTTATTACAAAGAACGACCAGGAAAATAAATGTGTGCTTGAACTAGGAGCATACTTGTAGTAAATAAATAATATAACGACTGGTGCAGCCGAGTGTTTTTCCTCCTCTGGCTGGAAAGGTGTCATATGGCTTATCATATTTGTCGTGTTCCCGTCATTGGTTTTATTCCACAAAGCGTACAACTAGTGCGGCTCTTGTCCAGCTCCTTTCCCCCTTCAACTTCAGAAGTCAAAATATTTCCACACGTCAGCTTTTAACCTAACAAGGAAAGTGTTTGGATCTCGCGTGCCATCTCATCTCTGTTATGTGCACGCCACAGACGGTCCCGCCACTGCACTTCCGCGCTTCAGAGTTCCGTCTTTCGCGTTCCGTCAATATTACGTTATTATAAATACATATAAAACATTTTTTTTAAATCGATTTTTTGACATTTGTGAATCGATTCAGGATCGTCCACGTCCGCATCGCGATGCATCGAGAATCGATTTTTTTCCCCACCCCTACCTTATATATGGATCATCATTTTATACGGTAGGTGGCGGTAAAACTCCTAAGCGGTGAGCAGCCGGTAACAAGAAGGAGAAGAACGTCCTCGTCTCAGTTCTCGCGCATGCGCCCATAAGGAAGTAATAGAATAGTCAAATTAAGTCGTTATTTATGTTTTTTTCGCACAAAAAGTAGTCTCGTAACTTGATAAACTTATAATTGAGCCGCTGTAGGCACATGGAATATTTAAACCTTTTCTTTAATGACTTTATGGGCCGTCAAGAGCCAGTCCCTTAGGCATTCTATGTAGGACTGATCCAGCTCTCAGATTCAATCAAAAATATCTTTATTTATGTTCCGAAGATGAACGAAGGTCTTACGGGGTTGGTACAGCATGGGGGTGAGTAATTAATGACTCAATTTTCATTTTTGGGTGAACTAACCCTTTAAGAGCCACAAACCTGTACATAAAACACTTTTTAATTTAGGTACACTATACACAAAATGCATAGAATGAATAGACAAGATTTTGTGTCTATCTACACAGCTTGATCAAACAGGATCGGGTTATTTTATGTTTAAGATAGATAAATAAATATTTACATATTTGTATTACATTGATCTTACCTAAATGTTTATGTAATTTTTTTGTTAAGAGTTTGTGCAACACATGGAAGCTTGATTTCAGTCTTTGAATTAAATTGAAAAAAAGTAGCACAAATAAATACAATAGGCTAGAGTAAAGGCACAAATAAAGAGACATTTTGGGATAGTTTTTTTTTTTTTTTGGTATGTCAGAAATACTACAGAAACTGAATGAAGTATTCCAATGTAAAACACTGGATAGTCTTTTTAGTCCAGACTGAATTAAATACATAGGCTATTCATTCTGATTGCTTACAATTAATGCTGTTATGTTGTTATGGCAACAGAATTAATGACAGACATGGCTGCGTTCACTTTAAAGGATAATTGCGGTATTTAACACCTTGAGTCTATTTTGTAATTTGTTTTGAATGAAATAGCGTGGTAGACTTAGAAATTTTGACAATGGGTCCTTTCTCGACTTTTTGACTTTTTTAGAATCGCCTGTGACAGCGTTAGACTGGGTGTCTATGGGCATGCACAAACATGTCCTTAAAACAACCCTTAACGTTCAATTTCAAAACTGTGCAACTCACCGAGTGGTTGGTGGTGTTCGTTGATGATTAAAAACAAATATATCGGCGCTATGTATGCTTTCAATCCGTGTTGTTTGCTATTGTGGAACTATTTATTCAGATACCTCACAACCGCGTATAAACTTCCGCTCGATATTTGAGTCTGAAGCGTTGGCACACTCCCGAACACTTGATGGCGACAACCAGGACGCTGTACGGAACACGGTGTCTAGCGCACCGTAAAAAAAGTCCGGGAGCACAGTTGCCTTCTGAGAGACGGAGAACCGAGCGAAAAGACTACAACCAAATATAAAGAGACCCCTTTCCTTTTCTGGTAGCTAGCGCAGTAATATCAACGAGCACTGAGTCCTCCAGCAGACGTCAATGCGATTTAAAAAAATGACAAATAAAACACGACAGAAACGGTATTTCACTAAGCTACTTGTTTCAGAACATCAATGAACACCACCAACCACTCGGTGAGTTGCACAGTTTTGAAAATGAACGTTAAGGGTTGTTTTAAGGACATGTTTGTGCATGCCCATAGACACCCTGTCACGCTGCCACAGGCGATTCTAAAAAACGTCAAAAAGTCGAGACAGGACCCAATGTCAAAATTTCTAAGTCCACCACTCTATTTCATTCAAAACAAACTACAAAATAGACTCAAGGTGTTAAATACCGGAATTATCCTTTAAGAACTAGAGCATGGATCCATTACTTTCTCATTATCGTAGCTACTGTCTGTCTGTCACACGCGTTTAATGCTAATTTAAGACATAATCGACTGTCTTTACGAGGTTTTACTCGCCAAGACCAGAGTTTTGACATCATTTTGCGTGTTTTTAACTGTTAAAGCGATATAATCCAGGGATAAAACTTTTGTTTCTGGTGAGCTGTTTGTGAGGCGGATTTAGGCTTTACTGGATGCGGACGCAGTGAAAGATATCTCTGAGAGTGCGCGAGCACGGGATGGTTTAACATTGCTTGAATGTTTAAACTGTATAAAACTTAAAAAAGACCAGCCCGTTCTCATCCTTTAACGTCATATAGAACGCTATATGCAAAAACGGCGCTATACTACGCACATGGCACCCTTTATCGTTAATATAACACGCGAACCCAAGACGTCATAAATCCTTTAGCGTGAATATGACACGCACACCCTACCCCACACCTAAACTTAGCCCTCACAGCACGTGTTATATTAACGATAACGGGTGCCATGTGCATATATTGCGCCGTTTTTGCATATAGCGTTCTATATGACGTTAAAGGATGAGAATGCGTTGAAAAGACGTGAAAATGATACCGTTAGTTACGATCATAGGCTACGATGCAATGCAAGCCCGATAGTGCAAGTGAATATTCCGTCATGTCCCAACTCCTAAACACTCTATTCGCGTTCGGTGTGAACGCAGCATAAAGGCGCGCGTTATTCGTCAGCGTTTTTCAACGCGTTTTTTGTGTTCACACCCAAGCGTTTTTCGCTGACGATGAGCCGAGTGAACATGCAAATTCATTCCTTGACATTAGATGGTGCTTAATGTAAAACAGAAATAATAATAGAAAACTATTCTAGGGTGATCATATTCATGTCTCAATGTTTTATTATGACAGATAGAAAAAAAAACGAATGAAATAATGATAGAAATAATGTCTTCTGTATTAGAAAAATAAATATATAAATATTAAATAACTAAAAGAAATGCCTCCAAATGTAACAAAAAAATAGCTCTCACAAACTTACAAAAACGAACTAACAAAATCTATTTATATCTTTAGTTTTCATCCTCTTTATTTTGTTTTTCTTCCTCGTCCACCTTGTTTGCCCATCTATATTTTGCTGTAGAACTGATCTTTCCCAGCAGTTTTTGTTTGAAAACCAGGACATTTTCATCACTTAAAAACAGTCAGGACAGGACGTGGAAACAGGACATGTGTAACGCAAAGTTGAGATGTTGCCCAGAGATAAAAACATAGCAGATGTCGGATGAACAGATGCACGAGAGACGAGAGTTGTCGTATTTCCCCGCGTTTAATAAAACCACACAAACACTCGTCCTCCTCGTATGGGGATCGAGCGAGAGAAAAAAAAAACACAAACAAACATCTGGTCACAATAGAAAAATAAAATAAAAGAAAGAATACAAAGAGTCGGCAGAGCGGTTCTCCTCTCCTCACTTGTCAAAATCTAACTGACATTACGCACACTATATGCGCAGTTCTCAGATTTCTATAAAGCACAAAGTGACCGTTTTACATATGTTCCGGGAAAACAGGACTGTTGGTCACCCTATACTATACTATTATTACAGAAATACTAATATAAATATTATCTTATAGCTCTTTATGCTCCAAGACCAGCAGCTCAACATTCATCTTGCCCATAGGTATCTTATCTCTTCTTCGCCGTATGTGTGCTCGGCAAGACCGTTTTGTGTTTGAGCGCCCTCAAGTTGTGTTTTACTGTAACTTCAGAAGTACCAGACACGTGAGCAAACCCGCCAATCTCGTTGGTCGGATAGGTTTTGACGCAGCGCGTCAAACCAAAAAAACGAACCCGAGGCGTTTTTTTAAAAATGACGCTTTTACGCGTGGCGTTTTTTGCGTCGGTGTGAACACTCACATTGGCGCCCATTGTTTAGTCACGAGGCGTTAAACGTCGACGAATAACGCGCGCGAAATTCGTCCCGGTGTGAACAGGCCTTAAGGCTTGTTTGACTTCATGCAGCTCTGCGCAGACCGATCGGTAGCTGACTTGAAGCAGTGCACGCCGGTTAGAAATTTTGTCTGACTTTATGCAGCGCTGACTCCACGTGACTGTGACATATGCCATCGAAGTACCGCGAGGGCATTTCGAGAGTAGCCGGAGGACTCAAGAGCGGCAACACGAGCTCTGATGACGACACGGCTACTCCACGATTTGCCGGATTCACCGCATGACAACGATCACGTGAGTTGCGTGTTTATTCTCACACATTTATTTCCACTAAGCTCACAAATCAGTTTTTTTTATAACAGTAAACAGCCTTTTCATGTAGTCGCGATGTTATATTGTGTCATGTTTATCAAATATAACTGATTAAAAAACGTTGACTCCATGTCATTGAAATATAGGCTTATTTTGAACTTTATTCTAGTTCAAACAAATGCTATATGAAGCAGTAAAGTTTTGAATGAAAATGTGTCTGAAATATCTGTTTATTTGGCAAATGTTGCATTTATTTCACTTAAGCTGTGGTAAAGCATGATGCAAACACCACGTGAGCGGTCACTTCGGTCACTTTTTTCTACTCTCGCCGATCGGTTGCATCCAGCCGCAGCCAATGTCAAACACACCTATAGTCTCTTGTGTCATGTTGTCATTGGTTAATTGTCTAATCATGTTCACATGTGTGTCTTGTTAAGTGATTAGTCCTTGTGTGTATTTAAACCCTCATGTCAGTTATTGTTCATGTAACCACTGTGTGGTGAGCGTTATTTATGTCTAGTTGTGGCATGTCAAGTTATGCTTAGTCAAGTCTTTGTTTTTGTATATTGATCAAATTTGGATGTAAATAAACTGCACTTGGGTTTTTCAACTCGCCCCTGGATTCGTTACAATTCTAAATCCTCACCACAACTTATGCAAAAATTATGACTTTTTCAGTTTGCAATAACTTTGTTCTATTCACATTAGAAAACATATCATTCAAATGGGAATTTTATGCAGCAATGAAATAAAAATAACTGACAGTTCTTGAAGAAACATTTCTGATGGAAGAAAAAGGCAACAAGACATTTCAAAGAACTGTGTCCAGCCGAACGAGTATCTGAACAGGCGCATAGTACTACATGGCATGAAGGCGTTTGCTGTTGGTTTGATAAAAGCAGGAGGCTGCGTGCACAACCAACATAAATTGGTTCTGCTATTCCTGCTAGACTCAGAATGCTCTTAGATGAAATATTGGCTTTGCACTAAAAACACAAACAAAACGACTGTTGCGCTTGCAGCCAAACTCAATATTTTTCTTTGGTGAATGCGAGTACTACGATCAAAAGTGACCCTGGAGTAACTGTGGCTCACATCAGAAGTGAACAGTAGTTTTTCCTTTAATTTGTTGAAAGCGTGTGAAGCTCAAGGTCTTGTTTGTTTCACTGGAAAATGCGAAGCGAATGTCACTGCCTGAAACTCTGGCGAAGAAGCTCAGAGATGATACTGAAGGATTTCACCTTAACGCCTCCTGAGAGCAGAGCGTGAGGCAATTACTACCAAATGTTCAAGCCATTGTTCTTGCCGACAATCTCTTACGGTGTGGATCCCTGGAGAGTTTGTGCTGTGTGCAGCAGGTAGCCATAGCAACAAAATCTCAGACTTTATCTCTAAAAGTTTTGAAATAACAAATCTGTGGAAAAAAACTTGATGGAAAACTTGGATTTGACTGAGGCTTGTCAAAAAAAAACAAAAAAACAAAAAACAAAGTGCAGCCAATGTTAACAGAAACAGTGAACAATTACCGTACAACTTGGGAATGCAAAATGCAAGTAATGGATTTCATCATGTTTGGCAAAGAAAAGTGTGATTAAACAGAAGATAAAAATAAAGTCAGGTTTATTGGATTCAAAGCACTGGAGATCTTTTCATGACATGAAAAAAAGCTATAATGGAAATTTTTATTTCATGAATGTGATTGGCGTGTAAATAAATAGTTGTTGTCTATCAGTCTATCTATAATGGAGGTTTAGGGGTCCTCCCCTCGGTTCACCTCAAAGAGCATGCAAGTCAAAATTAAACATGATTGAATGACTCATAAATGTAAGTACTAGGGGTGTAACGGTACACAAAAATCACGGTTCGGTACGTACCTCGGTTTTAAAGTCACGGTTCGGTATGTTTTCGATACAGCAAAAAGAAAGAAATGCCAGAGAAATTTCCTATTTGTTTAAAGAAAAAATATTTATAAATAAGTGTGAGATTTCCTAGATCTTGAAACGTTCAGGTTTATAAATAGGGGTCATCTTTGAAGAATGAACAAATAATGTTTTGGTCATCACATTAAAAATAACATTTAAATATATATTTATTTATATAATATTTGAATTTTGAAGTGCTGGAAAAAGATGTGTGAAGTACTTGAAAGCATTTCACCATTCCAGCCAAACTGGTTCTAGTTAGTGTTACTATATTAAATCCATGGTGAATGTCGCTGGTCTGTGGACGTAAAGTACTAGTTCATTCACGGCACAATGTTTCTTCTGGTTTCCATGACAGCGCTGTTTGATCTAATAGAGATCTACGGTAAATAACGGAGAAATGTGAATGCATCTCACTAGATCTCGCAGCGACGTTATTACTTCAGTGGCGAATTGAAATGTTTTCTTTACCGGATCTCTTAGCGCGGTGTGGTAACAGTGTTGCTTGATCGAGATCGGCTCGCGCTGCACAGATGTTGCTGGTCCGAACTGATAAACGATCCGTGAAGCACATAACGAGGAGCGCAGTTTCGTTCTGCTTTCATTACCCTTGCCATTTGGATGTTTCGCAACGTTGTGTTGGCCGCGTCAGCCGAACCGAAACGGTTCAATACGAATACATGTACCGTTACACCCCTAGTAAGTACACATTGAAGGCCTAAGACACGAAACAAGCGGTTTGTGTGAGAAAACGAACAGTATTTATATCGTATATCCATCTAACTGATCTGATGGCACGGGTGCTTCAGTCAGCGCATGCCTCCATTATATGACTGATAGACGAGAACGGTTTGACCGAAAAATATCAAAATTGAAAATACTGTGGAAACAAAGACATCTACATCTTGGATGCCCTTGAGGTAAGCTAAAACATATCAAAATTTAATTTCAAAGGGAACTATCCCTTTAAGACACGTCCAACACTGCTAATATGCAAAGTCCCAAATGGCAAAGTTTCTGAATAGCATGTAACACTTTCAAATGATTTCTTCTGGCCTGCAAGGACCAGAATCAGTGTCGATGTTTGTCAAGGGACAGTAAATTCCCATTTACTTACCCGTAAGTGTCCCGTGGTGAATAACCTGTCCCACCTCAGCTTTGTATTGGTGTTCCAAACACTCGTCTGATGACAATGGCTGTATTAAGCTGTCACTCACCCCATCCCTTGTAGAGACGCACAAGCAAGACTGACACAATTATATCCCGTCCTTCACAACTGAGAATTACACAGTCAATATTTGGCTGGTGAAGAGCGCTTTTTTGATTTGCGATTACTGTAATTCACATGCAGCAGGATCAAAGCAACTCAATGGGATGTTATCCACACAAAGACAGGGCATTTAACATCGCTCGGTTTGATGGCTCACGCAGTGAAATTTGTGAACAGTGCTGATATGTCTGCGTTCTGAAGCACATAATGGACTAAATGTGTGACTGAACTGATACCAATCATTCATTACGGAATCAAAACCCATTCCAGTTCTTCACTCATTCTCACGCCAAACCAGTGCTGGAATACTGTGCCTACCGTCCATATGTTCTGAAAGCTAAACTCACTCTTAAACATTAAATTGTTCTTCTCTAAGTAAAGAAATGGTTCTTTTAAGAATTACTGACTAATAGATTAAGATTAAAGTTTACTGTTTAAAGATTCTTTGGGGAACACAAACATGTTTCTTCTGTGGCATACCTTTCTTTTTCAGAGTGCAGTTTATGTGAAAATGGATGGATTAGGATTCAACCAACTGTTAAAGGATCACCCAAAAATGATGTCTTAATTTACTCATCCTCAAGTTGTTAAAATAAATTTGTCAGATTTTGTGTAATGAAACAGTTGTTGCCACCCATTGACTTCCATAGTATGGGCGGGGGATATGGAAGTCGGGATTCATCAACTGTTTGGATACTGATATTCTTCAAAATATCTTATTTTGTGTTAAACAGAAGTAAGAAATTCATACAGATTTGGAACAACTTGAGGGTGAGGAAATGATGACAGATTTTTCATTTTTGTGTGAACTGTCCCTTTAAATTCTCCATTCTGAAATCAAATATGTGTGAAGCCATTGGTCAAAAAAGTTCTATTAGTAAAAAAAAGAAACCTCAAAGAGCAAAACCTCTTTGTTAGTAAATAATAGATCAAGAGTTCTTACTGATTGGCAGACTCCCTATGTAGTGTTCACTCTACTCCTTGAGCACAGAATCTCTGTTTCTGTTTCAGTTCACTTCACTTAAAGGGAAGCTATTATGCTTTTTCACTTTTTCAACTTTAGTTAGTCTGTAATGTTTCTGTTTGAGTATTAAAAAGATCTGCAAGGTTACAAAGCTCGGTCCACTCCAAAGAGAGATATTTTGTATAAAGAATCCACCTTCCAAGAACTACAACGAATGGCTCGTTTGGACTGTGTTTTTTCTGTGCTTTGTAAAGTCATATTGTTACTCGTTTAAATAATCCCTGCCCACGGAATACACAAAAAAAGGGACGAGGCCTGGTTTTTACAACATTAGAAAAGACAGTGTTGTTGCTACAGTATGTCAAAGAGATGCTGTCCCTCAATGTTTCCAAAACCCATTTGTTTGACCTTCCTAATCATGATTAAATAGTGTATAACATCGTATCTAAAAAGTATAAAATATTTAAAGTCAGTATTTGAATCAGCCTTGAATTGGTTTAAAATTTACCTCATTTGTAAAGGACAATTGTGGTAGCTAATAAAGCCATGATACAATTAGATCAGGTTATGCTAGCTGTTTATTGATGATGATTTCATCATGTAAATTCCTGAATCCCTGATCTTATTCAGTGTCTGATGCTTTAATTTTATAGGACTTGTGGTTTTAATATTGTTTTATTTATAATAGAAGTCATGCGATTCTACAGCTTATCTAGCAGTGTGGTATATCAAATAGTATGCTTGGTTTTAAGTGCACAAAAAACTTTTATCATTACTTAGATGCACACAGACATCAAGAAACAGCATGAATCTCAACAATGGTGACAATCAAACAAAATATCCTGATAAACTCCGAGCATAAAACAAGCTACAAAAAATCCAGCTGTATAATTTATTAATGCTGCAATACATGCTGCGAGATATGGTTGAGTTTTGATTGGTGGGCTGCAGCATGAAGCATTTCATGTATTGTCACCATGGTTGAGATTCATACACTGATTATTGATGCCTAAATAATAATGTAGAGGAAAAAGTTTAAGGCACTGAATGTTTTTACAATCCTTTATATTAATTGATAAAAAACATTTCTCTCATGCTGTAAAATTAAATGGCTTCTACTAAAAAACAACTTTAAAAACACAGGTCTTATACAATCAAATCCTTAAACACTGAATCAGGGATTCAAGCAATTACTTCATGATATCATCATCATTATAAATAAACAGCCAACATCACCTGATCTCATTGTTTTTTAGCAACAACATTTGTGTTTTATAAACACAAAATTACAACAGCCAGACAAAACTTTATTCTAAAAAGTTAAGGGTCAAGAGTTTAACTAAAGCAACTAACCTCTATCATGGTGACTTTAAAATACAACTTGATTTCATTAAAATGGAAATTAAATAAAGTAAATCTGGTCAGTAATAATTGAAGCTGGAAATGCTGTTTGAGTTGTTTAATCCTCCGCTGCTGAGATCTTCACAGATTTAATGAGCTGCCATGCATGTCACATTTTCTTGCGGTGCTTATTCCAACCAAAATTGAACAGCTGTCTGACGTCGGAGTTTGACGCTAAACAAACGTTGGGTTGAGACGTCAACCTGACTTTCATTTTCAACCAAAATATGATGTCTGACTGACATTGGATTAGCTGGAATCCATTGTCTTCTTGGCGTCCCATTGAAGTACTGTGCCTGCTGGGTCAAAACAGTGGTGGACATGTTTTCTCTATGATGTATTTACATTTATGTATTCAGCAGATGCTTTTATCCAAAGTGACTTACATTGCATCACACATTTACATTACTATCAGTTCTTGCTTTCTCTGGGTATTGAACCCATGATCTTAACATTGTAAGTGCCCGCACTCTACTGTTTGAGCTACAGCATTTCACCTTTGTGTAATGGAGTTTTTGGAAAATTATCTTAAACAATTATAGACGTCCAAAAGAGGTCCAAAAAAATGACCCAGTTCAAAGGTCAAATTTTTAACATTAATAAGACGTCCAATTTGGGTCATGGTTGGACGTCCAAATAATGGACCTAGTTTGGACGTCGAATAGATGTCCAGGATTGGTCATAGACCGACGGACCCAATATAGACATGATCTACACGTCTATCCGACGTCCAGTGTATAGTGGGTTAGGACTGTGCATATGCATTAGCTGGTCCAGCCTGGAAAATGCTGTTTTTTGTCATGGTTTGAGCATTGAGAAACAAACTTTATGAGATTATGAGTTTTTTTGTCAAATTTCATTGGCGATTTCAAATACGAAATTTAATCATGAGCTTGGCAAGCAGTTTGGAGAATTTGATGTTTCCTCATTCAAAGAGATAGGATCTCCACTGAAATGGCCAAGTGACAATTGAAATTAATTGTCTTAAAGGGACTTTGTTATAAGTAACAATGACGCATGACACAGAAGTATGAATGAAAACCAACGCATAGCTTAGAGCGTGGAGGCACCAAAGGCAGCGTAGGTTTGATCGAGAAGCATAAATCAGCCTTAAGTTGACATGTAGGTGAAACATTACTTGTACCGAATGTCTAAAGGGGACCATCAAAATAAGTATATGATTATATATGCAGTATATGATTCCAAACTTGATTTGCTGATTGGTATGGTAAGACTGTGATTCTGATTTCATTAAAATGGGAGGCCATTTGCCAATTTAGCAGACTTTACAAACAGTTCATGTCGAATATTTATGGAATATACATGAATGTCTGACAGATTTTGATAATTAAATTTTCAACATTTCAACATGCCGAATCCTCAGTGCAAATATTTTGACAACCCGGGCATATTAAATATGATATTCATCAATCAACGATTTAACCCTCCTTTAAATAGCCGTAGAATTAACAAATATTAAATGTGCAGCAGAAACTTCAGTAAGAGCTGATGTCTGGCAACTGTTGTTCATGAGGCTCAGAGACAGGGGGCTGTAATGGAAACAAATGAAGAGGTATACGCATGGAGACAAATCCATATTTCTCTCCGTCTTGCTCCCACTGGAACAGTGGCTCCCTTGATGTGTCTAATCAATCTTAGGCAAGCTGCCGACATCATCAGTGCCAATCCAGCCTGAGACAAAATTGCCGTGCCATTCATGATAAGCTGCATGCAAACAGTAGCACTCATGTAGGTCAGCAGCTCTCTTGTGTTTATTCCCTTTCTATGCATTATGCGTGTTCATCATCTTTCATTCTATTATATACACACACACCCCAAGTTCAACAGCTTTAAGACATCATTACATGTCAAAAAATCTGCACTTCAAAGTGCTTGACAAATGCAGTACAGTAACTGAATTCCACAGTCTTTTTTAATTAAAATTGCAATCATAAGATTCTTTATTATTTTTTTGGGAATTATGGCGAACTGATAAATACAGTGATTAAAGACACCTTAGGAGCCCTTAAAGTCAATTAAGGTTAGAACACCAATCAAGGATGCAGAGAGCATACTGTTTTAAATGACAGATTTTGTTAATTGGCCTCCTCCACCTCAGAACAATAAAAACACTACTAGGCTATACACTTTTAGTAAAAGAAGAAAGCTTTCTATTGTGTTGCTATGGCAACACAGACAATCTCTTGTTCTCTTGTTCAGTAAGACTGAAGCTGAAGTCAATATTCACAACATCAACTGTAAGGCACTCTTACATTATCAGTTATGCTAGATTGTTGACTTACTTCGTTTGCCAGGCACTTTTAGAACTGGAAATGATGAAGTTATCTACAGGTATTATCAGATTTGCTTTCTTTCTTGCATAATTTCTTATGCAAAATTCCATCACAATATAATTTGTATAAATATGTATTTTGGTTTGTATTTTATAGGTGTCAGTGTACTACGTAAGACAAGACAAATGTTTGCATGATACTAAACAAAATACTACTCAATGTACACTGTAACATATGTATACATGACAGAATGTTATGACAGGATAGATAGATAGATAGATAGATAGATAGATAGATAGATAGATAGATAGATAGATAGATAGATAGATAGATAGATAGATAGATAGATAGATAGATAGATAGATAGATAGATAGAGAAAATATTCACTCTCATATTTTCTCATTTCTTGTCTTTTAGAGAAAGCAATTGAAAATGTGTTTTTTCCCCCAGACATATAGTGAATGTTTAATGCACACACCAGGCAGATGAGTGTCTCATTAGGGAGTGGAAGGCTAGTGTTGCTTTACAGTTCTGTTCTGACTCTGTTTTAATTACGCGGGGGGGAAACAGGGTGGCTGGTGGCAGTTGAGTGATTAGGCTTGCGGGCAGGCAGAGCCCTGGGGCCTGTCATTATTATGCTCATTCAACTCAGCACTAATGAAAAAGTCAACTCAACACCAGTTCTGTTCACCAGAACAAGAGCTCATGGCAGGAGCGCTCTGTATCTGTCTCAGTGGCTGCAGTCGGTGGGATAGACCGAGTACAGTTGGAGCATTTTTTTAGATTTTTCACACAAAAACTAGTCATTACAAACACAAATCTTTTATACTAACAAAATCATGATCAATAATACCCATAAATAGTTCATATTTTCCACAGTTTGTTCGTAAAGACTAAAAAAAGATCCTGGTGCACATTTGTCCTTAAGGCAGAACGTAGCGATTAGGAAGTAAGCTCTCTGTAAAGTAATGCATAGTTGCATACTGTAAAATGACTTTTACCTTCAGTGATCCAATATTAGTTTTCAAATTTATGAGCAGAAGTTTTTGAAATGCTGTGAATTTCAGTTTAGCATGTTAAGGTTTATTCTAACTTCTTTTGCCTTCACAACACTTAATCATGATATAACGCAATAAGTAACTTTTTATATGCATTTAAAAAAATACACTAATTGTTAGAATTGATTATATTTGACATGTGTAACATGGACCGATGCACAGGTGTGCATTATTTAGAACGGATTTGAGTTGAAAGCCACAAGTATTCACATAATATTCTCTCTCTCAAAATGCAAATGTGTTTAAAGGTCAAAATCATATATGTCTAAAAGATTACATTTGTTCAGAAAAAACTTCTCAGGTTGCGACTGTTACCATAGTTACCTGAGATAGGGAACAAGACGATGCGTCAATGACGCTGTGGGAACGCCCCTGCGTGAATGCGTCTGAGCACTTGTGTCAACTAGTCCAATGGCGAGAATAAGCATCACGGGCGGGTGACGTCATGACCAGGAAAGGATAAAAGCACATCTGGAATCGCCCCGTGTCAGCTTTAACAGTAAGCCGAAGCAGTCGATCTCAGGGATCGTATGGTCAAGTGACGCGTCATCTCGTTCCCTATCTCAGTCATAACCTGAGACGTTCCCTTTCGAGGGCCGCTGTGGGAACGAGAATGCCCGAATGCCATACATCCGAGAATCTGATTACAATGTCAAGACAATGTCAAGACATGAGAACTCTAGACCCCGGGGTATCAACATCCAAGTCATAAAATCTGACAAACGTAAGTGGTGAGGAACTGCCAGCTGTGTCAAACACCTCCTGAATAGATACCCCTGAGAATAAGGTTTCAGAAGCCGCCATACCCCCAGTAGAGTGGGCTCTGATAGATAAAGGAGAAGGATGGCCCAGAACCTCATATGCAAGAGAAATAGCCTCGACTATCCACTTGCTAACTGTTTAGATGCAGGAAGGCCCTTGTGCGGACCAAAGCACACAAACAACTGAAAGGACACAAACAAGCTGATTTCTCCAATGTGAGGATCTGTGAGGTATCCAGTGCTCTGACTGGACACATGAGTTTCAGTTTCTCCTGGTCTGAATCTTTGAAGGGAGGAGGACAGAACACCTGCAGAACGATAGGCCTAGGTATGCTGGTTGGAACCTTAGGAACGTAACCTCATTTGGGATAGAGTACAGCCTTAGCCATACCGTGCGCAAACTCAAGGCATGAAGGAGACACAGACAGGCCCTGGAGGTCTCCTACTCTTTTCAGAGAGGAAATAGCTAGAAGGAACATAGTTCTGAGGGTCAGAAATTTATCTGAGACAGACTCAAGAGGCTCGAAACGATCAACAGATAGACCTTCTAGAACAACAGCCAGATCTAGATCTAAAATGGAATTCTAGAACGAACTGCAGGCCTCAGCTTCAGGGTGCTGTTGTGTTCGTGAATCAGCCGAGACAGCGATCACACAGCTTAGCAGGTACATAACTGAACTTTATTGAACACTCACAGAGTACAACCCCTCCTCACCCCCCCCCCCTCATGGGGCGTGGCTCACTTGTTAGCGATCCCACTGATCATATATCACTACATCTCCTCTTTCCCCAAAAGATGAACTTAGTGATCTGTTACTATTCTAGCATAATAAACATACTCTAACCATTTTAACAAATACTATGCCATACTTCTATAACATAGAATACATTTATTGCTTTAATAAACATCCTTTATTATAACATTTTGTCTTGCTTTATTTCCCTTTACAATACTGTTACTCAATTTTATTACAATATCTTTTTTTTACATTTTTTTCTCTCTTTTTTTTCTTCAAGGAGGTTAGGGTAGACTACCTAAGCACTCCTGGCACAGTGAGAGGATTATTCTGCCTCTGTAGTCACTGGCCATAACTTAAAGGTTCATTCGTCTTGGTGGAACAGACAAACGTCCCGACCTTGTGTACGTTCCCTGTCGGGGGAGGAACTGTTACTGTTTGACAATCAGGTACATGATCTTCCTCACATACGTCTGGAAAATCAACTGCTTGTTCTTTTTGTTTTTCAGGATGGTGGAGTCGCACCAACAACCAAACGACCTTGGGGCCTGCTGTCGGATCACCTTCGCAGTGATGGCTTGGTCTTTAATCCAAACAGTTTGTCCAGGCTTCAGTGGTGACAAAGATCTTGGTCTATGTCTCTTGTTGTACGAATTTTCCGTTCGAGCACGTAAGTTACATTCAAACTGTTTCAGTTTGTCTGCATCTGGGAGTTTAGGTGTGAGAAGAGATGGCAGAGTTGGTTAGCCTGTTCTCAGTCTTCTGCCCATCGACAATTCTGCTGGACTATATCCGTTTGCAAGTGGCGTAGAGCAGTATGCAAGCAAGGCTTTGAACGGATCCGATGTTTTCGCCAGCAGTTTTTTGACAGTTTGCACCGCTCAGTCTGCTTCACCATTCCCTTGCAGATACCGTGGGCTGCTTGTTATGTGCTGAAAGTCATATTCCCTTTAAAACTCCCGGAAATCAGCACTGCTATATTGTGGCCCATTGTCTGAAATTAGTATCTCCGGCACCCCATTTCGTGCAAACACTGCTTTAAGATGTTCTATTATGGTTGCAGAAGACGTTGATGCCAATTTGACAACGTCGACATCTCTTGAATAATAATCGACAGTTAAAAGGTGCTTTTGTCCCCTTTGTTCAAACAGGTCTGTAGCTGCTCTCTGCCATGGATATGGTTGGAAGTCGGTAGGTTGTAGTGGCTCTACAACTGTCATGGAAGCCTTTCTACACTCATTACCTTGTTGCACCATAGTTCCCAATTGTGAACTCAGACCAGGCAACCACACAGACTGTCTTGCCCTTTTGCGACATTTTTCTATTCCTTGGTGTGCCTGGTGAATGTGGAGGAGAACTGAACTTTGGAGTGAGGCAAGGATTATCAATCTTGTCCCATGTAGCAGCAGCTCGTCAAGGGTGGAACTCATGTTTCTTTCCAGCTACTATGGTCTGAGTTTGTCACTGGTCTGCACAGTTCTCGGCCATCCATGCTCATGGAATCTCATTACTTGGCTGCAAACAGGATCTTTCTTTAACACCTGTCGAATGTTGTCTAGGCGGCTCTTTGAGGCAGGGAAGCTTCTCCCTATTTGGGCGAGGTAAATGTTTGTGTCCTCCATGAGTGTTGCGTCATCAACTGTTATATCGCTCACGATGGGCATTCTTGACAGTGTGTCTGGAGTTATGAACTGTTTCCCTGGGACATGGCTGATCTCGTAGGAATATCTCATGAGTCTCATTCTGAACCTTTGCAGCCTTGGTGGTAAGTCATCCAGATGTTTTGTGCTCAGTAAGCTAAGAAGAGGCTTGTGGTCTCGAGAAGGAAATGCTTTCCAATGAGATAGCAGCTGAAACGCTCGCATGCCCAAACAAGAGCTAGAGTCTCCTTCTCTATCTGAGCATATCTCTGCTCAGTTGGAGTTAATGCTCTAGACGCGTATGCAATGAGTTTCCATTCATCATTGAACTTTTGAAAAATCACTCCTCCCAGACCAAAGGACGATGCATCTGCTGCGACTTTAGTTTCCTTGCTTGGATCAAAGAGTGCTAAAGTTGGAATTGTGATCAGCTCTTTTTTAGCAATGTGAATGACTCCTGCTGTGGTGTATCCCAGGACCACAGACTTCTTTGTGAGAGGAGGTCTCGCAAGGGCTTTGTTTTCTCTGCCAGATCTGGAATGAACTTCCCCAACTGGTTCATCATTCCAAGAAAGCTGCGTACCTCAAACACATTGTTAGGCTCACGCATATCTGGAATGGAAAACTCAATGGAAACTCAATGTTCCTAGCACAGGGCCTTGGGAAAGGAACCAAGGTTTCCTCCATATAACCAAGGTGTGTAGACACCACCGCGTTATCTTGATCATACGAAGTGGGTTCCCCCTCGAGGAAAACCCTTTGGTCTTGAGCCACCACTGTAAGGGCCTTGTGTACAACAGGCCGAATGGAATAATGTTGGACTCAGCTGCCATCAAACCCAGCAGTCTCTGATACTATTTTACAGTGAGTGACTGGCCTAGCCTTATCTCTTTTACGGCTGTGAGGATCGAAGTGAGACGGGCAGGAGAGAGCATGGCCCTCATTGACACCAAAGGCTTCATTGGCCCTCATTGGTCAAAGGCTTCTGTAATTATATAGTTTATTCACAGCATTATGTTTCAATGACAAGTTTATGTATGTATAAGTATTATGTACAATCTATAAGTATTTAGTAGTTTATAACTTAGTGCTCTTTTAATTTGCAACTAAACTAAACTGTAACTTACACACAGCTGGTGCAACCGGCCCCTGGGCTTCAGCTGCTTTTCCAATAGATGACTCGACTAACTGTAACTCTACGTCCCAGCTAATATCCTAATGGATTGTGCCAGAAAACCCCTGCAGCCAAACTCAACCAGTCCCACTCAAGTCTGCCATCTTTTCTCCCTATAGTCCTGTGTCAGGGTTTGGTATTTGAAGGTTCTCCTCTTAAAGGTCAACTCACAGCCCTGCACCTATGAGGCTGTCAGGTCAACCAGGATGACCTACTTTGACTCTTCAGACCAGATAACTACACATGCCCTCAGGCTTGTGTGGGCAGTCCATGGAATCGGTAATGTCTCCCTCCGTTCATCTCTCATTCGCCCTCATGAATGGGCATTCTTGATTACAGTGCCTCTATATATATATATATATACACTCACCGGCCACTTTATTAGGTACCCCATGCTAGTAACGGGTTGGACCCCCTTTTGCCTTCAGAACTGCCTCAATTCTTCGTGGCATAGATTCAACAAGGTGCTGGAAGCATTCCTCAGGGAGTTTGGTCCATATTGACATGATGGCATCACACAGTTGCCGCAGATTTGTCGGCTGCACATCCATGATGCGAATCTCCCGTTCCACCACATCCCAAAGATGCTCTATTGGATTGAGATCTGGTGACTGTGGAGGCCATTTGAGTACAGCGAACTCATTGTCATGTTCAAGAAACCAGTCTGAGATGATTCCAGCTTTATGACATGGCGCATTATCCTGCTGAAAGTAGCCATCAGAAGTTGGGTACATTGTGGTCATAAAGGGATGGACATGGTCAGCAACAATACTCAGGTAGGCTGTGGCGTTGCAACGATGCTCAATTGGTACCAAGGGGCCCAAAGTGCCAAGAAAATATTCCCCACACCATGACACCACCACCACCAGCCTGAACCGTTGATACAAGGCAGGATGGATCCATGCTTTCATGTTGTAGACGCCAAATTCTGACCCTACCATCCGAATGTCGCAGTAGAAATCGAGACTCATCAGACCAGGCAACGTTTTTCCAATCTTCTATTGTCCAATTTCGATGAGCTTGTGCAAATTGTAGCCTCAGTTTCCTGTTCTTAGCTGAAAGGAGTGGCACCCGGTGTGGTCTTCTGCTGCTGTAGCCCATCTGCCTCAAAGTTCGACGTACTGTGCGTTCAGAGATGCTCTTCTGCCCACCTTGGTTGTAACGGGTGGTTATTTGAGTCACTGTTGCCCTTCTATCAGCTCGAACCAGTCTGGCCATTCTCCTCTGACCTCTGGCATCAACAAGGCATTTCCGCCCACAGAACTGCCGCTCACTGGATGTTTTTTCTTTTTCGGACCATTCTCTGTAAACCCTAGAGATGGCTGTGCGTGAAAACCCCAGTAGATTAGCAGTTTCTGAAATACTCAGACCAGCCCTTCTGGCACCAACAATCATGCCACGTTCAAAGTCAGTTAAATCACCTTTCTTCCCCATACTGATGCTCGGTTTGAACTGCAGGAGATTGTCTTGACCATGTCTACATGCCTAAATGCACTGAGTTGCCGCCATGTGATTGGCTGCTTAGAAATTAAGTGTTAACGAGCAGTTGGACAGGTGTACCTAATAAAGTGGCCGGTGAGTGTATATATATATATATATATATATATATAAAGAGAGAGAGAGAGAGAGAGAGAGAGAGAGAGAGAGAACCAGGTATTTTGATAGACTTGACACTATGCATTGTTTATTTATTATTATTTTTTTTTATTGATAAAATTGATTAAAAAATGACCTAGATGTGTTATTGTAACATGTTGTTCTGTTTTGTTTAATTTTCTTTGTTCTGTTCCTAGTTTGCCTGTGTTGCCTTTGCTAGTTTGCTTCCATGGTAATTCATTGAATTGGCTTTTGTTCCTAAATTACGGTAATCCTCACCTTTCTATATGGAATCAGTGATCAGTAAAAAGAAAAAAATGGTTGGCCAAATTAAATTGCCAAGGTGGGCTTTATACAATGATGGACAAATGATCTGCAGTCCATCTGTGCTATCCGGCGACATATCCTTTCTTGCAAAACTTACTGTCTAAAAGAGCAGCGAGCGTCTTTTTCAAGATGCTTGCACTTCCTGCGGCTCGTTCAGAGCCCCGCTCAGTGACAGAAACCGCCATGTGATCTGTGCTCTCTGTCTGGGCCAGGAACACGCAGCTCTGCGACAGTGTTCAACCCTCAAGCCTTAACTCCGCTGTGGTATGGGGGGCGTGGTTCAGCGCTGTCTGCAGCGGGAGAGCGGGGGAGGAGTCAAGCGGGAAGTAAGCGGGTCAAGTTCAAATGATAAACACCTGTCTGTGATTGCAGTGATTGGCGTTGGGAGAGTATATAAGCGGCTCAGTGGGACGCTTCTGTTGAGAGAGTCTGGAGCTTGTGTGCAGACACCAGGAGCTGGAAAGCTGTGGAAAGAGGAACTGTGCAGAAACCAAAGGAAGCTGTGAATCAGCGGGAACGAGTCTGTTATATTATTTTGTTGAAGTTACGTTGAAGCGCTCAGTCGCTGTGGAAAGAGTATTTTTATTGATCTGTCTAAATAAAGCACACAAGCTCCAGCATTTGCCGACCCCTTTGCCTTCTTCCATCACATAGTCTGAACCTTACCACACTGGTGCCGAAACCCGGGATGGAAGAAGCAGCCGCCGCCAGGAATCCTCTGTCTTCGCCATTTGCGGAGATTATCCAGGGGCTCGCGGGCTTGCATCAGCAACACCAGGCAGCCCTGTTGAAGATGGAGGAGCAGCAGGAACGACGCTTCGACGCGCTCCTCCAGGAACAACGGGAGGCCCGCGAGCAGTTCCGGAGCTGGGTGGACCAGGGGGTCCGCTCCCCGCCCGCGGCCCCAGCCCTCCACAAGATGGGGCCGCTCGACGATCCGGAGGCCTTCCTGGACCTCTTTGAGAGGACGGCCGGGGCGGGGAAGTGGCCGGAAACTGACTGGCCGCTGCGCCTCATTCCACTACTGTCCGGGGAGGCGCAGCTCGCCGCCCAACAACTGCCAGTCAGCAGCCTCCTGGTCTACCAGGACCTCAAGCGTGCCATCTTGCAGCGGGTCGGTCGATCTCCGGAGCAAAGCCGCCAGCGGTTCCGTTCCCTAGAGCTGGGGGAGGTCGGCCGACCCTTCGTCTTCGCACAGCAGCTCCGGGACGCCTGCCGCAAATGGCTGGTGGCCGAGGGCCGCGACGTCGAAGGAGTCATCGAGCTGGTGGTGCTGGAGCAGTTTATCACCAAGCTACCCAAGAAAACCGCGCAGTGGGTCCAGTGCCACCGGCCGACGTCGCTGGACCAGGCCATCACGTTGGCGGAGGACCAGCTGGTGGCGTGCCCAGGGGTCGGCGAGCCCCAACCATCATCGTCTCTCTCTCTCTCTCTCCCCTCTCCCTCCCCCTCTCGTCCTGTCCCCGCTCCCAGGTCTCGAGGTGGATTTCCTCCGCGACCAGCACCCCGCTGGAGGTCCGGCCCGAGCACGGAGGCGCCCCGTGCTCCACCTCGGGGAGGATCCCTGCCCGGGAGCGTTCCGGCATCCTCTGGCCCCGCGCTCTCCCAACGCCAATCCCTTGACCCGCTTCCCGCCGCCGGAGTGGCGGGGAGGCCTGGGCCGGCCTGTTGGCGTTGTGGGGACAGGTGTCCATTGATGGAGGTGGACACCTTCATTCGGGTCCCCTATGCGCCACAGGCTGCCCCCGATCAGACTGGGCTGTATCAGATACCCGTGAGTATTAAGGGGGTTACGTGTCAAGCTTTGGTGGATTCAGGTTGTAACCAGACCTCCATCCACCAAAGCTTGATTCAGCCAGGGGCATTGGATAAGAGCCGCGAGGTTATGGTGCGGTGTGTGCACGGCGAGGTGATGGGGTATCCCGTCGTGCCAGTCATCATCCGATTTAGGGGACAAAAACATAGTGTGGAGGTGGCAGTTAATCCGCACCTCCGGCACCCGCTGATTTTGGGTACCAATTGGCCGGGGTTTCAATCATTATTGGCTTGTTTGTGTGCGGGTGCTCCTGGGAAAAAACAACGGCACCGGGGGGGGGGGCGACTGTTCAGGCCGGCGAAGCTGTTCCGGGACCATCGGCGGCTGATCCAGAGGAACGGAACGGGGCCGAGATACCCATCTTTTCGGCCCGTGATGATTTTCCTCTGGAACAGTCCCGAGATGATACGCTGAAAAACGCGTTTGAACGGGTCCAGGTCATCGACGGGCAGCCGGTGCGGCCAGATCAGCCGCTCACGTACCCATATTTTGCCATGATTAAAGATAGGTTGTATCGGGTGACTCAGGACATCCAGACAAAGCAAGATACAACCCAGTTGTTAGTACCTAAAAGCCGTCGGGAAATGCTTTTCCAGGCGGCTCATTCTAATCCGATGGCTGGACACCTCGGGCAGGCAGCCACGTTAAATCGTTTAATGGCCCGATTCTTTTGGCCGGGCATTCATGAGAATGTGCGCAGGTGGTGCGCGTCTTGTCATGAATGTCAGTTAGTGAACCCTCCGGCCCATAGTAAAGCACCATTGTGCCCCCTGCCGTTAGTCGAGGTCCCCTTCGAGCGAATTGGCATGGACCTCATCGGGCCATTAGAGCGATCAGCACGGGGGCATCGCTTTGCATTAGTCCTGGTGGATTATGCCACGCGATACCCTGAAGCAGTCCCACTACGCAATATTTCGGCTAAAAGCGTTGCGAGTGCGCTGTTTCAATTAATCTCCCGGGTGGGAATCCCAAAAGAGATTCTCACCGATCAGGGCACGGCGTTTATGTCACGTACGATACGCGAACTATATGAATTATTGGGCATTAAATCGATTCGCACCAGCGTCTATCACCCACAAACCGACGGCCTGGTAGAACGATTTAATCGCACGTTAAAATCCATGATTCGTAAGTTCGTGAGGGAAGACGCCAAAAATTGGGATAAGTGGTTGGAACCCCTCTTGTTCGCTGTACGGGAGGTCCCCCAAGCCTCCACGGGGTTTTCCCCCTTTGAGCTTCTCTATGGACGCCAGCCCCGCGGGGTTTTGGATGTCCTTAAGGAGGCTTGGGAGGACGGACCTTCTAATAGCAAAAACGAAATTCAGTATGTCCTGGACCTGCGAACAAAACTCCACACTTTGGGGCGGCTCTCTATGGAGAATTTGTTACAGGCCCAGGACAGACAAAGTCGGCTGTACAATAGGGGGGCTAAACTACGTAAATTTGCACCGGGAGATAAAGTGCTCGTATTACTTCCCACATCCAGCTCGAAATTACTCGCCAAGTGGCAAGGACCGTTTGTGGTTACACGGCGAGTTAATGATCTTAACTATGAAATCATTCGTTCAGATAGGGGGGGAGCACATCAAACATACCACCTCAACCTCCTTAAAAAATGGAATGAGGTGGAGTCAGCGATGCTGGCGACGGTGGTGAGTGGGGAGGAGGATCTCGGGCCAGAGGCGAATGTAAAAGTGCAATCCCGCCCTCTGGCCGCGTGTGGGGACCACCTCTCACCGTCCCAGATCGCTGACATCCAACAGCTACAAGCGGAATTCGCAGATGTGTTCTCACCCCTCCCTGGCCGAACGAATCTCATACAGCACCACGTTGAGACGGAGCCGGGCGTGGTGGTTCGCAGCCGGCCATATAGATTACCTGAACATAAGAAAAAGGTAGTTCAGGATGAATTAGCGGCGATGCTGGATATGGGGGTAATAGAGGAATCCAACAGTGACTGGGCAAGCCCGATAGTTTTAGTGCCTAAAACCGACGGCACCGTCCGGTTCTGTGTGGATTACCGCAAGGTGAATGCTGTATCGAAGTTCGATGCATATCCAATGCCCAGGGTTGACGAGTTACTCGATCGGCTAGGCACGGCTCGTTTTTATTCGACACTGGATTTAACGAAGGGATATTGGCAGATCCCCTTATCTCCAATGTCCAAAGAAAAGACTGCTTTCACGACGCCGTTCGGATTACACCAATTTGTCACCCTTCCGTTCGGTTTGTTCGGGGCACCCGCCACCTTCCAGCGCTTGATGGACCGGATTCTACGGCCGCATGCTGCATATGCTGCGGCGTACTTGGATGACATTATCATCTATAGTAACGATTGTCCGCGGCATGTGCAGCATTTGCGAGCGGTTCTCAAGTCGCTGAGGAGGGCGGGGCTCACGGCCAACCCGAAGAAGTGTGCGATTGGGCGCGTGGAGGTCAGGTATCTGGGCTTCCACTTGGGACATGGACAGGTGCGTCCCCAAATTGACAAGACCGCAGCGATTGCGACCTGTCCGAGACCCAAGACCAAAAAGGAGGTTAGACAGTTCCTGGGGCTGGCGGGATATTATAGGAGATTTGTGCCTGAGTATTCGGACCTTGCTAGCCCGCTGACTGATCTAACTAAAAAGGGGGCGCCAGATACCGTCCAGTGGACGGAGCAATGCCAGCAGGCTTTTACCCAGATAAAGGCAGCTCTGTGTGGCGGCCCGCTCTTACAGGCTCCTAACTTTGCTCTTCCCTTTTCTCTGCAGACAGACGCGTCGGACAGAGGACTGGGGGCGGTCTTGGCCCAGGAGATGGAGGGTGAGGAACGGCCGGTGCTGTACATCAGTCGCAAGCTCTCCAAGAGAGAGACGATGTACAGCACCATTGAGAAAGAGGCGTTGGCCATCAAGTGGGCTGTCCTCACCCTCCGCTATTATCTTCTGGGTCGGGAGTTCACCCTGTGTACGGACCACGCTCCCCTGCAGTGGCTCCACCGCATGAAAGATGTCAACGCGCGGATCACTCGTTGGTATCTAGCTTTACAACCATTCAAATTCAGAGTGATCCACAGGCCGGGTGCACAGATGGCTGTGGCTGACTTTCTCTCCCGGAGGGGCGGGGGGGGGGGGGGGGTGAGGCTGCAGGCCGGACGGCTCCCCGGCCTGAGGCGGGCGGTGGGGGTATGTGGTATGGGGGGCGTGGTTCAGCGCTGTCTGCAGCGGGAGAGCGGGGGAGGAGTCGAGCGGGAAGTAAGCGGGTCAAGTTCAAATGATAAACACCTGTCTGTGATTGCAGTGATTGGCGTTGGGAGAGTATATAAGCGGCTCAGTGGGACGCTTCTGTTGAGAGAGTCTGGAGCTTGTGTGCAGACACCAGGAGCTGGAAAGCTGTGGAAAGAGGAACTGTGCAGAAACCAAAGGAAGCTGTGAATCAGCGGGAACGAGTCTGTTATATTATTTTGTTGAAGTTACGTTGAAGCGCTCAGTCGCTGTGGAAAGAGTATTTTTATTGATCTGTCTAAATAAAGCACACAAGCTCCAGCATTTGCCGACCCCTTTGCCTTCTTCCATCACATAGTCTGAACCTTACCACATCCGCCCTTTGCAGGACTGTGTAAAAGAAGCGCCATTCTCAAAGGCCGCCGGAGCCTGTGGCCATCGCGACGCGCTCGCCGGACTCCCTCCCTCGAGCTTCACTCTCCAACCCAACAAAATAAGGAACGAGTGTGTTTTAATCCCGCCGAGGCTGGACCAACCTCCATTTCTCTAACATTTCTCAGCTCCTCTTAGTTTGAGCAGCTGGAAATGTCAATATTGCAGCAAGGAGCCTGTTATATAACATGCACGCCTGCAAACAAACGGCGACACACAAAAACTGTGATGATGCTCTATTAACTGCTCACGCTATCGTAAACTTTTGTTGTTTCCCCCTGTGGCCTAGTGGTGAAACCCAGGGCTTTCATGCTAGAGACCGGCTTTTGTTTGATCCCGGCTCTCGCAGCAGATAAAATTTATGTGGCTCTCCTCAGCAAGCTGCCGTATTCAGATCCGGCTCATGCCGATGGTGTTAAGTGTAGAAAAAGGTGCCCACATCTCAGTGTTCACCCTTACACACAAGCCAAACACTTCCCGTGTCATTCATAGAGCTCACTCCCATAAAGCGGAATATAGCTGCTCGAGTTTTAAACGTAGGAAATGTGTCCATGAGTCCGTGCCCATGCCTACTTTCTGCCCGCTCTGTTACACGGCCATTAAAAACTCATATCAGTCAGAATATACTGTAAGTAGCAGTGCTTCAGCTGGGCTTACAGCGCATGCGCCCGTTTCAACGCCGGCTGAACACTTGAGCGTCTTGCCGAGCTTTGGCCTTTGGCTGCGAACAAATCAGAGTGACTCAGACCTGCATTACGGCTCTTCAGCCCTGGTTAGCGGCCGACTGGTATCAGCGGAGTGTGATGATTAGAGCTGTCTCATATCAAAAGGTCATCTCGACAGATGCGTCCAACTCAGGTTGGGGCAGTCTCTTCGAGGGCAGACCGGTCTTTGGCCAGTGGTCAGACCAGGAGAAGCTCCTTCACATAAACTGTCTGGAAATGATAACGGTCGAGAAGGCCCTAAAGCGCTTCCACATGTTCTTACAGAACCACTGTGTTCTAGTCCATTTAGACAGCATGTCAGTGGTGTCCTATGTGAACCATCAGGGTGGCTTCAGATCCAGAACAGAAACCTCTGCGATCTGACAAAGCGCCACCTCACGTGGTCTAAGCATCACCTGCACTCGCTGGGAGCTGCGCATGTGCCAGGCCACCTGAACGACGGCCCAGACAAATTATCAAGGGACAACGTTATCCTAGGGGAATGGCCCCCGCACTCCCAAATAGTCCAGAAACTAGGGCGCCTGTTCAGCAAAGCGAAAATTGACCTATTTGCGTCAAAAGACAATGCTCGTTGCCCGATGTTCTTTTCAAAGAATGAGGAAGCGCTGGCCCAAATCTGGTCCAGTCTCCTGCTGTATGCCTTCCCTCCAGTCTCTCTGTTACCGCAGGTACTCAAGAGGGTTAGGAAAACAAGCCACTCAGTGTTTCTTATATTCTTGGAGCCTGGCCGGCTGTCACAAACTAGCCGATTCCGGCAAGAACGGATCTCCTCTCTCAAGCTCGCAGCATCCCCATCCAGAGTGCTAGTCTCTGCACACATGGTTGATCAAAACAGGACATGGTTGCCCTGTCAGAAGGAGTGATGAACACGATTACGCAGTCTAGAGCTCCTTTCTTACCCCCCTATGTTGAATTATAGGAACATTATGGGGGTTAGAGAGAACGGTTATGGGATGATGCCACGGGTTGAGGAGGCTTTATCCAGTTATCTCTCACCCGATCTTGCATCACCTCTTAAAGCACTGGCGCTGCCCTCCAAGCCATGTCGCACTACATCTGCTTTGGTGGGCAGAGCATATATGGCGGCAGGTCGGGCTGGTGCGAGCCTGCACACATTGGCCATTCTGCAGGCGTACCAGGCCAACCTCCTCAGGGACATAGACCAGGGCGAGGGCCCGACAGTGGAGGATATTGCTGAGCTTCGCAAAGCCACAGACTTGTCTCTCCGGGTTACCAAGGAGACGGCCGCGTCATCAGCCGCTCCATGTCTGCACAGGTAACCAGATATCTGTGGCTTAATCTCTCTGGCATCAAGGAAAAGGACAGGGCCTTTCTCCTTGATGCACCTTTTTCCACCTCTGGTCTATTCGGTGAGGCAGCTAATGCTGTTGCCGATAGATTTCAGGATACTAAAAAGCAGAGTGAGGCTTTTAGGTAGTATCTCCCTCGCCGGTCGAGGTCTAGGAAATCGGCTGCTAAAGAGAGACAGTCACAGCCATCATCCAGCTCCTACCGTCAAAGCCAGAAGGGGAGTGCCGCTTCTAGAGGTCCCCCTCAAAGAGCTTGGGACTCTAGGCAGCGTTTTCACCCTCAGCATCCGGAGAAGCCGGATCTAAGAACCATCATCCAGTCCAGGAAGGCGAAATGGAAGAGGTCCTAACTCCTGTGAGACGTCCGTTTATTTTTAAAATTTCGAAACACCGAATCACCATGTTGCCAATTCCCTCGTTTACAATAGAATGTTTCAATATTGTTGTTCAAGGCTACTACTAGCTCGATAGACGTCCCAACTGTAGTGTGCTTCTGTTCTGTGTTTACTTTTCGGCGCAGTACTACTAACCAAAGTAAAGAAAAATCCCGCTGCTACTGAGAAACTAGTTCCTGTAAATGTCATCAATCATTGAGATACAAGAGTACTTTGATTTCTAACATTATTCTCTCAACAGACATTTACATCAATAGTCTGGTGTTATAATTTATTTGCTCTTGGTGTACTGTGGAGAGGGTAAAACTGTTTTTAAAGGCAGGCTAGCAGTTACCGGGCCGGCAAACTATGCAACTGGAAGGACTGGATACAATTTGTTTGAAAACTGTCTTCACTGATAAATAACACCCAGGCTAACTTGGAAATGAGCTCTGATGTCCAATATTCTGAACCACCCATTTAACTTTTTTCATTTGATTTGATTAAATTTTACAATTTATATCGAGACATTGAATTACAAAATTATTTTTATCAAGTTTAGGAATTGCTAGAGGCTTGCTTTAGAAAAAAAACTGTTCAAAATTGTTTTGCAACAATTGTTTAGCTTTGTCACAAATATTAGATCATGTGGGATTGACCTATTCACCAGATCGACTGACCACTGCTAGGTCACTGACTGTTATTTATTTTGACCTTCTAGATCATCTGGCTGAGAAAACTGGTGCAGTCCAGGCATCTTATGATGTCACCTTTCTGAATAGAGGTGTCAATATGCCCATTCTCAGTCATGAGGTCATCCTTTGAGCTATTACTGCGAAAATCTCACTTTTGCTGAGAGGTGAGATTGTTCTGAATTTATTGATCTCAAAGAGTCCTTCTTCTCCACTATAAAACAGCTCTCTGTTCCTTTCATGTGAGATGGAGTGGTCCCATTTGGCTGTATATTTAGAAACATCCATAATCTTCTGAGAAGGTTCAGGCCACTTTGTCCTGAGACAGATGCTGATGGGATTTCTTTTTACAGCTAGCTTTTGTATATATGTGCTGGTATTCTTCATCAACCTAATCATTAGGGGAAAATCACTTCCAACAGGTTCTGAGGGTTATAACCAATTTTGGACCAATGAGGGCCATTTTTCCACTTAAAGATTAAACTATGCATCATGAAATTCCCCTGTTTTACTATTTTAAAGGCTCCTTATTTTGTTTTGGAGGTGTCATACAACAGGTCCAAGGTAAAAAAAAAAAAAAACATTAAAATGTGATTGGTCTACTCTGCTCTGATTGGTCAGATGGTTCAGTCTGTTGTGATTGGTCTACTCTGCTCTGATTGGTCAGATGGTCCAGTCTGTTATGATTGGTCGACTTTGATTGGTCAGATGGTCCAGTCTGTTGTGATTGGTTTATTCTGCTCTGATTGGTCAGATGACCCAGTCTGTTGTGATTGGTCTACTCTGCTCTGATTCGTCAAATGCCCCAGTCTGTTGTGATTGGTCAGCTCTATTCTGATTTGTCATATGGCCCAGTCTGTTGTGATTGGTCTACAGCTTACAATGCTTGTCGAAAAAAAAAAATCATTTACCATATCTGAATTTTAGCTCTAGATCTTCCTCAGTGCTTGATAGGCAGTGATACGACGAGTAACACTGACATCAGTTTAAATGTATCAGTTCAAGCGAGAGTCCTTATCCTTTGGAAGTGCATACAAAGTTGATTTGTTAAACAGTGTCTTCTCGACATGTTGGCACGAACCAAACTACAGTGTTTGAGGGTCAACATAGGTGTTTGCAGGCAGCCAATGAAGACCATAGATCGGTATTATGCTAATTTGTTACAAATCTTCGTAGGTTTGAGCATGTAAGACTGGAATTACTGATGACTTGTTTCAGGCAGTTAAGAATGGTTCTTTTTTGTGAGTGTTCTTTGATCGTTGAAACTTTGCAGACCTTTTACATTCACAAAAGCTATGTTACACACGTGAAAGGTAATCATAAAAAAAATCATAGCAATGGCATTTTAATGTTATGCAAGTGAAAATGATGTAATAATAAAACATATTTAAATTGTGTTTATTATTCATATTACATTTAATTACAATTTAATCATATTCATGATTAAAAAATATAAATAAATTAATCATAAATCATTACCAAAACTAAGAAAATGCCAAATGAGGAAATCTTTATGAAGACCCAGGTTTCCTGCTATTTTTTTCTTGACATTTAATTAGTTTATATTTTAAATGCAGTAATCACATCTGACTATTTACCGGTAACTTATTAGACAGACTTTATTGTTCACACCATACAATTTGTGATTGACCTCCACTGTATGTGTGAAATTCTCTCAAGACCTCAATCAGCAGATAAGAAGAACCTACTTTTTTGTTTTTTTGTTAGAAAGAAAGAAAGAAAGAAAGAAAGAAAGAAAGAAAGAAAGAAAGAAAGAAAGAAAGAAAGAAAGAAAGCATTATGTGGTTGTAATTTGCTATTTTGTGTGGTCCTGTATGGACGATAAAATTCCAATGTGCTGTTTTAGTCAATAGTGAGCCACAGTGCTGGTTCAAACCATCAGACTAATAGATTACAGAGAAAGCAACTGTGTGCAATAACAAAGCTTCACCCCAGCAAACCTCTTGTCTTCCAGACCTCAAGGCTGGAGTGATCACTTAAGGAAACATTTTCCATTAAACCCATCCAGGAATCACATAACATCTGAATCCAGAACAGGCAATACAAAGCTGTTCCAACATCTTGGTAAACCACAACATCAAAACGTCAAAGCAATTACCCCTTAAAAAATATGAGAAATAATCCTTGCATGATACAGTCATATGGAGAATGGAAACTTAAAGGGTTTCAGGAGGTTATATATCACTGAAAAGAATTACTGTAAACATTGACAAAATGATTTTTTAACGTATCATATTTCCATTTCACACATCTTTCCCTGGCCCAAATCTTGTCAGAACTCTCTCATCCAGTGAATATGAGTCCTCAAGGAATTTTTAAGGTTGATTTATTTTGGTTATTAGTAACAAGTCCTGCATGTCAACCCTCCAAAATATATTATGATTACAATTAGCATGGCTTTCTTTGATCTCAGCAAGGGTATTAACATGACACGCCAAACTGCCTGAAATCGAGAGATTCTAGGATCAATCAAATGCAAAAGCACATACTTATTGTATGATCACCTACTGGGATGATTTACTTGTTTTAAAAATATATCATTTATGTTACTTTTGGCTATTAATTTGGGTTGTAAAAATATGCAGACTGTAACACATTTATTGTGCGCGTGTGTGTTTGTGCGTGCGTGCGTTTTAATGGAAAAAGAAAGAAGCTCAGGCTGCATTCAATTAATCAAAAGATGTAATAAGAAAAATCATATTGTGAAATATTATTACAAATAAAAATAATAATTTTCTATCTGAATAATAGTAAATCATTTTCATTACTATCCCACTTTTGTTTTGGCAATCAAATATTTTTTTAAAAAAAGATATGTACATGTAATATTACACTGTAAGTGAAAGTAAGTGAAAGAAAAGAAAATTTGCATGGCTGTATAGTAGTATGCTAACACACTGCAAGAATAGTTTTATATATATATATATATATATATATATATATATATATATATATATATATATATATATTCCGAACACACAGCTAACACCAACTGACAAAGCACTAACTCCATGAAAGATACTGACAGTAAAGCTCTTCTTGTTTGTCCAGTTTCAACGGGCAATTGCTTCTGTGCTTAACAAGATTAAAAAGTGCTGGACGGATTCATGAAATATTAAGGACAGAAAGAAAAAGAGGTCCTGAGAGCAGAAAAGGAAAGGTCCCATCTCACCATTGGCAATTAGATTTGCCAGAAAAGCCACTGTGGGTCAATAACATCCACTGAGAAGAAGAGCTAATTAGCCAACAATTAAACTCCCTCAAGAAGGCAAAGTGAGACCCTATCACCCAAAGTCTCCAGGCCCATTTTCATGTGCCGCTGAGTAATAAACAACCCTTTACTTTCTTGATCCGAGAGTGCTTTGTCCAAATTCACTTTGCTCATAGGTCATAATAGTGGAGTGGAACTACATATGACATTATTGCATTACATGTTGTACCTTTAATCTTTAAAGTAAATAGCCAAGAGCATTTTTTGTCTAACAGATGTATTTAAACTACTGTAAAAACAAAGGTTAGGTAGGTCCGAAATTTGCAACAGTCTTAACAAGTCACATTAATTACGAATTATTCTACAGACAAGCTCTGAACATAAATATACAGCTCTGCATGGGGATATCATTTGGTGTCATGAACTTTACAAACTTTCTTAAATCCCTTAATTAGTTAGTAACTCAGAAACATTGGTTGCTTTTAAACATGCTGCTTTCAAGTATAAATCACATTTAAGTGTACCCTGACATTCTATATGAAATAATAGTCCGAAAAAATATTTGTTTGCATTTGTACTTTTTGGTATATCAGAATTGTATGCCTCATTTATACACTGTAAAAAATATTGTTGGTTTAACTTAAATTAAGTAACCTGGTTGCCTTAAAATTTTAAGTTTATTGGAAAAATTGAGTTAATACAACGAAGAAGATTGATTCACTAACCAGAAACTAAAAATATTATGTTATGTGAACTACTTAATTTATTTAAGTTGATTTGACAAAAGAAAAAATGTTGTGACATCTTACAAATCGTAAAAAAATATTTTTTTTTACAGTGTAGTATTATTTAGGCGAGTGCGAAGCTTGTAGAAGGGGACAAACACCTCAATTTTTATTCAGAGGCCCACTCTGAGCGAAAATATGCAATTTGGTGCTAATATTATGGCCAGAAAGTAAAATGAAATGTATATCTGCCTGTCCATGTCTTTCACAAGTTTAAATGAAATTGGATATAATAAATTATGCATATTTGATGTGCTGTCCGGGGGAGACACTGTAAAAAAATATTGATGGTTTAACTTAAAAAAGTTGCCTTAAAATTTTAAGTTCATTGAACTGGAAAGAGTGAGTAAATACAATGAAGGAGATTAATTTAACCATCAGAAACTCAAAATTGTATGTCATCTGAACTAAATAAATTATTTAAGTTGATTTGACAAAAGAAAAAATGTTGTGATTACTACACTGTAAAAAATATTGTTGGTTTAACTTAAAAAAGTAAGTAACCTGGGTTGCTTTACAATTTTAAGTTGATTGAACTGGAAAAAGTGAGTTAATACAATGAAGGAGATTAATTTAACCATCAGAAACTCAAAATAATAAGTTATCTCAACTAAATAAATTATTATAAAGTTGATTTGACAAAAGAAAATATGTTGTGATAACAAGTCTTGAAAATTTTATTTTTTACAGTGTGAACTAACATGAACAAACAATGAACAGCTAGATTAACTAACATTAATAAAGATTATAAAATAGTGCAACGTATGGATTTCTCATTCTTGGTTCATGTTAGTTACATAAACTATAGTTAGTTAGTTAGTTAGTTAGTTAGGTACTACTGTTAACAAATGAGACCTTATTGTAAAGTGTTACCACTTGTTGGTTGGATTACCTAAACGTGCTCCTCCTGAACTTTGTTAAATAAACTTCCTCAAGATTATATTTGAATGCTTATATGATCAAATTTCCGGGGCATTCCTACATTCCTAAACATTCCTAAAACGCATGATCTATCATATTTGATACTCACGTTTTAACGTGCTTTTCTAAAAAATGATGTATCAGTCCAGTAATTGTTCATCTTGAATTATTACTAACAATAAGAAATTTTCTTACGCGTCTTTTATATGGAGACCCTAAAGGGACATGATGATGGAAAAAATATGAGATGGTTGGAAAATATATATTGTGTATATATTTCAACGCAAATTTGGGCTTAGAAAAGAGGGTTAAAAATAGCAATGTCGTCATAACAGCATTGTAGAATATAGGCACTAGATATGATGGAAAGTTTATTAAAGAATTCACCTTCATTAAGCATTTTGACTGGTCATTATTGATTTCAATTATTCAGTTTATATTCAATCAGCGTGCAAAGCCTAATGATCCCATATTAACACAATACGCTTAATAAGATGTTTCAGAATGTAACAATTTAATCAGTTGGCTGTCTTCATCACTCTATCTGCATGACACCTGTTTTCCTCTATTAATAAGTGGACGTTCAGTGCCAATTGTTTCGCATTAAACAACTCTCAGGGAACATTGTGTTTCTCAAAGAGCATCAAACAGCTTTATTTCGATTAGTTCATTAGACATTCAACCACTTTTTTATTTTAGAGCAAAATATATGAGGCATTTCAGGCAGTTTCATCATGGGTAGCTGCAATGCTGTAATTTTTACAACCCTTGTTTAAAGACAGAGAGGGTCGTTGTGCCTTAAAAGCAAGTGATGTATGACTGTTTTATCACATTTAACTTGCTCCAGTGCCTTAACGAATTGAACTATGCCCCGGGGAAACAGTCAAGCTAATTCCTCACCCTCTTATTATTAATATCACCTCAGCTGCCGTATTTTTTTTTCTTTCTTTTATCGTTTAGTGGGTGCTGGATTCTAGCAGTGTTCATTCCAAACTCCAAACCTCAGAGGTCATTATCAATCCTGTTTCCCTCTCCTCCTCCAACCCAAGGATACCGCCTGACTTGCGTAGACTAAACAGATGGCTGTGCACCATCCAAGATGACAGCCCATCAGAGCAGATGGCAATCTAAAGGGCACCAACCTCAAGATCCACACAGTGAGAGAGAGCATGCTGTCACCAGAGCAAGATGTTACACATGATGCACACTAGCATCTCTGTACTGCAAATGACTGTGCTTTTGTTAACAGAGAACAACTCATTCGTAATGTGTCACGGGCAGCGTCACACCCCGCAGAAGACATCAGTCATCAAACGGCTGAGGTTAGAGGTTCATTTACATGGGTCATTCCTGATATGCAGAACTTAAAAAAGACTTGAACACAACATTTTGATTAGAAAAAGGCTGGAATGTTTCTAAATAAAAGAAAACATTTTTGCAACTACATGTCAACGTGTTCTACTGACCCTTAACCACGTCAATTTGTTCTGCTAACCCGTAACTGTCAACTTGTTCTACTAAACCGCAGCTCGTCAACTTGTTCTACTAACCTGAAACTACGTCAACTTGCTCTATTAACCTGTAATTGTGTAAATTTGTTCTAGTAATCCACAGCTCCTCAACTTGTTCTACTAACCTCTATGTCAATTTGTTCTACTAACTTCTACGTGCAACTATGCCAATTTGTTCTACTAACCCGCAACTGTCAATTTGTTCTACTAACCCGTATCTACGTCAACTTGTTCTACTAACCCGTATCTACGTCAACTTGTTCTACTAACCCGCAATTTGTCAACTTGCTCTACTAACACGCAATTATGTCAACTTGTTCTACTAACCTGTAACTATGTGAATTTGTTCTACTAACCTGTAGCTACGTCAACTTGTTCTACTAATCCAAAACTCCTCAACTCGTTCTACTAACCTCTATGTCAATTTGTTCTACTAACTTCTACGTGCAACTATGTCAATTTGTTCTACTAACCCGCAATTTGTCAACTTGCTCTACTAACCCGCAATTATGCCAACTTGTTCTACTAACCTGTAACTATGTGAATTTGTTCTACTAACCTTTAGCTACGTCAACTTGTTCTACTAATCCACAACTCCTCAACTCGTTCTACTAACCTCTATGTCAACTGTAACTATGCGAATTTGTTCTACTAATCCACAACTCCTCAACTTGTTCTAATAACCTGCAACTAAGCCAACTTGTTCTACTAACCCGTATCTACTTCAACTTGTTCTACTAACCCGCAACTCGTCAACTTGCTCGACTAACCTGCAACTATGCAGACTTGTTCTAAAAACCTGCAACTACGTTAACTTGTTCTACTAACCTGAAACTACATGTCAACTTGTTCTACAAACCCACAACTCGTCAACTTGCTCTACTAACCTGCAACTATATCAACTTGATCTATTAACCTGCAACTATGTCAACTTGATCTACTAACCTGCAACTACATCAACTTGTTATACTAACCCGAAACTAGGTCAATTTGTTCTACTAACCCGCAACTCGTCAGCATGTTCTACTAAGCCGTAACTACGTCAACCTGTACTAACCCGTAACTCATCAACTTGCTCTACTAACTTGCAACTACATGTCAACTTGTGCTACTAGTCCATAACTACGTCATGTGCACTGAACATGCTCAGTTGACTGTTATTTATTATTTAAAAAATATTTTTCTATTGAAATATATCTATTTTTTGTTCTACCAACCCATAATTTCGTCAACTTGTTCTACTATCTCGCAACTCGTCAACTTGTTTTACTAACCTGTAACTATGTGAATTTGTTCTACTAACCTGTAATTACGTCAACTTGTTCTACTAACCTGCAACTACATCAACTTGTTTTACTAACCTGTAACTATGTCAATTTGTTCTACTAACCCACAACTTTCAACGTGTTCTGCTAACTTACAACTACATTAACTTGTTCTAATAACCTGCAATTATGTCAATTTGTTCTACTAAACCACAACTTTCAACTTGTTCTACTAACCTGTAACTACGTCAACTTGTTCTACTAACCCGGTATCTACGTCCACTTGTTCTACTAACCTGCAACTTGTCAACTTGTTCTACTGAACTGTAACTACATCAGTTTGTTTAACTAACCTGCGACTATGTCAATTTGTTCTAATAACCCACAACTTTCAACATGTTCCACTGTCTTGCAACTACGTTAACTTGTTCTAATAACCTGCAATTATGTCAGTTTGTTCTACTAACCCACAACTTTAAACTTGTTCTACTAACCTGTAACTACGTCAATTTGTTTAACTAACTTGCAATTATGTCAATTTGTTCTACTAACCTGCAACTACGTCAATTTGTTCTACTAACCCGTATCTACGTCAGCTTGTTTTGCTAACCCGCAACTCGTCAACTTGCTCTACTAACCTGAAACTATGTCAACTTGTTCTACTAACCCACAACTATGTCAGCTTTGTTCTACTAACCTGCAACTTTGTCAAATTGTTCTAAAAACCTGCAACTACCTCAACTTGTTCTACTAACCTGCAACTACGTCAACTTGTTCTACTAACCCGTATCTACGTCAATTTGCTCTACTAACCTGAAACTATGTCAACTTGTTCTACTAACCTGCAACTTTCTCAACTTGTTCAAAAACCTGCAACTACTTCAACTTGTTCTACTAATCAGCAACTATGTCAACTTGCTCTACTAACCTGCAACTATGTCAACTTGTTCTACTAACCTGCAACTATCTCAACTTGTTCTACTAACCTGCAACTATGTCAACTTGTTCTACTAACCTGCAACTATGTCAACTTGTTCTAAAATCCTGCAACTACGTCAACTTGTTCTACTAATCCGCAACTCATCAACTTGTTCTAACCCAAAACTACGTCAACTTGTTCTACTAAACCGCAACACATCAACTTGTTCTACAAAGTACTAACCCGTAACTACAACATCTTGTACTAACCCGTAAATCTTCAACTTGCTCTACTAACCCGTAACGACGTCATATTGTACTAACCCGTATCTTCAACTTGCTCTACTAACCTGCAACTACGTGTCAACTTGTTCTACTAGTCCATAACTACTTCATATGCACTGAACGTGCACAGTTGACTGTTATTTATTATTTAAGAATATTTTTATATCTATTTATTCTATCTATCTATATTTATTTTTATAACAATCATTTATATTACTATTTATATTGTTATTTAGTTTATATTTGTCTCTGAATTGACAATAATACTTGATTTATTATTAACCTGTAATGTAATTTCACCCTTGTTGATGCATCATAAAGTATAATAATGGTTCAGTATTTCATTTTTTATTTTTTTATTATTTTTTCTATGAACGGGAAATCTAATGGATTAGTTCTCCAAAATCTACCACCACTCTACAACACATCTTGTTCTGTGTTCTTCTGTTGTGTTTTGTGAAAGAAAGTCATACATGTTTGGAACAGTGAGTAAATTATGACATACTTATCATTTTTGGTTGAACTGATCCTCAGAACGTGTTTCGTGCTGCATCTAAAAAACATGTTGATGTTGAGAAAATGTTCCTGATTAGATAATCATATTTATTTCTTTATAGACCCATCTCTGCACTAGATTACTTTATTTCAGTTTGCATATAATTTATCTACCAGCCAAGACTGTGTTTGTGTTTCTTTTCACTGTGTCTCCATGGAAATAATTGCGACAGAAATGTTACATATGCCAGCTGTCACTTGAAAAGGAGGTCAAATCAGATAAATACGCTTCTTTGAAGTTAGTGCTCAAAAGACCAAGATGTTCTAGGAGAGAGAGAAAGCTGTTATTTCTGAAAAGTGACCAATATGCTGTTTGAAGTCATTTCCCTATCTTAACTCGAACGATTAACGGGCGGAACGACTGAGAAAGAAGATGGAGAAAGAGTTCCTGCAAAACTCCCAAGGAATTACTGTCACTTATGCCTTTTCCGTTGTCAAGCCCAGGGTGTGTCGGGCTAATTCAGTAGCAGCAAGACTTTATGTCTGATGTCAGGTGGCATCATTGTCATTTCGGCAGAACCCCTGTACGGCCATTAAAATGACACTTTCCCCACATAATGCAAGTCCCACAAATGGGATGTATTAAGAGATAATGAACATCCGTCTCCCCGAACACACATTCTGCTGATGCAAGCCAACTTGCACTGTCTCTGCGGGCTTGCTTAACCCGATCCAACCTAGACTCTGGCTTGTGGAGTGACATTCCTAAATGCCAACATAGTGCCATGGGAGCATCAGGGGGAAATAATGATGGAGTGCCCATGCCCGCAGGTCGGCGCAAGCTTGCTGCTGGAGTCGCTCCCTGGCTGCGCCAGATGGAGGACATCAGATCCTGGACTATTATGTGCATCACTCTGCCTTGCATTTTTTTTTTTTTTTTCTTGTGCTTTTTCTCTTTCTCTTGTCTGCTCATTTCCCAGCGGACCTGCACAGTCATTAGCAGGAGCTCAGCTGCCAAACACTATTGAGCATGTGGCGGCTACAACTTTGCAGTTCCTACAGGAAATGGCACTAGCTCCTAATGTAGGTGTGTGTGTGGTGGTACTGCATTGTGCCGATTGCGCAAACATAGAGGGTTTGTGTTGTTCTGATCTTATTGTGCATGATTCAATGGTGCATGTAATAAAAGGTTATTGTCTTTAGGCTTTTATTAAGACTTTCATTTTTGATTAAGAACCAGTTGGTCTATAAAACCTGGAAAAAGCTATATATTAGCATTCCCATTTATCTCAATGGCACTTGCTTGGCTGGCACATACTCCCCCAATGACTATATAATCCTGCCATTTTCACTCATAGGAACCACAGAAGTTTTTCAGCCAAACGTTTGAGTGCTTAAATGCCATGTGATTAATCACTGTGGAGCAGCAAGAGAAAGTCCATGACGGCGTCATCATATATTCGTGGTCAGAATTATTGCCACCTTTGCCAAATATAATCAAAGAAACGCTGTGGAAATAAATCTGTATTGTTTATCCTTGTGATATTTCATTTAATAACATTGCAAAAATATAACCTTTCAACAAATAATGCCTGGGAGACATTGTACCATGTTAAGCTGTCCCAGATGAAGGATGAACAATCGTGGCGATTTCTGTGGTCGTGGTTTCTAAACGGTGGTCTTCCATTGTACAGTGAGGTTAAAAGATGGCCGTTCTTGTGATCAAAGATAGCCTGCGATAATTTTCTGACAGTGTCAGAGGTTTAACAAGATCATCTCACTGTGTGTTTGCTGCTACGACAATCCTACATACTAGCCAGTGAAAATACAACATGAAATGCAGTATTGATCAATGCATCATGGCACATCATGTCATGGCAAATCAAATTTAATTTACGGTAATATTGTAGTGTTTATTATAAATGATTTATCTGTGCACTTCATTATTTTTATTTTTTTTCAAATTCATGTACCCTTATAATCTTTAGCCAAATACATTACCCTTCCATCCCCATTGAAACGACCTCTCTTTTATTTCGGTCACGTGCAATGGCGAAAGGGTGCGGCCAGATCCGATGAGGGTGCGACTATCGGTGTGCCTCCTCACAGAGAATAACATTCAAATTTGCCGCCATTTTTTTGCAACGCCCAACCTCCAACAATCCAATCAATACCCGAAGGACGAAATCAAGCCCCGCCCTACTTTTTTTTTTCTAATTTCAGAAGCCGTTTCACTCGGATATACGTCACAACAAGGAAAAAATGACAATCTCAACTTCCGTTTCATGCCGACTTTAAAACTATTTACCTCAAGCTCCATTTGCAAAATTGACATGCCAAGTTGGCCTCTTTCCACTATACTAGCCATGATGACTGTGTCCATATTCTCATGAACAGGCTTCTTAAATTTTATTATATTGGTCAACTTATGACGTTCGCTTGGTTTTTGCATTCAAAAACATCAAAATGAATAAGTAATAGGCTATTTTGTACCCTAGTTTTGAGGCTAGCTGAAAAACGCTTGTTTTTTTATGGTCGTCTCGCACTGAAGTCTTGGAAGTAAACGCCCACTGCTGTGAGTGGGTAACAGTTTTGCATATTATAATGAGTTTCAACTCACCCGTAGATGCACATGGGGGAAATTGTTTTGAAACGTCCAATGTTGTAAAATGGCAACCGGAATGATTCGGCCGTACATGTTCGACCCAGAGTCCGTGTGTTGCACCATTCCTGTCAGATCCAATATAGACGGCACTTTTTCTATTGCTCGGTAGCTCGATCCGGTTTGTCATCACGAGGTAGACATCTATGTTATTTAGCTATGCGTGTAATGCGCAAATCGGTGGGTGGGGCTAAACCAGCCATGTTGAAGTAGGCGTTGATCTTCTTCTGCGGGGGTGGTGTTTTATCCTCTTTGATGTCATAGTTCCCCACTTTGAAAAATGAGTCGTTTGCTGAGCCTGGTGTTATAATAAATGCCTTTATTGGACTAACAAGGACGTTTTCAGTTCTGAAACTTATAATATATAATAAGGATATTCTTATAATATGATGACCTCTTAGATGGCAAAAGCTCAAGGAAAATTATATTTCTCAGTTCATCACTCCTTTAACACTATTTCACATAATGATGACTTTTTATTGTTCTTTAGTAACTTGAAGCCTGCAGTTCAATAGGTGTCATCATCGTACCTACTACATACATATCTAGTTTATTAGGTCCATGTCATACAGTGTGATTTAATGATCTTGTAGGATTGCTGAAATAGCAGTCCGAAGCAGGCATAATACACATAAAGTGTGTGTGTGTGTGGGGGGGGGGGGGTCACAATAGTGGGGGGGGGGGCTGTCACATTATGAAATAGTGATGCCATTTTAAATTGTTTTACTTAAATGAAAAGATATGTTTTTGTGTGTGTGTGTGTGTGTGTGTGAGAGAGAGAGAGGTTTTTTTATACATAAAAGATCAAAACGATTAGACATGTCACAGTGGGTTGAGTGCAGGACAAAACAAAGGAGTATCCCAAATAAACAGTGCTTTAAAAGGCTATAATTCCAAGGAGATACACATGAGAGAACAGAATAACACAGCCACACAAAACTCCGACGAGAAAGGACCACAAGCCTGGACTCAAAGTCATAACTGACTCCCACTGGTTTTTATTTTTCACGTTGAATATCCTGTTTCTCTCTGTAATATGTCAGAGCACAGAAGAATAATTGGTCATTTTTCACGTTGATTTTCAAAGCTAGGTTTGTGCCGGCATTTTTGGCGAGCTCCCGTCTGTTTACCAGCGCTCGTTGCGATATGATCTGGGCACATGATGGGGGGTGGCATTGGCCCCGAGGGTGGACGTCACTGAGCCAGCCGGAAAACAGCTTCCCCACCAGGCCACTCAGACCGCAGGGCCAAGAAATCTGGCCCCAATCTGATGTGACGCCCCTGTGTGGCTTGACTGTGTATCTGTGTCAGTATTGCAAGGCTGATGTGTTCTTCTGTTTTGAGGAGCTGATTGCAGAGATCCTTCCCGATTGAGAACACCTGGTCCCAGTGCACCAGAGGAGATAAAAGCTCCACCTCCAAGATCGTCGGGCTCTCTGATCCTTGCTACCAGCAGTCATTTGTTTTGGTTTTGTTTCATGCTTGTTTTTATTTTAACACTACAGCACTTTACGCCACGACCACTCATCCACACTTGCATAACTGAGGTTGCTGACTAACCCATCCCATTATTCAGGTATTGTTTGATTACTTTACGTTATAATAAACCTTGTTTAAATCAATTGCTGAGTCCTTTCCCAGTTTTTGCCATGGCCTTTTGAGCTCGGTCATGACAAAATGGGGGCCCGTCCGTTTTTGAACTGTTTGAGTAGCGCGATCTATATGAGATGCTTGTAGATTTGTTTGAAATAGGTTTGTGGAGTGCTCGAGCAGTTAGTCGCACATGTTGCTTTGTTTGATTATCAAATTTGGTTTGTTTGTGAGCAGGGTAGCGCAGGTACGATAAATTAATTTGTTTTTCCCCTTTGTTACCGTGATTTGATTGGGGAATGTTTGAAGGGAAAGGGCGCAGTGTTATTTTGCTGTTTTGATTTGGCAGGGTAAGCGCAGGGCTGGCACCATTAAACTCATCTGAGACACAGAGACTGTGCGTGACCCCTAAGAACACAATCAACCAAAGTGCACAAGATGACAAAAAACTGTAGCTGCATGAACCGACTACTGATTAACCCATTAAAGCCTACTCTGTCATAATCATACACACATTTGTACTTCCTCTAAATTATGAACATCATCTACATTACTACATGCTTCTGTCGTCTGATTGATGGTTCATACTTTTTTGTAGTAAAATGCCTTTTTAAAACTATATTTAAAAATGTGTTTTTGCTGTGAAATCTTTACCGATTTTTTTGGTCATGTAAATATCAACTCCAACAAATTGCAAATATTTCCTTAGTTTGGGCCTCTGAATCATTTTTTTTTTCCCCAATCCTCGTCGAGTACATATTCTCACTATCTAAACGCTAAAAGCCTGATGTATTAAATATGAAAAGAAAAAAAAAACATAATGCACACTTGTATACATTCTATTTTGTCTAAAGGTTCAATCAAAAAAAGAAAAGATTTTTCTGACTATAATTTCACATGTCAGGCTTTACATGGTTAATATAATGCCATAACTCCACTTGACTGCATAGAAAAGCATTTTTAGAATTATAAATTACACATACAGTATAACAGCACATCGTAAGAACCATAACATGTTAAAAAATATCGGTAACACTTTACAATAAGGTTCGTTAGTTAATATTAGTTAATATGAACTATAATAATGAATAGCACATATACAGCATTTGTTAATCTTTGTTAATGTTATTTTCAACATTTACTAATACTTGATTAAAATCTTGCTAACATTAATTAATGCACCGTGAACTAACATGAACAAATGATGAACAGCTGTATTTTCATGAACTAACATTAACAAAGACGAACAAATGCAGTAACAAATGTATTGCTCATGGTTAGTGCATGTTAGTAAATACATTAACTAATGTTAACTAATGAACCTTATTGTAAAGTGTTACCAAAATATCATATTAAAATAAAAGAATGAGCTTTCATTGGGTAGAAATGTAATAGCACACCTCTCTTGAACAAGTCGTTTGATCTTAGATATTATTCATGTCCGTAGCATGTGATGAGTTACACATCGGATTTAAATGTGTGGTAATGGTTTGTTTTAATCTTTAACCCCAAGAGTAATTGCTATTCTTGCAAACACACTAATGATGAGTAATAATTAACTGTTAACCGTTCTCATTTTTTAACATTGGTGGGATGATTCATTCAGTTCAGTCTGTCCCCTCTGACCCGAAGCTGAAAAACATCATTACACAGTTCTGATTTCGAGATTCTTGTTAATCAGTTTGTTTTGCTGGCTGTTTGTGAGCCTTGTCAGACCATCAGATCTCTGGAGACGGCCCTCTAAAGAATCTCCAAGTTCATTACCAAAGCGTTCATATTCACAAATCTAATTGGAAAAGTAATAGGTCACAGACTGTTTCATAATAAAGTCCAGCTGTCTTTTATTGCTCCCATGTCAGAGCTCCAGCAATCATGACATTGTTACTTTTCATTCAGGACCGTGCGGTTAGAGTTGGGTTTCCAAACAACGGTGTCTGGTTGTTTCCAGAGGATATGGAGGAAGCCTTCAACTTCAAACTGTCAAACAACACATCAGGTAAGCAAACAGAAGAACTTGTGATTATGAGGTACTGAAAAAGCCACTTAAAAAAAGAATCATTAATTAATTTGATTGAAATGGGAAATTTAATAATATAAAATAGAATGTGTCCACCAAAGCGTTTTTCCACGCACCTGGCGTATGTTTTCAATTGTTTTCAATGGGAGCGCCGCGTTTTTTTAAACGCCATTAGCGTACCGAGGCGCTGAGCGCTTTTTTCACGCTGAAGCGCCGTGCGCCCGGCGTTTTTACTGGTCGCCGAGAGTTGAAAAATGTTCAATGGCGCTCATCACTGTCACTTTTTACCCAGCCGTCCAATCACAGTGGAGGAGGGGCGGGACTAATAACACACCGACCAACTGTCACAACATTCCAACAGCTGCGGAGATTCTGTATCATAGCAACGAAAAGTCTCAACGGAAAAAAACGCGGTAACACTTTATTTTGATAGTCCACTTTAGACATTCAACTAACTATAAGTAACTTTGCCACTACATGTCAACTAACTATCATTAGAGTATTAGTCGACTGTCAGCTTAATATCTGCTAACACATTATTTTGTTGGTCCCCCAACAGATATTCAACTGACTGTAAGTAACTTAGCAACTACAAGTCAACTTGTTCTCCTAACCTGAACCCTAACACCTAACCCTAACCTAACAGTCTACTACAGCCTACTAATACTTTAATGACACTTGGTTGACATGTAGTTGAAAAGTTACTTATAGTTAGTAGACTGTCTAAAGTGACTATCAAAATAAAGTGTAACCAAAAACGCTGCTCTGCCAAAAGCACGCAAAGCACAGTGTCTTTAGCAGAGTATCTGGCGTTTTCAGTTGGCTAAAAACGCTTTGGTGGACACACGGCCTAATGGGTGCCATGCACCTGTATGACGCCTTGGTTTCCGCGTGTTATATTGACACTAAAGGCATAGTATTTCGACGAAATGTCATATGGCGTCACCTATATGACGCCAAAGGATAGTGTCGGCCCAGATACAGTCCAGCTGTCAGTACATATTCTTACTATAAACCCTAAAAGCCTGATGTATCAAAATGTGGTGCATGTAGATTCCACGAATACCAGATGTAGACCGGATCTGGGCCGACACTATGTTGCTGTCTTGGAATATAATGCGTTACGATACAATACAATACAATAAAACAGGACACAGCAGCATAGCATAACATAACATAATATAACATTAACATAACATTAACACAACAAAACGCAAGAGATAGAACTGAAATGGTTAGGGTTACCGTACGTTCACACCGCCACCGACGAGAGCGGAAAAATTCGCTCTCGCCGCCCTGCCAGCGACGCCGTGGAAAGATTCGGGGACGCTGACACAGATCGAATGACTGGCCGCAAAGCAAACAAGCATGTCGATCGTTATTTTTGTAGACATTGATCGATGGAAAGAACTTGACAATTATAGTAACATGTTTGCTAAGGAAATTAATTAAAATCCATTTGTGTGGTGTGGCTTTTGTGTTCATGGTTAAGTGCTATTAGAATTTGCATTCTCGCTGAAAAAGTGTTCTAGCATGAAAATCTTGCCCATAAATAGCGTTGCGCGCCCTCTTATCAAATTCAAATGAACCTACTCTGTTTTGCTTGGGAACTAATGCGGTCGGAACCAAAGTTTACAGGACTGCGTTCTCTGGAATTCTCTCAAACGGAGCTCTTCTACATTCCTCTACATTTGTTGCCGCCAAGGGAGTAATCCATCAGCCGGAAGTTGTAGCCGCCATTGTAGCAGAACTTCACCTGCTGTTAGCATCCCATTAACTCCCATTCATTTTGGCGTCACTTTGACAGCGAATAACATTACATCTGAGGCGTCCAAAGACTTCATTTGTCCATTATTTATTTCTAAAGAAACATGACAATGTATAAAACGCTCCATTACTTTGTATTTTACGTTACGGCCTCGCAGATGTCGTTTTTGTGAAAAATATGCTACAGATTGCGTCATCACTACGCAACTTTCTGTCGCACAATCGAGACATTACCGTATAGACAGGAGGAGAAGCTCGCAGGCAATCTTTTACTGTCTGTGAGGCAATCTGGGGGACATGGAGGCTCAAAGTCAAGGGAGAAGCCCATAGATAGAGAGTCCATAAAAGCAACGGGACAAAATATTTCAACAATGTTTTGTCTTGGCACAGCTACTAGATTTACAGCTGTCAGACTGTCGTCATGCTCAGTTTGAATCTGCGCAGTCGCTCAGACATCAGACAGGAAGTGCAAAAATCGGGCTTCAGTCTTCTCCGTTGAAATCAGTGGGGTCGCTCTGTCCATTTTACTGTCTATGGTTGCCGCCGAACTGCGTCATTGCTTATTACCATAAAGTAATCAGCTCATTTAGAATGAACGACTTCCAGCCACTTTGACGCTTTCGCCGGCGGAGGTGTGAACGCACAGTTAGTCATAGGTTCAACTATGCTTAATATATTACTACAATAAGTGCATGCAAGTTATGAAACAAGGACACTGTAAAAAAGGTGTTACACAATATAATATAATGGTAAATATGAATGTATAAATTGATTAATAAATGAATAGATTAAAAAGGTATTTAATTCATGTTTTAAATTTAAATATAATAAAACTGTAACACTTGTGTGCATATATCTCCATTTCAGCAGCAAACTATTAATCCTGTATCTATATATTCTGAAGGTTTTAAAGGGGAGTATTTTATTTTTCAGGCTGTTGACAGTACTTTCTGGATATTTAATTACATTATGACTCATTTGCATTTTTAAGCATGCATTTCCAAAAACGTGTAGCCTAATCCAAAAAAAAAAAAAAAAGTATTTAATCTGGGAAAGAATGATGATGTATATTTTTTTTCACCTGTTCAAGTCAAACATTATAGAGGACCCAAAAGAAGAAATGCAGTGTGACTTTTGCACTTGTTCATCCAGTGGTTTACGCATAAGTTTGCCAGCTATTGTTTTTGGATGCTTTTCCACAGTCACTATAACTTTGGAAAAAAAAAATGCAGCATTTGAGACAAGAAAACCCACTATCAAACTCCAGGCGTAATTACTCACATTCTCACTGTGCTTATGGAAATCAATGTTTATTATCCAGAGCAGTGATCCCTAACCATGTGTGCATTGATTCTGTGTTTGAAATCACCCAACATAATGGAGTTAATACAAACCATTTATCATCACCCGCTCTAATTCTTTTTCCAGATGTTAGTCTTTAGGTTATAGGGCACAAATGTTAAAATAATACTATACGTCAATGTTTGTTGGAACAATGCATGACAGGTTTTGGTAAGTTATTGTCAGTGTTGGTAACACTATACGTAATCAGACCTTTTTCAACTAGTAAAGCAGCGCATTACTTTTAAATGTACAAAATATATCAATTACTTTTTCAAATACAAAAACTTTTTTAAATACTTGTCCCCAAGTTTCAAGTACAGAGGCGTTGTGTGCACTATATATGATGGTTATTGACTTGTAGTTCTAGACCAAATGTGAACATACATTTACTCATCTAACTTGCACAAAATACAGATTTGGTATTCCTCAAGATGAATGTGAACTGCAAAACTCAGAAGATTATGCAAACCTGCAGTGTGTTTCATTACAAAAATATACTTTATGTATTTAATCTCACTTTATTAACCAATGTCAGGCAGGAATTTGCATTTCTGTCAGCCTGAGGCTTCTTCGTTTCACTTCTGGTGTGAAATTGCCTTTACATTGGCCAGGATGTGGGCCGGATCTGGGCCGAGTTTGTGTTGCTGTCTGGAAGCCCAGGTGAGAAAAAAATAACACAAAAGTAAAGTAGCGCAATATATCCGCAACACTGGTTGTTTTTTCTTGCTAGAATATATTGAGAGGAGCAATTTAGATTTATATAGATAGATATCTATAGCTAGATATTTAGATAGATATTTTTATTAGGAAATGTAAAGACTCTTCAATCCTAAAGTATCACAGAATCAACAAGAAAGGCCAAGTTTGGTATGAGCAATTCAAATATCGGCTTCAATCAGCCCTGTGGATTCTTCTCCGACTGCCCTGACCTTGCTTTTAGTCGACAAGAAAAAAAAAAAAAAAGAGAGACAGCAGTGGAATTTTCCGGACCAGCTGGCAATGAAGCCTGTCTGCTGAAGCTGAATATATTGGCGGTCCCAAAGGATCCCCTCAGTATAACACTCCTGCTGCACTCTTATAAGAACACACTTGAAAAAGGACAGACACAAAAATAATGCGCTTGCTTTGTTTTGTTGTTTTTCCTTCTGAGAGAAAGCGAGAAAATGTATTTATGTTGCCGCATAAATATTGAAAATATTCCTTCGAAAATAATTCATACTCTGCAGGTGTAAACAATGTGGCATCGAACACCAAAGAGTGCAGTGAATCCAAAATAAACCTGAAAAGAGAAAGCAGGTAGAAGTGTTTAAAATGCAGACTAGTATGGCACAGCGTTTTGACTTTTATTCATTCCCAAGATATGAATTTTTTATGTCAACTATTCAATTTCCACTAGTTAAAATGCCAATTCGTGATAACAGGAATTAGATTTCTCCTTGTAAAAAATTGTAATTCTTGATATCAACAATGACGTCATCGCAGAAATATGAATTCTTGATATCAGGAATTAAATGTCAACTAGTGCAACTACATATTATTCTTGATATCAAGAATTGATATCCCAGGAATGGCAAGCCGTTTTGACTTTTAATCTTGATATCAAGAATTAAATTTATATTCTATTTATATTCAAATTCATTCTTGATATCAACAATGATGTTTCACTTGCAGAAATACATATCAACTAGTAAAAATTATAATTATTGATATTTGTAATCTGTAATCACGACTTAAATGTCATAGGCTGTAATTCAAATTCAATTGTTGATTTTAATTCATTTGTTAGTTGAAATTACATTCCATGAATTCAAGTAAAAATCATATTTTTCTAAATAAATAATCATGTGGTTAGTGTCTATTCTTTATATCAACAATTGAATTGCAAATATAGTAAAAAAAAAATAATAAAAATGAATATCAATAATTCGATTGTCACTAATGAATGTGATTCTGTAAAAAAATATTGTTGGTTTAACTTAAAAAATTAAGTAACCTGGTTGCACTTAAAATTTTTAAGTTGATTGAAATGGAAAAAGTGAGTTAATACAAAGGAGAGTGAAGGAGAATGATTTAATCATCAGAAACTCAAAATAATAAGTTATCTGAACTAAATAAATGATTTAAGTTGATTTGACAAAAGAAAAAATGTTGTGATAACAAATCTTGAAAATATTTTTACAGTGCTGTTTTCTTTTGTCAAATCAACTTAAATCATTTATTTAGTTGAGATAACTTACTATTTTGAATTTGACGTCATTTTTATATCAAGAATTGCCATTGTTACTAGTAGAAATCTAATTCCTGATAAGATTTCACATTTTAACTAGTGAAAATTGAATAGTTGATATCCAGAATCCATAACCTTGGAATTAATAAGTCAAAACGGCTTGCCATAGTCTTGTGGCATGAAATGAGTCTAGGGAGAAAACGCTCGGTGACGTCACAACATGCAAACACTGCTAATCTAATCGAAGACGCTGCAGCAATTGCTTTCATTTTTTTAAATGTTGGCCAAATCATTCATCACTGTTAAACTATTCTCCGAGGTGTATCCGGGCAACATCATTTGCAAGTTTTCACATTTAAGTATCTAATTACCTTGGCAACGGGTGCAGTGGGAGCGCATGACTTGAAATTCTATATTTAAGTTGATTTTCATCACGCTTGCTGGGAAAACAAGAGCAGTGTGCTGGCAGAGTCTCCATTGGCCTCCAAGACAAAATACAATTACGACTTAGTGACCTGATAAATTGCTGAAGCAGTGTTGTCTGAGCAGAGCTTTCTATTTCTCAGAGACTTAAATTAAACTCATTTCTCACTTAAGTTGACGTTACATCATTTCCATGCATCACGTTCTGAAGGGAACGAGGAAATTAAGTCTATGGACTCATATTTATCACGATATAACCTTAAATATACTTAACAAGAGTGAATATTACCTTTTATTCTTTTAAGGAAAGCGTTAAGGAAATTTATTCCATAGCAACTTTATGAGGTACATGATTAGTCTATTAAATAAAAAAATCAACCAAAACAAATCACAAATATATATATTCAAATATATATATGTGTATATATATATATATATTATATATATGTGTGTGTGTGTATATTCTTTTGAATGAGGTCTGAAAGCTCTTTTATAGGAATCTTAATGCTTAAAATAGGATGAATCCAACTGTGAGTGCAAAACAGATACTGCAATTCTGTTTAAGATTATTTATTATGTAACATTTCTCAATTTTTATTTAAATCAGAATAAATTAAAGGCAATATAGCAAATTCTTCCGTGATGCACAAATACTTTAATGTGAAAATATAATTTATTATAAAAATGGTACAGTAATGAGAATGAAAAGTTATTAGCATTATGATCATGATATTAGGTGGGAGAGCTACTTCATTATCGTGACAATATAAGCAAAACAATCTTCATGGCCATAAAATAGGCTTTATTTTCGGTCTTTCAGTTTTTGATGAAGCATGTCCAGACATGTTCCCGACAGGTTTTGTAACATAAACATTCCCTTTTCTTTGAAACTAGAATCACATAATCCCTTTTGATTTCAACCCGCTGCTGAGATACATTACATGATGCTTTAAACTCTCTGTCCATGACGGCAGCATGCCAAGCTTGTGCAATACAGTGGCGTAATCGAACTCCTCGAACACGTTATTGTCCTCTCCCGGGTCTTCAGCCAGGAGGTACATCTCTCCCGCGTGGATGTCCGTCATGTTGGGCTGACAGTGGAGCGGGTCAAAGCCCACCCATAATGTGTAGCGGTAGTCAGTGGAGCGGATGGAGTAGCCCATGACGCGGATATCGGCGAGGTCGGGCAGGTCAGAGTTCTCCTGGATGGAGTCGGAGGGCCGAGGGAACTGGCTGAACGAGTAGCCTTCTCTGTTGGGGCGCCTTTCTGGGATGAGACGGGTCCGGCTAACGCCCTCGGTGCACAGCTCCATCTTAAAGGATGACACGGGACAGCGGCGCAGGGGACGCAGTCCGGCCAGGTTCGACAGTGTGGGGAAAACATCCACCAGCTCCACCATGCTCTCAACCCCTTGACCTGAGAGGTGCAAAGAAGGACAAAAGAGGCCTGATGGAAAGCTATGATGGAAATTCTCACTGTGAGATTCAGATGCATAGCATTATTCTGTTATGATTATTTCTCAGAACCAACCATTTTTACTCAACTTTACACAATTCGGCTATTATAAAGAAGGGGCAAGTTCCATGTTAAATTCGGAAGTAGAAGCGCTGAAATTCTTCATGTAGCTTAAAACGTACTCCAATAATCTTTATTTACAACTTCGCAAAAATCCTTCTTTTTTTTAAGTGTAAAAACAAAATGTTTAGCATCATATTCAGTAGCCTTTCCCCCCCGTTGTATAACTGCATCACACTTGTTGAAAACAGGGCTTTAGTTTGGCTGGCTAATCTTTTTTAGGGCCCGAGCACTAACAGTGCGAGGACCCTATTGAAACTGTTAGGGTTATTTTATTTATTTTTTTTATTTTTTCTGCAAAGTAAGCGCCATTTTCGGGGCCGCAACATGCTCAAAAACTCACCAAATTTGGCACGCATGTCAGGACTGGTGAAAAATTTCGTATTTTGTGGGTTTCACGGACGGGCGTGGCAAAACGGCACGCTAGCGCCACCTAGAAAATTGGAAAAAATTAGCCCCTCGTCCATGTTCAACCTACATGCACGAAATTTGGTTGGGACGTGTATCATATCAAGATGCACAAAAAAGCCTCAAGAACCCATACCCTAAACTTGACAGGAAGTCCGCCATTTTGAATTTGGCGGCCATTTTTGGACGATTTAAACACTCCGTACTTTAACGAACTCCTCCTAGGGATTTAGTCGGATCGACTTCAAATTTCTGCTGTGCCTTCTAAAGTCATTGACGATGTAAAGTTGTGCTATCTGCGCTTTTTCGTCGATGGACGTGTCCGTGGCGTCGAAGATTCGCCATGAAACAGGAAGTTGTAGTAACTTGGCTGTAAATGCCCAGATCTGCACGAAATTTTACACATTTGACAAGAGTCCCGTCCCGAACAAATCTACATGCCGACATTCACCCACAGTCATAGCGCCACCTGCTGGCAACAGGAAGTGAACTTTAACGAAGCAGCCCCCGCCGCTTGTTTGACCGATATGTACGAAATTTCTGTGGTACATCTACCATGACCAGACGCACAAAAAAGCCTCAAGAACCCATACCCTAAACTCGACAGGAAGTCCGCCATTTTGAATTTGGCGACCGATTTGGGACGATTTACACACTCCGTACTTTAACGAACTCCTCCTAGGGATTTAGTGGGATCAACTTCAAATTTCTGCTGTACCTTCTAAAGGCATTGACGATGTAAAGTTGTGCTATCTGTGCGTTTTCGTCGATGGGTGTGACCGTGGCGTCGATGATTCGCCATGAAACAGGAAGTTGTAGTAACTTGGCTGTAAATGCTCAGATCTGCACGAAATTTTACACATTTGACAAGAGTCCCGCCCTGAACAAATCTACATGCCAAAATATTCACCCACAGTCATAGCGCCATCTGCTGGCAACAGGAAGTGACCTTTAATGAAGCAGCCCCCGCCGCTTGTTTGACCGACATGTACGAAATTTCTGTGGTGCATCTACCATGACCAGACGCACAAAAAAGCCTCAATAACCCATACCCTAAACTCGACAGGAAGTCCGCCATTTTGAATTTGGCCACCCATTTGGGAAGATTTACACACTCCGTACTTTAACGAACTCCTCCTAGGGATTTAGTCGGATCAACTTCAAATTTCTGCTGTACCTTCTAAAGGCATTGACGATGTAAAGTTGTGCTATCTGCGCGTTTTCGTCGATGGGTGTGTCCGTGGCGTCGATGATTCGCCATGAAACAGGAAGTTGTAGTAACTTGGCTGTAAATGCCCAGATCTGCACGAAATTTAACAGGTTTGACAAGAGTCCCGCCCTGAACAAATCTACATGCCGACATTCACCCACAGTCATAGCGCCACCTCCTGGCAACAGGAAGTGACCTTTAACGAAGCCGCGTAGCAAATGCACATCCGCACTGGCTGAGCTGCAGAAAATGCAACACGGCTGCCTCAGACCCCGACGTGCTACAGGTGCGAGGGCCCGCCCATCGCTGCTTGCAGCTTTAATTTAACTTGCTATCCAACCCGATCTCACGGGAATTCGTACGAATTTTACGAGGTGGCTAATTCGTAAGAATTTGTACGACCTCACTCGTACGATTTTGCTAAATCGTACATATTTTACGAATTAGCCAATTCGTATGAATTCGTACGAATGACCTACCCCTGACCCCGCCCCTAAACATAACCGTCACGTGAGTTTAGACAAATCGTACAAATTCGTACGAGTGAGGTCGTATGAATTAGTACGAATTAGCCACTTTTGAATCACTCGTACGAATTGGTCGTGAGATAGCGTAGTGCTATCCTATAGAGCATAAAGGCCCCTTCACACCAAAAATGTATAACTATAAAGATATTTCTATTAGCGTCCACATCAGCGAGCGATATGTTCTGTTTATTATAAGCACTGCCGCTTTAAATGCTTGAGCTCATTACAGCAGGATGGATTCTGATTGGCTGTCAATGTCTTTATTGTTCATCATCTGGATAAAATCGTTCTGAAAGTGATTCCAATGAACTCTGCTATTCTTTAATACTGAGAATGATCTTGATCGTCCTCCTTGGTGTGAACAGGTCTTATCAGTGAACATTCACTCAGCCGCCTTATTCCAAAAGCATTTTTCCCCTTTCATTTTCACCATAGGTATTTGAAAACAATATTCAGTAAAGACTTTAACCAGATGCACTAAATTAGCTAGTTTCAAGATGAATCACAGCCTTAAAAAATTTAATAAACTAAACAAATGGATAATACTGTATACTTAATGTCTTTTATAAGGAAATGAACTACATGCATTACAATTTGCAAAGCAATTCAATCTGAAATTATGGTATAAAACAAAAACCGTGTATGAAATCAATTGATGCAATATCGGATGATTACCAATTTCATAAATATACACTAACGTGCAAAAGTAAAAACAATGATATTGTGAACTATTGTAGTGATTTAAACGAACCGTTATTCTATTTTAATACATTTTGAAATGTAATTTATTCCTGTGATGTCAAAGCTGAATTTTTAGCAGCCAGACTTTAGTGTACTATTTATGGAAAGTAGTGTTGCATTACTTTTGTATTACTTTTTCTCACCTCGGCTGGGTTTTCTTGTTTGCTTTTTATCAACAAAAGAAAAGGACGCAGGAGAAGAAAGCTCAACACTTACAGTGGGGACAAAAAGTATTTAGTCAGCCACTGATTGTGCAAGTTCTCCCACTTAGAATAATGACAGAGGTCTGTAATTTATGAGAGACAAAATGAAAAAAAAATGCAGGAAATCACATTGTAGGATTTTTAACGAATTTATTTGGTCTAACAAAAGTTCAACTCAAGACTTTGTAACGCAACCTTTGTTGGCAATGACAGAGGTCAAACGTTTCCTGTAAGTCTTCACCAGGTTTGCACATACTGTAGCTGGTATTTTGGCCCATTCCTCCATGCAGTTCTCCTCTAGAGCAGTGATGTTTCGGGGCTGGGGTTGAGGTCTGGAGACTGGCTAGGCCACTCCAGGACCTAGAAATGCTTTTTACAGAGCCACTCCTATGTTGCCCGGGCGGTGTGTTTGGGATCATTGTAATTCTGGATGATCCAGCCACGTTTCATCTTTAAGGTTCTCACTGATGGAAGGAGGTTTTGGCTTAAAATCTCATGATACATGGCCCCGTTCATTCTTCCCTCAACACGGATCAGTTTTTCTGTTCCCTTTGCAAAAAAACAGCCCAAAAGCATGAGGTTTCCTCCTCCATACTTCACAGTAGGTGTGGTGTTCTTAGGACGCAACTCTGCATTCTTCTTCCTCCAAACACGACGAGTTGAGTTTTTACCAAAAAGTTATATTTTGGTTGCATCTGACCACATGATATTCTACCAATCCTCTTCTGGATCATCCATATGCTCTCTGGCAAACTTCAGACGGGCCTGGACATGTACTGGCTTAAGCAGGGGGACACGCCTGGCACTGCAGGATTAGAGTCCCTCTCGGTGTAGTGTGTTACTGATGGTAGCCTTTGTTACTTTGGTCCCAGCTCTCTGCAGGTCATTCATCAGGTCCCACCGTGTAGTTTGGGGATTTTTGCTCACCGTTCCCACGGGATGAGATCTTGCGTGGAGCCCCAGATCGAGGGAGATTATCAGTGGTCTTATATGTCTTCCAATTTCTTACAATAGCTCCCACAGTTGATTTTTTTTACACCAAGCTGCTAGCCTATCGTAGATTCCCTCTTCCCAGCCCGGTGCAGGTCTACAATTTTATTCCCGGTGTCCTTCGACAGCTCTTTGGTCTTGGCCATGGTTGAGTTTGGAGTGTGACTGTTTCAGGCTGTGGACAGGTGTCTTTTATACAGATAACGGGTTCAAACAGGTGACAATATTACAGGTAACTAGTGGAGGATAGAAGAGCTTCTTAAAGAAGAAGTTTTGAGAGAGCCAGAAATCTTGCTGGTTTGTGGGTGACCAAATACTTATTTTCCACCATAATTTACAAATAAATTCTTTAAAAGTCCTACAATGTGATTTCCTGTTGTTTTTTTCTCATTTTGTCTCTCATAGTTGAAGTGTACCCATGATGAAAATTACAGACCTCTCTCATCATTCTAAGTAGGAGAACTTGCACAATCAGTGGCCGACTAAATACTTTTTGGCCCCACTTTACTTTATCAATAATAACAAAAATCGAAACGCAAATGTGATGTATATCTAAAGTTATTTGTATGGTTGAATTGGATCATTGAAGGTCAGCAGCAAAGACATTGAGTAATAAAGTGAGATTAAAAACATTAAGTGTATCCGTGTTATTTACAATTTAATAATTGCAGGTTTGCATAATATTCAGAGTTTACATTTCAATGTTTTTTTTTCGGGTCGAGGAATACTGAATCCGTTTTTTTTTTTTTTCAGGATTCTTTAATAAATGATTAAACATTAAATAGCCGAAGGCCTCATAGCATGTCTGTCTTTAAACTGCACACGTTATTGCTAAACATTTCTGTTGTCGTTGTAGTTTTTCCTTATGAAACCCAAGTCTTTGCCATAACAAACCATAAAATATATATAAATGCATGAAATCCTCACACTAAATTTAGCCACTATTCTGGCCCCAGCTCTGAAATCTCCATGAAATTTACTGATACGGTTACTGAATATAGCACAGTTTATTAGAGCAACAATAAGCAACAATCCAGAGCCCACTGTGAGAGCAATAACTCTCAGGACTTATTAGCTTCTCTATGCTGTGGCATTATCATTACAGTCATTACTCCAGCTGCTTATGCTGGGTGTTTTCTAAAGATTGCCACAAATGTGCACTTGAGAGCTGAAAGCGAGAAGCACCACCAGATGCGTGTGCTCTCGGTAAAACCTTTGCACTGCACAAAAGCCAAAAGAAGAATCAAAGCTCTAAATGGGCCGATACTTTAGGCATAACATCGTTTCCAGTAAGCTGATATCACACGCTTGAGTGACTTCGGTTGGAGTCTCGGATACTTGTGAAGGACCCTTGCGGTCTTTGCGTGATGACAGCTGCTTTGAGTAACATTACCTTTGCCAAACTGCTCCCGCGTGCCCTGAAACACGTCGATGAAGGGGAACGTCTTCTCCCCGGGCCGAGAGAGAGGTGAGGTCACACCTGGCTTGTACACGATCAATGGCACTCGGGTGGCCACATCAAAGTTGCTGTATTTGGCCCACTCGCCGTGTTCGCCTAATGACCAACCTGAGAGAGAAAGAGAGAGAGGGAGAGAGTTAACCGTGAGAAAAGTGCTCCGAGTCACAGAACGAGCAGTTCAAACGCAGTGTCTCTCATTTAAGGTATAACATAATTGTGGCATAACGAATGAACGCAGAAACTAGAATTAAAAAAGGAGACAAATTTAACTAATTAGCTTCAAGATTTTTTTAAATAAAATGTTATAATACAACATATATGGGGTATTTCCAGAAACATTAGATATTGAAATAGCACCAATTATGTGCAATATGTTTTTAATTTATAGTGTGTAAGACTTTACAATAAGATTTCATTCTTTAACTACTTTAGTTAACATAAGCTAAGAATAAACTGCACTTGTACAGCATCAATGTAAATCTCTACACTTATGAATACATTTTTAAGATTATAATGAACATTTTTATTAACCAACATTAACAAAGGTTAATAAATGCTGCAAAAATATATTTTCTAATTGTTAGTTCATGTAAATTAAAGAATTAGCTGTTAACCAATTAGACTTTATTGTAAATTGTTGCCATGTATGTATATATATATATATATATATATATATATATATATATATATATATATATATATATATATATATATTTTGTTGTTGTTTTTTTGTATAATGTAATATTTAAGAACATTTTATACCATTATTATTATAGATATTTTTAAGAGGTTATACGTTTTATTCATGTCAGGGATATTATTATTATTTTTTTTTTTTGAAACTTTTCATAAAAAACATTTTGTGACTTGAAATAAAATAAACGCTAACTTAAATGAAATAAAATTTGAAATAACTTAAACGCATTTTATCTCAGCTAGTTGCCAAGGCAACATTTGTCATTTTTATGTAGTTTAGCCTGATGTACCAAAATAACTAATAATAATAATTATAATAATAATAACTACAGACATATTTAAAACACACACACACACACACACCTAAATTACTCAAATTAAAAAATAATAATAAAATTAAAGTATAAAGATAAAATCTAATTCAAAATATGAATAAAAACTACAATTGTATCTCATTGATACTAAATCAAAACTGCTTCATGTTGCCAAAGTGGAATTTCTTTGAAAAAAAAAAAAATATCTTGCTGTCATTTCAATCAATCATTCTAGGCCAATTCAATACAAATTCATGCATTAAAGGTGAGCCTACTAATATATTCAGAATTTTGCACAACCCTGTATAAGAGCCACTTAATGCACTGCATGAATGTTTATTATGACAGAAATAATAAAAAAAACGTCAGCCATAGACTAACTGAACCGACAATTCAAAATGCAATTTGTGCTAAATGAAACAAAACAAAAAAAAACTGTGACAGCATCATTTCTGAAAAAAACTTACCAGTATGTGAATTCAGAATAAAATGGAAGCCCACAGAACAGACTGAAAATCTCAGCATTAATATAAACCAAATGCATCAATACTGCCATCTAATGGATGTACGGTAACACTTTACAAGAAGTTTCAACTACCTTAGTTAACATGAACAATACTTCTTGAGCATTTATTAATCTTAGTTAATAATAATTACAACATTTACTAATACATTATTAAAATCAAAGGTTTCATTTGTTAACATTAGTTAATGCACCATGAACTAACATGAACAAACAGCTGGATTTTTGATAACTAACATTAACAAAGATTAACAAATACTGTAACAAATGTATTGCTCATTGTTAGTTCATGTTAGTTATTACATTAACTAATGTTACCAAATGTACTATCTGAATTGATTCTTCAACAAACCGTGATCGGAGCTAAACACCACTATAGTGTTCTTGGCGAGGCCGAAATCATCGAGGGCTTGCAGAATTGTTCCCACCTGAGCATCCACATATGACACCGAGGCAAAGTAGTGCTGTCGGATCTGCAGCTACAAGATGAGGACGGAAAAAATATAATAAGAGATCACATTACCTATATCATGCCAATGCTATGCTAGTACTAAATCTCGAAGTGTGACTAGTACCTGGAAATCTTTAGGAATGGGGCCGTAAGGAAAGCTCAGATTTAACGCCTGAACATCTTCCCTCTTGCGGATGTCAGTCCAGGGGTTGTAGGCCACATCAGGAAGTTTCTTAGGAACATCTGGGTCTGGAGCCAGAGTCATATTCTCAATAGGATAGAGCTTTAGGTACTCCTATAAAAATGCAATATTTCCCAGATTTAACAGCTGCTCATACAGCATGTCATATGCTTCGCTAAAAACAAACACACACCCGTGGGATTCGGAAAGGAATGTGAGGTTTATAGAAGCCAACAGCCAGGAAGAATGGATTCTGGGAGTCCTTCATTGAGTCCAGGAGTCGTACGGCCTCTGCTGTATTCTCAATGTCAGGAAGGGTTCCTAAAGGCATCTCGGACACATCCACGGGACACAGTAAATTACTGTGCAGTGTGCCATCTTTGTCTTTGCAAACCTAACAGATGAATATAAGATCCCGGTAATAGGTAATTGCGCCTTTGTATCTCACAATTCTGACCTTATTTAAAAAAGGTCCGAATTGTGAGATATGCGAGATGGAAACAAGTGAGGATTGCAAGATATAAACTCGCAATTTCTCATAATTCTGAGTTTATCTCACTAAATTGTTTCAATAGTGAGATATACTGTGTAGTACAAAAGAAGTCAGAATTGTGAGATTTAAAAAAAAAAAAATCACTACTGCCTTATTAATTGTTTTATTCAGTGGTGGAAACAAGCTTCCATAGGAAATAAACGATTAATCGCATCCAAAATAAAAGTTTGCGTTTACATAATATATGTGGCTGCACTGTGTATAATTATTTTATATATATATATATAAATACACACACATGATTGTATATATTTAAGAAATATTTTCATGTATATAGATTTATATATAATTTATATTATATATAAATAATATTTTTTTTCTTAAATATATATGCATGTGTGTGTATTTATACATGTACAAAATAATTATACACACTAAACACACATATATTATGTAACTCAAACTTTTATTTTGGAAGCGATTAATCGCGATTAATCATTTGACAGCCCTAATTATAATCATTTGGATATCCATTTGTAATGTATCGAACTCACTAAATGCAACTTGATTTTTGTCCTTTTCTTATCGAGCTAACAAGTTGAATCATGCTCTCATGAACTTTACAATTATACATTAAGTATAAACATTTGTTTAACCGAATTAAATGTTATTTATATTTAAATGTGGGTCATTTTTCTATATGAAATATTTTACATTGAAGGTGATCCATGCTTTAACTTAAATCAATCGGTGCCATCACCTGTCTATTTACAGACATTCATCAAAAAATATCTTATGTTATGTTCAACAGAAGAAATAATTTCAGGTTTGGAACAACATGAGGGTAAATTATTAATATTATAACAGAATTATATTTTTTTAGGAATTTAAAGGGATACTCCACCCAAAAATGAACATTCTGTCAACATTTACTCACTCTCAAGTGGTTACACACCTGTATGAGTTTCTTTCTTATGTTGAACGCAAAGGAAGATATTTTGAAGAACGATTGGAACTTTGACACCATTGACTTCCATAGTATTTATTTATTTATTTATTTATTTATTTTCTACTATGGAAGTCAATGGTGCCAAACAACTGTTTGGTTCCAATCGTTCTTCAAAATATCTTCCTTTGTGTTCAGCAGAAGAAAGAAACTCATACAGGTTTGCAACAACTTGAGGATGAGTAAATGATGACAGAATTTTCATTTTTGGGTGGAGTATCCCTTTAAGTATGCTGTTTTAACAGCATTTTTCACTACAATTTTTTTATGTATTTATTTATTATTTCATTAATTATTTTATTTACTTAATTGTTGTATCTGATACTACCTTAATTTGCACAGCCGACCTTAGAAACACAAGAAGCCCTCAAAGGATTATGTTACAAATTAACCAGCAGGTGTCAGGATTGTATAAAAGTGAGAGAGATCAGAGATTAAATAATGGTTTAACAATGTTTTTTGTAATGGTGGGATATATACATATATATATATATGTGGTGGTGTAAGGGGTGTAAGGATGCACTCATGTCACGATTTGATACATAAACACGAAGATACGATATTATTGCGATACTCCAAGACATATGGTAATATGTCCACTTATGTCTGGTGTCACAAAAGTGACACCAGAATAAACATTTTCATGATTCTGAAACTGAAAATACAGAATTATCTCAGACTAATAAGCTTGCACTCTTTCACTGACTAGATATATTTAAAATAATGTATAGGCTATGTATTTTACTGGTGTTGTACGACATTTGGCATTATCAGAAACCACAAATATTCCCCCATTGCATTAATTATACATTATATATAGTAATTTAATGTCGTAGTACTGACACTAAAACTCTGTGCACTTGAATTGTGTCACACACAGTAACTATAACATAGACTGTAAAAAATAGAACTATACACAATATTGTCACTATCCATGATACATATTGTTGCAATTTTATATTGCAATATATTTTGACACAATATATTGTTACAACCTTATAAACAATGTGTTTGTTTGTGTGTGTGTGTGTGTGTGTTTACAGGACAGCATGGGTTTGAAAGCACATACATTGAGGAAGTGTGTACACATATCCACACCAACTCACACACTAACCTTCCTCTTTTCATATTTAAAAGAGGGTGGATGATACGGCGGTACAGACCAGCTGTACGGGTAATCATCCGAGTGGTTGGAGGCAATGCCTTGAGGACGAGCACGTAAAAGAGAAACATTATTAGATAAACATCAAACCAGACGGTTAACACATGAAAGGGTTACAGGGCAACTCTCGTCAAAAAGAAATGCCAAAATGAAAAAGAACAAATTTAGCATAAAAAAATCGGATTGTGTGCATTTTTACATCATGCATACAGTGCATCATGTGGTCTAGTTACCAGGATGGAAGACTTTTCCCACTGATAAAGTGGTGTATCCATTAGACTTGAAGTACTGAGGGAGTGTAGTGTAGTTCCCTGCATGAACTCTCCAGTATGAGTTGAAATCATACAGCTTTGTTGTGTCTGGTCTTCGACTTGTTAGGAAAGACACCCTACTAGGTCCACAAACAGCTTGCTTTAAAAGAACATAACGTACACCTGTAACTTAAATGTGCACTGCTAATAAAGCTTTATATAGTATCATGCATCTATGGTTTTCATGACCAATATTTCAACATACCTGGGCATAGGCGTTATGAAACACCGAGCTCACAGATGCAAGCTGGTCGATGTTTGGAGACTTGACCACTGGATCAGAATAGCAGCCTAAAGTTGGTCTCAAATCATCAGCAAGTAGATACAAAATGTTGAAATTTTTGCTGTCTTTTGCAAACACAGCTTGCCCCAAAACGTGTAAAATCAAAACAAAAAACCACATCTGAGTATTTACAAACATTATGTTAATATGTTTAATAAAGCGATATAGTTTAAAGTCAATACTATCGTATCTGAATCTTTATTTTATGTTGTAACATGTCCAGTTACTTCCAGTGTTTTTTGTTTTGCTTCCTGGTTTTCATAGACTGGCTGCTGGGGACTGTTCTTAAAGGCGCAGTACACGTTTTTCTCTGGTGTATTGATCGTTTTTCTCGATTCTATGTTTTGTTAGTGCATTAGTATAACGTGAACCAGCAATGAGTAATTACAGTATGTAGGCTATTTGCTAATATTAATATTATATTAGTTCACAGGGAATTAACAGTTAACTAAGTGTTTTTTTTTTGTTTGTTTGTTTGTTTTTTGCTAAACTTTCATTAGCTAAGATTAGCTGACGCTTTCATTAAGATAAGATACAAGTTAAGCTAATACATTCTGTAGATGTGTTGTAGTTCATGTTAACTAAAGGGGGTAACAAATGAAACCTTGTTTAATCTCCAAACCTAAAAAAAGGGGAATTCCCCGAAGTCAGCACTTGATTTTGCCCCACCTTCACTGCAGAGCTGGTAAAACAGAAAGAGAAACCAGTTCGACAGCAACAAGTTAACAAAAAAATCTGTGGTCTTGATTGTTTTGTTTTGTTTACAACATTTTCGAGTCATCATGGGTAAGACAAATAATGTTATGCTAAATAATACCTTACTTAATGTGATAGGCTACTAATAGTCTAGTAGGCTACATTAATGTTCTGTTTGAAAATCATTGGTTTATCCTTTTTAAAGGCCTTCAGACGATATTTGCCATGTTTTTTGTAGCATGCATATATGGAGACATCATGAAGATAGACACTACCGGTGCATCAGAGGCGACAGCAAAACAGGATAAATTAACCGTAAAGGGTATGACTGTCTAACTGTGTCCAGTAACCAAACTTTACCAATATAGCCTATGCTCTACATTATATTTTATAGATTTATTATTTTCAAAGGTGTTGAAGCCTCCAAAAAACTGGCTGAGGCTGATCTGACCCGGATGGATAAATACAAGAGTATAATCACTAAAGTTGGCAGAGCAAAGCAGATGGACCCGGCTGTGATCGCGGGGATCATATCCAGAGAGTCCAGAGCCGGGGCCGCTCTGAAGGATGGGTGGGGCGACCGTGGCAATGGCTTTGGTCTCATGCAGGTTGGTTAGAGGAATAAATCTAGTCTATTTGAAAACAATAACTCCATGACAGGGAGATCTTAATATGAGGGATAAACGGTGTGCAAGTGCACATAAGATGGGTGTTTAAACTACAGTAAATCTGAAAATAAAATGGAAATACTAATCAGAGAGAATAAATGAAAAGCATTAATGTTATATATTGTTTTGCATTAAGGAACCTAAAAATAATGAGCATTCTTTGTTTTGTTTTTGTAGACAGTTGGGAAGGATTAGGATATAACAATATACACTGTATGAATTCAACACGTCAAATATTGTAGTTTGTCAGGCCATGCCTCCACCTAATGAGCAAATCCAAAGACTTGTGTTACATAAAAAGATGATGTTGGGTTGTTGTTGTTTTTTTCAATTATTGTGTAAACTTGATTTTCCCAACTTCCCTATTCAAGCAACAGTCCCCCTGCTGTGCTTCCTTAATTTGCCACATGTTGACCCAATTTATTAATCTATAACATTTAGTTGTTATTCTCTTTATTACTGATGTTTTTGTTGTTGTTGTTTTTTCAGGTTGATAAACGCTACCACACTCCAGTAGGTGCATGGGACAGTGAGGAGCATGTCGCACAAGGAACTGAGATTCTCATTGGCTTCATTAAAGAAATTAAAGCAAAGTTTCCCCAGTGGACCCAAGATCAATGCTTTAAAGGTAGGGTTAGGATACACTAGTATCTCAGAGTATCCATAAAATAACTCTAATTAAAACTTTTATTAACTTAGAGTACACACGGTCATGTAAACTTATAAGATTTCACAAAGGTTTTAGAAGTAATGTCAACTTTGCAGAGTATAAATGTTAATAGTAGGCTATGTGATTGCCTTGATTTTAAGTGAGTGTTCCTAGTGTGATTATAATGTCTGTTCCAGGGGGAATATCAGCCTATAACGCAGGTGTGAAGAACGTCCGTACATACGAGCGCATGGACGTTGGCACCACAGGCGGTGATTACTCCAATGATGTTGTGGCCCGAGCTCAGTGGTTCAAAAGCAAGGGCTACTGAAGAACAGTAGTTATAATCTTTCTTTTTTTTTTTTTTTTTAATTCTAACTGTTGTCAAAAAACTCGGTACTTCGGTACCAAGTCGGTACTAAAAAAAATGTTACGGTACCAGCTTTTCTAGGTACCGAATACCAGTTCTAGACGCGCTGTGAAAGGTGCACAGTTGCGTCCTCTTCATAACGGCTCTCTCTCTCTCTCTCTGAATCCACTTGTTGAAACGAAAGGAGGAAAGAGCCACATATGGAAATATTTTGGATTAGGCTAATGTCACGTTGCCATAAGAGGCCGATTACATGCAAATGCGCAATTTCAAATATAGGCGCGAGGCAAGCGCGCTCATAATAAAAACTCGTTGCATAGCAACGACAGACGCCGCGTGAGAGCAAGCGCTTTGGAAAGAATAAGCACGCGCAAAAATATAATAAAAAAAAAAAACACGCGCGATATGTGAACGGCCTCTAAAGTGCTTTCGGGGTAGTTTTACGAGTACATGAGCACAGTAGTATCCAACCGACACCAGAGGTATCTGGTATTAGTAGCCTATCGATGCATCCCTATTTATGTCATTTAATGTCAGTGCCAGTTCTAGGCGTATTCCTGCCGTTATAACTCAGCAGTTTTAAAAAGCCTTTTCAAAATTAAATATGAATGCAGTTTTAGATTAAATAAAAGTACAGTAAAATCAAATAAAACATGTTTTTTCTCCTGTAGCCGTTTGGTAATGCTACAATAAGATACCATTTATCAACATTAGCTACTTCACATCAACACATTGAGTGAACAATATATTTTTACAACATTAATTAATGTTTGTAAATGTTATTTAATAGAAACACTTTATTGTTCATGTTTGTTCACTTCATTCGTTGTGCATTAAATAAATGTTAACGGATTAGAACTTTACAAACAACTTTAAAAATGTGTTAGTGTATACTATTGTTTATTTTAGGTCATTTTATCAAATTTTTTTCTAAAGTGTTTATAATACAAATGTACAGTTTCCATAGCCTACTTGTAACCGTGATAAACACTTAAATGTAGGCTAAATTTAAACTAAGCTTTGGTACCGAAATTAGTACCGAGAACCGTGAATTTTTACTGTATTGGTACCGAATACTGAAATTTTGGTACCGTGACAACACTAATTCTAACCATTGTTCACTGTTCTGTATTTTTGGGAATTAAATAAAACTCAATTATTCATTTGATCATGTGTCTTTCATGTAATATAAATTTCATGATCACCCTTTCTTCTCTGTAAAGCACAAAACGTCTGAGAAGGGAACGAGACATCTGGGGCCTCATGTATAAAACTTTGCATAGATTTCATCCTTAAAGTGTGCGTACGCACATAAGGCAGAATTTGCGTACGCACAAAAGTTTTCAGATTTATAAAACCGTTCGTACGCCAGAACCTGCGCAGAATTTACTTTATAAATCCCAGTCTGCGGGAGATTATGCGCACGTGCGTCTCCTCCCCGAAATAACCATATATGGAGATTACAACGCCTAGTTTAAATATGCATATCCTAATCTGCATATCATTTTCATATGATTATTCATCCACGTGATACGTTTAACGGTACAAGACATTAGGAAAATATGAAATGCGGATGTGCCGTCACATTATTACAAACATTTTTTTTAGTAGCCTATATCCTTGCCTTGTTTTTGAATGAATAGTAAATCAAATAGTGTTAAATACATTTCAGAGAAAGTTTTTCTCAATCTTTTCCACTGGCCAAATAGTATTTTTAATTGATTTATATTTTAATGGAAAGAGATAGACATGGTTGTGCATTATTTGCACGAAACAGTTTTCTCAGACAATCTCTAGTTAAAACATTAAAACACATGCCAGAAGAAAAGTGTTCAAAAGCAATGCATCCACAACAAATAGGTCTATTTCTATTTATTGAATTTATATATAACTTCTCAGTAATATGTAACTGATATGTAACTTCTCAGTAATATGTAACATATAATATATATGTAACTTCTCAGTAATGATTGCATGTAGTTTAAGAGTTTAACTCCAGTAATGAGAACGGCATATTTAATCTAAATGTTTATATCAGAAGTAAAACATAGTTTAAACCATTTTCGTATTTATTTAAACTGTTAAATTGGCCAAATTGATTAATTCAGGTGTGTCTGATTATTATTGCCATGACAACTGAGGTCATGCAGGCACACCTGGATTAATCAAGTTGGCCAATAATCGCAGACAGGAAACAAGGAGCTGGCTGAAGTTCAGGAAGTAGTGCAGCTGGGCATAAAGCCCATTCTCTGGTTCAGAAACGGATCAAGGACTAATCACCGCCGTGAACCTCAAGCAGGCGCGACTGCAAACTCCACAGGCCTATTACAGTCGCATCAAGCCTACTTCGGTGCACAGAACGAGCCTGGAATGGAGGAGGACTTTAACTTCCGAACTTTGTTCCTCGGAAACCTGCATCCCACGGTGAGTCATCACTGCCACTGTCAGTAGCCTAAAAGAAATAGGGTTTCGTTCCAACAAGTGGGGCACTATACCTACTTTTTTTTTATTTAACATCGGAAAAATATAGAGATTCCTTAGGAAAAAGTTCTCCGCACACAACCTTGCAGTTTTTGAGAAAAATTATGCTAAAATTGCCCATTTTGAAATAAAGCGAAACCATAGGGAATTTTGCATTTTTTTTAACCTGTTTATCATATAAACCCAAAAATGCAAAATTACCACTTGAGTGAACCAGTAAACTACAAAATAAACCAATTTGAAATGTGTGATATACCTGAAGTTGCCATCTAGGCACAGTAAACATAAGATTATCAAGAAAACTTCTATCATTAACATCCCAATTACTTCTCATTATGTTGTTCCAATTCAAAGGTAATGTTTGAGGAAAATCTGAATAACAAATAGAATTCAGCCAAAATATAGCTAATAAATAAAAAAAATAAAACACTTTTCAAAATAACACTGGTGAATTGTCAGTTCGCATATACAAACAGTAACTGCACTGCATGTACACTGTAAAAAAAATATTACATGGTATCTACTTAAAAAAATGATGCTATAATATTACATGTATTATATTTGAGTAGATTTTAAGGTGTTTTTTGTGTGTGTGAGATCTACCCGAATAAATTAAGTAAAATGTCCTAAATTATTTAGTCTATGGCACATGATGAATTTAATATTATTAGTGTAATGTGCCTTTTTTTTTATTTAAGTCGCCTCACAAATAAATCAAGCAGAATTTACTCGCTTGTCTTAATGAAATTTACTTAATTATAACATTTACTGCCTTTTTTCAGACAGTAAATGTTATAATAATGAATACATAATGCACCTTTTGTTATCAAACATGCTTTCATTCTGTATTTTTTGCACAAATAAAACAAATCTATATAAAATGTAAGACAACAGTTTTAAGATATGAAAAATAAAAGCAAAAAAAAAAAATGCTAACATTTTTCATGTCATTGAGAAAGATCATTTTGTTACACAAAAACCTGCGCATACAAATTTCTGTTGGAAAAAGTCACATTCTTGACTAACTTGTGAATAACTTGTAGCAAAACATATAAAATAATTTGTACTTGCTGAAAGCCTGTATGTAGAACAATATTAAACGTTCATCAATCAATGCCGTTTTAATTCAGAACTTTCCTTGGTCATAATGCATTGTCTCAATCAAAGTCATTAGTTTGTTTTTAAGTGTTAGTAATTTCGGGGAAAACTTGCAAACATCCAGTTCCAAGAAGAGCTTCTGAAAGGCCTCAAAAGTGTGCCTCAGTTCTTTCGGGTAGTTGTGGTTTAGTGCATATATATATTATTTTCAAGGTGAAAATGATTCATTTGCATGGATCCACCCCGAAGAAAACGTCTAAATGTCACGTTTTTAATGAAGCAGCCTAATGAGTGTAAAATGTCTATTTTCCGGCGTCCCCCAGCTCCTCGTTTAAGCAAAAGGTACGCTAAAACAACGTATTACATCGACGTTAAACCACGTTAACCGTGTTAACCATAACCTTTTAAATAGCTACTCGACCTAGTTCCATTGCTTAGCAACGGGAAGAAACTCCTGTAACTTCAGTGCCCAACCCGTATCACGACAAGACGTGAAATAATCACGTTGGTTCAATTTGGAAAACGTGTAGATGTCACGGTTTAGTTTAAACTCAGAACCATAAATAGGGCTATACTGCCCTCTTGTGTAAAATTATATTTCTATATTTATTTTTCCAACAAATAAAACCAAACCTGCAATAAAACCCCCTCCAATACATCCTTAAACTCAACAGATGCAGTGGCTCAGTTGATAAAGTGTTGGGCTTTAATCAAGATGACCTGAGTTCAATTCCCATACTTGCGTTAAATTGTTGTGATTATATCAAACAAAGTGGCCTAAACATCATTTCTTCAACCCGGTATCGTGACAAGACGTGAAATAATCACGTTGGTCCACTTTTGAAAACGTGTAGATGTCACGGTTTAACAAAGATACTGTAACAAATATACTGCTCATTGTTAGTCCTTATTGTAAAGTGTTACCAAATAAATCAAAAAAATGACTTAATCTGGCTTTGTATTAAGTACTAGGAGATGGCTGCCAAATTTGATATTTGTATTGGGCACATAACTAAACAAACAACCATTTGATCAAGGAAGTTGAAATTTGGTACGCTTGCTTTTCATTTCATTTCATTTGTTATTTATTAAGCACTTTTACACGACTGGTCGTTAAACAAAGTGCTGTACAAGAATGGAGACAAAAAACAACCATTCCAGATAAAAGTAATTTTTTTTTTACCACAACTTTTTATTTCTCTTCACTTTCTTTTCCTGCCTGTAGCAAAGTTAGATTCCATTGTCATCAAGTTGCTTCATCAAAAGTAGCTAAACCTTTTTGAGGTGTATGAAACATCCACTTGATAAATCTGTTATGATTCACTGTGCTTCAACTAATAATATAAAAAGGATTCTAAATTTTGCAACAGTCACAGTTGCAAATTTTGTAACCTTACATTTCTCCACACCTCAGTGGAAGAATATCTGAGGAAAAGAAGAGAGACTCCCTTTCTTCACACTCCCTGTGTTTTTAGCTGATATTATCTGAATTATGTTGTACTTTTTGTGATTGTGTGCATAAATGTATTGTGTGCAATGTGCATAAATACTTATTGATTGAAAGAGCTTCAGGACATTTTTTCATGTTGTTTCTAGCATGCATTTAAGGAGACGTCGTGAAGATAGACACCACCGGTGCATCAGAGAAAACAGCAAAATAGGATGAATTAACTGTAAAGGGTGAAAATTCATGACTGCATCCAACTCGCATGTGACTTTTTTTTTAAAAAAATTACCAATATATGGAATATATATTAACAATAATTGAAACTAGGGGTTAAAGCCTCTAAAAAAAACTCACTGAAAGCAAAGAAGATGGACCCGACTGTGATCGTGGGGATCATATCCAGAGAATCTAGAGCTGAAAATGTACTGAAGAATGAATGGGATTCTGCAGGCAATGGCTTTGGCCTCATGCAGGTTTAGATCTAATCTATTTGAAAATAATTCACATATAGACTTTAAGAGGTTCATATAAGAATTTGCATAAAAAAAGGTCCAAACTAAAGTTTTAATCTGAACATAAGTGTTTAAACTAAAGTTTACTAATCAACCAATTACCTTTTTTTTCTTCCAGGTTGACAAACGCCACCACACTCCAGCAGGTGCATCAGTGAGCAGCATCTCACACAGGCTACTGAGATTCTAATTGGCTTCATGAAAGAAATTAAAGCAAAGTTTTCCTGGTGGACTCAAGAGCAATGCTTTAAAGGTAAAAAAAAACTACAACTACAGAAGCCAAGCCACAGATGCAACTTGTTTTAAAAATTAGATATACATCACCAAAGAAGTGCAAAAACATAATGATTTTATAGCTTTTCATGAATATTCAACGCATTCTCACCCCAAGGCGTCACCTTTGACCATGCTTCAATATTTGACGTTTTAGGCGCCCTTTAGCGTCACTTACATGACGCGATCCTACGGCGTCATCTAACTGACGCTAAAGGAAAGCATCAGTTAGAGGACGCGGTTAGGTTTAGGTGTGGGGTGGGGGTAGGGTACACGCGATCCTAGGGCGTCATCTTACTGACGCTAAAGGGCGCCTAAAGCGTCAGATATTGAAGCATGTCCAAATGCTTCCCAAGGCGTCAGTTAAGTGACGCCTTGGGGGTGAGAATGGGCTGGAATATTGATGAATTAATTGATTGATTGATAAAGGTATCTACTTTGATGCATTAGCTAAAAACCTTTATTATAAAACTTACAAAAAAATGTATTCTTTATATGCATTCAAAAATAAACGTAAATAGAATGTCATCGTTCGGATTAAGTTAGTGTTTCATGTCTCAGTTATAGTATAATGTTTGTTCCAGTTGGAATAGCAGCTTACAACTGCATAGAGTCACTGCTCAGTTCTGAAGCAAGGGTTACTGAACTATTTATTAAATAGACACAGTATATTAACTTTACATGAAGGGCAGTTATGTATTATTATGATCAGTAAAATATACATTGAGGTGAAAGTTTGGAATAATTCAGATTTGTTAATGTTTTTGAAAAATGTCTTATGCTCATGACTGCATGTTTTTGATTAAAAATGCAGTAAAAACTGTAATCTGAAATATTATTAGTAGTATTACCAATTAAAATAACTGTTTTCTATTGTAATACATTTTAAAATGTATCAATTCTCAGCCCATTCTCACTCCCAAGGCGTCACCTAACTGACGCCTTGGGAAGCATTTGGACATGCTTCAATATCTGACGCTTTAGGCGCCCTTTAGCGTCAGTTAGATGACGCCCTAGGATCGCGTGTACCCTACCCCCACCCCACACCTAAACCTAACCGCGTCCTCTAACTGACGCTTTCCTTTAGCGTCAGTTAGATGACGCCGTAGGATCGCGTCATGCAAGTGACGCTAAAGGGCACCTAAAACGTCAAATATTGAAGCATGGTCAAAGGTGACGCCTTGGGGTGAGAATGCGTGCAATTCTTGTGATTCAAAAGCTGAATTTCCAGCAGCCATTATTTTATTTATTTTTTTTTCAGTATTTTTTTCTTTCCAGTAATCTAGCCAAATTGCATATGGCATGATGAAAGAAACAATTTTTTAAACTCAAATCATCCTTGTTATGATCAGTCTTTCCATATCACCATTAAAATGACCTCATACTGTACATTGCTCTTGGAAGTCAATAGTATCCAGTGTTGGGAGTAACGCATTACAAAAGTATACATTACTGTAACATATTACTTTTTGCTGTAACGCAGTATTGCAAGGCATTTCTAATCAATTTTCAGTAATATTTTACTCGTTACATGTTCAGTGAGGCTTGTACAGTTGTATTACAGTGTATTGTCTGCTTTTACTTCTTAAAGGCAACGGACTGTGTGAAAGTTTTAAAGCAGTCTTTTAGTGCCAGTCAGTGTTGTGCAAGTTACTTCCAAACTGTAATACATTAGGTATTACTTGTTACTGTTATTTAAAAGTAATTCATTACCTTACAATATTACTGTCTCAGAATTGTAATGCGTTACATTACTCATGTATTACTTTTGAGTTACTTTCACCAAAATAACTAAGTAGAACTTAACTTTTGGGATGTAACGATATGCAATATGAAACCGAAATCGCCATTCGCCACACGACTCAGTTCCACGAACCTACAGAATCGCGACACACCTCTTCCAACTCCAGCGTTATTCTCCTTACCGTCCATATCCAATGCTGCCTCATCTTTAAATTAGGCTATTAGTATTATTTGAAGTTAACATTTGAAGTTAAGTCCAGCATTATGGACATGACATTTGCAGTCAAAACTTGAAATAAAAATTCTCAGAAATTACATGTATTGAAACGTATATAGGCTACTTCCTTAAAGGACTCCAGACATTAGACAAATATCAGTCTATGTTTTATTTTTAATATTAGGGAAAAGACACACATTCATGCGTGACAAAAAAAAATAGGAGGCAAAATATATTTTTTGTAATTCTGTTAATTACACTGCGCAAATCTGATGAGGAAGGGTTGGCTCTCCAGTCTCCATAGAACTTAAAATATTCATTTTATTTTAGTTTTCGTGTTCGCATTTATGAGGAAAAAACAATGTTACAGACGCGACCGCTCTGAACTGGCACTAAAAGACTGCTTTAAAACTTTCACATAGTCTGTTGCCTTTAAGAAGTAAAAGCAGACAATACACTGTAATACAACTGTAATACAAGCCCGACTGAACATGTAACGAGTAAAATATTACTGAAAATTGATTAGTAATGCCTTACACTACTGCGTTACAGCTAAAAGTAATATGTTACAGTAATGTATTACTTTTGTAATGCGTTACTCCCAACACTGGTGCCAGTTCAGAGAGGTCGCGTCTGTAACATTGTTTTTTCCTCATAAATGCGAACACGAAAACTAAAATAAAATGAATATTTTAAGTTCTATGGAGACTGGAGAGCCAACCCTTCCTCATCAGATTTGCGCAGTGTAATTAACAGAATTACAAAAAATATATTTTGCCTCCTATTTTTTTTGTCACGCATGAATGTGTGTCTTTTCCCTAATATTAAAAATAAAACATAGACTGATATTTGTCTAATGTCTGGAGTCCTTTAAGGAAGTAGCCTATATACGTTTCAATACATGTAATTTCTGAGAATTTTTATTTCAAGTTTTGACTGCAAATGTCATGTCCATAATGCTGGACTTAACTTCAAATGTTAACTTCAACTAATACTAATAGCCTAATTTAAAGATGAGGCAGCATTGGATCTGGACGGTAAGGAGAATAACGCTGGAGTTGGAAGAGGTGTGTCGCGATTCTGAAGGTTCGTGGATCTGAGTCGTGTGGCGAATGGCGATTTCGGTTTCATATTGCATATCGTTACAGCCCAAAAGTTAAGTTCTACTTGGTTATTTTGGTGAAAGTAACTCAAAAGTAATACATGAGTAATGTAACGCATTACAATTCTGAGACAGTAATATTGTAAGGTAATGAATTACTTTTAAATAACAGTAACAAGTAATACCTAATGTATTACAGTTTGGAAGTAACTTGCACAACACTGATAGTATCTATAAACTACATTCTGTTTCTAGATTCTTTCTATAAACTACATGCTAGTTTCTGACCAGCAGAGACAGACCAGCAAGTTCAGGACACAGGTGATTGCTTGGTTAAAAGCTCCCCTGCCTCCACTTCAAACAGATTTCAAATGCAGTTTGATTTCATTGTGACTAGACTGATTGTATTAAATGGACAACTATCTTTACACTGGGAATTCCAACAGGGGATTTTGTTATCTAGTTTCCCCTATTTGGAACTAATGGGTGGAGAGTTTAGCCAGAACTTAACTCTACCTAATTGGCTCAAGCTCCACACATTTGGCACTGCTGTGAGCACCACTTGATTTCAGCAGTGCTGATTACAACATGATTACAATGGGATATATGCAAGCGTCGTTTCCAAATGTCCAAAGTACAGATACAGTGTCAATGGTGAAACTTTTTAGATGCAGCTTTTTATGCAATGTCTCATTCTCCTTATCTCAGGGAACCGGGAAGCATGACAATTTAGCTCATAGAATTTTGAAAGAAGCACTTGTTTTACCAGTGAAAAAATGAATCCATTGAACAGGCTGTAACTCAGCTCAGCAGCAGATTTTAATATCCAAATTATAGTGAAAACACTATTTATTAGTATATGGTAAAACTAACAAGATCAGCAGTTTAAAACATTACATTTGTAAGCACATAACACTAAGACACTTCTTTTTAAATACAAATAAGACTTTGACTATACTAACACATAAACTAATATCTAACATATAAACACTTGCACATACACATTCAAACGAGTTGCAAAAAGGAAGAATGTGAGGAAAGAATAAGAGCGGGAAATGATGAACATTTCTTTAAGAGAGTGAGAGTTTTTAGCAATGCAATTTATAATACCTGAATGAACCATAAAATATTTTTTCTTAGGTGGCTTTATTCAATTTTATATCAATGCACGAGTTTGGAGACGTTACTTGCTTTTGTTGCTTGTGTCTTTGATGGGAATACCCTTTTGTGGCATCCATCTGGAGTGACGACTTGGGAAGCCAATCACATTGTAATTGGAAAAGGAGGCTGTGTTCCAATGCAAAGGCCACGCCTTTGAAGCCTGCGAAGGTCTGACTGTGACGGACTAGCATACAGAGGATCGTACTTGCCTCCAACTGTGACAGCTGCCGTTGATGAGTGACAGTAATGTTTGTACTTGACTTTTTTGAGAGTTATTTGAAACTTTGTCAAAAGTTTGTACTATACTTTGTGAACCCTGTATATATAAAAAAAAAACAGGGTTCACAAACTGAAAAATATGTTCACCATGGGCCATTTCTTTTATGATAAAGAGTACACACCGGCCACTTTATTAGGTACCCCATGCTAGTAACGGGTTGGACCCCCTTTTGCCTTCAGAACTGCCTCAATTCTTCGTGGCATAGATTCAACAAGGTGCTGGAAGCATTCCTCAGGGAGTTTGGTCCATATTGACATGATGGCATCACACAGTTGCCGCAGATTTGTCGGCTGCACATCCATGATGCGAATCTCCCGTTCCACCACATCCCAAAGATGCTCTATTGGATTGAGATCTGGTGACTGTGGAGGCCATTTGAGTACAGCGAACTCATTGTCATGTTCAAGAAACCAGTCTGAGATGATTCCAGCTTTATGACATGGCGCATTATCCTGCTGAAAGTAGCCATCAGAAGTTGGGTACATTGTGGTCATAAAGGGATGGACATGGTCAGCAACAATACTCAGGTAGGCTGTGGCGTCGCAACGATGCTCAATTGGTACCAAGGGGCCCAAAGAGTGCCAAGAAAATATTCCCCACACCATGACACCACCACCACCAGCCTGAACCGTTGATACAAGGCAGGATGGATCCATGCTTTCATGTTGTAGACGCCAAATTCTGACCCTACCATCCGAATGTCGCAGCAGAAATCGAGACTCATCAGACCAGGCAACGTTTTTCCAATCTTCTATTGTCCAATTTCGATGAGCTTCTGCAAATTGTAGCCTCAGTTTCCTGTTCTTAGCTGAAAGGAGTGGCACCCGGTGTGGTCTTCTGCTGCTGTAGCCCATCTGCCTCAAAGTTCGACGTACTGTGCGTTCAGAGATGCTCTTCTGCCCACCTTGGTTGTAACGGGTGGTTATTTGAGTCACTGTTGCCCTTCTATCAGCTCGAACCAGTCTGGCCATTCTCCTCTGACCTCTGGCATCAACAAGGCATTTCCGCCCACAGAACTGCCGCTCACTGGATGTTTTTTCTTTTTCGGACCATTCTCTGTAAACCCTAGAGATGGTTGTGCGTGAAAATCCCAGTAGATTAGCAGTTTCTGAAATACTCAGACCAGCCCTTCTGGCACCAACAATCATGCCACGTTCAAAGTCACTCAAATCACCTTTCTTCCCCATACTGATGCTCGGTTTGAACTGCAGGAGATTGTCTTGACCATGTCTACATGCCTAAATGCACTGAGTTGCCGCCATGTGATTGGCTGCTAAGAAATTAAGTGTTAACGAGCAGTTGGACAGGTGTACCTAATAAAGGGGCCGGTGAGTGTATATATAATCGCATCTTATGAAGATACAAGTCAACATTTGCTTTAAAGAGTCCTTTTTTTACGTTTGTATCATTAGATATTTGAGTAAGTTGAAACCCAATACTTATGTTTAATTTATATTTGGCTATTTCTCCCAAATAAATCCTGTTGTCAGTGGCACAATACATTTTGGGGTAGGCAAGACAATGAAGGAACCATCTGTTGTATCCTTCATTTCATGGGAAACGAAGAATGCATTTTAGAAGCCACGTTTGAAAGAGACTTCGAATTGGGACAGCCTTCATCGCACCGCGGTTACAAAATCAGCCTTCAAATGCAGCTTTCAAAGGAGAGTAAAGATGATCTGGTGACAATTAGCAAAGCTTCAGTCAATGACTCTATAGTCTGAGGGATTATAGTTTCGTCCAGATGTGCATCTCAGTAATCATTCCGGACAATATCAGTAAAGATTAGGGCGAGTTTTACCTTCTGTAAAAGGTCCGCAAAATTACCTCGGCCCTCGGGTAATACCAATCCCGCGCGAATAGACCTGCTGTAAATATGTACGTAAATATTCCGTCATTTGTTTAAAAGTAGTTTTCCGTGGTTTTTCAAGTATGGAGGCACTTGAAAAAGCAGTCAGTTGTGTTCAAGTCGGTGGCAAAACTGAAGTGTTTTCCACACACCATTCAGATCAAAAAGATGGAACACACTTTTCAGAGGCACGAAACTTTGTAAGTGCCTACCTACATAATTCAATCTGAAATTAAGAAAAGACATCTTTTTATATACATAAGAAAAGGTAAGACATCTCTTCATTTACTGCTACAAACTGATAACGGTCTGATAAGTATGATTTAAACCATGCTAATGCAATTCCACTAATGCCTACAAAATTTAAGAGTCTACTGTATTTACAGTAAAAGAATGTTTTGGTCGATTGTGTCAAATGCAGCACTAAGATCAAGAGAGAGATATAGAGAGATACAACCACGATCGGATGATAAGAGCAAAACATTGGTGACTCCAATGAGTGTGCTGTCTCAGTACTATAATCTACTCAGTACTATGTTTCACAGAAATACCTAGGGTTTTGTTTATTTTCTTCTAATGGGGTTAAAAATTAGCAGACCTAGCGGTTTTTAAGGCCTCTCTGTATGCGTTCATCTCTTTCCATGAAATGCAAAATACCTCTAGTTTTGTTTTCTTCCAGTTTCACTCCATTTTTGGAGCCAAAAGAATTTCGAAGAACCTGAGCAGCTTTATTAGCAAACACCACAGCGCTACCCACACTGCCGAGAGCAGCAATAAGTAAAAGTGCTGCAAGCTTTCCTCTCATCAACAAAACTGTCACAGTAGCATGGTAAAGCAAGGAGGTGAAGAGAGAATATAGTCGCAGTAATCCGTTTACTAAAAAAAAAAGTAAACAAAACCCTCATTTTTTAGCGCTTTGGGTCTCCCTCAAATCTGGTAGACAAATAAACAGTGCAAATAAACTCCTCAGAGCACTCTCTGCAATTGTTCATCAGTGATAAGAACCGTAATGTCTGTAAAGTCGGTAGGAAGTCCTCTGCATAAAATACTTCCATGAGTAATCACTGAGAATCGGTCCATGTATCAACCTCTTCTAACTGAGTAGATCAGACTCCGCCCAATAAGCAAGGAATTCCGAATCATGGGATCTGCATTTGGATCTGCCACATCACTAGAGACACAATCCCAAGGTTTTTGAATTTAAGCAGTGGTGGAGGAAGTACTGAATCTCAGTACTTAAGTAAAAGTACAAATATCCAGATAAATATTTACTTTAGTAAAAGTAGAAGTAACACAAGGACAACCATTTTTAAGTAAAAAGTACCTGATTTTAAATGTACTTTAAGTATTAAAAGTAAAAGTCTTTTTGGAATATTTGGTAATTTATTCTCTTAATGTCTATTTTGTAATGATTAATGAAACATTTAATTCTAGCTCATTCAACCTAATACTCCTATAGACCATTTCACAAGATGTAAACAACACTGGTCCAGAAGCACTTCCTGTTTCAGTTTTTTAACACTACATAAAAGCTGGGATAAAATACAACCAACAGAACATTTAAAACTGAATCAAAAAGTTAAACAAACATCTTTAAGATGTTTTCTTCACATGTGAAATAAAGAAAACAGTTACAAACTGAAACAGGAAGTGTTTCTGGACCAGTGTTGTTTACATCTTGTGAAATGGTCTATAATGATAATGATGGAAAAAAATGTTGTCACCATTTCTGAAACAAGCTTGCAATTAGGCAATATACACAGCATGCTTATCCTTACTATATGTTAATAACTATTTTTTGGCATTAAACGCGATTCATTTATGGTGTAATTCTGAACCTCTTGGCTTGCCATAATCCTAACCAAACGTATATTACACACGGTGCGTTTCCTATGCACGTAAAAACAAATTTTCAGGTATAAATTGCACGATAAACACACTGCTTGCGAGACGCATTTAGTGTGACCGGGTTGATATATTTATGGCAACCAAACGTCACTGGTGAGACAAACGTGCAACGGACGGACGGTCAGATTACGTTTTGGCAGGGGAAAACTGATCAGAAGTTGTAGAAATGTCGTGGAGTAGAAAGTATAATAATTGCTGCAAAATGTAACGAAGTAAAAGTAAAAAGTATGCACTATTTATTGTACTTAAGTAAAGTAAAGATACGTGAAAAATGTACTTAAGTAAAGTAACAAAGTATTTGTACTTCGTTACATTCCACCACTGAATTTAAGATACCATCAACCTCCACTAAGATGTTTCTCAATACCTATTGGACAATCTGAGCACCCAGCGTCATCCGTAGGGCTGATATCATTCACCTCTCACTTCTCTTTCCTACTCAAAAAAATGAGGTGTGCTGTGAGGATTAAAATGGATCCTGATTTGTCCGTTGACAAGCTCATCTCTAAGGATGGGTTTGCATCTGACTAAGCTTCTACCAACAACAACTCCTCCCTGTGAAATCGTTTCCTTGTTTGGATTGAAGCTTGTTGCTTTTCTTCTACATACAATCAAGCATTGGAGAAAAATCAGGAATACATTTCCCAAAGTTATCCAAAAAAATCTATAAAATGACTGAATCTGGCTTTGTATTCCTGGAAAGTGCTAGAAAGCGGCAGCCAAACTTGACACATTTTTATTGGGACCCATAACTAAACAAATCGTACAAGCATTTGATCAAGGGAGCCAGGGGAGGCAGAGACGGAGCCAGGGGAGGCAGAGACAGAGCCAGTGAACTTTGGCATGCTTCTACACTGGTACGAGTGTCAACATTTCCAGAAAAAAAGTACTTTTTCCCACAACCTTTTGTTTCTCTTCACTTTCGTTTCCTGACTGTACTAGCAAAGTTAGGGATTCCCTTGTCATCAAGTTGGTTCATCAGCTAAACCTTTTTGAGGTGTATGAAGCCTCCAAAGAATAAATATGTCAACTTACAGTATGATTCACTGTGCTTGGGTGTGCTTAGAATAATTAAATTTCTAAAAAATCTAAATTTCGCAACATTGACAGATGCACGTTTTATAACCTTACATTTCTCCACACCTCAGTAAAAGAACATCTGAGGAAAAGAAGTAGACCACTCCCTCTGTGATCATATATAATCACGTCCTGCAGCGGTCTGATTTACTGACAGGACTCATCAAACTCAGTGATTTGATCTCGCACAGCAGTTCTAAGTCATGGGTAAGTTGCGTGTTTTTATCTGATATTGTTTAAATTACGGGGAACTTTTTATAGCATTGCATAAATGTGCATACAGTATTATTACTTAATGATTGAACAATCTTCAGGATATATTTTCCATGTTGTTTCTAGCATGCATTTATGGAGAAGTCATGAAGATAGACACCACCGGTGCATCAGAGCAGACAGCAAAACAGGATAAATTAACCGTAAAGGGTGAGAAGAATGCATGATGAGTAGTAAAAAAAAACTTTTGCTGAGAATTTACTCACCCCCATGTCATCCAAGATATCCATGTCATTCTTTCTTCAGTCGAAAAGGAATTAAGATTTTTGATGAAAACATTCCAGGATTTTTCTCCATATAATGGGCTTCAATTGAAACCAAATGGTTCAAGGTCAAAAAGACAGTTTCAGTGCAAACTGCAAACTGTTCAAAGGTCTTTAAACGATTTCAGACGATGAATAAGGGTCTAAAAAAACAAAGTTTAAAGGGATAGTTCACTTTGAAATTAATTTTTGATATGTTTTAGCTTACCTCAAGGGCATCCAAGATTTATGCGCCTTTGTTTCCACAGTATTCTCAATTTTGATATTTTTCGGTCAAACCGTTGTTGTCTATCAGTCAAGGGGAGCGCGGGGCACAACCTAGAGCGGGGTTAAATGTAACACGGACCGTTTACATAGTTCGTCAGGATCAAGCAGGTTGTCTTTCCGCTCTTTTTCTCTTGCTGCCAGAAGACAGTCTCCCGCGAATTTGATGAAATTTTTGATTATATTTCGTGAAGATACTGGACAAAGAGTGTTTTGACACCATAAAAGTAAATTTTTTCATCATAGGTTTTTTTTTTTCGGTTTCTGAGTTGGGTGTATACGTTTCCAAAGCTAACTTTATATTGCCTTAATCACTGTGGCTCAAACATAGCACCGTTTTGAAACATGTCAACAATTCCTAGCGACTGTTAGCATAGGCTGAAAATATGTAATACACAGCAGAGTGTTACAACTAAGCCTCCAAGTGTACAATGATAATCAAATGAAAACGGAGCCACACAACTTTTCAGGTTTGAGTATACATTTAATTTTGTTAGACTTTCACAAACAATGTTGGAATTTAAAATGTTTAAAATTTAGTGTACCATGAACGATAACTTGTTTATGTATTAAAAATATGGCCTGTTATTAATGCAATAAACCCTTTCAATTTTTATTTTAAGCTCATTTGTATTATTATTACTGTTATTAATAATAATAATAATAATTGTACATGCAGCTGCCACACACAAATCTAATTTAATTGCAATTTTATAATTTTATTTATTATTATTTATTGCAAAACTATGCAGCCCATTTCTATGTCTCTATCCATGATATTGATCCATAATAGAAGGATGATTGGATGAGGGATGGATGTATGGATATCTGTCCCAAATGAACCAAATGACACGAAAAAAAGATTTGTTCATTTTGATAAACGAGTTCGAACAGAAGAGTCACAAATGCGCATCACAGAACAGAGCAAGGCGAATATTTGAGCTTATAAAACTTAAACTTTTTTTTTTTAATCTTTTCGCTTGATAAGACCCTTATTCATCGTCTGGAATCATTTAAAGCCCTTTGAACAGTTTGCAGTTTGCACTGAAACTGTCTTTTTGACCTTGAACCGTTTGGTTCCCATTTAAGTTCATTATATGGAGAAAAATCCTGGAATGTTTTCATCAAAAACCTTAATTTCTTTTCAACTGAAGATGACATGGGGGTAAGTAAAAAATAAGCAAAAGTTTTTTTTTAAAAGTGAACTACTCCTTTAACTCACATCTGACTTTTGTATGACTGCCAGTACAGCACTATACAGCTTATATTAACATTGATTTAAACTTGTTATAGGGGTTGACGCCTCTAAAAAAACTGGCTGAGGCTGATCTGACCCGGATGGAGAAATACAAGAGTATAATCACTAAAGTTGGCAAAGCAAAGAAAATGGACCCGGCTGTGATCGCGGGGATCATTTCCAGAGAGACCAGAGCCGGGGCCGCTCTGAAGAATGGGCAGGGGCATGGCAGTGGCTTTGGTCTCATGCAGGTTGGTTGGAATAGATCTGGTCTATTTCAAAGTGATAAGATAACATTTAACATAGCCTACTGTACATTAACTAAAGCTGATATCCCATGCAAAATCTTTTGACATCAGCAAGGAAATTTTGCAAATAATAAGCAGAGAATGTTAAACCATTTCTGAACATTTCTAATTGTTCTCTTCCATGATGGTGTTCCAGGTTGATCAAAACTCTCACAAAGTTGTAGGTTTATGGGACAGTGAGGAACATGTCACGCAAGGAACTGAGATTCTCATTGGCCAGATTAAAGCAATTAAAGTACATTTTCCCCAGTGGACCCGAGAGCAATGCTTTAAAGGTAGGCAATATTTACTCAAGACATAAATAAATATAAATAGCATTGTAAAAAGATTAAGAAATGCAGGTAGCACAGGTAGCCTACATCTCTAAGATGTATGCGATAGAGCACTTAATTTGGAAAACATCTGATAAACATCTTAGAAAAAAAAAACTGTTTTACACTCTAAATCATAAACATCTTAAAGGAACACTCCGACTTTTTGGGACTTTAGCCTATTCACCTTACCCCCCAGAGTTAGATATGTCCATAGATACCTTTTTCATCTCTGTGCGTGCCATAAGTCTGTTTGACGCACCCACCGCTAGCCTAGCTTAGCACAAAGACTGGATGTGAATGGTTGCAGCTTTCTTACTAATCCAAATGAGTGACAAAATAACACAAACGTTTTCCTATTTACATGTTGTGATTTGTATAGTCACAGAGTGTACAAATATCAAGGCCATATGAGACATAGACATCTTTTAACCGTATAAATACTATATTTGCGAAGCACTGCTACTTGGGCAGAGTGATAACCATCACCTGAGACGCACCGTGACGAGGAGCAGAGAGTTCGCTCAGTGTTGGAGTAAAGAGTCAGCAATTACTAACGTTAGATAGAAAAGCATAGTTTATCATGGGTGTTTGCTTTATTGTATGAGCTGTGACAATAAACAGGGGAGACCAGGTACCATGTTTCATTGATTTCCAACCAAAAACGCACCCAGATTTATAAATATCACATGAATAAATAATTATTATTACAGGAATCAATATATTTTAAATGCAATTTATTAGCTGAACCAAATGTATTCAACAGTATATAATATATTATACAGTATTGCATAACTATAGGATAGAATAAGGGGAAAGTAATAGCACAAATTGTTTTTGCACAATGAACTCACAGCCTATCGTACCCTTTTGCACGCTCAAGTTCGTTATTTCCATGGTTATTTCAAATTTAGGCTACTAGGCGCGCCGCGCGCAGGGTGCAAGTTCAACGCGGTGAACGCACTCGTTTTTTTCCCAAGCGCGTCCGCACCGCATCAAGATAAAAACATATTTATACCCTAATCATATAATAGTGTCACTAACGTTACATTAGCTCTGGCTAATGGCCCTGTTACAGTAGGTCATCTAAAAACATAACGGAACACTTACCTCAGCCACAGGTGATACTTGTCCTGTCTGTGCTATCGATGGGATGGCCGTATCTTTCAGCACATTATGGTCCGTGTGGCAAATTCCAATTTTTCAAAATAGTCGTCCATTGAAATGTACCAAGCAAACATAATGTCCCTTGATAATCTTAGGTGTGTTTGGATAAATAAATATCCAGAGTAAGTTAGCCATTTCTTCATCCAGTCAGCGTTTTTAGTTGGAATTCTGTGAAACATGGTATTACCTCCCCTGTTTACTGTCGCAGCTATTTACAATAGAGCGAAAACCCATGACTGTAAACTACACTTTTACTAATTATAAATTACTGACTCTGTTACCCAAACACTGAGCGAACTCTCCGCTCAGTCTCCGGTGATGCGGTTATTACTCCGTCAAAGTAGCAGTGCTTCGCCTTCAGAGAATAGTTCCCAGGTTTTATACGGTTAAAAGATGTCTGTGTCTCATTTGACTTTGTTATTTGTACACTCTGTGACTATACAAATCACAACATGTAAATAGGAAAACGTTTGCGTTATTTTGACACTCATTTGGATTAGTATGAAAGCGAGTAGGGGTTCAATCTTCAACTGGCTGACTGGCAGCTGCCAGTGGCTGAGTGGCTGAGTGCCTGACACTCTCGCTGAAAGGAAATAAAAGCTGCCAGTGGCTGAGTTGCATGGCAGTTGCTGACTGGCAGTTGCCAGTGGCTGAGTGTGTTGACTGACTGGCAGCTGCCAGCGGTGTTTTGGGTACTGTTGTCCCGATTAAACCAGTCAAATGGCCGTGATCCGACTGGCAGCTTGCAGACGCTTGCTGGACGCTCATCCAGCCAGCCGCTGCTGATCAGCGAATATAACGCGTTGCCTGACACTCTTGCTGAAAGGAAACAAAAAAAATTCTTATTATGAATATAATGTCATGCCTTTATTCTTGTGTATGATTGGTGTTTTGGGTACTGTTGTCCCGATTAAACCAGTCAAATGGCCGTGATCCGACTGGCAGCTTGCAGACGCTTGCTGGACGCTCATGCTGGATGCTATTTGACTGGCAGCTGCCAGTGCTGAGTGGCTGAGTGCCTGACACTCTCACTGAAAGGAAATAAAAGCTGCCAGTTTCTGACTGTGGCAGCTGCCAGTGGCTGAGTGGCAGCTGCCAGTTGCTGACTGTGGCAGCTGCCAGTTTCTGACTGTGGCAGCTGCCAGCGGCTGAGTGGCAGCTGCCAGTTGCTGACTGTGGCAGCTGCCAGTGGCTAAGTGGCAGCTGCCAGTGGCTGAGTGGCAGAGTGCCTGACACTCTCGCTGAAAGGAAGCTGACAGTGGCTGAGTGGCAGCTGCCAGTGGCTGAGTGGCAGCTGCCAGTGGCTGAGTGCCTGACACTCTCGCTGAAAGGAAATAAAAGCTGCCAGTTGCTGACTGTGGCAGCTGCCAGTGGCTGAGTGGCTGAGTGCCTGACACTCTCGCTGAAAGGAATTAAAAGCTGCCAGTTGCTAACTGTGGCAGCTGCCAGTGGCTGAGTGGCAGCTGCCAGTTGCTGACTGTGGCAGCTGCCAGTGGCTGAGTGGCAGCTGCCAGTTGCTGACTGTGGCAGCTGCCAGTGGCTAAGTGGCTGAGTGGCGGAGTGCCTGACACTCTCGCTGAAAGGAAATAAAAGCTGCCAGTTGCTGACTGTGGCAGCTGCCAGTGGCTGAGTGGCAGCTGCCAGTTGCTGACTGTGGCAGCTGCCAGTTGCTGAGTGGCAGCTGCCAGTGGCTGACTGTGGCAGCTGCTGACTGTGGCAGCTGCCAGTGGCTGAGTGGCAGCTGCCAGTTGCTGAGTGGCAGCTGCCAGTGGCTGACTGTGGCAGCTGCCAGTTGCTGACTGTGGCAGCTGCCAGTTGCTGACTGTGGCAGCTGCCAGTTGCTGAGTGGCAGCTGCCAGTTGCTGAGTGGCAGCTGCCAGTGGCTGAGTGGCAGCTGCCAGTGGCTGAGTGGCAGCTGCCAGTTGCTGACTGTGGCAGCTGCCAGTTGCTGACTGTGGCAGCTGCCAGTGGCTGAGTGGCAGCTGCCAGTGGCTGAGTGGCAGCTGCCAGTGGCTGACTGTGGCAGCTGCCAGTTGCTGACTGTGGCAGCTGCCAGTGGCTGAGTGGCAGCTGCCAGTGGCTGAGTGGCAGCTGCCAGTGGCTGAGTGGCAGCTGCCAGTTGTTGACTGTGGCAGCTGCCAGTGGATGACTGTGGCAGCTGCCAGTGGATGACTGTGGCAGCTGCCAGTTGCTGACTGTGGCAGCTGCCAGTTGCTGAGTGGCAGCTGCCAGTTGCTGACTGTGGCAGCTGCCAGTGGCTGAGTGGGAGCTGCCAGTGGCCGAGTGGCAGCTGCCAGTTGCTGACTGGCAGCTGCCAGTGGCTGACTGTGGCAGCTGCCAGTGGCTGAGTGTGGCAGCTGCCAGTGGCTGAGTGGCAGCTGCCAGTTGCTGACTGTGGCAGCTGCCAGTGGCTGAGTGGCAGCTGCCAGTTGCTGACTGTGGCAGCTGCCAGTTGCTGAGTGGCAGCTGCCAGTGGCTGAGTGGCAGCTGCCAGTAGCTGAGTGTCAGCTGCCAGTTGCTGACTGTGGCAGCTGCCAGTGGCTGTGTGGCAGCTGCCAGTGGCTGAGTGGCAGCTGCCAGTGGCTGAGTGGCAGCTGCCAGTGGCTGAGTGGCAGCTGCCAGTGGCTGAGTGGCAGCTGCCAGTGGCTGACTGTGGCAGCTGCCAGTGGCTGAGTGGCAGCTGCCAGTGGCTGAGTGGCAGCTGCCAGTGGCTGAGTGGCAGCTGCCAGTGGCTGAGTGGCAGCTGCCAGTTGCTGACTGTGGCAGCTGCCAGTGGCTGAGTGGCAGCTGCCAGTTGCTGACTGTGGCAGCTGCCAGTTGCTGACTGTGGCAGCTGCCAGTGGCTGAGTGGCAGCTGCCAGTTGCTGACTGTGGCAGCTGCCAGTTGCTGAGTGGCAGCTGCCAGTTGCTGACTGTGGCAGCTGCCAGTGGCTGAGTGGCAGCTGCCAGTGGCTGAGTGTGGCAGCTGCCAGTTGCTGACTGTGGCAGCTGCCAGTGGCTGAGTGGCAGCTGCCAGTGGCTGACTGTGGCAGCTGCCAGTTGCTGACTGTGGCAGCTGCCAGTTGCTGACTGTGGCAGCTGCCAGTTGCTGACTGTGGCAGCTGCCAGTTGCTGAGTGGCAGCTGCCAGTGGCTGAGTGGCAGCTGCCAGTGGCTGAGTGGCAGCTGCCAGTGGCTGAGTGGCAGCTGCCAGTGGCTGAGTGTGGCAGCTGCCAGTTGCTGACTGTGGCAGCTGCCAGTGGCTGAGTGGGAGCTGCCAGTGGCCGAGTGGCAGCTGCCAGTTGCTGACTGTGGCAGCTGCCAGTGGCTGAGTGGCAGCTGCCAGTGGCTGAGTGTGGCAGCTGCCAGTGGCTGAGTGTGGCAGCTGCCAGTTGCTGACTGTGGCAGCTGCCAGTGGCTGAGTGGCAGCTGCCAGTTGCTGACTGTGGCAGCTGCCAGTGGCTGAGTGGCAGCTGCCAGTTGCTGACTGTGGCAGCTGCCAGTGGCTGAGTGGCAGCTGCCAGTGGCTGAGTGGCAGCTGCCAGTGGCTGAGTGGCAGCTGCCAGTGGCTGAGTGGCAGCTGCCAGTGGCTGACTGTGGCAGCTGCCAGTGGCTGAGTGGCAGCTGCCAGTTGCTGACTGTGGCAGCTGCCAGTTGCTGACTGTGGCAGCTGCCAGTTGCTGACTGTGGCAGCTGCCAGTGGCTGAGTGGCAGCTGCCAGTGGCTGACTGTGGCAGCTGCCAGTGGCTGACTGTGGCAGCTGCCAGTTGCTGACTGTGGCAGCTGCCAGTGGCTGACTGTGGCAGCTGCCAGTGGCTGAGTGGCAGCTGCCAGTGGCTGAGTGGCAGCTGCCAGTGGCTGACTGTGGCAGCTGCCAGTGGCTGAGTGGCAGCTGCCAGTGGATGACTGTGGCAGCTGCCAGTGGCTGAGTGGCAGCTGCCAGTTGCTGACTGTGGCAGCTGCCAGTGGCTGAGTGGCAGCTGCCAGTTTCTGACTGTGGCAGCTGCCAGTGGCTGAGTGGCAGCTGCCAGTGGCTGAGTGGCAGCTGCCAGTGGCTGACTGTGGCAGCTGCCAGTTGCTGAGTGGCAGCTGGATGAGCGTCCAGCAAGCGTCTGCAAGCTGCCAGTCGGATCACGGCCATTTGACTGGTTTAATCGCGACAACAGTACCCAAAACACCAATCATACACAAGAATTAAGGCATGACATTATATTCATAATAAGAAAACAATTTATTTCCTTTTAACGAGAGTGTCAGGCAACGCGTTATATTCGCTGATCAGCAGCGGCTGGCTGGATGAGCGTCCAGCATGCGTCTGCAAGCTGCCAGTCGGATCACGGCCATTTGACTGGTTTAATCGGGACAACAGTACTCAAAACACCAATCATACACAAGAATAAAGGCATGACATTATATTCATAATAAGACATTTTTTTATTTCCTTTCAGCGAGAGTGTCAGGCAACGCGTTATATTCGCTGCACCCGCGGCTGACTGGATGAGTCCAGCAGCGTCTGTACTGCCAGTCTGATCACGGCCATTTGACTATTAAATTGGGATCCTAGTACTAATAACAATAATTTCAACAGATAAATAATAAATGAGCTATAAAGGGAGGAACACAAAACACAAAAACTGTCAAAAATCAATGGTTTCTGAAACTTGCCAAAGGCAGATAGACAGACAACCACTGGCAGCTCCTGCCAGCCAGTTGAAGATTGAACCCCCACTCATGAAAGCTGCAACCATTCACATCCAGTCTTTGTGCTAAGCTAGGCTAGCGGTGGGTGCGTCAAACAGACTTATAGCACGCACGGAGATGAAAAAGGTATGTATGGACTTATCTAACTCTGGGGGGTAAGGTGAATAGGCTAAAGTCCCAAAAAGTCGGAGTGTTCCTTTAAAGTCATTTTCTAAATGTCTACTTAATAATGGATTGGAGATGTCTACAACACATTGCAGATGAGCAAATACTCTTTACAACTTACATTATTTTACATCTTGCAGAAGTAAACGCACAATGCAATGCAGACATCAAATAGACGTCTCCATGATGTACATGTGCTATCAGGGAGTTTATCGCTTAACTTTCATGTCTCAGTTGAAGTATAATGTCTGTTCCAGGGGGAATATCAGCCTACAACGCAGGTGTGGGGAACGTCCGTTCATACGAGCGCATGGATGTGGGCACCACAGGAGATGATTACGCCAATGATGTTGTGGCCCGAGCCCAGTGGTTCAAAAGCAAGGGTTACTAAAGAATGCAGTTATGAACCTATAAAACATTACATTTCTGAAAAGAGCACAACTCAAGATGACAAGTCCTCATTTTTAATATTAATCCTAGTGTTTTGGAATAAATGCTGTTATGCAGCCTAGCTTTTAAGAGTTTGGGAACTATCAATTTCCTGCATGATAGTATCTTTTGAAATAAAAGTAATGTATTTACTTAACTCGTGTGTTTATAGTTTATCACATCACTTTCTAAACCCACACCTCATTTTCTTCGTTGGCTCCTGGAAGTAGAGCACTGCAGTGCAAACACGTATTGCAAACAGCTTGTTGCTTTCCACGACAGAGGGCGACGTTGTAAGTACGCCTCGTAAGTACATGCCTGTGTTAAAGCAATAATACGTCCATTCGTTTTTATTGAGGCTTTCTGTCGGTTTTGAGTTCACTAAGTTAAAAACTCGACACAGCGGTTGTTTGGGAAGCAAACATCTCCATCACTTTCCGATAGTCCAGTGAATAATGTTATGCGAACTTTTTTTGTGCGTCACAAACGGCGTGTCGTCTTCGGTGGTTTATCGCATTTTGAATTCTCTGGTACTGCTGTAAAACAAGATAACTTAAGAAAATTGAATAGTGCTCTAATAACGAACATAATCAGTTCAGCGAGCAGTTATAACTCCTAAAGTTTTGCCCATCTTGACCTGTTTTTTTAATAGCCGATATGCAACAACCTATAAATTCCGTTATTGTATCTTAAGTAGGCTAGTAAACCTTTTCACGCTAGTTCTAGGTTTTGATTGGTTGTTTCCAAGTCGTGCACTGTTATTATGTTTCATGATTTTATTTAAAAAAAAACTTTAGAGAGCCACAAAATTGCAACTGTTGATTGTTTTAAGTATTGTTCACACATAATGGATATACTGTAGATTAAATGATATAGGCTATAGTCTAATTGAAGATATTGATTGTGTGTGTTGATTACTGTACAGGTTGTACAGCCTCATCATCAAATTATGAGTTTGGTCTTGGAATCATGTCTCATTTGATGTCCGGCTATACGTGCAATTAGTATTTGGAGAATTTGATATGAAATTTCAAGCATGTTCAGTTTAGAGTCGTGTGATGTGATATGTTATAATTGATTAAACAAAAATTGTATAAGTAAATGGAAACCACAGAAAAGAGTGGAAAACCACACAATAATGCAAAAAGAAGTGATTTATCACAACTGAAACAGATGGTGATGGTGGTGGGGAAGGGGTGTTGATGTCCATAGTGGAAGGAGGGTCCAGTCCTCCAATAGGGAGAGTCCATCTGGGAGCGGCAGAGGAGGCCACATCTGAACAGGCCAATTAGGGTGTATTACAGAGACAGAGGTCTGAAGATCCATGGCAGAGCCTTAAGTGGTATGGACTAAGATGAAGCCAGGGGTCAGAAGACCCAGAAGCAGAGTCAGGAAGGTTGGAGACTAAAGCTTGGAGGACCAATGTGGAGCCAGAGGATGGAAAGACCAAGGCGGAGCTGAGGGCTCAAAATACTAAGGCGGAGGCTCGGAGCTGGTGGGAGTGAGGTCCAAGGTTGTGCCAGAGGGATGACAGACCACGGTAGAGACAAGGAAACGATGAACCATGGTGGAGCTATGCTCATTGCATTGGAGACAAATGGTTGTGAGGCATGAACTGGGGTCTAGATTTCTTCGACCACATTTGGATGGGCTGGCCTAGAGACCGTGGTCTCGCAAATGGAGGAGGAAGGTTAAGGAGAGTCAGTGGATCCAGAGGTGGAGAGCCTGAGGAGGCAGAGACAGAGCCAGTGAACTGGACGAAGCCAACAGAGGGAATGGAGTCAGGAAGCTGGGCTGAACCAGAGGAGGAGGCAGAATCACTGTGCTGGGCAGAGGCAGCTAAGATGAAGGGCCTTGGAGGCTATTTACAGTATATCGTTTGAGTGTATGAGTGTGTTTCTACAATAAACAAATAAATCTTACTCACATCATTAAAACAACATAAATGTGCAATTAACATAAACAGCTCAACAAAAAATGGTGAGTAATGACAATTCTATAATGGGCGATCAGGCTCGCCTCAATATAGAAACCACATTGTAATATTACGTGAAATCAGACTTAGAAGCAGTTGAACAAGCTAAACAGTGAATGATTTACATAATAATAATATAATTAACAGTCAAATGACATTCACTGTTTTCAATGATGCACTCTTGAATTTCACGAAGCATAAGCGAGAAGTTAATAATTATGCACCAATAGCTGTCAATCAAGATCACAAATATTCAACCCGTAGTTCACAATGTGAAGAAGCTGCAGAAAGAGATCTTATTCTGTATTAATTTGCTGCTTTCTAGCATTGCAGGACCTCATGCTTTCACTCAGCTATTACCAAACTGGAGCTACTTCACACTTGTTGCTCCCGCACAATCTCTGTTTAGACCACACCTCCTCAAGTCAAATCAATGGCCAAACTAATAACTGTACAGCCCTTAGTAAACGAAAGCAAACTAAACATGGGCTTTGGGTCACCCCCAAATCTGTGAGACCAATAAACAGTGCAAATAAACTCCTCAGAGCACTCTCTGCAATTGTTCAACAGTGATGAGAACTGTAATGTCTGTAAGGTCGGCAGGAAGTCCTTTGCATAAAATACTTCCATGAGTAATCACTGTCTGTGTCTCAACCTCTTCTAACTGAGTAGATCAGACTCCGCCCAATAAGCAAGGAATTCCGAATCATGGGATCTGGATCTGCCACATCACTGGAGACACAATCCCTAATGTTTTTGAATTTAAGATACCATCAACCTCCACTAAGATGTTTCTCAATACCTAATCTGAGCACCCAGCGTCATCCGTAGGGCTGATATCATTCACCTCTCACTTCTCTTTCTTACTCACCAAAATGAGGTGTGCTGTGAGGATTAAAATGGATCCTGATTTGTCCGTTGACAAGCTCATCTCTAAGGGTGGGTTTGCATCTGACTAAGCTTCTACCAACAACAACTCCTCCCTGTGAAATCGTTTCCTTGTTTGGATTGAAGCTTGTTGCTTTTCTTCTACATACAATCAAGCATTGGAGAAAAATCAAGAGTAAATTTCCCAAAGTTATCCAAAAAATCTATAAAATGACTGAATCTGGCTTTGTATTCCTGGAAAGTGCTAGAAAGAGGCAGCCAAACTTGACACATTTTTATTGGGACCCATAACTAAACAAATCGTGCAAGCATTTGATCAAGGGAGCCAGGGGAGGCAGAGACAGAGCCAGTGAACTTTGGCATGCTTAGTACGAGTGTCAACATTTCCAGAAAAAAAGTACTTTTTCCCACAACCTTTTGTTTCTCTTCACTTTCGTTTCCTGACTGTACTAGCAAAGTTAGTTATTCACTTGTCATCAAGTTGGTTCATCAGCTAAACCTTTTTGAGGTGTATGAAGCCTCCACATGATAAATCTGCCAACTCACAGTATGATTCACTGCGCTTGTGTGTGCTTAGAATAAAAAAAGGATTCAAAATTTTGCAACATTCACAGTTGCAAATTTTGTAACCTTACATTTCTCCACACCTCAGTAAAAAAAAAAAAAAAAAAAAAAACATCTGAAGAAAAGAAGAGAGACCACTCCCTCTGTGATCATATATAATCACGTCCTGCAGCGGTCTGATTTACTGACAGGACTCATCAAACTCAGTGATTAGATCTCGCACAGCAGTTCTAAGTCATGGGTAAGTTATAAAATATCAGGTACTGCGTGTTTTTATCTGATATTGTCTGAATTACGAGGAACTTTTTATAGCATTGCATAAATGTGCATACAGTATTATTACTTAATGATTGAACAATCTTCAGGATATATTTTCCATGTTGTTTCTAGCATGCATTTATGGAGACGTCATGAAGATAGACACCACCGGTGCATCAGAGAAGACAGCAAAACCAAATAACTTAACTGTAAAGGGTGAGAAGAATGCATGACTGCTTAACTCACATCTGACTTTTGTATGACTGCCAGTACAGCTTATATTAACATTGATTTAAACTTGTTATAGGGGTTGACGCCTCTAAAAAACTGGCTGAGGCTGATCTGACCCGGATGGAGAAATACAAGAGTATAATCACTAAAGTTGGCAAAGCAAAGAAAATGGAGCCGGCTGTAATCGCGGGGATCATATCCAGAGAGTCCAGAGCCGGGGCCGCTCTGAAGGATGGGTGGGGCGACCGTGGCAATGGCTTTGGTCTCATGCAGGTTGGTTAGAGGAATAAATCTTTCAAAGTCATAAGATAACATTTAATATAGCCTACTAAACATTAACTAAAGCTGATATCCCATGCAAAATCTTTTGACATCAGCGAGGAAATTTTGCAAATAATAAGCAGAGAATGATAAACCATTTCTGAACATTTCTAATTGTTCTCTTCTTTGATGGTGTTTCTTCCAGGTTGACAAACGCTACCACACTCCAGCAGGTGCATGGGACAGCGAGCAACATGTCTCACAAGGAACTGAGATTCTCATTGGCTACATTAAAGAAATTAAAGCAAAGTTTCCCCAGTGGACCCCAGAGCAATGCTTTAAAGGTAGGCTATATTTACTCAAGAGATAAATAAATATAAATAGCATTGTAAAAAGATTAAGAAATGCAGGTAGCACAGGTAGCCTATACATCTCTAAGATGTATGCGATAGAGCACTTAATTTCAGAAAACATCTGATAAACGTCTTAGGAAAAAAAACAGTTTTACACTCTAGATCATAAACATCTTAAAGTCATTTTCTAAATGTCTACTTAACATCGTATTAGAAATGTCTTCGAGACACATTGCAGATGAGCAAATACTCTTTACATCTAACATCTTGCAGAGGTAAATGCTCAATGCAATGCAGACATCAAATAGACGTCTCCATGATGTACGTGTGCTATCAGGGAGTTTATCGCTTAACTTTCATGTCTCAGTTGAAGTATAATGTCTGTTCCAGGGGGAATATCAGCCTACAACGCTGGTGTGAAGAACGTCCGTTCATACGAGCGCATGGATGTGGGCACCACAGGAGATGATTACGCCAATGATGTTGTGGCCCGAGCCCAGTGGTTCAAAAGCAAGGGTTACTGAAGAATGCAGTTATGAACCCGTAAAACGTTACATTTCTGAAAAGAGCACAACTCAAGATGACAAGTCCTCATTTTTAATATTAAACCTACTGTTTTGGAATAAATGCTGATAGGCAGCCTAGCTTTAAAGAGTTTGGGCCGTTTTTAAAACGTAGGCCTATGTTTCCTGCATGATAATATCTGATGAAATAAAAGTAATGTATTTACTTAAATCGTGTGTTTATAGTTTATCACATCACATCACTTTCTAATCCCACACCTCATATTCTTTGTTCGTTGGCCTCTGGAAGTAGGGCACTGCAGTGCAAACACGTATTGCAACAGCTTGCTTTCCACGACAGAGGGCGATGTTAAGCTAATCCTGCTATCACACACAAAACAATGTAGAGATTTCTGATTCTGATGTTTCGCTCGTTTAAGGATGGCCAGATACCTCTAGGATTTCTTCGATTCGTAAGTACATGTCTGTGTTAAAGCAATAATACGTCCATTCGTTTTTATTGAGGCTTTCTGTCGGTTTTGAGCTCACTAAGTTAACTTATACACTCGACACAGCGGTTGTTTGGGAAGTTTGGGAAGCAAACATCTCCATCACTTTCCGATAGTCCAGTGAATAATGTTATGCGAACTTTTTTTGTGCGTCACAAACGGCGTGTCATCTTCGGTGGTTTATCGCATTTTGAATTCTCTGGTACTGCTGTAAAACAAGATAACTTAAGAGAATTGAATATGCTAGTGCTCTAATAACGTAGCCTAATCAGTTCAGCGAGCTGTTATAACTTCTAAAGTTTTGCCCATCTTGACCTGTTCTTTTAATAGCCGATATGCAACAACCTATAAATTCCGTTATTGTATCCTAAGTAGGCTAACTTAGTTAATCCTTTTCACGCTAGTTCTAGGTTTTGATTGGTTGTTTCCAGGTCGTGCACTGTTATGTTTCATGATTTTATTCAAAAAAACTTTAGAGAGCCACAAAATTGCAACTGTAGATTGTTTTGAGTATTGTTCACACATAATTGATATAGATAAATGACATAGGCTAATTGAAGATATTGAAACAATGTTTTTTTAGACTGGGATTTACATTAAGACAATATTGTAAATATGATGTAAATTTCTTGATAAACTTTTCGTATGTGGAAATTGTATTAACAACATGATCTAGAAGATTCAACAGAAAGAAAAATGAAATGTATTCTACAAACTAAATTGCAGGTTGTCATGTTCTTTAGGAAAAAAAAACGTCTGTGGTAACAGTGTTAACATTGTCTTTGGCTCTTGATCTGCCATCACCCTGCTGCTCAAAGATCAAATGACCCTCCTCTTGCTCTCTGTAGTGTGTGTGTGTGTGTGTATGTATGTGTGTGTGTGTGTGTTTGTGTTGATTGCTTTACAGCCTCATCATCAAATATGAGTTTAGTCTCGACTCGGAGTCATGTCTCATTTGATGTCCGGCTATACGTGCAATTAGTATTTGGAGAATTTGACATGACATTTCAAGCATTTTCTGTTTAGAGTTGTGTGATGTGATATGTTATAATTGATCCTAAAATATTTAAATTGACAGATTGCCAATTTGCCTATATATTCATAGTGTTTATGACCTGACTATATATTTTTTTTATGCATTTGTTACCTTGTTGAAAACGAGATGACGCATCATCACACAACATCTACAGTAACTAACATTCATTAACTGTCTCTGTATTTCATGAGTTTTGTAAGCAGGCATCAGGCAAACAGCTGAAGTGTACTTTTATAAGCTATTATGGCCCTCCTCCGAGCATGTGTTAAGAGACCTTGTTGTCCTGTGTTGATGATGAGCCATGTTAATAGTCCTGTTGTGTCTCCAAGATACTTAGAAAGAAAAGCATCGTAAAACCCAGGCTGCAATTATTTCATTATGATCGTCCCATTAAACTATTAAACTCCATTTGGAAGCCTCCCTCCAGATACGCCACACACAGAGTTTTAAAGAGCCTGGAAAACAGGGGGATACAAAGTTAACTGGTCACAGATAGAGCAAAAGAGCAGCTGAATGGGCCGTGTTCATTGGTCAAGCTGTGTGGACCCAGCTGGATACTTTCTATTGTAAGGGTGAAGGACTTAACGGACACACGGAGAGCCTGGCCTGCTCGTGGCTTTGTTTTAGGAGTTCTTTCTCAGGAGAGGATAGACTTTGCACGCTGAGAGGAACTTATATATTCAACTGTTATTTCGAAACATCAATCCACACGTCCCGCTTTTCAGGCCCTATATGAGCCGAGGGGTATCATTTCTTGGGTTATTTACAGTTTGGCATACATGGCCTTAATTAGAGTGTGGGGTAGAGCGCTGCCTCAGAAGATGCGTTCCAGATGTGGGCTGGAATTCAGAGAGCTTTGTAAAGAAAAGAAACAGTGCTCTGCAGGAGATGCCTAAAGAAATTTGAGTCAGAGAAAAGTGTTGAAGGGAATTGACGGAGTTGAGACGGGGAGGGGGATGCGAGTTTAAATATTCATGACTATGTCTATATGTCTTTAAAAGAATGTAGTCAATTTTTGTTCTGGCTGATTCTGTTCTAGATGTTTGAGCTAATTGAGTGATGGTTAGTATTACAAAACTGTGACCTGTGCCAAATGCATAAATGCAAAAAAAATAATAATAATGATTTTTGGTTAAAATTCACATGGAAAAGTATATTTGAAAACTACACACTTCTTACTCTACAGTTCAAGTACCGTTTGGGGTCGGTAAGACTAACTTTTTTGAAAGAATGTCAGCAAGGATGCATTTATTTGATCAAAAATTACAGTGTTATTGTGAAATTGTTAGTGTTACAATTTGAAATAACTGTTTTCTATTTTTAAATTGCAATTTATTCCTGTGATGCAACATTACTCCAGTCTTCAGTGTCACATGATCCTTCAGAAATCATTCTCAAATGTCGAATCATCCAAGTTTTGGCTCAGATTTTTGAAGAAAGAAAGACAAACATTAAATAGCCATGAAAGCCAAAATATTAAATGTAATGTATTGACTGACTAATCGAGGGGGTCAAAATTTGCAACATTTACAAGAGATATGCATGGAGCCAAATTACATGAGGCAAAAATGACTAAAAATAAGGAAGCATTATATTTTTAAGATGGCTAGGTTTATCAGTTAAACCTGCTTAATTTTATGTCAATGGTAAAAAAATGGGGAAAAGCACTTTTGTCCTAAGTTTGCGTGCATGTAACTCATGAAATATTAAACATATATTAGTATCCTTTTTAGATTTTGTTTTTTAACAAACATTTATTTTGGTATCTTCATTTTAATTTCATTTAAAGGCCTGATATGGACACTTTGCACACAGCTAATTAATATGTTGACCTTTTTCTTCATTTATCTATTTTTCACCAGAAAAATTTGAGACAGGATGACCCTTTTTTCTGTAAACAGCATTTTTCTGTAACATTATAAATATCTTTACTGTCACTTTGTAAACAAATTAATTCATCCTTTAATATATATATATATATATATATATATATATATATATATATATATATATATATATATATATATATATATTCTTAAATAACCCGAAAGACTTGATGGTGGTGTAGTAATCTACAAGTTTAGTAATTATCCAGTAGATTACTAAATTACTAAATTAACTCTAAATTATCATATGCTGTAGCAAGTTTCTTATCATTTGGAATCACCTTTTTTTCATTAACTCATCTCAATATTATTCCATGTAGTCTAATCAACAACTATGATCATGAAAAGGATGCATAATAAATAGCCTATAAAAGAATTGTAGCAATTATGACATGTCCTGTGGTGTGAAATGCTATACATGAATGTCAGCTTTCCAAAAGAATTTAACTCTCCAAATATGAAGAAGGCTGTAGAGAGAAGTCAAGGACGTTTGATACAGACAACCGCATAAATGACTGACTGAATGAACGAATCTACTGATAATATGAGGAACCATATGCCTGAAACAAAATATGGATTTCTTCAGCGGCAGTGCAAAAAGGTCTCAGGAAATACCAACATGTTTTGTTTTTTTTTTCCATAAGGAAAACTGACATTCCACCCAGCTTTGAGAACTGTTGGACATCTCCATAGGCATTCTGTTCACCATATGTGTGAGGTAAAAATAAAGGGGTCTGACCAACATTACCGAGTGTGAACTTAATTTCTCTGGCTACCAACAGTATGTTGGTTTAAGCAGTTTAGTATGAAAGGAAGATATCCACCCCCCCCCCCAATACCAGAAGAAAATACTCTTTCAAAGTCCAGCATTTGCCATTGTTTGTGTTTAAGAAAAGGAATCATCTGGCGGAAAGCTTTGTTTACACTTTTGCTGGATACTCCTACACGATTTGCCTGAGGGGGAAGGAAAATATTCAAAACCGGCAACAAGGCGAAACATTTGTATGTAGTGAAGTGAAAGACGTATGTTTTGAGATTGAGTGCACAACACATTTTCTAAAGAAAACAGGGTATATGACAAATGTCCCTTCACTGAAGTGTTCGGTCACTTCCGTTAGAGTTGAATATAGATTGAGTAATTCTGTCATTTCCAGCCTGGTGAAGCTTGGTCTTTAAAAGTCATCTTCCTCCTAAAATAAACAAGAATTTCAATTTACCTGCATGAACCAGCAGCACTTTGATAAATGTTTTAGTTAAGACATATTAAAAGATTTACTCACCGTCATGTCATCAAAGATGTCCATGTCTTTCTTTCTTCAGTCGAAAAGAAATTAAGGTTTTTGATGAAAATATTCCAGGATTTTCTCCATAAAATGGACTTCATTGGGAACCAAACGGTTCAAGGTCTAAATGAGAGTTTCAGTGCAGCTTCAAAGGGCTTTAAACGACACCAGACAATGAATAACATCGACTATTACATTATTACATTATCCCGCTTATTATATCATGTACTTGCCACATAAGTAAATAATTAGACACGAAATATTGACTTGAGCTGAAATATTTTATTAGTTCTTTAAACGCAAAGCGTCCGCAAAGGAAGCTGTTGCTAGCAAGCCACAAGTTTAAACTAGACGGACGTTTGGGATACGGTACAGTCACTTAATACACAGCATTTCGCTACATAAATAATAATGGGGTTACAAGAAATTTATTTGAGATTAAACTGTTTTAAAATCATACCTGTTTGTTATCTTATAATTAGGGCTGTCAAACGATTAATCGCGATTAATCGCATCCAAAATAAAAGTTTGTGTTTATATAATATATGTGGGTGCACTGTGTATAATTATTTTGTGTGTGTATATATATATATATATATATATATATATATATATATATATATATATATACACACACACATCTATATTTAAGAAATATTTAAAATATTTATATTTATATATATTATAAATTATATATAAATCTATACAGTATATGAAAATATTAAATATATACAAGCAAGTGTATGTATATATATATATATATATATATATAATAATTATACACAGTGCACCCACATATATTATATAAACACAAACTTTTATTTTGGATGCGATTAATCACGATTAATCGTTTGACAGACCTACTTATAATCTGTTACTATGTACAAAACAATCGTTGAAAAATGGCAGCTGCTGCGTTTGTTTGAAACGAGAGAGCAAGTTATCGATACCAGATGACATAATTAAATACTTGTTCACAAATTATTGATTTGAGTTTTAATATTTTATAAGCTCACCAAACGCAAAACTGAAACATAGAAAAAAACATTCCTAGCAAGCGCCGTTATCAGTTTTTTATCGGGGAATAACAAACCGCTGGATGGTGCGATTGACCAATCAGAATCAAGTATCCCATAGAGCTGTGTAATAATAAATATTGGGTTAAAATGTTACCAATGATTTATTCAGACTGTGTTGGCCCTCAGCTGACTGGCTTTTCCAACCCCCTTCGAGGGCCAGAATGAGCGTCCCTCAGACACGAAGGTGGTATCTCTCTCCTCAGGGAGCCGCCTCATCTAATTATCAAATGACGCCTGGCCTGTCGGCGGTAAGCTGCTGGGCTGAGACAATAGTAGCCGATTCTCTGGATTAGGTGACGGGGGTTGGAGAGGGGCGGGAGGGGGAATCCGAGAGGAAGAGACAGAGAGCGTGCTCAGTCCTGAGAGACAGGCTACTGGAGCACACATGTGCCTTCTCTGCGAAGGATACACATTCTCAGACAGAAGCTCGTGTGAAGATATGAGAAAGGAGATATTGGTGATTTGACAAAACTGCCGTGAAAATACACTTTTGGACAGTTTCTTACGAAGGATGCATTAAGGAAACTCAGCTTTTGGGGTGAACTTTGACACCATGCCTCGACTTTACAGCTGCTTTGGGGACAGAAAGTAAGTTTGAACCTTTTGTTTATATTAAAACTTAATATAAAATGATTACTCGTATAGTTTAAAAAGAGTTTGTGGTACTTATCTCTTGTCAGAGTGCTTGAGTTTGAGTTTTAGCATGGTTGCATATAAAACTATTGTAGTGTGTAATATTTTTTTAGTGGAATACTGATGAACATGGTTGTGTTGATTGATAACATGATACTCCACATGACAGATTTTTTTACTGTAAGGCTTCTGTTGTGCTCTCTGAGAATGGACTGTAATATCTTCTTAGATGAACTCGCTCAATTAGAGTCTCTTTAAAAGCTCTTCTATCTAATGGTCTCATGACATCTCCAACAAGACCCTACTCATCACCACTGAGAGAACATGTTGTTTACCATTGGGTTTCGTCCAGATTCTTAGTTTGGGTAAAGAGACGTTCCTGAATGAGCCATTTATTATTGTTTATTGTAGTCCAGCCCCCCAGAGACTAGATTAATGTACAATAAGAGAGTTTGGACCAGTTATTGAGACAAAATGTTCCATATTTAGATAGAAATGGCAAATGTGCCTTTGCAAAGAGACTGGGGCTTTTTTGTGCACTAGAACCGGCTTTATCCTTAGATTCTGACCTACCTCCATTTTCACACCATTTATGGTCCTTGCGCTCCTGTGAGAGTGCTGCTTTGTTTGTATCTACATGGTGTATCTATTTGGCAAGTCATCTCATGAAAGAAGAGTCCAAATGTTAATGTTCAGACTCCTTTTTTGTTGACCTCTATGTTTTCTCTGAGCTTGTTGATGTTGAACCTACTCTTCCTAGTTTCTCTTATTATTTGCGGTTGATGAGGTTGTTGTTTTTAGCAGGCTTCTGCTATCTTTTAAAATGTCTATTCTCAAAGAAGTCCCAAGTCAGTGAGAGACTGTTAGTGTGACCTAGTTAAATTAGCATATTGTGGAGAGTGGGGTAAGATGTGTCAGTGAATACATCTTATTTTAGCCCTCTGATGGTCTTCTTTTAAAAGTCATGTCCTGGGCCTTCCCGGTCAGAAGTGACCGGAGGCCTAAAAATGAAACTTCTTCCATCCCAGTAAAACCAATGCAATTTATTTTCGTTCTATAATATTTATTCTTTTTAATTTAGTATTTTGAGATAATTTGATTGAATTTATGAATATTTATGCAATATTTATGGTCTATTTGTTCAATGGAAATATATATATATATATATATATATATATATATATATATATATATATATATATATATATATGTATATATATATATATTTTTTTTTGATTATTAATGCAGCATTTTTGTTTAATATAGAGTCTAGGCCTTCAGAAAAAAATATTTTTTAAAGAAAATTAGCACCATCTGGTTACATTATAGAGAAAAAGCGTAGAATCATGGTGTAACTTATATATGGCATGTACAGCTCTCTATGGAGAGGCATGAGAATTCTCCAGCTGTTTATGAACACTTTTTTTTTGGTGGATTTGAATATATAATTGAAACAATCTCAAAAACTATTTCTTATTTTAAAAAAATTGTATAAATAAATAAATAAATAACATTTTTTATTTTTTTCTGTTTTTGTCAATTTCCCATTCATTTTCTATGGGGGTCATGACCAAAAGACCAAAATCGTGACTAATTTTTTTACGACCACTGCTCGGATCATGAACTCAATTTTTTTTGAGTTTAGTAACATTTTGATGAAGCTGTGATTTTTAAAAATTCAAAACAGATTTTTTGTAGTCTGAATTTATTGGTGTGTTTGTATGTGTGTGTGTGTGTGGGTGGGTGTAAATTTTTTGCACTCTTGATGTTGTAGAGTGTCACCCCTTTACTGCGGTATACTTCTTTTAAGAATCGTGGCCGATTTTTAGATTGTACAAACATTTCAGAGAATTCAGAAATTCAGAGAATTTTTGTTTTTTGTAAATTTCCCATTCATTTCCTATGGGTCGGTCATCTCTGACCGAAGACCACGAGTGTAACTATTTTTTACGACCACTTAGCATGCTCGGATCATGACATCAATTTTTTTTTTTTGTATTCACATACCAAATGGCAAAAAAGTCACCAAGTATCATAACCTTCCGATGAAGCTGTGATTTTTAATAATTCAACTATTCACTAACTACTAGGATTAGTAAACTTTAAAATTAAAATGTGTCATCATTCACTAACCCTCAAGTTGTTTCAAACCTGTATACATTTTTCTTCTTCTGCTGAACACAAAAGAAGATATTTTGAAAAATGTTGGTAACCAAACAGTTGATTTATCCCGTTGGCTTCCATAGTATTGTTTTCCTACTGTGAAAACTGTTGGACCCCATTGGAACACCACTCTTTACTCTGTAAAACATTTCTGCTGTGGTTTGCTTATGGATTCTCTGATAATGAATCATCCAATATCGGATAGCTAGAATGTGCTGCTCTTTCTCTACTGGTTTAGTTACAGCTAAAGGAGTTTTGTATTTTGTGGTTAAAGTTCAGAAGAACCACAAAAGTACAGATGGTTTTGTAGTATGTGTGGATTTATGCTGTGCTGTCCCTGCTACGAGTTTTTAAACTATCAATCAATACCAGCAAAGGCCTTCCAAGCACAGCTCATTGAGTCCATGCAGTAATATTGCTTAAAATATCTTCCTGAATGAAAAAAAAAACCCATGTTTTCAGATAATTCTGTGCTCGCTAAATGTTCTGTGTCTGTAATTTTAGGGTACTTTAAATATACAGCTCTTTTCAATTTTAGGGTACTTTAAACATACAGCATTTTTATTCTCGTAAAGCTCCCACATTTTGTGTAAGATGTGCGTATAGAGTACTTGAAGTCTATGTAAAACTTTAGGGGTGTACATTTAAAAACACTATGTGCAAACTCACTTTTTGGAAGTCTAATGTGATTATGAATGGTTTGCTTCCTATTCATGAGGAGATAATTTAATTTAAACCACTAATTTTGCTAGATGTTAGAATCTAACCAAAAATAATTTACTCATCAGTAGTACTGGTATGATGGTGTGTGGCTGTTTAAAAGCTAAATAGCTTGGTAAACTAAACTATATGAGAAAACAAAATCACAGAAGATTGCTTTCATTTTGCTCCTGCCCTATTACAAAACTGCCCGGAAATAGAATTAAACTTCATTGTTAAGTGAGCCAAATGTTGTTAGCCCAGTAAATGTTTTAGGACGTTCTTTCTCTTCAAATATAAGTTAAGGAATGAGATGGGGATGGTCACCACTTTAGCTATAATGTTGTCAACTGATTTAGCCAAATGGTGACTGCAACTGGTTTCATAAACTCGTCATTAGTGTAGTTTACTCCAGGTTTCTCTCTGCTTAATGGAGTAGTTCACTTTAAAAAAAAAAGCTTTTGCTGATAATTTACTCACCCCCATGTCATCCAAGATGTCCATGTCTTTCTTTCTTCAGTTGAAAGGAAATTAATGTTTTTGATGAAAACATTCCAGGATTTTTCTCCATATAATGGACTTCATTGGGAACCAAACAGTTCAAGGTCCAAATGAGAGTTTCATTGCAGCTTCAAAGGGCTTTAAACGACACCAGACGATGGATATGGGTCTTATCTAGCGAAACAACCGGTCATTTAAAAAATGGCTCAAAAAAAGATTAAAAAAAAGTTAGAACAGGAGAATCACGAATGCGCATCACAGAACAGAGCAAGGCAAGCAATTGTGCTTATAAAACTAAAACTTTTTTATTTATTTTTTAAATGACCGATCGTTTCGCTATAGACAAGACCTTTATTCAACGTCAGGTGTTGTTTAAAGGCCTTTGAAGCTGCGATTAAACTGTCATTTGGACCTTGAACCGTTTGGTTCCCAATGAAGTCCATTATATGGAGAAAAATCCCAGAATGTTTTCATCAAAAACTTTAATTTCTTTTCGATTGACGAAAGAAAGACATGGACATCTTGGATGACATGGGGTGAGTAAATTCTCAGCAAAAGTTTTTTTTAAGTGAACTACTCCTTTAAAGGTGCTGTATGTACTTTTTTGCTTACAAAAGCAAAATACCATAACATGGTTGCATATATTTAGGAAACATGTTAAGTTCACATACTCGTTTCTCTGAAAAAACAACACTACAGCCAGTTATGCTGCTTTTCCATTGCATGGGATGGCTCAGTACGGTTCAGTTAAACACGGCTCGCTCCCCTTTTCAACTGCGTGGTACGACTTGGCTCAGCATGGCACGTCTTCGCTTTAGCTCAACTTGCTTTTCCACTGCAGTTAGCACCACTTCAAAGTGGGTGGGATTATAGACTCCTCCACTGACCACGATTTAAAAAAAAAAAAAATTTCAAGCAAGTAGTTTTAAAACAGGTGCTACAGCGGTGGCTATTTATATCTAGCGGGTTTGATGTCTTTTAAATACAGTGACGATTCTGTCTGACCAATCAGTGATCTGCAGTGTTTTCACGTCACATTTTAGTATCGGTACGGTATGTTTGTAACCTCAACAGATGTGGTACCGTACCATACCATGCAGTGGAAAAGCGTCATTCTATTTTTAAAGTTCCATGTTGGAATGCCTGTTTTTGTTTTGGTCTGTGTGATTCCGCCCACTGCCCGTTTACCCAATAGTATTAGTATTTCCCAATAGTAATAGTTGGCGGAAAACACAGCGCAATACAGCCATGGAAGCCAACGAACAAAATCAAAGATTCTACCCAACCTAAAAAGCCTCGGCATCCATCTGATAATCTCTATCAATTAAAACGAGATGAATCAACTCAACGACTTACACGGTGTAAGTCTTCTCACCTTCCATTGTCAATCCTGCTTGCTCCTGTTGCATATCCTTGGGTCTAATCCAGTATTGCATAAGATGACTTTGATCGTCATTCGTCAGGATGTTGAATGACGAGGACTGGAATTTAAATATCTTAACTGATCAACTTCTGATAACTAAACTGATCTGACACAAATAATAAAATATAATGTGATAGAACAATTCAATATCAGATCATATTTACACAAAATTAGGTAGCCTTATAGGCTTAATATTGTGTGACTTTGTGAACGCATCCTTTAATATTGATTGTTTATCTGTTAGCCTTATAATGGAAATAATTATTGACCTGTATGTATGTATTTTCCTAAATTGTATTATTGGTGCATACCTATACAAAATTGCTACATTTTACCCTTAGTTTACACAATACTTGCTAAATTCACACACACAAAAAAGGTTGACAACAGAAATGTGCTCTTATATGCACACACACTCTCAGTTTGGAGCTGCTGACACAATTTGTTGTGGAATTACCACATATGTTATTAATCCACAATGGCACAGTTATTGTGCCATTGTGCCAATACTCTAGAAATGGCCAAATATCAGTCTTTCACTAGGTCCATAGTAGTTTCATAGTCTTGATTATTCCTCAAACTTTCCTACTGACGTAATTCACACTGCATTTAAAATATTTTGTTTAACAAAAGCAAGTTTTGCATGTGCATTAAAGTCTCATGTCTGTGATAACTCTCTAAAAACAAAATGTTGGATGTTAACATGGCATGCTTGCTAATATCTTCTGCTTGAACACTTCTCTCCACTAACTCTCATTATTTCTTTCTTTCTCTCTCTCTTATTCCGCTGTTCCTCCCCCCTGTCCAAAAGTTAAGACATGAAACGTCGGACGTCATCACAGAACTCTGGCGTTGGAGGCAGTCCAAGGTCAGTCCATTAGTCCCTGTAAAGCCTGTAAAACGACGTCTCTGCTATCATAATCACACACTGGCCAATGATAAGGACTTTTTAGTCAGAAGAGACTCTTGCAAGTGGTCAGTTTGGTTTGCTTGTGTAAATTATTTAATCATTTCAAACAGTAGGACTTTCTTTCATCCTTGGAATGCAAAAGAAGATGCTTTGCATCCAGGCTTCTCTTTTCTAGTGTCAGTCAGTCTTCATAAATCAAAACTATATGGATTTTCAGATTGTGATGTTTTTCAGATGTTTGCATATGAAAAACAACACATGTCAAATGAAACCAAAGCAGAATGAAACCACACTTCTTGTTTGAGCTGCTCTGCGCAACTGCTTATCAGCTCAGAACAGGTCGACACTAAGTGCTCTGGCCCTGCCTTTTAATCAGACATCACGCTTAAAGGGCAGGGCATATGTGCCGGTGGGTCTGGCTGGTGATGCCTTGCACACAATGGCTGTGTTGCAAGTATACCATGGACCATGGTCGTGGTCTTTCCCCTGACGCAGTGAGAACGAGCTGCGCCGCACTACAGATTTGCTCTCCCGGCCAGCATACAAACAGCAGCCGCGATGGGATGAACTCGATGGCGGCGATGGTGGCTAGGGAAAGGCATCTGTGGATGAACTTGGATGACATTGGGGAGAAAGCTAGCTTTTGTACTTCTGAACTTTTCTCTACAGGCAGCTTTACGCTCTACAGGCAGCAGGCTGAGCTCTGTAGGTCTCTTAACGAGAGTTTTTGTAAGGTTGTACAGTAGACCTCGTTTCTCTGTTAGAAAGTGTTAAGGTGTGTGTTAGGTAGGGTTTTTATAGGAGTAGAAATACAGGGGTTGGACAATGAAACTGAAACACCTGGTTTTACAACACAATAATTTCTTAGTATGGTGAGGGCCTCATTTTGCATCCAAATACAGCACCAATTCATCTTGGGAATGACAGATAGAAGTCCTTCACAGTGACCAGAGGGATTATGAGCCGTTCCTCTTCCAGAACAGTGTCCAGGTCAAACCCTTCTGTCACAAGTCTTGCTGTGTGTGTTGGTGCATAATCATGCTGATACACGGTTTGAGCATCAGGTGCTCATGATCCTCCAGAAGGGTTTGGTAGTCCTCGGCAGTGTCGTGTCCATCAAATACAATCAGGATTGTCATGATATTGGAGCTCAAACCATCACTGATCCACCCGTGCTTCACTCTGAAGATTGGCCGCCAGATACGTAGATGTGAAACCTCCAACATTGGCCAATGTTTCAGTTTCATTGTCCAACCCCTGTAGATCCCTGAAGTTCCCTGTGCTATGCACACCCTTCCGGCCTCCTCTGATTAGAGTTGTCAGGCTTCTATAGTGGGTAGTGCCAATCTGTGGTAGTGAACAGTTTTGCTGTATTATACAAAAAAAAAGTTCTAGTCAGGCCACCATTCATCTGCGATGGCCTATTGGGCGTTTTTCTACTGAGGCCACTGCTCTGTCAATCTCCAGATAAAACATCAGAATCAAGTGGCACTTGTCTGGCCACCTTGATAGCCACCTTATACTACAGCAGTAGTTCTCCTCTTACTTTTGAGAGTCGTTTTGAGATTATAGCTCTGAATTTCATACATATAATATTCATTATCTGGGTTAGGTTTAGTATCAAGGATTTGTTGGTTGTGGTCTGCTAAACATTCTCACTTAGAGCCTCTCAGTATATGAGTGTAGGTTGACCATCAGGAAATGATATTCCTGTAAATCTAGTTTATCCTAGTACTAGTCTCCTCTTACTCAAGAATGGTCTGCCAAGGCCCCCCTTTTGCATTAGGTATAATGCCTTCGCCCTTTACAGCATCGTGTGTGATTGCTGGCAGCAAGGCCTTAAGTTAAAAAAAGTTTTTCTTGCCTCTTGAAAATAAGAATTCAAGTAAATGTTGAATGTCTTTGGCCACTTACTGAGGCCTCCATTCCCTTGGGTTTAGTAGAGAAATATAATATCTGTCTTGTAAAATTGCAAGATAATAGGCCTTGACCCTGCAGGGTCATGCTGATATTGCTCCCCTTTTTAGGTTCATTAATTAGAGCACTTTTCTACCCATAGCTTGTATTTAATCACCCTTCACCACCCATGCTGCTTTACACTGTACACTGCTTTTTGGGAATGTTAAATAAGTATAAGTGGCCCACTAGTGGCTTTGCATACATCCTCGCTATCAAGTAGTTAGGCCTTAACAGGCCTCCTTGAAGGTGGCTCCCCATAAGAGTGTGATGCTTAGCATTGCAAAGGCATTAAATATGATGTTCCTGGCCCCATGGAGCATAGTGTTCCAGAATTTATCTGAGGATCGCTCTGTTTGAATACTCAACTCCTTAAGTCTGGTCGGAAGGTCGAAGGACTCTCACAAGGCCTCACTGTCAGATCAGCCCAAGAGCTGGAAGCACTGTGTAGATCCAGGATCATTTAGAGTTACTCCCCTCGTTTGCAAAGGTTAACAAGCGCTATCCTGAGTTCTACTCTCCAAGATGCCCTGTCTCTATGATCCCGTTTCTTGTGACTCTTGTTTTTTTGTGAGAGACTCTGTTCAGGAAACAGACAAGTTGTTGATAAGACTAGGTCAGTAAATTTGACCAGGTCAGCTTCCTTGGTGGCATGTGGGGTTGACTTTATGTTCACCTCCGAAAGTGACTGGACAGGACTCCTTTTGGAATCCCCTGGCCATATTCCCTTAAAGCAGGTGTGCCCAACCATGCTCCTGCCGATTGACTGTCAAGCACAGTTTATCTCCAACCCTAATCAAACACACCTGAAGAAACCAATTAAGGTCTTCAGGATCACTTGAAAATTAAAGGCAGGTGTGTTTGATTAGGGTGTGCAGGACACTCGATAGGCAGGAGGAGCACCCAACCCGGGCACCCCTGCCTTAAAGGAACCCCTTCCATGGAAGCTGTTGGTTCCAAGCCTTTAAGTGGCCTTCATAGGCCTTCTGTTGTTCGGAGGCCACTTTGAGGCTTATAGCTTGGGCAGTGACTGTAGGGAATAATGTCACTGACAAGCCTGTATGTGACCCGGAGGGCGAGTGTGTTCTTGGCATTTCAGGTTGAAGTCATGCCTCTGGGATGCCTGCTGAACAGTCCCTTCACACGAAATTGGATAACATTTTCACTAGAAGCCCCTTTTATACTTCCGTGTCACACTAGTAGTGACGTCATAGGCTGTCACCAGTCAATATCGATTGCTGTGATTGGATAGTTTTCAGACACCGGTTCAAGTGGAAGGCGTTCCCCAATAGCGCCATCAACGCAGTGTCTCGTTCCCTGTTCTCAGGGAGCAGAGGTTACAGTCATAACCTAGATGTTTTCAAATAGGTTACCTGAACATGTGGTGTTTCTGGGATTGGTTCAGCAAACAGATAGTCCCACCCCAAACTCACGCCATTGGTTGTTTCAGTGTTGCTGGGTTGATGCTCAAACAAATAGACTGATGTTCCAATAGCAAAATTGTTTACACTTTTCAGGTGAACCAACCTACAAATTACTTATAGTTCCCTTTGCACTGGGAGGGAAGAAAGTAGCACACACTTTACTTTTATTAGATGGACTTGCCTGTTCGTTTTCTTGTAAAATGAATACAGAATCTGTGGCAAAACATTCTTGATAATGCAACATGTTAACTGGTTTACAGACTTTCACAAGCTAAAATTAACCAAAGTACTATGGATTGTACTATTCTTTGCATAACCTTGTGTAAATAGCATGGTACATAGTGTACAGTATGGTAATAATTAACTACCAAAGTATCACTGTACCATGGCACTGCCACAGTACTTGATTTGTAAGGGTTGTTTTCTTTGTGACCTAAAACTTTCAGTGAAGGGGAGGTGTGGACACAAGCCCAGCTGTGTGAACAATCCCAGGTGGTCCTTCATCCAGAGTTTGTCACAAGCCACACAATGCTGACCTGAAAGGGGTCAAAAAGGTTTTTGGAATTTAAAAAAATTGTGAAAATCGTGGAAGTGGAGCTGCCCTAAACCAATAATTTAAACGCCCAACTGTATTGAAGGAAACACACAAATCTGTTTTGATCATGATGCTGATCATAATGAGTCACATAACTTTCACATTCTTACCCTTAGGCAATAACTGGACGAAATGATCATGTGTAGGAGTGTATGTTTTCATCATGACTCTGAATATCCTCTTCAACAGTGTTTTATGGTGTTTTTTACACTTTAGCCATGACTGTTCTTTGTATCTGTGGTTTTTCTTGTTTTCATGTCTTGTTCTCTCATATGCTATCATAAGCTATCTGTGAATCACTCGTCTGTGAATGTGAAGGAGACTTAATATAAACTTCCCCTGAGATAGCAAGAGGAAATGAATGAATGCTATCTGATGACTTCATGTACGGGTCATCAATGTGATGTCACACCAGCCCCTTTAACCATTACAAGAAATCTATACAACCCCTTCTAACAAATTAAGTATCACCAGAAACTGCAAATCTGGTTTCTGTTAAGCAGTAAAGGATAGATAGAGTGAAAGATGGATTGAACTTGCATGCAGTGGTAAGAAAGATTGTTTCTCATTAGATGACTGCTGTTATCTGGTCTATTGTGATGTGAAGGCTCAAAACATTAATGTTCTCAGTCCGTTAAATTGTCTTCTTGTGTAAATTGCATAGAAAGTAGATTTGTACAAATGTGAGATGTGCTTGCCTGTGTAGAAGTGTTGTAGGTTAGTATAAGAGTATTCATTTCTTCAAAAAAGACAAAAAATCCTACTGATCGAAAGTTTGTCTCATGTTTCTCCTTCATTGGCGGTTGTTTTATCATACGCCAGGTGGAATAAAGTCTAATCACTTCGAAAAGTAATAGTAAATCTCTTCTCAATCAGCTGTATGATTCAAGGCTTGATATTAACATTGAATTTTATAGATATTTTATACATTTTTCAATAGTTGGCTTATAAAAAGGCATCTGAAATAAGTGTTGTCATAAATATAGATTTTTCGATACATATCAATACTGAAATGTCTGAAACATTCCCACTGATTTTGTGCTCACTACCAAAATGCGGCACATAAAGCTCTCACCTCTCAGTACTGGTTTAAGTTCTTTTTGCTGCTTATATTACACTTAAACAGTCAAATAAACACAAAATAATGAGTATTGGTGAGTATTCATAGCCGGACGTCGTCTTACTCAGATTCTAGACAGAATATGAGTCCAATGCTGCTCCATTGGGCTGTCATTATGGGGCGTGTTTCAACCGAACCAGGAAAGAAAATGCCTCTGCACTCAATTTAATCGACAAATGCCTTGATCGCGGTTCTCTGTTCCTCTTTTAAAGTGAATGCGCTGTCAATTAGAGCCCGACTGATAAAGGATTTTTAAAGGATACCGATACAAATATTTGTTGGTTTTAAAATCCGATATTCCGATATATCGGCCGATACTCTTTTTTTTTTCAGAAACGCGCAAACGCAGAAAACATGAACAGATTTCCCTAACATAGTTATTTGTAGTTATGTATGAGTTTTAACTAAATATGATAATGCATTTTAATGCATGTCGCAACAGAACAGAGGAACCAAAGCTCATTAATGTTAACGTCAGTGGTCTTCCACTGATGATAGTGGCATTAGCTAGCTTTGTGGTTAGCAGGGACGGTGTAGAGGGCCCTCTGGTGGACAAACTATACAACTCCAACACTCATGACATGGTTGAAGCATGTTTCGTCCGTTTTTATTTTATTTTTGAAATATTCATTTATCGGCCATTATAACGGCCTATACCGATAGTTTGGAAAATGCGTGATATTGGCCGATAATATCAGTCTGCTGATATATCGGTCTGGCTCTACTGTTAATATCTTCTCTAACAGTCATGATGGCTGAATCTACACATCTAAATTCTCCAGCAGCAGCCATTCTTCGTTGTAAACTAAATCAACCCAAGCGAGTGTGACGTGGATGATTACTTTAAGGTTGATCATCTGTCCATCATCGGATAAAGCTCGTCCTGACAATTCGATTAGTCTGAACAGCTTTGGTTCCGGCATACTTGCTTCACAACGGATCAAGTCCAGACCAAACTTATCATCCTCAAATGTTGTGGACGAGGCTAAGTTCGGCTGGCATCCAAGCTAGAGTATTCATCTAAACACAGTCAATATGTTTTAAGTGGACGCAAACAGTTTTGAAAGAAACGCACCATTAACAGTATAATAAATCAATGCATCAGGTATTAAAGTGACATCAGCATATACTTGCTGTCAAGTTATAAGATAATCCTAAAAATATCTATTGGAGTTTTTCCCCATGGTATCGATGTCGAAGTTGAGGCTTGTAACTTTGAAAAACCACTAGCCACAGTGGCTGGGGAGCAAAAAAGTTAATGTCAAGCCCTGATACACTGTTATATTTAGCTGTGACTGTCACATGACTTGTTGCTTAAATTTAAAAGATAACACATTTGAAGGTCTGATATAAAGAGTATCACAACACAACACACAGTCATGAACTCAACAGATGCCTTGCAAAAAACCCTGCAGTTTTGAGTTGAAAATTTTCTCTTTTGTTATGTTGATAAGAGAATGTAGCAGAAACCCGCTTGAGCCTAACATCACAGGAAATGATGGTGGGATGAGTACAGGAAGTGGTACAAGAGAGGGTGGGAGTGATGACAGAATGCCAGATGTTTTTTAGGTTATGTGAATGTATGGATGAAAAAGAGGATGGGTAAAGATAAATACTTACACAAGTTTGATTAAAACATTGCAATGCTTTGTATAGACCTTTCATTAGCTTTACCATAAGTACATTTACTTCACCAGCTTATAACTTTTCGACAGCGATGCCATAGAAATCTATAGAGCTACTACAAAAACCAAAGTTCAAACACAAAATTCTAAAGATGCACGCTTGTTTCTCTGGCACAAAAGGTCTATAGGCAGTGGTACTATTAAAATAAAAGGCTTTGAAAATGGCTTTACATATTGTAGGTCATTGTAGTAGTTGCTAGAGAACCAGTCAAGCAATCATATATCCTGCCCTAATTAAACTGGAATAATCCTTGTCAAACTGATGCATGTCAAACTAGACTGCAAATTGCCTCCACATCCTGTTGGGCCATTCCTCCAGCCCGAAAGTTAAGCCGTCTGTCATAGATACTGTTTGAGAGTTTCCTCCTTGAGAGCTGGAGGTGTTCCAGAGGAGAGTCTGATCCAGGATTAGGCTGTAGTCACTCTACAGGACAAACACTGAGGCCTCAGCTGGTCTGGAGTCTGTTTTGAGCTGTTGCTGGTATCAGCAAGTCTGGTACTGCAGATATAGTGGATCCACTGGAGTGACTCGGCTCCAGTGTTGTAATCTAAATGAGTCAGCGTTAAATGAGTCTTATCACCAACGCCTCCTGTGCGTCCTTGGGTGTAGTAGACACACTCTTATGAAGGATAATATAGACAAACAAAGACTGAACTAAACAGTCTCCATTTTCTCGAATGATTAATTACTTCAATTACTTAATATATATTATATTAATATATAGACCATTTCACAAGATGTAAACAACACCGGTCCAGAAGCACTTCCTGTTTCAGTTTGTAACTGTTTTCTTTATTTCACATGTAAAGAAAACATCTTAAAGATGTTTGTTTAACTTTTTGATTCAGTTTTAAATGTTCTGTTGGTTGTATTTTATCCCAGCTTTTATGTAGAGTTAAAAAACTGAAACAGGAAGTGCTTCTGGACCAGTGTTGTTTACATCTTGTGAAATGGTCTATAGGCTATATATTAATTCTACGTGGCATTGATTCAACAAGGTGCTGAAAGCATTCTTTAGAAATGTTGGCCCATATTGATAGGATAGCATCTTGCAGTTGATGGAGATTTGTGGGATGCACATCCAGGGCATGAATCTCCCGTTCCACCACATCCCAAAGATGCTCTATTGGGTTGAGATCTGGTGACTGTGGGGGCCATTTTGGTACAGTGAACTCATTGTCATGTTCAAGAAACCAATTTGAAATGATTCGAGCTTTGTGACATGGTGCATTATCCTGCTGGAAGTAGCCATTGAGGATGGGTACATGGTGGCCATAAAGGGATGGACATGGTCAGAAACAATGCTCAGGTAGGCCGTGGCAAATAAACAATGCCCAATTGCCACTAAGGGGCCTAAAGTGTGCCAAGAAAACATCCCCCACACCATTACACCACCACCACCACCAGCCTGCACAGTTTTAACAAGGCATGATGGATCCATGTTCTCATTCTGTTTACGCCAAATTCTGACTCTACCATCTGAACGTCTCAACAGAAATCGAGACTCATCAGACCAAGCAACATTTTCCAGTCCTCTACTGTCCACTTTTGGTGAGCTCTTGCAAATTGTAGCCTCTTTTTCCTATTTATAGTGGAGATGAGTGGTACCCGGTGGGGTCTTCTGCTGTTGTAGCCCATCCACCTCAAGGTTGTGAGTGTTGTGGCTTCAGAAATGCTTTGCTGAATACCTCGGTTGTAACGAGTGTTTATTTCAGTCAAAGTTGCTCTTCTATGAGCTTGAATCAGTCGGCCCATTCTCCTCTGACCTCTAGCATCAACAAGGCATTTTCACCCACAGGACTGCCGCATACTGGATGTTTTTTCCCTTTTCACACCATTCTTTGTAAACCCTAGAAATGGTTGTGTGTGAAAATCCCAGTAAGTGAGCAGATTGTGAAATACTCAGACCGGCCCGTCTGGCACCAACAACCATGCAAAGCTCAAAATCGCTTAAATCACCTTTCTTTCCCATTCTGACATTCAGTTTGGAGTTCAGGAGATTGTCTTGACCAGTACCACACCACTAAATGCATTAAAGCAACTGCCATGTGATTGGTTCATTAGATAATTGCATTAATGAGAAATTGAACTGGTATTCCCAATAATCCTTTAGGTGAGTTTTGGTTTGTTTCCCACATAAATATGTGTATTCACTTCAACAGTGTATTTTTGTCAAATGGAAGAGAGCAGCCTGAGAATTCTTCAAAATTTCTTAGTTAAGGTATGGTAACATTAGCTAAATTTGGGCAAACTTTTAGAGGCAAAAAATGGTTCATTTATCATCTATAGCTTAGCAATGTATAAAGCACAGCTTACACATACAGGGGTTGGACAATGAAACTGAAACACCTGGTTTTACAACACAATAATTTGTTAGTATGGTGAGGGCCTCATTTTGCATCCAAATACAGCACCAATTCATCTTGGGAATGACAGATAGAAGTGACCAGAGGGATTATGAGCCGTTCCTCTTCCAGGACAGTGTCCAGGTCACTATATGATGCTGGTGGACTCACTCCTCTAAAACACCTCAACAATATTTAGATCTGGTGACTGTGCATGTTCAACGTCACTTTCATCTTCATCAAAGCCTTCTTTCACAAGTCTTGCTGTGTGTGTTGGTGCATGATCATGCTGATAAACGGTTTGAGCATCAGGTGCTCATGATCCTCCAGAAGGGTTTGGTAGTCCTCGGCAGTGTCGTGTCCATCAAATACAATCAGGATTGTCATGATATTGGAGCTCAAACCATCACTGATCCACCTGTGCTTCACTCTGAAGATTGGCCGCCAGGCATACAGATGTGAAACCTCCAACATTGGCCAGTGTTTCAGTTTCATTGTCCAACCCCTGTAGAAGTCACTTTCAAAAGTCAGCTTTCTTAAAATTTGCAGAAAATTTGCATGACTGTCCTGAACATGAGCAGAAGCTGCGTAAGGAACATTTTCGCCTCAGCACAAAACTCTGGCAAAAGAAAGAAGGTCATATTGGTTTGGAACATCATGAAATTGAATAAATCATGGCTGATTTTTTTTTTTTTTTTTTTTTTAATGAACTGACCTCCTTATGTGTGTACACTCTGAAAACTAATGGGTTGTTTCAACCCGTGTTTGGGTAAAATATGGACAAACCCAACCATTGGATTCAGCATTTGGATTTGTCCATATTTGACCAGAATGAGTTGAAACAACCCATCATTTTTAGAGAGTAGGTTATGAGATTTAGATTTATTGTTCCATTCTAGGTTACAAACCTTACATTCAGCTGCTCCTCGGTAGTACTGTCCAACCATTTATCTGACAAACCTTTTTTTCCTCAACAGCAATTGTGACATCATGGCCTCGGGATCTCCAGACGTCACAGATGCTACTGAACCATCAGATGCAGGAGAAGAGTGTTCAGGTAATGTTCAAGTCCTGTTCAGTGCATTATAATCCATGAGAACAAAGAAAATGTCATACATTTTTCCTTACATAAAGATCATACATGATAAATTAAGACACTCTACTCAATGAAGTGATACAAAATGCTAGTTCTCACTGACAGGAAGCCAGAGAAAGCCAACGTTTGCCTCTCCAATATGATCATGCTTTCCGCTCTCCGACATTTGACCTTTCTCTCCAGTTTAGTGTGGGAAGGAGGAAGCTCAGACTGCTAGAGTCAGATCCTGCAGTACAGACAGGGGACCTATGTGGGGATGTGGATTAGCCATTTCCTTGCAAAACAGGGTGCTTGCAAAGCATCCATAATCTCCTATATCGGATTGTGGGTCTCTCTAAGTCTATTAAGTTCAAGAGTTAGTCAATGTCTATAGTGTGTATGGGAGGTGTTAATCTTGTACAGATTTATCACAGGATACTGCTAATTGATCCATGACCAGGGTCACATTAATTAGACTCATGGCCGACACATTACGTGAGTGAAAGGATATGAATATTGTCATATGAATGCAACTACTTTTACATTTTTAGTGTCATCTGAATCTTTTTCTTTTTCACTCTTTTATTTGTTCAATAACTATTCATGTAGGCTTCTTTATTATACACGTTAAAAGTATTTTTATAATTGCTGATCCAAAAATAGAAGCTAGATTTTAGATTTAGACTCAATCTTCTGAAACAGTTCACCAAAAAAGCTCATTCAGATTCATTCTTTGATTAATTCAATATCCCATCTTGTAGGTTACTTTATTTCACCTTTCTGTTATTATATTTCACTTTATGAGTATATTTGTAATTGCTCATCCAAAGTCACATGGTCATACAAATTGTTGTAACATTTATTCTTGCGAGTGATTCAAGTTATCTGAAAAAAGCTCATTCAGATTTGTTTTAGGTTTTTTTTTCATTCAGTAACAATCGCTGTAGTATTTTTTTCACTTTCACAAACTCAGTCAAAAATATGTTCAGTAGGTTCATCTATTCTAATCAATACTATTCTCCTTTAAAATGAACACTATAAGGTTGTTTGCTTACGCTGTAGTCAATCTTTGAAGGTAGAAAAAGCAATCACATCTCTCTGCTACAAGGGAATGGAAAATATGAGTCATAGTAGTGAACAGAACAGTTTGGTTCACTTAAAAGATTAATTTGTTCACGACCGAACCTAGTCAAATAGATGCAGTCCAGATCTTGCGAAAAAGAAAGGTCTAGTATATTAAAAGTTAATTTTGAATTTGATACTAATCGGAATATTATTATATGTGCCGTTATTTTGACAAAGATAAAGTTGATTTATAATCATCTTAACTGTGATGTACTAGCATAAACAATTGTATGATACATCCCTGAAATAAAGCCACGAGGCAAACAATGCACTTTTTTCCCCTTATGCATATACTGAGGCTCTGTTCTTAGAAGGGAATATTTAGCATCCCTTACTGTGTAATCAAATAACCAAGCTTTGAGTGCTTTATAAGAGACAGTGAGATCTCTTTCTCTGTGTGTTGTTTACTGCCTTTAGATGGGCCACAGCTGGAGACTGTAGGCTTTGCCAGTAGAGCTGTATCATGTGAATCTACCCGAGACGAGAGAGAGAGAGAGAGAGAGAGAGAGAGAGAGAGAGAGAGAGAGAGAGAGAGAGAGAGAGAGAGAGAACAGGGAACACCAATACACAAAGCCTTAAAGGGTTAGTTCACCCAAAAATGAAAATTAAGTCATTAATTACTCACCCCCATGCTGTACCAACCCCGTAAGACCTTCGTTCATCTTCGGAACACAAATAAAGATATTTTTGATTGAATCTGAGAGCTGGATCAGTCCTATATAGACTGCCTAAGGGACCGGCTCTTGACGGCCCATAAAGTCATTAAAGAAAAGGTTTAAATATTCCATGTGCCTACAGCGGCTCAATTATAAGTTTATCAAGCGCCGAGACTACTTTTTGTGCGAAAAAAAACATAAATAACGACTTTATTCGACTATTCCATTACTTCCTTATGGGCGCATGCGCGAGAACTGAGACGAGGACGTTCTCATTCGTCTACTTCTTGTTACCGGCTGCTCACCGCTTAGGAGTTTTACCGCCACCTACCGTATAAGATGATGTGCTGATATAGCTGGAAGTGCAAAACTTTCTGTTTACAAGCGGAGGAAGATGCGCGCTGTACACACGCTTTTCAATTTGCGTATTTTCCGCACTAAAAGGTGCACTTAAAAGTATGGAAGTTTGTTTCCGCCAATGAATAAAAAAATATAATAAATAATTGTGACTTTTTATCTCACAATTCTGACTTTTTTTCTCACAATTGCGAGTTTATATCTCACAATTCTGACTTTATTTCTCAGAATTGTGTGTTATAAAGTCAGAATTGCGAGATATAAAGTCAGAATTGCGAGATATAAAGTCGCAATTCTGAGAAAAAAAGACAGAAGTGTGACTTTTTTTCTCACAATTGCGAGTTTACATCTCGCAATTCTGACTTTATAACACATAATTGCGAGTTTATATGTCGAATTTCTGACATCTTTTCTCAGAATTGTGAGATATAAACTCGCAATTGCGACTTATTAGGACAATTCTAAGGGGAAAAAAAGACTAATTTTTCCCCCCTCAGAATACTTTAAATCTCACAATTCTGACTTTATATCATGCATTTCTGACTTTATAACACGCAATTGCGACTTTATATCTCGCAATTCTGACTTTATAACTCGCAATTCTGACTTTATATCTTGCAATTCTGACTTTATAACTCGCAATTCTGACTTCATATCTCGCAATTCTGACTTTATATCACGCAATCCTGACTTTATATCTCGCAATTCTGACTTTATATCACGCAATTCTGACTTTATATCTCGCAATTCTGACTTTATATCACGCAATTCTGACTTTATATCTCGCAATTCTGACTTTATAACTCGCAATTGCGACTTTATATCACGCAATTCGGACTTTTTATCTCGCAATTGTGAGAAAAAAAGTCAGAATTGTGAGATAAAAAGTCGCAATTATTTACTTTATTTTTTTATTCAGTGGCGGAAACAAGCTTCCATATAAAAGCCTTTAATCTTCTCAAAAAACGACAGTGTTCCTTATAATCCGGAGCACCTTATATATGGATCATCATTTTATACGGTAGGGGGCGGTAAAACTCCTAAGCGGTGAGCAGCCGGTAACAAGAAGTAGACGAATGAGAACGTCCTCGTCTCAGTTATCGCGCATGCGCCCATAAGGAAGTAATGGAATAGTGGAATAAAGTCGTTATTTATGTTTTTTTCGCACAAAAAGTAGTCTCGTCGCTTGATAAACTTATAATTGAGCCGCCGTAGGCACGTGGAATATTTAAACCTTTTCTTTAATGACTTTATGGGCTGTCAAGAGCCAGTCCCTTAGGCAGTCTATATAGGACTGATCCAGCTCTCAGATTCAATCAAAAATATCTTTATTTGTGTTCCGAAGATGAACGAAGGTCTTACGGGGTTGGAACAGCATGGGGGTGAGTAATTAATGACTTAATTTTCATTTTTGGGTGAACTAACCCTTTAAATCATAATCTAGACTAGTCCTCAAAGACGTTGAGTTTTAGTGGAGTTGAGTTGAGTTGAGTTAATGCTGTTGCAAAACCTACTTTTCATGACATTTTCAAAAGGTAGGCAGCAACATGTCTAAAATACCTTATTTTGGCCAAATCTCATATATTCTTCATAAAGACAATTGAAAAAAGAGAAAAGAAATGTGGCGAAAATAAACATTGAATTAAATTATTTTACCCATTTTTTTGTGCTACTGCATGTGAGACTATCATTTTATTAGCCATTTAATTTGAATCAGCTGTAATTGAGTCAAAGGCTGATAGGATGAACAGATCTGGCATGTTCAAAGGAGTCAAATGAGGATTTTCTATAGTTATTTTTAAATATCCCCCCACAACAGCACTGAGAATTGTTTGTTCTCAGTAGAAAGAATGACTCACTAATAAAGGTTGCCATCCCAGTATTGTTCACTGTACTTAAAAAAAAAAGCACTGGCTTTTTCATTTGAATGAGAATGACCTTTCAATGTTTGTTTTGGCTTTTATAATCCTTTCTGGGTCTTAACCTTCGGAGTAAAATTAGTTTGTGATCTAATGGTTAAAATAGCAGCTAGATTGTTGCCTTGCTGCCTAATGGCAATGACTTTGCATGCAGTGTTTGTGCACCAATGAACCTCATAAAACTGATTTTAGTTCACGTTTCCAATGCCCTGTTTACACCTGATATTAAAATGAGTTTCTTTCGATCGGATCGCTAGTAGATCGAGACACATTTTCATTTACACCTGGTGTTTTAATCTGTCTCTTTTCTCCACTTTCAACCTCTGTCCTGATTTCTTTAAGGAGAAGGACTATGGGCGGGTAAATGTATGGGTCTTTTCAGATCTTTCGATCTAATGTACAAAAATAAGCTTGCTTGACTGGGTTGTGACTGGGTGTTAGTAATCAGGAATTGTGAGAACATTGTGCTTGCTGCTTGGTACTTTTTCTTCAAACCAAACTTGGGTCTTCAACTGACAAATTTTAAATCCCGTCTGGCTAGAGCGCTTCCCATAATGTTTATGCATTAGGTCAGTAGGCGGAGAGTAGAAGGTCTTTTGTGGCGGTTTGAACTCATTCGACCACATGACCCTTTACACTATGAGAGCTTTGTTAAATGTGTCATCGACTACTTCTGGAAGTGGTTGAAAGTGGACGAGCTCAAAACGTTTTAGACCCTGTTTGGTCGATCGGATCACAAGTGGACGACACTAAATACAGGTGTATTTAGTGTCGTCCACTTGTGATCCGATCGACCAAAGAGCATCTTAATACCAGTAACAAAAAAAGATCACAATGAAGTGAGTTTACACTTAAACAAGACAATCTGTAAATGGTGTCAGAAAAAATAGTTTAAGACTGGAAAAATGTTGCCTGGTCTGATGAGTCTCGATTTGTGTTGAGACATTGAAATGGTAGAGTCAGAATTTGGCATAAACAGAATGAGAACATGGATCCATCATGCCTTGTTACCACTGTGCAGGCTGGTGGTGGTGGTGTAAGGGTGTGCGGGATGTTTTCTTGGCACACTTTAGGCCCCTTGGTGCCAATTGGGTATCGTTTAAATGCCACGGCCTACCTGAGCATTGTTTCTGACCATGTCCATCCCTTTATGGCCACCATGTACCCATCCTCTGATGATGTCATAAAGCTCAAATCATTTCAAATTGGTTTCTTGAACATGACAATGAGTTCACTGTACTAAAATGGCCCAATAGAGCATCTATGGGATATGGTCATACGGGAACTTCAGGAACTGTGCCCTGGTCTTAAACCAGACCCTAATTCGTGCTGATTAGATTGTGTTGGTCATTATCAATATGGAAATGATCAATGTTTAACTTTCCACTCCCATCGGCGCTTTTATAGAATTGCGCTCTCACGCTAATTTGCCCTGTTTAGTAAACCTGGTCCTAAATGTTAAACTACAGGGGATCAGTTGTGTGCTAGACAGTATTGTTGTGTAAAATTATCTAACATTAAACCTTACTGGACCTATTAACATTCAGGACCTAGAGAATATTTAGAAGTATACAATGAAAGTTTGTTAAATAGGTGTCATATAAACACATTTCAATGGATGTTTTGAACCATTTAAGGGTGCTGTCAGATGTACTTTACCACGGTCAGTAGGACTCCTCACTTGCTTGACACTGTTACAAGTGGTATTTGTGTCATAAATTACAATGTGATTGTTTAAACATGCTGTATATATAATTTCCAAGACTGGAGGGCCAGTAAACATGATTGCCTTCCAGTTGAACTCATTTTGTTTAGATAAGTGAACATTGACTAATTGACAGCATGTGTTCAGTGTTTGCTGTATGCAAGCCTCTCAAAATCCAAGATTCTCTTTTAGTGATACTCATATTATGGTATGTACTAAATATGTTTCCGTTTTGTTTGCACTCCAGGGAAAAAGAAGTCCAAATTCCAGACGTTCAAGAATTTTTTTGTGAAGAAAAAGAGGAAGGAAAGTCCTGCTCCAGCGGGTGAGAGTGGCTTGAAGGCCAGTCAGTCGAGTGATGATGTCAACACCTCCGAGCCAACTATAAGCCACGCTAACAGTGACAATGACCGGGGGTGAGGGAATAAAGTTATTTCTATACTTCTCCATTTCTAATGTTTGTATTACTATCTGTTTTCATCACATGTTTTATACAGTAAACATAAATCTATCTATCTTCCATTCAAAGATCCAAGATCAACTTGGGAAACAAAGCCATGTCACATGATAGTGTCTTCGTTTCTGATTCGCCCTTATCAGAGACTAATGAGGGTCTGGGGGCGTCCCAGGACAGCATTCATGGGAAAGTGAAATCTTTACAGGTATTCAGAGGCTGTTATAACTTATTCAATTATGAACTGTATGCATGTCACGATTATTTGTTTAAAGGGGTCATGACATGGATTTTTTTTCTCGTTTACAAAACAATCCGCAGTCAAATTCTCTGAACAAACATATAATCCTGTGACGCGATTAGGGACGCCATTAAAAATAAACTATCCACTTGTGAATCTATAAAGAAATGAGCAAATAAGCTATTCCAACTGGAAACGTCAAGACATCCTTTACACTTCTATCTTGTTGGCAGACTCAAGCGTGTGGAGTAAAGTGAGTGAGCAGATGTATACTGTATCCAGTGTAGACAGCGTCAGTGATTATAATGGGGTTTGTTTGCTTTTGACGCGGCTTGACGCTCATGTTCAGTGTAGGCAAAAGCCATAGGGGGCCTATGGTGTGATAATGTATATCTATTCGTCAATGTCACATCCAAATGTATCTGCCCATGTGACATCACAGATCCCGCAACATCAGAACAAACAGTTTTTTTGAGCTTGATTAAATAAATGCTTTGTTTATAATGAAGAGGATTTAAGCTCTAAATTAAATTGCACTAAATCTTGTACAAAGGCCAAAAGATCAAGGCAAATCTGATTCCTCATGTCATGACCCCTTTAATCGTCTGATCGTATGTTCGATCTAATGAGGGTTTGTGGGTTTACACGTGTGTACTCTTTAGTTTCACAATTTGCTTAATTTGACAATATTGTTTTTTACTTCTGAGTGGCAGGCGTAAGGGAATGTTTTTTTTTTTTGTTTTTTTTTTTAAATAAGATGCATAATACCGTGGAATGGAGACCCTGAACATTAAAGTTGCATGGTGATTAAAAAAAAAAATTAGATGGGAGGAAAACTTTTATAACAATGCTTTTGCGTTCTCTCGCAAATAATTTCTGTTTCCCCAGGAAACTTTGTGTTCACTTGCAAAAACTTTTGAGTTCTTTCTAAACAAATGCAGTTCCTTGGGGGAACACAAAACCTTTGCAAAAGAACACAAATGCATTGACATATGTTTATTTTTCTTGATGGATGTACATTTTCCATCACCATTTCACTTTTCCTCAAAATAGACAATTTGAAGTTAAAAAAGCGGAGAAAAAAAAATTAAAGTCTGCATGAAATGGATGTTGCGATAGTCTTTTCTTCCCTATTGTGTCATATATTTGAGTGAAGCAACTTCTCAAACAAGAACAAATGTAGGGCGGGCTTGATTTTGTCCATGTGGAATTGATTGGATGATTGGATGACTGTGGTTTGCTATTGGCTGATCAGGTTGTATCACTGTCACTCCAGTAGAGAAGAGATGATGCTGCATGAGGGAAGGGAAGTTATTTTGATTAAGGATTGTGAGGACACATGATGTGTAGGGATAAATCTTCTAAACTACATGCTGCAATATTTCATAAAAAATAAGAATTGTCAGTTTAGACTTCAGTTTTGACTTTCAGGCTGTTTGTGTGCTTAGAGAGAGAGTGTATTGGTATATTCACTTTCCTGTCCTCTTTCTTTAATGAGCATCAGTGATGGCAATTTACTGGACTTTGGTATAATTAGCAAGTCTGAGCCTCAAGACACAGAGCCTGAGATTTTCACTGTTGACATTTTGCCACCGGCCCAATCTTGGCAGCAGGGTTATCGTCAATGTCACTGAAAGACGGGATAAAAACAAGACCAAACAAATGTGAGCTATAAAATGTGTTTTAAATGTGTTGTTCAATTTGTCTGTAAACCTTAAGTGTATTAAGCGTAAACATCATCAATAATGTATCAGCACTTGAAATAGCCCACAAAAATGCGCTCGTCTGTGTCTTGGCATTGATTAAATGCTACTTAGCGTAGCCTTCTCAATGCGGTTAGCGTATTACCCGTAGACATTCCGGATAGGCACTTTGTCATGAGCCAGTCATGAGAGTATCTCAGCAATGAAAGTTACCAGTCCATTAAGAAAGGAATCAACATTTCACCCACTGTTTGAAAGAAGCCGATCATCTGTGAATAGCTGAGACTAGGCTGAATGAATTTCTCCGAGGTGTTTGAATGCACTGGCTTTTAGCCTTGATTCAAAATGATTGCTTTCTCTTTTTTTTTTTTTCTCCATGAATCTCCATGAATTCAAAATTGATCATAATTATTTTGTTTGCTTAAAGCGATCGTTTTGTTGTTAACAATTCATCCATGCAAGTCAATCCACACACACAAAAAAATTTGAGCTTCGCAATCTTTAATCAAAATCTGAAAATTCCCCTCCCCTCTGCATTGGAGGACCTTTTCTGATGACTTAGGTTTGACAGTTTGGGTGTCTGCTTAACATCCATAACTACGCCCCTCCAACTGACAGTAGACCTCCAACTGACTGACTGCTGCAGGAAGGGGACTGCTGGCGGTGTTTCAGGCGGCAACAGATTGTAAACTTGCGTTAAGATCTGCCTCCATTTCTGAACGAAACACCTACTTTTCTAGTTCCAATCAGGTACTAGTAGGAAAAAAGCCATGCCCACTATTTTGCCTAATTTAGTATTCCGTTTCTCTCAGAAATACGTCACAACACTGGAGAAAAATCGCTTGCAACTTCAGGTTCACGTGGACTTTAAAGGTACAATATGCAAGATTGTTTGGCCACCAGGGGTCGCTAACCTCTTACAATAACAAAGGCGTATATTAATGAGGTATATTCTGCATTAAGCAGGATTATGGATCTTGTCGTCAATGTGATGGATCTTTTATGGATGAGTGAGTACATTGATGTTTTTAACATGACTGGTATGAACCAGTGCACGATTGCTAGACGTATACCAGCGCCACACGCAACGCAAGTCTTACGGATATAAAGGAATAAGGACATTTAATTCTACCGAACTACACGCTGAATTACTCACACAGGTCAGTTTATTGGAGGAATTAAACTTGAGGTAACGCAGCGCTGCTTCACTCGCTCTAACAGTTTCACTATCACACTAAATGGCATTTGAGTGTGTTGAATGTTAGTTAGGTTGTTTGTTGGCTGTATGAGACTAAGCTAGATTAACATTAGAGAATAACACACAGATCATATTCTAACTTTTCATCATGTTGAACTATATAACATTGATTAGTTTTAAATACATTGATTTGCTCACCTGGTTGCTCAAGTAACATGCAACACTCGCGTCTCGAAGTCGAAGTTAGTCGCGGACGTGGAGCTCTCGGCATCTGGAAAGATGTTGATCTTCGTTTTAGTCCTCTTTTTGTCTCAAAGTGTGCTTGCTATGTTTGAAAAAAACCCTGCTATGAACGCTAACGCTGTTGAGCACGCATAACGGGCTTAACCGACCCAGTTGTCCATGTCTGTCGTCATGGTTACTATTGCAGTACGAGGTCAAACCTGGCGGTAACGGGGTAACGGATATGACGTCATTGACTGGCGACTCCTCACCCCTGCTCACACGCCCCATTTCCTTGGTTAAAAATCACAATTTCCTCACGATTTACAAATAGTTGGAAACATTTGGGATATTGTAAGTAATCAACTAAACAAAATATATAACATTGGCCTAGTGGGTTTTGGATATTTTACTGCAAAAATCCTGCATATTGTACCTTTTAAAGGGCAGTTCAGGAAAAAAAAAAGTTATCAAACACTACTTTTCTAAAGGTTTGGGGTCTGTAAAATTTTTAAATGTTTTTTGTCTCTTATGCTCATCAAGGCTGCATTTATTTGATCAAAAATACAATAAAAACCGTTATAATGTGAAATATTATTACAATTTAAAACAACTGTTTTCTATTTGATTTTTTTTTTAAATGTTATTTATTCATGTGATGCAAAGCTGAATCTTCAGTGTCACATGATCCTTCAGAAATCATTCTAATATGCTGATTTGATGACCAGAAAAATATTTCTTATTATTATCAATGTTGACAACGGTTATGCTTATTCATATTTTTGTGTAAATTGATACATTTGATTTTTTTTTCAGGATAATTTGATAAATAGAAAGTTCCAAAGAGCAGCTCTTATTTGATATAGAAATCTTTTGCAACATTATACACGTCTTTACTGTCTTTGATCAATTTAATGCATCCTTGCTAAATGATAGCATTAATTTCTATAAAAACAATCAAACCAAGGCCAATCTTTTCAACAGTAGTGTCTGATGACAGTAGTCTCATGTCAACACATACTTTACCACATTTACTTTACCCTTAAATTACTATTACATAGTATTGATGGTTGACGTTCTGTCCCATCTGTAGCTGCAGCTGAAGCATGCGATTTGTCTGGGATCGCCTCCATCACTCCTCTGCGGGAGGAAAGGAGAGGACGCGGGGGCTTTTTCTGACGATGATGGTCTTCCCTGCAGCCCAACAGAGTATTCCAGCCTCCACACTGTGTTGACCACACCTCTTCACACGGTACTCGTCGCGGCACTGTTTTCACACTCATGCATTCCTGTAGCACTGATATAGTTTCAATTTGTGAAATGCACGAAATGCCGAAATGTGTCACACAAACAATGAAACAAATGATCAGAAACCTTGTTAAAAATAAATTTCAGTCACTCATTTCTAATTTTGAGATCCTTTAGAAAGAAGGATCATGTTCGACAGACTTTAACACGTTTTAGTCGTATTATTAGTTGTACTGGTATTTTTAAAGGCCCCCTAAAATCCCAATTTAAATTTTTTAGCTTTAAGGTTATGAATAAGCTGGTGTTTTCCAAAACAATGACAATTTGCTTTTAGGAGCTATAAGCACTCACAACTTATAGTCTCTCACTTCTGCCAAAATGGAAGTGAGATTTGTATTATTTTTTTCACTCACGAGTGGTCTGTGGAGTTCACTGATATGCTGATACAAAAACTGCTGCAAAAGATGCTTTCCAACAGGTGTTTTACCATTCGTTATAAAACTGTAGACCTATTTTTCTGAACGCCTCACAACCGTACATTCTTCCGTTGAGAGCTTGAATAATAGACACTCCAGCCCAGTTGGTGGCGATAATGCACCTTTGCCAATTGCAAGCAAACCACTTGTATAGTGTAGCCTACGATACCGCAACTGCATAAGACTACAGAAAGAATACAAACAACCCCATTTCCGTTTCCAGCGGCGGAGTAACACCGTACATCACAGAACATACAATACAAGTCAATGGAGTTGGACAAAAACTATGATAAAACCTGTTGGAAAGCATCATTTGCAGCGATTTTTGTGTGAGCATATCAGTGAACACCCCAGACCACTCTGTTGAGTTTCACGTCTTTGTAAACTAAAGTTTTATGCGTTTTATAAAAAGGATTGTTCCTGTGCACCTATGCTACGTGTTTTTTATGTCTAAAAAACAATCTTAACCAATCTATTTCATCAGAAACGATACTGAAAAAATACCGAACTTGTCCTTTAAGAATGATATGGCTAGAATTTATTCACACCTCTACTATTGAATCCAACGTATCGTCACTGCTCGGGTTCCTGTTTCAGAGGAAATTATGTCCATGCCTCACACAAAGCTGTGCGATCCAAAGCACTTCAGTGGGCCTTTAAATAAAAATATCTATCGTACTTCTTTATTAGCTCCCCCTGAATGACTGGTTTCAATACATGTTCTTTTTTTCACTGGGGACTAAGCTTTGAAAGCAAATTTGCATAGTTTGAATAGCTTTTCCATATGAAAAGAAAGAAATATTGATTTCTTGATGAAAACCACACCTATTATGCTTCTTTTGAAGTTTTGATCGTACCTTTCCTTTAATGTGTAACATTGTTGCTTGTAGATGTAACAAATCTGCAAAGTTACGAAACACAAACTCCACACCAAAGAGAGTGAATCTTTCCAACCTGAAACGCCTCGTTTGTAGCCCTGCCATTATTTCCGTAACTTTGCGATGTCATAAATTTGCATAATGTCACCTACTGGCTGTATTAGTCGCCTTTAAAAAACAGTTCGACCGAGTGATTGATTGATGTCAAGGAGGAGATGCTACAGTATTTTTTCACTGAGAGGACAGAACATTGCATGGACTTCCAATTGCGACGCCTTAGTTAACATAGATGCGTATAAAGCCTCGGGAGCTGAAACGTGATCATGGACATTGCATTTCCAATACACGCTTTAAGCAGTTGACCACTCACAACACACTGGGCCAACTGACCAATCAGAGAAGACTGGGCTTTTCGGAAAAATGGGCTTTAAAGAAACAGGAGTGTTTCAGGCAGTGGAAGAAAAGAGGTACTGCAGCAAACTTGTGTTTATAAACTTCAAATCACGTGAATATATTCTAGCAGAACCCAAAAATCTAATTATGAACTTGTAAATGAGTGTGTTATAGGAGATTTAAGCAATTTATTTGCTGCAAGTACTGTTTGTTTGTTTTTCACAGAGATTTTGAAGCAGTTTTCTCATAACCAGGGTTTACGTTCATCACTGAATCGAACCACATAGAAAGTCAAGTAATGAGACGCACTGTGATGAACGTGTTCTGCGAGCGTGGGTATTTTTGGCTCTGTGAAAAGCGTGTAAGAGCCTCAGACATCACGAGGCATGATTGAAAAGACAGGAAGCTCCCTGCTGAGTTCTGTAACAGGATTAGGTGCCGTGCCGTTCCCCTCGCTGTACCTGAAATCTCTTTCAGAGATGTACACAGTTCCCGTCCTCACCTGCCCTGAACCTCTTTCCTCTTTCATTTAGAAAATCTAGTGTGGTTGGGAGGAATGTTTGATCAGCTGCGACCTAAATATTTTAGTCCTGACTGTCAGACCAGTAAAACTGTATATAGTGTCAGGCAAGCATATTGCTGTGATACTGATTAAATATCAAAGTCATTTTATTAAGGAAAACATGGTTTATGTCAAACATTCAAACAGAAAAATGATTGTAATATGTCTCTATATCATTGCAGTCGGTGGATTTGACCCAGAGTTCCTTGAGCATGGAGGCATCAGACAGTGAAGATGATCAGGTAACACATGCAGCACACATGGATGCACATCATATGCCAAATATAGGAAATGCCTGGATGGTCTGTGAATGACTTTTAGCTTGTATTAAAGGTATAGTTCACCCAAAAATGAAAATTCTGTCATTTATCTGCATGACATTCATTCATCTTCGCAACACAAATGAGACATTCCTGTCCCAAAAAATATGGTAAACGGAAATTCAACCTCACTAACCTCATTGGCTCTCGTGTGTCAAACAAGCACGTTTGAGCATCATATTACCATATTTGATGTGTGCTTTATGTACACTCACCTAAAGGATTATTAGGAACATCATACTAATACTGTGTTTGACCCCCTTTGCCTTCAGAACTTCCTTAATTCTACGTGGCATTGATTCAACAAGGTGCTGAAAGCATTCTTTAGAAATGTTGGCCCATATTGATTGGATAGCATCTGATGGAGATTTGTGGGATGCACATCCAGGGCATGAATCTCCCGTTCCGCCACATCCCAAAGATGCTCTATTGGGTTGAGATCTGGTGACTGTGGGGGCCATTTTAGTACAGTGAACTCATTGACATGGTCAAGAAACAAATTTGAAGTGATTTGAGCTTTGTGACATGATGCATTATCCTGCTGGAAGTAGCCATTGAGGATGGGTACATGGTGGCCATAAAGGGATGGACATGGTCAGATACAATGCTCAGGTAGGCCGTGGCGAATAAACAATGGCCAATTGGCACTAAGGGGCCTAAAGTGTGCCAAGAAAACATCCCGCACACCATTACACCACCACCACCAGCCTGCACAGTTTTAACAAGGCATGATGGATCCATGTTCTCATTCAGTTTTCGCCAAATTCTGACTCTACCATCTGAACGTCTCAACAGAAATCGAGACTCATCAGACCAGGCAACATTTTCCAGTCTTTAACTGTCCAGTTTTGGTGAGCTCTTGCAAATTGTAGCCTCTTTTTCCTATTTGTAGTGTAGATGAGTGGTACCTGTTGGGGTCTTCTGCTGTTGTAGCCCATTCGCCTCAAGGTTGTGCGTGTTGTGGCTTCACAAATGCTTACTGAATACCTCGGTTGTAACGAGTGTTTATTTCAGTCAAAGTTGCTCTTCTATCATCTTGAATCAGTCGGCCCATTCTCCTCTGACCTCTAGCATCAACAAGGCATTTTCGCCCACAGGATGTTTTTCCCTTTTCACACCATTCTTTGTAAACCCTAGAAATGGTTGTGTGTGAAAATCCCAGTAACTGAGCAGATGGTGAAATACTCAGACCGGCCAGTCTGGCACCAACAACCATGCCACGCTCAAAATTGCTTAAATCACCTTTCTTTCCCATTCTGACATTCAGTTTGGAGTTGCATTGAAGCAACTGCCATGTGATTGGTTCATTAGATAATTGCATTAATGAGAAATTGAACTGGTGTTCCTAATAATCCTTTAGGTGAGTGTATGTGTGCTCAACAATTATGAGAGCATGAGACAGTGAGACTGAAATGGATTTCCAGAAATGCAATTTGAATAGGATTTCAAACCACATATGGATGTTGCCTGTGTTTTATGTGCCTTTTTTTGTCATTCTCTTTTTCTAAATGTGATCGGATTTGCACAAACATCGGAATTGGATTGAAAGTCACATAAAGTCTAGACTAGAAGACTAGAAATGGATGGGTCAGATAAGAGAGACATCCAGCAGTTAACACTCACTTTTGTTCAAATCATCTACCCAATCAGCATGAGAGGAGCCGACTCACCTATGATCCTCGATAGTTTTCAGCATCCCACCGGGGAAGTACTCTGGGTTCTGGCCAAAAATACCGAGCCCGGAGCCCTCTCCTCGGACAGCACGCCAAATACACATACTGTTTTACTCCATCTCATTATTTGTAAGTGTGAACTCGAGAATAGCCTGTTGCTCAATTTTCTGAAAAATGGTTTCGAATTATTTGTTTGCGGGTTTCACTAATATTCATCCATTTAAATGGGACTTAGTTTTCCAAGTAATGTTTTGAATCGCTTCTGGTGATTTGAATGGAGTGTGGAATTCAGACTCTTGACATCTTTGGAATGTACCTATAAAGTCCAGCACTGGAGAGAGCCTTACTTACCTTGAGAATGTGCTTATCTGCTGTTGTTTTGGCTAGTTAGGATAGTGTAGAACCAAGTATTGTGTTATCAGTGGTATTTCAGATACTCTGTGTTCAAGTACTTTCACAGTCAAAGGTATATGGCAGGACACTGTCTACTCGTGTCTTGTAGTTACATTTGAATTTCAAATAAATTGACTCGCATCTCACCAGCAACTATCCAAGACTGATCCAAAACAATCTCAAACCACTGAAAAACATGCACTTTTGGATTTGTCTTGTTGCCAGGGCTTAAAATAGCTGTCATGTGTTTGTGTTATGCAATGCTTTGAGCTGGACCAGAGGCTGTTTTGACAATTTGTGTTTTGGGAAATGTAATACTTGTTGGATATTCTTTCTAAATGGGAATACATTTTTGTATGCATTTTACTGTATATATGCAGTATATATGTGTATATATTATATGGTATACTGTATATAAACAGATTGAAAGTTTGTTTTTGAAAACAGTATTTTATGCTCACCAGGGCTGCATGCAAATCTGATTTTTCAGCATCATTACTCCAGTCTTCACTCTTCAGTGTCACATGATCCTTCAGAAATCAATCTAATATGCTGATTTGCATGTTGAAAACCGTTGTGCTCCTTAATATTTTTGTGGATAACAAGAATCTTTGATTAATAGAAAGTTCAAAAGTACTGCAATTATTTAATATAAAGATGTTTTATAACTTTGTTATGTTTTGCATTGATTGTCACCCAGCTCTCTAGATATTATATGAGCATTGGCCATTAAACACCCTTAGTTGATCTCTACTTAAAGTTCACAGCATTGTTGAGTCCTGCCTGTCCATTTCGGGGCTACGAGTGAAGTAGGCGTGTGGTCTGAAAAGCATTCCAGCGGTTCACCCTCGCAGCCTGGCTGTCTGCTGGAAATGGGATATTCCAGCAATCTGGGTCAAAACGGCGGCCAAGCTGGACCTGAGCGCTGCACAAACACACTGCTGCCTCACATTCACACCCATTCCTAACAGTGCACCGTAAACACCACGTTAATGCATGTTTTTCCATCTGCAATAGTGTTCATGAATGTTCATGCCCTTATGAAGAGTATTGATGTTATATTTTACTGCCGGCACTAATGGTTTTATGTTGCCACAGAGTTAATTTGAACATCAGTATGAAAAACCTTCTTTCAATAGGATAATTATAGTTAAATCAAGCCATAAAAACAATTTTGTTACTTGAAATATATATATTTTTTTATATCAGCTAGTTCTTAAAGCACTAGTTCACTTTTAAAAAAACATTTTGCTGATAATTTACTCACCCCCATGTCATCCAAGATGTCCATGTCATTCTTTCTTCAGTCGAAAAGAAATTAATGTTTTTGATGAAAACATTCCAGGATTTTCTCCATATAATGGACTTCAATGGGAACCAAACGGTTCAAGGTCCAAATGAGAGTTTCAGTGCAGCTTCAAAGGGCTTTAAACGACACCAGACGATGAATAAGGGTCTTATCAAGGACCCTTCGAGTCATGACTTGAAAACAGATTCGTTCATTTTGAGTTTGAACAGGAGAGTCACGAACGCTCATCACAGAGCAAGGCAAGCATTTGTGCTTATAAAACTTAAACTTTTTAATTTATTTATTAATTGACCGATCGTTTCGCTTGATAAGACCCTTATTCACCTGACACATTCGTCTGGTGTCGTTTAAAGGGCTTTGAAGCTGCACTGAAACTCTCATTTGGACCTTGAACCATTTGGTTCCCAATGAAGTCCGACTCCATTATATGGAGACAATCCTGGAATGTTTTCATCAAAAACCTTAATTTCTTTTCAAATGAAGAAAGAAAGACATGGACATCTTGAATGAGTAAATTATCAGCAAAAGTTTTTTAAAAAAAAAAGTGAACTACGATGTGCTAAAAATGGAAAAAGTTGTCCCTTTGATTTTCATGTACAGATGACAACATCGTCAAAAAGATTTTCGAAAATGATTAAAAACGCTGTATTATGTTGCCAGGCCAGTAGTTGCCACTTTGTAAAGACTAATACGCATGCACATGATGTCACAAATTCGCGTTTTTGATAATAACGGTATAATTTTCTTGCACATTGAAACCTGTTTTCAAACGTTTGCGCATTATAGGCCCCCAAAACTCCATTGTATAGATGGTTTGAAACATTTCTAATGATACTAAAATAACACTAGTCTTCAAAGGGGGAAAACACACATACAGGGGAATCGCAACAACGCCAATATAACCTACAGTTGTTTCTACTGGAAAAGCTTTTGTTTTTGCGTTTCATTCAGAGAGGAAATAGCTGAGGACAATCATCATAATCCGTCATGATGTGGTGAAGGTGGCGGTGATGTCTGTTTTTATCGTGGTTCGTGCTGTATGCATGAGTGACCTTGGGCTTCTGCTATCATGATGCCTGTCTGGTTTGCTGGCGGTTAAGCGTAGGAAGGAAATACTTTGAATACGACCATCTATTTAAAATCGCAAGCCACATATGAAGGTTTTGGTGGGAAGTGGTTTGAAAAAGAACTTGTAGTTGTAAACAAATCAGTTGTTTCAATGTCTGTCTTCTTTTTCGTATAAAGATGTCTTATGAAGCTTCTTCGAGACCCGCCACCCCTCAGGGGTCCGTCCCCGTGGACTTCAGTCGTCCCGCCAGCTCTGTGTCCTGCTTAGACAGCTCAGCTGCCCGTCACCGCATCGCCGTCAAAGCCAACGCTCGTGCCAAGAGAAAACCTGCCAGCGTAAGATTCTTCACATCAAATATTCATACTCTTCCATTATTTATGTTGGCCCATCATGTCTGTTAGTGATGTTTTAATCTTATATAAGATGTCTATTTTAACATTTGAAAGAATAGTTCATCCAAAATGCTTAATTCTGTCATCAGCTTGTGTTTTGTGGTTGAACTGTGCGTGCTGGTTTATGTTTAGAGGGAAATGCTGGACAGGAGAAGAGACCTGAGAGAGAGAGTGCTGATCAGAGACGCAGAAGACAAACTACGGATGATTGCGAGTTCGGGAAAGGAAGAACGTGAAGGTATGTCGGGCAAATGTTTGGGCAGATTAAGATTTTTCTTAATGCAGGCTCCACCAAGGCTGTATAAATTTATAGGAAAAACAGTAATATTGTCATATATTATTAAAATTTAAAATAACTTTTCAATTTGAATAAATTTTCAAATGTGATTTATTCCTGTGATGCAAAGCTGAATTTAATGCAGCCTTCAGTGTCACATGATCCTTCAGAAATCATTCTAATTTGATGATTTGCTGCTCAAGAAACATTTATTATTATTATCAATGTTGAAAACAAGTGCTGCTTAATATTTCTGTGCAAACTGTGATTCACTACCATTTAAAAGTTTGAGGTAAAAAAAAAAAAAATATATATATATATATATATATATATATATATATTATAATGTCTTTACTGGCAGTAAAGACATTTAAAATGTTGCACAAGATTTCTATTTTTTATTTTTAAAAGCTTTTTTCTTATGAACTTTAAATTCATTCAAGAGTCAACATTGATATTAAGAATCATTATTAATAACTGGGCATCAATAATAATTAAGCCACAAATCAGCATATTAGTATGATTTCTGAAGGATCATGTGACACTGAAGACTGCAGTAATGATGAAAATTCAGATTTACTATCACAGGAATAAATACATTTCAACATTTTTTTATTATGATTCTATGAACTCAACCACCAGTATTTTAGATCCGGTACCCTGTTCAGTTATTATGAACTGCCTTGCATTAATCTCCCCTCATATGACTTTGATTGTGAATTTACATACATACATATGAAGAGCTCTTTTCCAAAACGCTATAAATCCATTTCAATAGTTTTCAGGAAAACTACATTTTTTACCTAGACCCACACATTTTGTGAATATTCAAATTATCCTGTTTAAATGTTTTATTGGTTCAGTCTGAACATTTTGAACAATAATTATTAAATCAAACAACAATATTGTTAATGATAATTTAAAAGTTAATTTTATTTTTTTCCAAAACGCTATAAATCCATCCATTTTTTGTATCATTTTTAGTAAAGTCATTTTTAGTAAAGAGTCAAACCTCAAACAAATAGTACCAATTTCAACATATGCATGAAAAAAAACGAATTATTAAAAATGATCAATATATGATAACGATATTCAAAAAAGGGATGGGCACCCCTCCAGCACATGCACACACACACAGGCTACATAACATGTGAGCAAAGCGGAGCAGCATGACGCTTAAATATAAGTTAAAAAAAATAAATAAAAAAAATAAACATAAAATATACGTTTCACATTTGTTTTTAATAATATTACATTACTTATTTTTATTATTTCATCTATGTTGAGTAGGCTATGAAAAGGGAACCGCATGAGATGAGCAAGATAGGATCAAAATTCAAAAGCTGCCCAATATCGGAAAATATTTGGAGTGCGTCAGACATGATTTTGACCACTTATTAAGTTTTGTTTTGTAGAAAGCTTGTAAATTTCGTTTCATATAAATTGTATCTTCATTTTAATAAATGTTTCATCGACAAATTGACTGGCTTAATACATTAGAAGTAAATATCAGACAATATAATCAGGACACAGAGGCGCGCAGGTGAACCGGAGCGCGTCTCATAATATGAACCGAAACACCGCGATGCTTGCCTCACACAGGCCTGAGAACTAAGCTACAGCAAGCTTTAAATATCTACTTTTAAACAAAATAATTAAAAACTAAAATAAATTGGCAACTCTCTGCGTATGTAGGCTAATTCGAAGTATGCGTTTCTATAGGCCTATGCGCGTTCACTGCGAAGATGGCGAGTAAGCATCATCAACTTTATCTTTGCTGCCGACACTGACAGAAAACACTAGTTTATTAATAAACAATTCAAATGTTTCATGCATAATCATTACTTTTTGCCGGTTCTTTGTGGCAAGCTTTATGCATACGTTGAAATGCGGAATAGGCAATTAAAAACGCTCATATGGTTTCTCTCCCATTTAATTAAATCAATATATGTGATTACTGATAATACAAATGGCTTAAATGATCTACTACTAGTCGACTAGAACACTAGGACTCATTTTGAGGAATAAATGAACATAATAAACCTCTGTTCAGAGTGCCGCCGTGCTGGATTGTGTAGAGCGCTCATTGAATTTGAGGATTTATCGTGTTTAGGCTAAAAACAGGGCTGGCGCTTATCGCGGCTTGGAAAGAAACTGTATCTTGCAGTACATTTTAAACAAGGAAATATAGCGATTCGGCATGAAACGTTGATGGAGCAGTGAAAGGGTTCTGTCCACAGCAAAATGACACGACAAACTCATTTTTTTTAAAAATGGCGTTTATCGCTTTTTGGAAAAGAGCTCTTCATATATACATACATGTTTTTACATTGTACTTATATATTTTAAAAATACCAGCATGTAATTACAGCTGTAACTAATTTATGTAATTACATCTGTAATTACAAAGCTGACCCATCCTTATACTTAAACCCACCCCTAAACCTACCCATACCACTGACACCTGTCGAGGGACCCCCTCGGAAATGAGATGGTTCATTTCAAGGGGCTATCCTTGAAACAAATAAAAAAAATAAAAAATAATAAAAATAAACCCTACCCGTATCCCACCTCAATAGCAGCAAAAGTGTTTTACAATACAACATGAGCACAATAAGTACATTGTACTTATTTTTCAATATAAGTACATAGTAATTAAAGCCACTTAATATTAAGTGGGACCTATCAATGTGTTCTTGTGGGACCTATCATTGTGTTCGGGGCGGCAGTGGCTCAGTGGTTCATGTGGGTTGTCTACGAACTGAAAGGTTGGTGGTTCAATCCTCGGTTCCACCTGACCAAGTGTCGAGGTGTCCATGAGCAAGACACCTAACCCCAGCTGCTCCCGACGAGCTGGATGGCGCCTTGCATGGCTGACACCGCCGTCGGTGTATGAAAGAGTGTGTGAATGGGTGAATGTGTGGCAAACTGTATAGCGCTTTGGTGGCCATTAGGTCTATGAAGGCGCTATATAAATGCAGTCCATTTACCATTTCTTCTGGAACTATTCCTCCAGAATTAAAACAGCTGCCTGTGATGTTTCTGATTTGTCCAATTACAGGCCAGTCTCTAACCTTCCATTCTTGACTAAAGTTTTGGAGCGTGTTGTGGCTTTTCAGTTAAATCATCACCCATCACAGAATAATCTTTTTAAACCTTTTCAATCTGGGTTCAGAATGGGCCAAAGTACTGAGACAGCTCTAGTGAGGGTTGTAAACGATTTACTTATTGCGGCAGATTCAGGTGCATGCTGTATTTTGGTTTTATTTGACCTCAGTGCTGCTTTTGATACTATATGTCACTCTCTTCTGCTAAATAGGAAAATTGGCTGGGTGTTTCTGAAGCAGTATTCAGTTGGTTTGTCCTATTTAACAAATCGTGCCCAGTTTGTAAGCTTGGGTAATTACAAATCTGACACCGTGCCTGTTCGACAGGGAGTTCCTCAGGGCTCAGTGCTGGGTCCAATTTTATTTAACATTTATATGCTTCCACTTGGGCAGATCATCAGGAATCATGGTCTTGGGTATCACTGCTACGCGGATGATACGCAGATTTGCATCACCACTAGTCCGGATGTTCATTGCTCATTAATAGCATTAGTTTAGATTAGTTTATGTATGCAGAATAACTTCCGAATAACTGAACTGATGCAGATTTGTACTCGTAAAGCCGAGCAGATTAGTCTGATTGTTGACTCCAGCTTGGTAACTCCAACTTTACAGGAATCTTGGTGTCATTTTAGATCCACAGCTAACATTTGAAGCGCATATAAAAAAAAAAAAAAACATCACTAAAACGTCCTTCTACCACCTGAGAAACGTTGCTCGATTAAGCCCTTTTAATCTAATTCTCTTTTACTTCATCAGCCTTCATGTGAGCTTAAGACCATGGGGGAAAGAGCCTTTTCATACAAAGCTCCCAAGCTATGGAATATGCTTCCCCCTAGTACCATCAGAAATGGACCAGCACTGAAACACTTTAACGGGCTGATTAATAAACATTTATTTAAGGCGGCTTTTCTCTGATTGTTGCATTGTCATTGTTGTTTTTGTTTATTTTAATGTAGCGCTTTGGGTTTGAGAAAAGCGCATTATAAATAATTAAGAATTAACATATTAAAATAATTAAATAATTAACATTCAAATAGAAAACCGTTATTTTAAATTGTAGTAATATTTCACTGTTTTTACTGTATTCTTGATCAAATAAATGCAGCCTTGGTGAGAATAAGAGAAACTTTTAAAAACACTTTAAAATCTTAGTGACCCCAAACTTTAGAACAGTAGTGTATAGTAATTCAATAATTGTTGTTAATAGTTCAATAATTGTTATTCTGTTGTTCAAGTTGGTCTAGATTTGGTTAATGATTCAGACCACGAGTCCTGTGCTTCTGGACTCGAGGAAGAGGAAGTGACTGATTCCAGCCAGTGTCACAAAATCTCTCCAACATCCTCCATCTCAGCAGAGAGCGTCTCTGAAGGAGAGGAACATGTCCCTGCCGAGGATCACGTCCCCAAGTCTGAGCTCCCAGAGTCCTCTTGGGAGAGTCCAGTAACACTTGATCTGCAGGCGGATGACTTCCTGTTGGACACAGGATGTGAGGTCGTTCCTGAGGAGCAGGGGTCATTGCTGGAGGAAGTGTTGAGCTCCCTAAAGAGTCCTCTTGTGTCAGGACTAGCACTGGAGCATGAGAACATGGTTCTTCAGAGTGAGGTACAACACATTCAGTAACATTTTTCAAGATTGCATTTGTATTAATGTTGGATAAATATGATTTTGAAAAAACATCACTGTAACAGTGATACAATCTCAACATCTTAAATACATGAGTGTACATATCTTTATCATCATTTTCAAAATAAATTAAGGAAAATATATATACATTTTTTTTTTCTTCAAAAATTGAAGTGATGTACTCATAAATCTCATTAACAGTCATGACGGTCTATGTGGGGTCGTCTCTATGATATCATTTCCTTATTTATGTTATTTTTTGTTCTGCCACATCACTTTCCAAATGTTATTTTAACTCCCTGAAGTTTCATTTTTTTAATAAAACAATGTTTATTTATTATACATTTGAATTCAATATTAATAATAAAATAGAATAATATATTGTATAAAATAATGTAGTATTTTAATAAAGTAATAATAAAATATTATGCCAAACTGCTCAATAAGAAATTCACATTTTTATTTAGGTGGTTGTAGTGTTATAATTATCTAAAAGTAAAACATTTCTGTTAAATTAAATGAATCTGAAATAAAATAAAATATTATTTTTAGTTGGAAAAACTCTACGAAAAAGTTTAAGTTCGAACTTCGAACACTAAAATTATTAACTGAAGAGTTCAGATGCAAAAGCCTCTAAATGCCATTTGAAATTTTCTTCTTTAATGATGATTTTTATCAAACTTGTATATTTAAGTTCAGTAATTTCACTTAAATGGCAATGAGAATTACCTATTAATTGTTATTTAAGTGAAATTACTGAACTTAAATATACAAGTTTGATAAAAATCATCATTAAAGAAGAAAATTTCAAATGGCATTTAGAGGCTTTTGCATCTGAACTCTTCAACTGGAAATAAATTTAAATTAAAATATTTTTCAACCTAAATAGCAATATTACAAAAAAATAAATAAATAAAATAAAAAAAACAAATAAAATGACAAAGGCACATAATGAAATTACAAAAAAAATAAACTACAATCAACATGAAAAATATAAAAAATAAATGCTAATTCAAAATATTGATTAAAATATGAAAACTAAACAACAAAGCACTGGGCAGGTGTTTCATCCTGACATTTTTCTTTTTACTTTATTCCCCCAAAAATATGAAAATTGTATGTTAGTTATGTATGAATTTTTTTTTTTTTTTTTTTGATGCATAACGCCATTGACCCACAAATTAATTTATACTCGTGAATTGTTTCTTGGTTTTGTAGGTGAAAGACATAAACAGTGGGAGGAGTGTGGTTTCTCAGCTTGAAGAAGATCTTCTCGATCCCTCAAACCCTATAGCTCCCCCAGAGGAACCGGCTCCTTTGCCTGACTCGCTCCCGGAGTCACCCGTGGATTCAGAAGAGATCTTAGAGGAGACCACAGAAGAAGAGGAGCTGCTAGAAGACTCAGAGTCCGCTGATGAAAGCCCCCGAGTGCCTGAAGCTGATGCTGACAAACAAGTGGACACGGCCAAAGAGGACCAAGAGTTCTTTCAATCGCCAAAAGCTTTCGCGGTAAATGTGCAAGAAAGAGACGAAGATGAGGTACATGAAGATGTTGTTGAAGAAGAAGCTGAACTGGAGAGAGAAACCAGAGACAGTGGAGATGATGAGGTAGAACCTGAGAAAACCGAGAGCTCTGCGAATGATCAACCTCAAGGAGCTGGAGGTCAGAGACGAGATGAGACTTCAGTTGACCACAGAGAATCGGTGGAAGTCAATTTTGAGAACGTTTCTGAATCTGATCAGACAGTCAGAGATGATATCTGGAGCTCGACAGAGACCACAGAAGACTCTGAGGTCCTTCTTTCAGCGATGTCTCCTGCGCTCGAGAGTCCAATTCTCCACTTTCAGTTCTCCAATGCTTTAACGTGTCCTCTGGAGCAGGAGGAAGAGTCCAGTGAGCCAGACGTGTCTACAGAGCCTCAGAAAGAGTCTTCAGAAAAACCTGAGGCTGTTTCCGAGCATCAAGATCAGCCAGTTCTTGAGTCGCCTACAGGAGAACAAAGGAGCAGCGCTAATGTTCGACCTCGCTTCACCATCGCCCCTGCGTGGCAAAGGTCACAGTTTTCTGGAGGAACCCAAGAGCAAAGCGTCTCGCTGCCGGAGACTCCAGAGGCTAATGCTTCAACTCCTCAGACATATGAACTCTTTACTCCCGCAAAAGAGGAACGACCCGTGCCGGATGGAAGTCGAAGTTCCCCATCGCTTCCCATGCAGAGAGAGACGACCCATGTTCACGAAGAGACGAGCCCAGAGAACCCGTTTGGCGTGCGCTTGAGAAAGACTCCCATCCTGCACCGTTACGGTTTAGATGGAGAATCACCTCGGACACACACCGAGGCTTCAGGGGCGCAGGAGACACCCGATCAGGACCAGAACGCCAGAAAGCCCGTCTTGCCAAACAAGGCTGATCCGATAGTTGACGCTGTGATGTCGGCCAGGAAAATCCCAGGTACCTCCATGCTTAAATAGCTGAATGTGTGCAAAAAAAAAATGCAGTAAAGAGATTTAAATCTTCCAAATATGATACATTTACTAATAAATTTCATCCAAGATGTCCATGTCATTCTTTCTTCAGTCGAAAATAAATTAAGGTTTTTGATCAGAACATTCCAGGATTTTTCTCCATATAATGGACTTCAATGGGAACCAAAAGGTTCAAGGTCCAAAAGACAGTTTCAGTGCAAACTGCGATTCCACGACAATTCCAGACGATGAATAAGGGTCTTATCAAGCAAAATGATCGTTCATTTAAAAAAAAAAATGCTCTGTACTGTGATGCACGCTCATGACTCTCCTGTTCAAACTCGTCAATCAAAATGAACGAATCTTTTTCCGAGTCAATTCGTTCGTTTTGTTTGTTGAATGAACCAAATGAACCACTCTTCGTTCATTTTGATGAATGAGTTCGAACAGGAGAGTCACTAACATGCAGAACAGAGCAAGGCGAGCATTTGAGCTTATAAAACTTAAACTTTGTTTTTTGTTTTTTTTTTTTAACTGAGCGATCTTTTCGCTTGATAAGACCCTTATTCATCGTCTGGAATCGTTTAACGCCCTTTGAACTGTTTTCAGTTTACACTGAAACTGTCTTTTGGACCTTGAACCGTTTGGTTCCCATTGAAGTTCATTATATGGAGAAAAATGCTGGAATGTTTTCATCAAAAACCTTAATTTCTTTTCGACTGAAGAAAGAAAGACATGGACATCTTGGATGACATGGGGGTGAGTAAATTATCAGCAAAAGTTTTTTTTCAAAAGTGAACTACTCCATTAAATGAAATACTTTTTCTAATAATTTATAAGATCTGGTCATTAAAAAAATAATTAAAATCTTAATGTTACTTCTTTACTGTAAATAAATTAAATAAATAAAAATATATATATTAATTTTTTACAACTTAAGTAAATGTATCATTTAGATGTTTGTACTGAAAATCTAAAAATAATTATAATGATTACATTTAATTGATATGTATTCAATAATGATATAAATTGCAATGTAAAATAGGATGATTGCAAAGTCTATAATGCTGATTTTTTTGTTAATTCAGTTCCGAAAAGGTTTGTGTTGCTTTGGTGTTTATTTGCAGGCACCAATTTAAATAATCAACAACAACTTAACAGCATTTGCAATACATTTAACTTGCATAACTTGACATAAATAAAGAAGAAAATGAAGAATATTGGAAATAATACAGGGCAGGACTTTATTGCATTAATCTTTGGTTAATCTTTGGTTCTTCAAAAATTGGTTATTATTGTTTAGCATTATTTTTCTCTTCCGTTTTATGTCATAAAATAATATGATGGTTCATATTTTCTGTTGTTTTCAGATGCGGTGGGCAGGATATCTGCCAGTAGTGCTGAGTCTCCGAGCTGGATCTCCGTGGCCAGACAGAAGCAGAAGAACTTCATGGAGACCTCAGCTGAGAAACTTCCCTCACAGGTGTGTTTCATATAATCAACACAAATGTGTCATGTACAGTCTTGCCCGGTTCTCAGGGAGGTGCTTGAAAACTGTCTTAGCATCATGAAACAACAGGACGATCAGATTCGCACACGCAAAAACATCCTGCTCTGTATTTTCCCAAGATGCAACATGCAAAGATGACTGTGTTCAGTGATGTTTTAATGAAGTGAATCAAGCTCTGTTTTAAAACCGAGTGAGGTTTCATTTCAGTTAATGACCCATTTTCTCTGGTAATTCATATTTTCAGATCCCAATGTAATCAGTAGGTTTTGTATTGAACATTCCTTTCAAAGTTTCATGTACATTATCCTTCATGGCTCTTTTTTTCATTTCTGAAATACTGTTTATTTTCACTTATATTTCATATGTGGATATGTGGACTTGTTTTCAGGGGGAAGACAAAAGACCGGATTCACCGAGCAGTTTATCAGATCCAGTCACCAAAGAGCAACCAGCACAGCCGTGTTCACCTTTACAAGGTAATAATCTCTCCATTAGTATCAGCAAAGCTTCTCTGGATTTAGGTTTGTTCTGTTGGGTCTGAAATGTGCAGCGACCTGCAAAGTTACAAAATATGGTTTTAATCTCTTAATAGCATGAGGCTGTGGTGTAAGCTTCGGGTGAAAAGGCAAATGATATCGATACATGTCTGCCCCCTCGTGGATATTTATTGTAACTGTCAAAAATCAGTCGAAATTAACTTAAATTAAGCCTGACAATAGTCCGGAAATTTTTTTTATTATATATTTATATAATTTTAACTCATTTATAAAGTTTTATTATATATTTATCAATATATTTCTTATAAAAACAGCTTATATATATATATATATATATATATATATAACAAACTAAGCATAAAAGTTTTATTACCTATAAAGTTTGATATAATGAGAATATGCAATTTGGCCCAGAATTTGTTTCAGGTATTATTTATTTAATCAAAAACTATGACGCAATTCTGATAGCTTGTAATGTAACTCAATGAGATATATAGCAGACTACTTACATAAAATGCATATAAATACAATTTCTCACATTATGGCTCAATCCCAATTCACCCCTTGGCCCTTAAAACACGGTTACAAGGGCCAAGGGGTTGAAATATTCCCCTACGAAATGGAACAACCCTTCATGAACCCGATACGTTATCAGCCGTCGGCGATGGCTCTGCCGTTACAGAGTTTTTTACAGGATTTCTCCATGACAACGACTGACAATCAGCGCAGCTGCTCTTAACTTTGAATAAACATGATGATTATAACATCCCTTCCTCGAAATGTATGTCTTTTCTGATCGGAAAGGTAATTTATTATACAATTTCTTAATTTAAATGACTATAATATTATTATAAGAGTAAATAAAGTACATGGTGGTGTCACCTGGCACGAAATTTAAAGGGATACTCCACTTTTTTGGAAATAGGCTCATTTTACAACTCGCTCAGAGTTAAACAGTTGAGTTTTACCATTTTCGAATCCGTTCAGCCGATGTTCTGATATTTAGAAGAATATCAGTAACCAGACAGTTTTTGGTCCCGTTGACTTCTATAGTATATCGTTTTTCCTACTATGTAAGTCAACGGGACCAGAAACTGTCTAGTTACTGATATTCTTCTAAACGTCAGAAATTCGGCTGAACGGATTCGAAAATGGTAAAACTCAACTGTTTAACTCTGAGCGAGTTGTAAAATGAGCCTATTTCCAAAAAAGTGGAGTATCCCTTTAAATTTCGGATTCGAAAACGGTAAAACCCAAAACTGTTTAAAGGTACAATATGCAAGATTGTTTGGCCACCAGGGGTCGCTAACCTCTTACAATAACAAAGGCGTATATTAATGACGTATATTCCGCATTAAGCGGAATTATGGATATTGTCGTCAAGCTGATGGATCTTTTATGGATGAGTGAGTACATTGATGTTTTTAACATGACTGGTATGAAGCAGGGCGCGATTGCTAGACGTATACCAGCGCCACACGCAACGCGAGTCCCGCGGATATAAAGGAATAAGGACATTTCATTCTACCGAACTACACGTTGAATTAACGTTACTCACACAGGTCAGTTTATTAGAGGAATTAATCTTGAGGTAACGCAGCGCTGCTTCACTCGCTCTAACAGTTTCACTATCACACTAAACGGCATTTGAGTGTGTTGAATGTTGTTAGTTAGGTTGTTTGTTGGCTGTTCGAGACTAAGCTAGATTAACATTAGAGAATAACACACAGATCATATTCTAACTCTTCATCATGTTGAACTATATAACATTGATTAGTTTTATATACATTGATTTTCTCACCTGATTGCTCAAGTAACATGCAACACTCGCGTCTCTAAGTCGAAGTTAGTCACGGACGTGGAGCTCTCGGCATCTGGAAAGATGTTGATCTTTGTTTTAGTCCTCTTCGGAAACCGGGGTAACGCGGATATGACGTCATTGACTGGCGACACCTAACCCCTGCTCACACACCCTGTTTCCTTGGTTAAAAATCGCAATTTTCTCACAATTTACAAATAGTTGGAAACATTTGGGATATTGTAAGTAATCAACTAAACAAAATATCTAACATTGGCCTAGTGGGTTTTGGATATTTTACTGCAAAAATCCTGCATATTGTACCTTTAACTCTGAGGGAGTTGTAAAATGAGCCTATTTCCAAAAAAAAGTGTAGTATCCCTTTAAATGTTTAGCTGTTTGCAAAGCCATCTCACCGGTGATTTGCGATGTATTCTGTGAACTTTCTCATAGCCCTCTGTTTGGAGTGTGCATCTGAAAAATCTCTGTTTCGAGGGCTATGTAGCCCTACCCCTTCGCCCTACCTCTCGAAATCTTAACAAGAATCGGGACTCCCTCCCTAGTATAATAAATGCTGTATAAAGGAAGAGGAGTATGAACTGTTTTGCATTGTTTTTGAATGAACAGTGTGCTGCTCCCTGGAGCTCTCCAACACGTCCATGCTAGAGAAGGAGAGCAAGAGGAGCGCTGACCCGTCCGCTGCGCCTCTGGCCCAGGACGAGCCCCCCTGGTTGGCTCTCGCCAAGAAGAAGGCCAAAGCCTGGAGTGAAATGCCACAGATTGTCCAGTGAAAACTCAGCTGGCGTATGGACTTCAGAAGCATTCACAGGATAAACACTTTACTGACTTTCTCATCTATATGTGCACATACATGTGGGCAGTAATAGGAAACATATACAGCCTAATTTTGCTTAATCAGCCCGGTGTCGTTTATTTTTTGACATCATAAAGAATACACTCTAAAAAATGCTGGGTTGTTTTAACCCAACTTTGGGTCAAATATGGACTAACCCAGCCGTTGGGTTAAATTTTTACATTACATTTTTAACCCAACATTTCGGGTTTGTCCATATTTGACCCAAAATTGGGTTAAAACAACCCAGCATTTTTTAGAGTGTATAGATACACTGTAGACTGGGGCTTATGGGTAATACATTGTATTTGTATTATGTCTTTTTTTTTTTTTTTAAACGGACTGAGTTGGTCATTCAGATGGAGTGCTTCAAACTGAGGAATGAGTTTTGCTTCCTAAAAACCATGTTTGAAACTGATGATCCGCCAAAGCGGTGTTTTTATTTAGGACCGTGTGAATGAACACCTTCACCGTTCTTTACTAAGTAACTTTGCTATGTTATGATGTAGCCTTTAACGTTAGTAACACAGTTATCGTGAGTGGAGCGGAAGGTGTCTTTGTATTTATTTATCTCACTCTTGTATGTTTTATGTATTTTTGTATTTACGTGCACAGTTTTGTGACTTGTACATAAAATGTGAACTACAAAAAAAAAGTCGTTTATTTGATACGTCCAAAGATACTGATATCAGATTTTTTATCTATCTATCTATCTATCTATCTATCTATCTATCTATCTATCTATCTATCTATCTATCTATCTATCTATCTATCTATCTATCTATCTATCTATCTATCTATCTAGTGTTTCGGCATACATGACTCTGCATCTAATCTGTTTGTCTGTCTAATTGGTTATCATAAACATCTATGATCATAAATATATTACATTTATTACGTCACAACAGTCTTAAATAAATCAAGCTGCCCTTTAAATGTGACAGTGGCGCCATCTACTGGATACTTTCTATGAAAAAAAACAACAGGAAAGTAGATACTGTAGCGTAACATGCTTGTATATCAAATACTGCAATTAATGACTTCATGAGTCATTGTGTGTTTTAATATATTGTTAATTTAGTAGAACTAATTATTATTTATATAAAAAATAAGACTAGACAAACACGGCGTCTCAAGTGACACAGCAGCGCTGATAAAAAGTACGGATTGAAAGTTTAAAATGCTCAAGGAAAATGATATAATAATTTTAGTGCTGAAAACATAGCAGTATTTATAGTTGCCAAACGGTAGCGTATCTTGATAGTTAATGTGATTCTTTCCACCTGTGTGAGCTTGAGGAGAACTGATCAAAAACACCTCAGCACCAGACGGTTCAATGACAACATGTTTCAGAAAGGTTAGTTACTGATTATGTCTAGCAGCATTTGTCCATTTATACACTGTAAACCATTATGACCAATAACTTATGAAAACATGTATTTTTACATTGCTTTAACGATGCTCATCAAAATTTTCAAAAAGGAAGTAGCAATCATCAAAAAGCAATTTTCTACTTTTTTTTTATTCAACTCAGGTTAATCTAAGTTGAAATGACAAACATCAAGTTGATTGTACGAAAAATTTTAAAGCAGTAACTTATTTACAGTGTATATTTAATGAAATTAATAGGTGTTTGTTAAGCATTGTGTGCATGCATTCAAATATGTTTTGAGGATGCTGCTATCGTTTGCATATAGTGGGAAGTAATGAGCCAACCCACAGCCAAAGGCAAATTATCCAGATTTATTCAGGCATGATAGTTATATGCAAATCTAATACATTTTATCCATATTGTCTCAAATAAGGCCAGTACATTCCTAATACGTTTCCCTAATCAGTGTCTTCATTGTGTTGATTTCGTATTGTTGTACAGTTGAACTGAACATTAAAATGTTCATGCAATGACAGTATTAGAGCAACAGGCAACATTCAAGAATAGCTTTAATCATACCACATGAAATTCACAGAGCTGTCTGATGGAGTTTTGTCTTCTTGCTTTACAGAGAAAATAAAGCTATTCCTTTTCTGGTCCAGTGAATTATGCAATATATTCAAAGCAGGATAAATCAGACATAAATACTCTTAAGGCTGCTTGAAAGTTACATGAAACACTCAGAATGTCATCCCTGAGTCCTCATCCTTCTGTTGTCGTGAGTCCGTATCCGTATACTTGTTTTGATCTGCTCATCACTCTCTTTTCTTCTTTTCCATGCCTTTGACTCGACCCTCCAGACTGCTGATTCGGGTTTCCAGACTCCCTCCTCCTACTCCGCCGCTCGTAGCGACTCCAAACACAGCGCAGACGAGCACTAGCAGGGTGAGTCTCATTGTGGTGACCTCAGGGGGGGCGAGGGGGTCACTGACGATCCGCACAAACAGCCACAGCACTGCAGTTGCTTTAATCAGCCAGAACACTCTCCGCACAAGCGCCACAGTGACCCGCAGCAGGAAGGACAGCAGCCAGTAACCAATCAGAGCCAGCACAGCACACTTGGTCACAGCAGACACTCCCTCGGAGGTGAAATGAGGGATAGATATTGTCTCTTTAAAAAATACATACACAGAGAAAGAAAAAAATGTTAGTTAGATGTTGCATTTATGAAGAAAATTGGTGTGATTTCTCAGCACCATATTGTCAGAATTGTCTTTATTATTGTGTGTGTTGCTAATTTTCCCCAGTATCCCATTTCATACAGCAGGGATTCCCAAACTTTTCTACATTTACATTGGTTGCTATTTGGTTGATGCTGTGGGTGCTTAGCTCTCCTCAAATAAGACGTATCTATATAGCGTGGGATGAGTCAGGGACCGTTTTTTCTCTTAAAAATGTGAAGTCGCACATTAGTATTCAACTACAGAGCCCACGGCGCTGATGAATAGAAAACAAAGCAGAGCCTCAATACGCTTTTAAAGGGTAACTAAACCCCTTGTCAGAGCCTGACTCCAACCACTGGCAATATTTGAAAATGCTGAAAAAGTGGGCTGACCCCAGTGGAGATAGAGGGGACGAAATAGATGCTAAAACACACAAGCGATCACTTCTGGCGTAACATTGAACTGATTCAGTTCGCTTCAGTTGGACATTGCACAACTGATTCAGATCACTTGGACGTCACTTATATAAAAACGATATAAATACTGTTCGTTTTCTCACAAAAAATGCTCGTTTTGTGTCTTAGGCCATCAATGTGTACTTACATTTACGAGTCATTAAATCATGTTTAATTTTGACTTCTCTGTGCTGATAGACAACAACGGTTTGACTGAAAAATGTCAAAATTGAAAATACTGTGGAAACAAAGACATCTACATCTTGGATGCCCTTGAGGTAAGCTAAAACATGTCAAAAATTAATATTCAAATTCAAAGTGAACTATCCCTTTAAGCTTTGTATCTTTAGAAGAAACCCAGTCATATTTTTGAATGGTTATGGTTTATTCACTTTTTTCCCCTGAGATGGGAGAAATAAGGATTTAAGTGTTTTACTTCCTGTTTATTATGACGTAAAAATCATCATTTTGCGTCATAATAACCAGGAAGTCACATTTCATTGGAAAGTGTAGAGACTACAAACATTGGCTCATTATTATTCAAGAGTGTGGGACCCACTCACAGGCCTATTACAGATCAGTGGGTGGTGGAGCTCTCCACAAGCGCTGTGGAGATAGGAAGTATGACAAAGACGGAAAAAAACTATACATGATATGGTAGTGGATTTTGAAATTCTGCTGCTCGAATCCGATGTTCGGGACTATCTTTACGAGCCGCAATATAGTGAAGGTATCATGCAGTAATTCACCATATAGAAAGAAATACAAACGAGGAGTAATTCACTAATGAGGGTTCGTTGTTGTGGGAAGGAGGAGGCGGGCGAACATTTAAGCATTTTAATAGTAAAATTAACAAATACAAAGCAAAAGTATAAGCCAGCAGCCCCTCATTGACAACTGCTGTCCACTAGGGTTTGAACGATTTTTTGAAGTCAACTGTTATGACATCAAAGTCGACTAGTCGCTGACGTCATTCATAAAAACACAAGAGATGTGACAGATTTGCAACATGCCACAATTTGCAATTAATTAACAGAAAATTATACAGATGCTGACAGCTCATAATGGGGCCATTTACACCTGGACACTTCATGCGTTTTTACTGACCGATTTGTCAAAACGATTCCATTTACACCTGGTCACATAAATATGTTTTCGCATCCGATCTTCAAACAACGCGCTATATGTAGATTTAACGGAGTTCACCTCACCGAAAGCAACAGTAATGAGCTGCATTTTATTGATCATAATTTCACAATCAAAGACCGCAATAAGAGAGACAGCACTGGCAGTGGCGTAACTTTGTTTTAAAAAGTGGGTGGGACATGTGTATAAATAAATGAATCACGTGACACGTGAATAAAAACATAAATCCGACTTTAAAACTTGTCCAGTGGAATAGCCTATACAGAAAGTCCTGTAAAATTAAACGAATAAATTGACCTAATAATATGAATAAAAATTATAAAAACAAAAATATCCATAAAAGTTTTAAAAGTAAATTAACTATTAAGCCAGAATTTTGATAACTGATTTTTTGCAGAACACACGATTAAAATTTAAATTGGCTTATATCCATTGTACACACAAACTGCTGTACAATTAAACGAATGAATGTGCATAATAATATAAATAAAGATAAAAAAATAAGTGTATAAACAAAAATGTACAAAAAAATTATAATAAAGGCCTACATAAACATTTTAAAAGTAAATTAAAAAAATTAAAAAATTAACTATTAGGCCAACATTTTGATAACTAAACGTTTGCACAGCGCTCACAAATAAAATAAAATTATGCTTTTATCAATTGTACAAAAAAATGCGGTAAAATCAATCGAATCAATGGGCCTAATTATATATAAATTAAACTTAAAAAAAAAAAGAAAGAAAGAAAGAAAATGAATTGCTTTCCTTACAGTTCTTTTGAGTTCACCTTCAAGAACACAAGTTTGGACAATGTCTGAGGCTTCAGACTCATGCGGTTGTTGCGGAGATAACCGTCTCTGCCCTTGCAGACCGGCTTGGGATGCTGAACACAATGCGAGCTTCTTTAGCCAGGCGGGGAAAAGAAATGGAGTCAGACTCGTGGTGTGAGCGGAGCGAAATTGGAGCGGGAAATAGGGCGACGCTCAGTCCTTTAAAAAAAATGCCCCTTTGCGCTCTGTCCAAGATCCGCCCGCTCGCGCTCCACTCCGCTCACATGCTCTGAGTCTGCACCGGAATGAACAAATAGTCTCCGAAACGGATTGAAGCGCGCATGTGAAGATGCGAAGACTGTGTGTGTGAACCACGAGATACACTGTAACCGCGCTACCGATCGCAGGCGGCAAAGAGCACTTTGATCACTTGATTTAAAAAACAACGTATTTCAGGGCTAGATCGCTTCTTTTATTTTACAAACGAACTAAATTAATGGTCTGTCAGTTGGAGATGTTTTATTTATTTCTACTGTTAGATCCGTGCCGCGAGAGCTTTTAAAAGTGGTGGGGACAATATCGACCCTGGCAAAAAGTGGTGGGGACATGTCCCACCCGTCCCACCCGCAAATTACGCCCCTGAGCACTGGTAAGATTTTGTTTCTTTACTTTTAACGAAGATGATTGTGTGTTAAGCGTCTGTGACTTACTTTCACTTTGATTTACGATAGTTTGCACGTTGGCTTTATTAGATGCTCAGCTGCGGTGCGTGTTATAGCTTCGTCATACAAGTTAATCAATATAATAGCACAGGCTGCTCTCACACGTTTTATTTCAGCATTTTTGGGAGAAGTCCAATTTACATGCGGTTTCAACAACCAGATGCCTTTACATGAGTCCACTTTCGTCTGTAAAGCGGCCCAGACTTCCTCGTGAAGTGGTTTGAGCGATCGGATTTAAATATCCGTCTCCAATGCGTTTCGGAGGGCATTTAGCTTACACCTGGTCTTTTCACGATCGGATAGCAATCAGATCACAGAAACACGTGAAGTGGCCAGATGTAGCTAAACAGCCCGCTGTTTACATTATCATTTAGGATGAAAAGAAAAAAAAAGCTATAAATTCATCTGCACGTAAGTGATGGATCTAAGTAATACCAACTAATATTCCAATTGATTGCGGGTGAATTAGATGCATTATGTTTACATAAAAAAAATAGGCTAATGTTTGAATAATTTTAAAAGAGACTGCTCTCATTTCCCGGTAAAACTTTAACTAAACTTTACTTTCGTTTTCAACAATATAGTGGTGCTACGTAAGTATTTCCATATGCTTTATGTGCCAATGCTGCTTTCTTGCACTGTAAAAAGTGAACAGTTGGATCAACTTAAAAAAATTACTTCAATTGGTAACACCTAAAAAAATTAAGTTCTCTCAACTTAAATTATCACATTTTCTCAACTTAATTTTACTAGGTCAATCACACTTAAATTATTTGAGTTCATTCAATCCTATTATTTACATTAGTCTGACTTAATTTCACTGCATTCCAACTTAAATTTATTAATTTTTCCTACAGTTGGATCAACTTAAAAAAATTACTTCAATTGGTAACACCTAAAAAAATAAGTTCTCTCAACTTAAATTATTTTATTTTCTCAACTTAATTTCAGGTCAATCACAGAAGACTCAAATTGCTGGAGAAATATTTATTAACATTAATTCATTTTATACACCATCGGTATTTTTCATATTACAAACTTTGAGAATTTTTTTTACAAACATTTGTTGTGCCAATGAAATTACATTTACTGACACACTTGTTCCATTAACAGTTTTTTTGCAAAGTTGCCTTTGCACTGAATTATGCTCAAAACTGCATAAGCCAACATATTTATAAAAATAAATATAAAAACATAGTGGTTATGCCCTTAAAGGGTTAGTTCACCCAAAAATGAAAATTAAGTCATTAATTACTCACCCCCATGCTGTACCAACCCCGTAAGACCTTCGTTCATCTTCGGAGCACAAATGAAGATATTTTTGAATAAATTTGAGAGCTGTATCACTACCACATAGACTGCCGGGACTGGCTCTTGACGGCCCAGAAAGTCAATGAAGAAAATGTTTAAATATTCCATGTGACTACAGTGGCTCAACTATAAGTTTATCAAGCGACGAGAATACTTTTTGTGTGAAAAAACAAACAAAAATAACGACTTTATTCTACTATTCCTTTTCTTCCTTGTTGGCCTGAAATGACACTTCAATACGATTTCCACGACGCATGCGCGTGAACTGAACTGAAGTAGTTGAAGGAGATCGCAATTCTCGCGCGTGCGTCGTGGAAATCGTATTGATTGGTAGTTATACAGCTCTCAAATTTAATCAAAAATATCTTCATTTGTGTTCCGAAGACGAACGAAGGTCTTACAGGGTTGGTACAGCATGGGGGTGAGTAATTAATGACTTAATTTTCATTTTTGGGTGAACTAACCCTTTAAATGAGCCACCTAAAAACAATTAAATGGATAGTTCACCCAAAAATGGTTCAAGTTGCTCCAAACCTGCATGAGTTAGTTTCTTCTGCTGGACACAAAAGAAGATGTTTTGAAGAATGTTGGTAACCAGACAGTTGACTTCTGAATTGTTTGACTGTTGACTTCCAAAGATACAGGAAGTCAATGGGTGCCTTCAATTGCCAGGTCACCAACATTCTTCAACAAATCTTCTTTTGTGTCCAGCAGAAGAAACTAACTCATGCAGGTTTGGAACAACTTGAACCATTTTTGGGTGAACTTTCCCTTTAATCTTTCAAATAGAACCATACTGCATGAGAAGAGCTTTACAGGTAATGCCCTAAATTTAAAGTGAATCAATCAGATTCAAACAAACAACTACACATTCATACTAGACGTATGAATGAACAAATGGATAGTCTACAAACATAAGAAAACAAATTAAACATCCAACATTCTTTCAAACACAGACTAGACATATGCACATTCAAACATTACTGCAAGTTCACTGTTGTCTACTGAAAAGACTTTGAACTTTTAGTGACATCTTTTGCTGTTCAAGCTGCAAGAGAACTTTCTGGAATACCTCGAAAGTAAAACGAAGCGGTTTTGGGTAAGCCAGATTGATGATGTATATTATCCCGAGAAGCAAGGCACAAGCTGATGTGAACGAAGGCAGTTCATTCAAAACTTTAACACCCTCGATGACGACACCTATGTCAGCCGGTGGTTCGTGATGTTCTCCCCCCTCCTTCCGAATAACATACACCGCCATGGTGAACTGCTCCAGCTCACCCTCCCAATCATCTCGCTGCTTATCCTAAAGAAATGTACATAAAAAAATATAAATAAATAAACATTTTGCAGTCATAACTACAAAACACAAATTTAAACTTTCTGAAAAATCTAAATAGAACATGCAGAATTTCAACTCACAAGGTACTCCTTGATGAGGTCTTGAGGATTTTCGTTAACACTTTAAAATAATGGTCCGTAGTTAACAAGTAGCTATGCAGGAAGTAATAAGTAGTACTGCATTAAAGGGTTAGTTCACCCAAAAATGAAAATTCTGTCAGTATTTACTCAACCTCATGTTGTTCCAACCCTGCAAGACCTTCGTTCATCTTCGGAACACAAATTAAGATATTTAAGATATTAAAATCGCTCCTGCATACAGTCCATAGGCTTCTTGAGGGACTGGCTCTTGCTGTCCCCGAAAAGTCATTAAAGACATCGTTAAAATAGTCCAAGTGACTACAGTGGCTCAATCTAAGGTTTATCAAACGACGAGAACACTTTTGTGCGCAAAAAAACAACAAAAATAACGACTTTATTTCAACTATTCACTTCCTTCTCCATGAGCCTGTAAGTCAGTTAACGTAGTGTGATTGCGTAGAGCTACGTCACACGTAGGCTCACTATTGGCCGACGCTGGTCATGTGTGTGTGATGCGTGTGACGTACAATGACAGAAACTTACGCTATTAAACTAGTAACCTGACTCGCGCAGAGGGAGAAATAAACCAATAGTTGAAATAAAGTCGTTATTTTTGTTGTTTTTTTGCGCACAAAAGTGTTCTCGTCGTTTGATAAACTTAAGATTGAGTCACTGTAGTCACTTGGACTATTTTAACGATGTCTTTAATGACTTTTCGAGGACAGCAAGAGCCAGTCCCTCAAGAAGCCTATGGACTAGTATACAGGAGCGATCTTAATATCTTAAATATCTTAATTTGTGTTCCGATGATGAACGGGGTTGGAACAACATAAGGGAGAGTAAATACTGACAGAATTTTCATTTTTGGGTGAACTAACCCTTTAACACCGAAGTTAATACTATTAACTAATATGGAAGCAATATTAACTAAGCAGTAAGTAATAGGTAATTAGTACAAAGGTAGTTCCTTGGTAGGTATTTGATCGTTACTAAAGAAATATATCCTCATTGAGAACTACTTGCGAACTAAGAATTAATAATCAATTAATTACTAAATCACAAAAGTAACATATCTAAAAAGTGAACAATTGTGGGGGTTTTATACTCTTAACATGGTCATAACATTTCAGAAGCATGTGCCTCAAATGGGTTCTTTGTGGAAACCAGTTTATGAAGTTTATATATCCCCCCAAATACATTAGCTAGGTTGAGATTGTGACTACTACTCTTGCCAGGATGGACGCATGTTCTCTGTTTATTTAAAACTTAAACATAAAATAATACTAATAAAGACAGTTTTTAAATAATAAACCTTAAATAACAAGGAAGTGATGCTGACACTCTCATGATTGGATTAGTTCACTATTATAACTATGTTACAGTAGCTGCCTGAGGAGGACTTCTTTTTAGGACATGAATATAAACATTGATGTTCACTTGTCAAAAACAATTTGTATCTTTAATGAAGAAATTGGCTGCATTTATGTTACAATAAGCGCAAAACCACATCTTCCAGATTACAGTGTTTGTTTGATTATTAGTGCCTCACAGAACCTGTACAGTATGTGTCAAATATAAAATTAAATAACTTGTGTAAACATTGTGGGATGACAAGGTAACGCTTGTAGTTAGTTAGGAGTTAACATGTTTTTCACTTTAAAATAATAGGCCACATCACTAGTAGTTCCTGCGGGATGACAAGGTAACGCTTAAGTAGTTATTGATGAGTTAACAGGTTTTTCACAAATGATACAAGTAATGTAATTTTATATTTGACACATACTGTACAGGTTCTGTGAGGCACTAATATTCTAACAAACACTGTAATCTGGAAGATGTGGTTTCGCGCTTATCGTAACATAAATGCAGCCAATTTCTTCATTAAAGATGCAAATTGTTTTTGACAAGTGAACATCAATGTTTATATTCATGTCCTAAAGAGAAGTCCTCCTCAGGCAGCTACTGTAACATAAAGTTATAGGTCTTTGGAGTCTGAGATATATGTGACTGACATTCAATAGAGCTCATAATAGTGAACTAATCCAATCATGAGAGTGTCAGCATCACTTCCTAATTATTTAAGGTTTATTTTTAAAAACTGTCTTTATTAGTATTATTTTATGTTTAAGTTTTAAATAAACAGAGAACATGCGTCCATCCTGGCAAGAGTAGTAGTTCTCAATGAGGATATATTTCTTTAGTAACAATCAAATACCTACCAAGGAACTACCTTTGTACTAAATTACCTATTACTTAATGCTTAGTTAATATTGCTTCCATATTAGTTAATAGTATTAAGTTCGGTGTTAATGCAGTGCTACCTATTACTTCCTGCATAGCTACTTGTTAACTACGGACCATTATTTTAAAGTGTTACCGGATTTTCCCCCAGGAAAACGATGAGGGCCTTCAGGACACTCTTCTTTCCGTGTGAATGTTTTCAGTCTGTGAAAAAGCATTTGTGATTATTTTTCTTATTTTTAAAATTTGGAGTAATCTGTAATGGAGAATCAGATTTCCCCAAGGATAGCAAAGGACAAGAAAATATAAACAAAACTTAATTTACAAAACTATAAAAGGTTGTATTAATGACTGGACAAAGTATATACATCACAGAAGTATAAAAAAAAATCATTATTCAGATATAAACACTGATGTCTACGTTACCGTTCAAAACAGAATTTTTTTTTAGGTTCACCTCAAAGAACATACACAGAGAAGTCAAAAATTAAAGATGATTGAATGACTCATAAATGTAAGTACACATTGATGGCCTAAGAAACGAAACAAGCGGTTTGTGTGAGAAAACGAACAGTATTTATATCGTTTTTACCTCGTGTAACACAGCCATGTCAAACTGAACTGACGGCATGGGCGCTTCGGTCTGCGCACGCGCCGGAAGTGATCGCTTGCAAGTCAACGTCACTCATTGTTTACACAGAGATTTCAGAAGTTTTACCTTTCACTAAACATATTTAGATATATCGAAATAATCTTCCATTGCATTGCATGCTCTTTGAGGTGGTGACCATAGACCTGCATTATATGACTGATAGACAACGGTTTGACCGAAAAATATCAAAATTGAAAATACTGTGGAAACAAAGACATCTTGGATGCCCTGCCTTGAGGTAAGCTAAAACACACCAAAAATTAATTTCAAAGTGAACTATTCCCTTTAAATCAGCCAGTACTTGTGCACCTTTTACATGCACAATACATGTCACATCATAATCATTTTGAGCTTCAAAATTGGTTTACACTGTATAAACTAAAAAAAGATATTTCTGAGAATCAAAAAAGGCACATGCATTCGGGATGTCATAAGGGTGAGTTGATGCCAATTTTAGTTCTTAATTCTTTTAGTTTTAGTTCAAAATTCTTAATTAGGATAAAATGCAAGTCAATAGCATTAGACAACATTAGATGGAATTTACTCAAACATGTCCAACATTAGTAATTCATATTATCTATTATCAATAGAAGAAATTAGAAATTACTTAAATTAATAGAAAATACTTACCATGTAATGTTATAGCAAAGTGTCGTCCTCAATCGTCAAACTTGAAAAAGCTTTTGGTCATAAGGAGAGAAAAATGTTGTATCATTAGTATTTAACTTAAGTGGTAAAAAATAGTTTGCTACAGGTCAAGTAATTAATTAGTTGTGAAATACTACTATTTTCTACAAAAAAAATCATAATTTTAAAGAAAACCCCGATTTGTTTTCCTGCATGAAACACCTCGAGCTAGGCAAATTAAGCTAGCGTTAAGCACAGGCCACAGATCAGGGAATCAGGTAACGTTAACGTTAATAATGGGCTGACTCCCTGATCAGTGCCCTGGTTAACTTAATGAACTGATTGAGATGCACCCAATGGCGTTTATCACAGACTTTCAGCATCATTTTGGGCGAAAAAAGTCGATGAATAAGTCAGAGCTAACGTTTCAAAGACAAATAAAAGAACAGACAAAAAATAAAACTCAAATATTGTACTGCAGGAATTCAAATTCGAGCATTTTGTCCCGCTCCCCGACCACTTCCCGCCCAAAGCATTTCCAATTTCTCACGCGGCACAGACGGTTATCCTTTTTTAAACTATTTAATAACTGTTACACAAGTCCCAAGATCCAAACTGAACACATTTTTATAAAACAAACGAGTTAAGTTAAAGATAACATCATGTTTAACGTTAACTTGCATAGAACTATAATTCAGTAATGCTAGTTTGCAAACGTACGTTTAAAAATGTGGTTAATTGCGATTTTGTTAGTATTCATGTTCACAAACAACATTCATTAACTCATAAACAACTAAAACAAACGTCCAAAAGTTGCATATTTGAGTATATTAATTAAAAAACAAAACTTCCAACCTACCTTATTCATCCGAGTGCGAAAAAGAAAATGGCGGTCGAGCAGAAAGTTCCAGACAGGCTCGTGCGTCATGACGTCAGCAAAAAAACGTCTGACGCGAGGGTCCTTAAAGGGAAATTACACTTTGGGTGAAAGCGAGATATCTGAGTGTCTGTGAATTTCTATGCGTTCAAGTTGAATGAGTGTACAATAATCAATTACGATTAGGAAAGCAGAAATACGAAGTAAATAGACTCAAAAAGTTCTAGTAATCCAACTTACACCCATATTCACTTTTTACAGTGTGCTGCAATGACCCTCTGGGCTCTTCATCTGTTGTCGTCTTTAACTAGCGCAATCATATAGTGTCACGATCAACGCGACTAGTCGACGTCAAGCTTAAAGCGTCACGGCATTGCATTAATCGACTAGTCGGTTCAACCCCTACTGTCCACACACAACAAAAACAAAACACAAAACGATCTGCCCTGTCAGAGAGATGCGAGACCGGGGCTTTTTACAGGTGTCTTTCATTATCACTCACGCCCCTCGCCCTCGTCCTGCTCGCCACAGCCAACTAACTAGAAATTTTGTGTGAAATTAATTTAAACTCTGACAGCTAACGTTATGCCGAGTTCAGACTGCATGATTTTAGCCACGATTTTGGCTCGCCGACAGGTTTTGAGAAATCGCCGACAAATGCCCAAAATCACAGGCAAATCGGCGCTCGTTCACGCGAGTGACAATCATGCAGTGTGAATGAGCAAAGACGCGAACTGAGAGAATCACCGACGAGTCGCCGACGCCCGTGAGATATTTGGCATGCTAAATATCTGGACCTGTCGGCGATTCAAAATCCTGCTGTGTGAAAAGTGTTTTGACTGAAAACTACATCGGCGATCACCGGCAGCCTGTGAGAGAGCAAGATACAGAGCAGCAGGGAGTTCGGGGAGGAGTTATAGATCACATATCAACATGATGATATGGCATTGTTTCAGAAAAAAGCTTCTTCTCTGTCTATTTGGACACAATAAATGGAAGAAAAATTAGTAGAAATTTGGCAGGAGCACTCGTGTCTGTTTGACGTTTCACCATCTGTATCACAACCGGGTCGGAAAAAAAGTCTCACGTGAGAACTCCGGTCTTGCACGTGTGGTGTCGCGTTGTTTCCTTTTCACATCTCACGTGTGTTTGTTGTGAAACGTAGTTTGCGCGCAGCATGCTAGACAGAGTCTGTCGGCGATTTTTCCCATTGTAAAGTCATGCAGTGTGAAACCTTCTGTCACCGATCAATCGTCCAGTGTGAACACAGCAGTGACTGAATGCTGGCCAAGATAGTCATGCAGTGTGAAAAGAACAGCGACCCGACTACTTTCAAAATCATGCAGTCTGAACTCGGCATTAGCCTTGTAGTTGAAAGAGTGATTTCTCTGATGTTTGTGCTGTTCTGGATTAGTGGGAGTGGCTTGTGGAGCTGTGGAATGTGGTGCATTGTGGGAGTTGTTGTCTTACATACAAATGCACCCTAAAGTTAATTTCTGTCTTTTCTCGGTCAAGAGGGCACCAAATTCAAAATTTCTTTTACATCTCGACTACATATATGATCCACTTTCAATAAAGACCTTCTGTCCATAAAATGGGTGAAATGCTCCTTTAAAAACAAGGCACACATGTATGAGACACTAAAAAAGCAGCAAGGTTTAAAAGCAACTTGTACTGATGTATCTTAAAATATATTCGGGCCATTGTTTAGTCTCAAAATGCTCACCAGTAATGTTTTTTATAATACTTAATGTCCTAATGGCTACTTAAATGTCCTACCTTAACTCTCCTGGCTTAATTTAAGCCTTGTCTGTGAAACCAGGCCATGTTGACCCAGGAACATGTCTTTCTTGGCAAAATCACAGTGACCGTAAAGGACTTTCTTAAAGCCCCTTGCATGCCACAGTTTAACTATAACAATAACGATATTAGTGTCGTCACCAGTGTTGTATATAACAGCAATATAATTCAGGGTTTCTGCGGGGTCTTAAAAAAAAGTCTAAAATTTCAAAATCATAATTTAAAATATTGTGTTGTAAGTCTTAATTCATTTTCAACGGGTCCTAATTTTCATACGTCATGTAAATCTCATTGAAATGCTCATGCAGCACTTTGGAATGTTTTTTTTTTTTTTATTCCGTGGTTGTAGTTCCTTATTTTGCTAGTTCAAATATAATTTGCTGTATTACGACTACAAAATAGATCCAACATGCAACAGCCAATCAGTTTTGAGTTTCGTGTTATTGTCATGTATCTCAGATACCACAGACAGACATAAAACGGTTTTTATTCAGCTATGGGGAAGTGGAAGTTTAGTGATACTTGGCTTGAAAAATCTGAATTTCGCACTTGGTTGAAACCAGTTGCAAACAACGTATTTAAAGCCTACTGCTTCTAATGCAAGAAAGCTATTAAATTGGGAAGATTGGGTGTACGGGAACTGGAGTCACATGCAAAAAGTGATAAACATCTAACTGCTGTGAAGAGTCTTCAGCAAACGACAGCCATCAGCCTGTTCTTGCAAGTATCTGGCGGCTCCAGCACTAACGTTACTTCTACACTGCCTAGGCGTGCCAACTACTTGCCCAACTAGCTCCGCAACTCCCGCAATTCGCCTTTGGCTAAGCCACGCCCTAGAATGTAGATTGACCAATCACAGCACAGCCAAGAACGAGCTCCCACAGAGGTCCAACACTTTTTCACAGCACTCCATTGACTTTCAACACAGGCGTCTCATATTTTTGGTCTCGGCAGGGTTAAACGTTGTGCCTGGGCCATTTGTAACACAGATACGCGTTTCCCAGAGAGGTTGGAGGGGGTGTCCGTTTTTTTTCCCTTCCCAAAACCGAAGTCAAATCCTGACAAGTGTCGTCTTTGGATTAAACTGTATGGACGTCCTCAGTCAGCTAAACCCCCCAAAGATCAACAAGCACATATTTTTTGCTTCTAACCTTTGAAATTATACTAGTTAGACCGTTTTATAATGTTTTAGGTTATGATTTCGGTTCTCATACCGGTTGTTGATACGCTAGCACACGCTGCTTATAAATACAACGTTATACTCGTGTAGTCCGTTTGCTTTGTTATAACGATTATAGAAGTGAATAGAGACCTACCCAGCTTTGCATGGACTGTGTTGCTCCCTGATATTGTTAGTCCCAGCCTCCGTCTCGATTAGTAGGAAATGCGGTGGTTCATTTTTTGACTGTGACCGGTAAAGTTATGCTTTTGCCTCTATTTGGATGCCTTGTTGTTTCTTGCGTTTCACCTCTATATGTCTTGAATATAGCCTTCGAACGCATATTGCAGCCCCTTTTGCCTACTTCTATCGGACACTTTATTTGCTGATTTATAAAAGTTTGATAACATTTCAGCAGGAACAGCTGTCACAGCATAAGCTATGTTGATACCAAACCAGACAGATGTAGCAACAGCTCCGCACTAAGGGGGGCGGGGCTTAGCCAAAGGTGAATTGACCTCCATGTTACTTTTGGATCCAGCTGCTGGAAAAACCAAGTTTGAGAGGAGCGCCCCAACAAATCTTGCGAGAATCACGACATGCTTTACGGCAACGACGTCACACATCAACCACCACAGGAAGCATGAAGACACTTGCGTCGAGTATCATTTCAGACATGATACTCGACGATGGAAAAAGCAAAGAAAACACGGTCGGAAGAGATTAGGAAAAGGAAAAGAGAATGACCCGTAAATAAATGCATCGATCCGCAAGTTTTGTTTCTTTAATGGTCTAGTGGTAGATCTTTTGCCAAAAGAGTGTCAGAGGTTACAGGTTCTACGTTTTTTCCTCTCTTGTCAAAACTGAATATGTTCATCAGTGGTTACAGTCTATATCAAGCAGGGACACGTTTTTGTGTATTTTATTTTGGGATTTCACCGGAAAGAATAATAATAGAGTCTCCGCAACTGAGATAGATTGAAGAGCGCGTTCACTGTGAAGACTGCTCGCACGGCCACAAGAGACACTATCCATCCATAACACTGACAGCAGCGGACACGAGTTCAAAAACAAATTTTAGCGCTAGATCTCTTATTTAAAGCAAAAAATGCACACTATGCAAGATTTGTACCTTAATATAACAGCTTCAAATGGGTATCAGGCTGAGTGCAGAGACCAGTCAATGGCAGAGACGCTCCACGTGAGTGGTATTTACGACAGTAGCGTTAAATACAAGTACTCCACTAGGGGTCGCTGTTTGATAAAAACGAAATTCCTGCATAGTGTGCCTTTAAGCATAATAGGCAGTGAAAAAAATAACTCAATCTAGTACTGAGAGGTGGCTTTATCTGCGCACACTTTTGGGTGTGAACACAAAATCTGCTGGAATGAGTAAAATTATGCGAAATATGCACAAACCCTGTAGCACCAACAATATTTACCCGGAGCAACTGAAACAAGTGAGTGAGGGTTTGTGTGTAAGAGATAAGAGCAAGAAAGGCCATCTATTCTGCATAACGTTGGTATTGAAAGCGTCACGGATATTTCAGAATCGATATTTTTGACAACACTACATTGCACAACAATAATATGCTTAAAACGTATACGAAGTGTGACAGTCATTTCTATCAGCATTACGAAAGCCTAACATACGTTCTCTGCAAGTTGTCAACAGCTCAAGCTTACACTTCATGTGGCTTAGTTTGATTACACACTGAATTACATTTATCTTTGATGTTACGCATATTCAAGTTACATAGACCCTGCGAGATGACCTTTACTCACCGTTCACTCCTGTAACTCTGAGTATCTCAGACACATACACAGCAATGACGTTCAGCCCACTGGCGGCTCCTTCAGCAACAAACTTCAGCAACATTTCCACAAACTGAATAAAACATTAAGGAAAAGAATAGCGGTTAGATTCCAGCACGTGTGAAGGTAGTGAGCATTGAGGGCGGTCTATATCTGAACTCGACTCACGGATCACAGTTGATCATTAACTAACACTCTGACACAATGCACATGTGATTCAATTAAAGGAATGTTTTGGGTTCAATACAGATTCTACAGTCAGCATATGTGACATACTTTTGATTACCTTTAAATACAAACAAATTTATGTTTTTATTAATGCACTTAACAATGTATGTCTATGAGGTAAAACGTTGCATCGTTTATTCATCTAGAGCGGTAGAGGTACAGTAAGGTTTTCTGGTCACAGGCCTGTTTTTAGAGGGTCACAGACCGCAAGGGAAACACTTCAAATAGGAATATTTATAGTGTATGCAGGCTGTGAAATTTTGAACATAACTTTTTTTCTGAAAAATTCTTAAATATTATGTCAAACTAATAAGGGTGCTTTTCCAGAATTGTATTCTAAATAACTAAATAAAATTTACTTCAAAATGTGTATGTCGTAAAAGAGATGTGGGTTCCACTCTATATTAAAGGAGCTGTATGCAAGAAATTTATTTCAATTAATCGTAAATTTTCCCTGATATTTCACTAGACATTAATAAATCATGTTCATTTCAAATACTTATATCATTGACAACAGTAGTCCGGCCAGGATATTGCCATTTAAAAAGTGAAGTTGCAGCCCTCGACTGATGTTGTTGTCATGTTGTGTTTTGGTCTGATGCGTCACCTTCCACCGATCTACCAATCACGGAGTCAGTAGTGTTGCGGCATTCGGGTTGCCAGCTCTTCTCTGGTTACCACAGCTGCAGATACAATTGTGTCGGAATCGGATAAAAAGAAATGTTTAAAGGGATACTCCACTTTTTTTGGAAATAGGCTCATTTTACCAGTCCCCCAGAGTTAAAGGGTAACTAAACCCCTGGTCAGAGCTTGACTTCACCCACTGGCAATATTTAAAAAATGCTGAAAAAGTGGGCAGACCCCAGCGGAGATAGAGGGGACCAAATAGATGCTAATACTCGCAATTCCAACTCCTGACTCGCTACAGTGGTTTTGACGAAACAAGCTGGTTTTTATACTTCCAAGGGCGTAGCTCGCGTGGTGAGCTGAAACCTGTGTACGTCACGAAGTGCGGAACATCCAATAGAAAAATTCAAGTGCAGTAGCCACCGTTCAACCTGAAGAGGGCAGCACTAAGACGCTTTTACACCATATATTGTAGAAATAAAACACTTTATACACAAATGTCAAAAAAGTTACTCGATTCAATGACTGGTATTAATAAAGATCCATTCTTACAGATCATTAACTAAAAAAAGTTGGTTTAGTGTTTAGTTACTCTTTAAACATTTGGGTTTTACCGTTTTCGAATATATTCAGCCGTTGTTTTGATATTCAGAAGAATATCAGTAACCAGACTCATTGACTTCCATTGTATATTTTTTCCTACTATGGAAATCTATGAGACCAGAAACTGTCTGGTTACAGATATTCTTCTAAATATCAGAAAATCGGCTAAATGGATTCGAAATCGGTAAAACTCAACTGTTTAACTCTGGGGGAGTTGTAAAATGAGCCTATTTCCAAAAAAAGTGGAGTATCCCTTTAACGTCATTAGAAGGGCATGACATTAACGTTTTTTTTAAAAAAAAAATCCAAAATACTTTGTGACAAAGTCCGAAATAAATAATTAACAGAAAAAAATAATTAACAGGGGGATACACCGCTCTCCAGTAATTTGAAAGTGATTGCAGTACCAGTTTTGGCCACAATCTTGCATACGGCTCCTTTAAGTGTCTCTAACTATGTATATACTAACATCTAAAATAGTCATGTGATACATTGCACTTATTGTGAACAAACATGTTTTACATTATACATGTATTTAAAAAAGTTGCATGTAATTACAGCTGTAATTAGTTACTGTAATTACATCTATGATTACACCAGGGTTTCGGCGAGGTCTTAAAAAGTCTAAAATTTCAAAATCACAATTTAAGGCCTTAAAAAGTCTTAAATTTGCTGAAAAATTTGTGTTCTAGGTCTTAAATCATTTTTAACAGCTCTTAATTTTCCTACATTCTCACGCAGCACTTTGGAATGTTTTTTTTTTTTTTTTTTTTTTCGTGGTGTTATAGTTTCTTATTTCGATAGTCCAAACATAATTTGCTGTATACGTCCACAAAACAGACCAACATGCAACAGCCAATCAGCTTTGTGCATGCATCTAAGCTGTCTTCAGTACTGTTCAGTTTGAATAAATTAATTTACTTTGCAAGTAATTATGAGACTTTTTTTATGTTTTGATATAGGTCTTAAATTTAATTTATAATGGTCTCAAAAAAGTCTTAATTTGACTTTGTGAAACCTGCAGAAACCCTGTCACCCTTAATCCTACCCATAACATTAAATCTGAGCCTAAAATTACCTATTTAACAATAACAATACAACATCAACATTGTAGTAAACTTTTTTGGGGGGAGTGGGTGTAAGTACGTAGTAGTTAAAGATGCATAATATAAAGTGCGAACGAGTTGTGTTTTAAGTCATTGAATGTACGAATTGCACTTTTGATGTATTATCTGGACAAAAATATGACATGATGTATAATACAGTATTTGGCTCAGTGTTAATGTTAGGCTGGTAAATCATAATTCCGCTAATGCTTTTGCATTTAGAAAGTAGTAAAGCTTTTATTTAGTAAATATCAAATGAATAATTTCGCATATGCATTTCATGGTAATATTAGTCAAGTTTAATGTTTGATTATGTGGGCAGTTTTGTATAAACAAATAATTTTAGAATAAAAATGTAAAAGATAATTACAAGTTTTTATCTCACAATTCTGACTTTTTGCGAGTTATAAAGTCAGAATTGCGAGTTATAAACTCAGAGCAACTTTTTTATTATTTATTCAGTGGTGGAAACAAGCATCCATACAAAATACAAATGTGATATTGTGTTGATTGTCACATAATGTTCAATGTCAAATCTGGGTTGGGAACAAATCTGAAGAATTTGATTTTAAGTTTCTAATTCCAGCATAACTACATAAGTTGAGTAGTGTATTCCAGCTTTTAGACAATGTTACCGCTCAAATAACACATTATTGTAAGGAGGAATCAAAGTGACTGGACATGTAAGCTGCAGATTTCGAGTTTAAAGCTTCCAGAAGGTTATTTTCCACTGTAAGTGTAAACCATGATTTTTGCTTGTTTTTACGAGCTTCACTTGTACTGAACCCAAAACATTATTTTAAATGGTGATAAGATAACCCATCAGCTGACTGAGATCAAACAAAGAAAGCAAACTAGCAGGTTTGGAGTCTAGCTTGAAAGGCTAAGGAGGAGGGCTAATCTTTAATAGTATTTGTACATGAACACACCACAATACTAAGAGAGCTATGTGTGTGTGTGAGTGTGTGTGTAGCTGCCAGAGTGACAGCTGGGCACCTCGCTTAACTCAATCACTCACACACATGCGCAGTTATCACACATACATTACTTGTTATCAAATACACTCCTCTCTGGCATAAGGTCACCTCATTAGGACGAACCAAACAAAATGTATACACACAGAGAGAGAGAGAGAGCGAGTGTGTGTATGACTTCATGATAATCACTGATCATGTAGCATTGTTTCTGGGCATGAGCCACCAAGCACTTGCGCACCTGTTCTTGCATTTTTTCTTCTCAGTAGCAGTTGTCGCTTACACACACACACACAGTAACACAAAGATGAGCAGTGCACATGTCAAAGCAAGTGAACAAATCAGTCCGTGGAACACAGGCTCTGACACTTTTACTAGTTCTTACCATAGCAACAGAATAGATGTTCTCTGGGCCAAACACTGAGTCAAGGTACAACACAGCATTCTGGGTCAAAGAGAGGTGGGTGAGGGGGACACAACCAGAGGAAATTAGGCCAAAGGATGAGTGGAGGAGAGGAGGCGTTAAAGAAGGATTAACAAGTAGAGGGATGACATGAGAGAGGGATAGAAGTAGGAAGAAAACTGTGTTTAAGCATTCAGTGAAGGTCCAGTACCAAGGTAACCATAATTCAGTTACCTAGCTTACAAAAATATGTTCTAAGAACGTTTTGCTAATGTTCATGCTATGTTTTGAAAACGTTATTTCTGAACGTTCTCTGAATGTTTAAAACATTCTAAAAAAACAATTTTATTTGTTATTTGGACACTAAGGAAACATTCCATTTGATAATTTTGCCAACATTATGGAACACTTTTGAATGTTTTAACCTTCCATGAACATTATTTTTTTTTTTGTGCTAACATTAGCACACTATTAAAGATCTGATAACTTTACGAATATTTTATCAACGTTACTGGAAAAAACGTCTGTCCATGATTTTGAAAGAACTTTGCCAGAATGTTAGCAAACGTTCTGAGAACATTCCATTTTAGATTATTAAATAAATTATTATTTATTTATTTATTTTAACCATCACAAAAGAGATCTATTCAGAATCGCAATTGTTCCACTGGCTAGAGTCTCATACTTCTCAGGTGTTCCACCTTAGGCAAAAAAATAAAAATAAAAAAAACTATCTAATATCATGTTAATAAAGTTTGCTCAGACAGCAGATATCAGTATGAATTAAAATATTTCAAATTTTCTCAATGTCTAGCAAACGTCATGTGTGTCTATTTTCAGGAGAAACGTTTGAAACAAAGTTCAATGAAACTCAATAAGAGCACGCGCACCATATGTTTTGCACGGTTAAAGGAGATAATAAATAGCCTGATTACATCATCTCACAAATAACCAAAAAGAAAATGACGTTTTACCTCGATACAAATCTCTATCACATGGGTGCCAACAACAGACTCCACGTATCTTCTCAATGCGTCCACAGGCTCCAGTATAACAGACCCAAAATCATAAGAGCCTGGATTAAACTCAAACCCATGACATAAGACTGAACGAACCAGAACCAAAAAGCCAAAGTACAGGAGTTTTTCCGAACTTTTCGAGGCAACGTTGTGAACAGACATCCTTTAGCCGGATGAGCACGCGACTTCTGATAGTTGAGAAAAGAGACCGGTGTGCACAATAGCTCGATAGTGTTGTCCAGTGTTGTTGTTTTGTTTTTACTTGGAAAAAGTCTATGAATAAAAATATCTACTGGTAGTTCCTTCTGATAAAACTGTATTTCATGCCTGGGCAGATTCAGTCGCTCCTCGGGCACGCGCGCTGGCCAAGGGTAGTACTTAAAAATAGCGTCCAGATGACTGTATATGGTATCGAAGAACAAAGCGTTAAGACATAGATTGAATAGGTTTCAACTGAATTTTTAAACGTTCTAATACAAAAACGAGGGGTTTTAAACGCCCAAAAGACTAATTTATTAACAGAACGAAGCGTTTATTGAGAAAATATCTGAAATAAATCCAGCGTTTGAGGATCTCTTAATTCAAATGTTAAAAGGTGTTTGAAGAGTTCGTCGTGCACTGTAGGGTAAAGTGTGAACACTATTGTTGGACTACAGACATGTTAATACGGTTATGCCTCCGCCTCCTGCATTCCTGTGCCATGCAGAGAAACACAGTGTTGGCAATTCAAGCGAACGACGCGACGCGACAGTAACGCTCGCGAGGTGTTTATTATGTGATTTACAGTTGCGCCCGAGGTGCGTGAAGATCTGCACGCTGGGACGTGCTTTTTCATTATGGAGTACCAAATATGAAAATAGAAAAATGAGAATATAAAATGCGCATAAACTAGGCTATACCAGGTTACAAACTGACAGTGAGTTGCTAATGTCCTACATTCCTGTTTATATATATATATATATATATATATATATATATAGCATTTACACTAACAACTATTAGGCTTTTGTATGTAGCCTATTGTTTCTTAACCTAAAAAAACAACAACTTGGCAACACTTTTAGTGTCCTTGTTATGTCCTTGCTAGTTATTATGCATAATTATAAGCATTGCAACTAACCCTGAACCCCAAACCCTAATCCTACTCAGTTGTATAATTACACTGTAAGGGCACCTTAAAATAAAGTGTAACCATACACTTTCTGTTAAACTTATTGCAGGGTGGCTACAGGTAAATTTAAGACTTTTTAATACCACTTCTAAATTAAATTTAGGACCAAACTTACGATGGAAATATAAATTAAAACCAATATTAAATAAAACTAATTATAAATTATAGAGTAATATTTCCAAGTAAACACACTGTCTGTTCAAAAATATGGTGAAATGACAATAACAAAGTGTCAATTCCGTACGTGCAGTCGCCTGTGGTGGAATACAGTGGAGTGAAAAAAAAAAAATTGAATTTTTATAAATGTCTTAAAAATAATAAAGTATATTAATAAAGACTTAGATTTAATTTACTAATAAAGGCATAGAACCAGTTTATTTGTAGTGTACTGATAATAGTTTCATATAATTAGTTTGTTAGTTAAACTAATAATTATAAATAATTGATTTCCGTATAAAATAATACTACAAACACTTAAAATAAACAGATTAGTGCCCTGTTTTGAGGACAAGAAATTTTGAGTTTCTCTGATCTTCTTGAAACTCTGGATTCCGATAGAGGACCAAGAGACTTAGACCTGAGTGCAAAAATGGAGGCTCTAGCCCCTTCCAGAGCTGAGATATTGAGATATTTATAATGGCATAAATGCTACGTGGGATCTTAATATCTCAGCTCTGGAAGGGTCTAGAGACTCCATTTTTGCACTCAGGTCTAAGTTTCATGGCCCTCAATCAGAATCCAGAGTTTTGAGAAGATTGGAGAAACTTATTTTTTCACACCGAAAAAAAACCCCGACAGGGGTACCACTGTCGTTTTTTTTTTTTTTTTGGGTCGAAATTTTGAGTTTCTCTGATCTTCTTGAAACTCTGGATTCCGATAGAGGGCCAAGAGACGTAGACCTGAGTACAAAAATGGAGGCTCTAGACCCTTCCAGAGCTGAGATATTTATAATGGCATAAATGCTACGTGGGATCTCAATATCTCAGCTCTGGAAGGGTCTAGAGCAGGGGTCTCAAACTCAAATTAACTGGGGGCCGCTGGAGATAGAGTCTGGGTCAGGCCGGGCCGCATCAAGTATTCCAAAAAATAAAAATGTATTTAAGTATTCCAAAAATGGAGCACAACTGATCAAATCTTCTCAATCTTTATTAACGTTTCTTCTGAACTGTTCCTCTGAATTTGAACATTCCTTTCTGTACATGATTGGTTCTTCATGAGCTGTCCTTCTGACAGTTGACAGTTTTACAAACTTTCTTTGTCTTTTACTTATACACAACATTTGTTGTGATGATAGTCATATTTGCTTTTTTTTTTCTTTATACAACACTATTATATTGATTTTTTTTTTCCAAAAGGCACATTTCCTTTTATTATACTTAGAAAAACAATTACTGCTTTTGAAATACAAATAATTCTTTCTACACATGTATAGTGTCTCAGGCAAATTACTGACTTTGCACATATCAAAGCAAACCTTCTTATCAACCTGTTGGACCAAGTTCATTACATGAACTAGTTCAAAGTTCAATTCACAAATTTTAAAATGAACTAGTTCAGTTCATATTTCAAAAATGAACTAGTTCTTTTTGTCCATATGTTGCTGCGAGCTTCTTTTTTATTATTAGGCTATTATTATTGCCACAACCCATATACAACCACAGATAACAATCATTTTATCGACGGGCAAAGTTTGCACAGACATGTAAGATTTTCCCATCCTCACCGACCTCATAAAAGCCTTTTAAATGATCTTACGACGCCTCCTCGGTCCCCGGTTCACAGCCACTAGAATGAACGAGTTCACTGTAACATTCATCAGGCAGTAATACAGTAGGCTACGTTCAGTTCACGTTCGCTCAAAATATGAACGAGTTCATTAACTATCGTTCATTGAACGCGTTTAGACACAACACGTATTACAAGATCAAAATGATTATTCTCACATTGTTTTAGAGCAGGGGTATCCAACACGTCGCTCGCGAGCTATCAGTAGCTGTGGCCTGATTTGGTGGTGGTAGCTCGCCTGTTCACATATCGCGCTCACATATTTTGCACGCTCCAGTACGTTTCAAATGCAGGCACGCATCAAGCGCCGAGAGCGCTCATAATTGAAGCGACGCGCTCATTTTTTCCAGACGCAGTATATTTGTACTTCGTGGTAGTCTATGACAACTATTGACAACAAACCCACGGTAAGCTGTCACGAGACTATATATGGTAGCCCATAAAGGATAAAAATAATAATAATAAAAAAAAAACGCGGCAAACGCAACGGCGGGCTGCACTAACATTAAACTTTAATATCAAGCCTCCATTTTTGCACTCAGGTCTAAGTCTCATGGCCCTCTATCAGAATCCAGAGTTTTGAGAAAATTAGAGAGACTTATTTTTTCACACCGAAAAAAAAAAACCAACACGGGTACCACTGTCGTTTTTTTTTTTTTTTTGTTTTTTTTTGGGTCGAAATTTTGAGTTTCTCTGATCTTCTTGAAACTATGGATTCCGATAGAGGGCCAAGAGACGTAGACCTGAGTGCAAAAATGGAGGCTCTAGACCCTTCCAGAGCTGAGATATTGAGATATTTATAATGGCATAAAAGCTACGTGGGATCTCAATATCTCAGCTCTGGAAGGGCCTAGAGACTCCATTTTTGCACTCAGGTCTACGTCTCTTGGCCCTCTATCAGAATCCAGAGTTTTGAGAAGATTGGAGAAACTTATTTTTTCACACCGAAAAAAAAAAAACCGACAGGGGTACCACTGTCGTTTTTTTGGGGGGGTGGACATTTTGAGTTTCTCTGATCTTCTTGAAACTCCGGATTCCGATAGAGGGCCAAGAGACTTAGACCTGAGTGCAAAAATGGAGGCTCTAGACCCTTCTAGAGCTGAGATATTGAGATATTTATAATGGCATAAAAGCTATGTGGGATCTCAATATATCAGCTCTGGAAGGGCCTAGAGACTCCATTTTTGCACTCAGGTCTAAGTCTCATGGCCCTCTATCAGAATCCAGAGTTTTGAGAAGATTGGAGAAACGTATTTTTTCACACCGAAAAAAAAAAAACGACAGGGGTACCACTGTCGTTTTTTTTTTGGGGGGGGGGGGGGGGGGGGGACATTTTGAGTTTCTCTGATCTTCTTGAAACTCTGGATTCTGATAGAAGGCCAATAGACTTAGACCTGATTGCAAAAATTGAGTCTCCCTTCCAGAGCTGAGATAGAGGCTGCTTTCCAAACCGCATACTTAATGAGTAGGTACTTAATTTCGATAAGTACTTACTCAACGAGCGCTAAAAGAGTAGGTACTTTATAACCAAATCTCATTGAGTATGAATGAGAACCAGACATCTGCCATGTTGACGTTATCATGTGACCTACTAAGCGTTATCACAAGCGCAACAACTTAAAATATATGAAGGATAGGCTACGTTTAATTCAACTATCTATAAATATCTTGATATTGATGAAACTTGCTCATTTTGTTGTGGTATTGATGAAGAAACAGCTTCCCATTTATTTTTTGAATACATTTAGGGTTGATTTAAGTTGTTATATTTTAAACCCTACTAATGTGATCCACAGTGTTATTCTTATTCCAAAATCGTCTTCTCTTGAATATGTTGTTAATTTCTTTATTTTATACCCAAAAAAGTTTCTCCTTAAAGTTTTCCTCTTTTTCTTGATGAATTTACCTCGTTTCATCCCTCAGACTTATAACAATAACACATTTTTTTTATGTATTATGAAGAACTATTATGAAGATATTTAGCCTTGTTATTGTTTTTTTCCTGTATATAAATATAATTTTATGATGTCACATTATGATGTACACAAACCAATGATCCTTATATTTTCTGTTTTGTCATTATGATTGTTACATACAACTATGGTATCTTTCCATGATCTTGTATGTAATAAGTTTAAAATATATATGCAACAGGTGCACTAACACTTAATAACATCAGTAACTCGACAGCACAACCTAGAACAGTTTTCCTCTGCGTTTGTAATGTCTTCATAAAGGAGACGGGCAGCTGCTCGAAGATCTCTTTTGGAGAAAATTGTTGATTTTATACTCGAAAAAATGTAAGTATCACTCCTTAAAAATTAATATTACCTCAGAAAGAATTTCATTGTTAGCCCACCCCAAAACTTAAACACAACAATAATATTAAATGCTGACCAATACTTAATTATACAACTTTTTACATACTAAAAATATAATTTAATAAAACAAGTAAAATTAAATTTGTTTTGTCATATCACAGTTATTCATGAATACATTTATATTGCTAAATGCAGTGAAACATCTCAATTGTCAGTCATTCGATGAATTAATGCGTATATAATTAAATAATTATATTTTATATACTGACAACAATAAGAAACATGAATAAATGAGTAAAAGAACAAATAAAAGTAACCATCACAATAAACAAATGCATATACAAGTCAACAACACATGAAACAAAGCTTTATTCAAACTACAAGCATGTATTTACAGCCGCTGAACACCATATCCTAATGCCGACTCAACACAGCGGTTCCCATTCTGCAGCTTTATTCTGATGAATTCACCAGAGGTGACTGTGCCTTCATCGCAGAGCTTGTTGCTGTGCTGCGCTTCACAATCTGAGGCAATAAGGGCAGGTGGAGCGATAGAGGGACTCATAAGGGCAGATGGAGAGATGGAAGGTATCATAAGGGCAGGTGGAGAGATGGAAGGTATCATAAGGGCAGGTGGAGAGATGGAGGGTATCATAAGGGCAGGTGGAGAGATGGAGGGTATCATAAGGGCAGATGGAGAGATGGAAGGTATCATAAGGGCAGGTGGAGAGATGGAGGGACTCATAAGGGCAGGTGGAGAGATGGAGGGTATCATAAGGGCAGGTGGAGAGATGGAGGGTATCATAAGGGCAGGTGGAGCGATGGAGGGACTCATAAGGGCAGGTGGAGAGATGGAGGGTATCATAAGGGCAGGTGGAGCGATGGAGGGACTCATAAGGGCAGGTGGAGAGATGGAGGGTATCATAAGGGCAGGTGGAGCGATGGAGGGTATCATAAGGGCAGGTGGAGCGATGGAGGGACTCATAAGGGCAGGTGGAGAGATGGAGGGTATCATAAGGGCAGGTGGAGCGATGGAGGGTATCATAAGGGCAGGTGGAGCGATGGAGGGACTCATAAGGGCAGGTGGAGAGATGGAGGGTCTCATCCATGGGACCACTTCCAGGATTCAGCTCTGGGCTCCTCATCCTCAGTGCTCACACCAGTCTGCAGACATTTTAGATCCTACAAAAATGCACAAACATTACACAAAAGCAGTCATTTTAACAGCACAATGTCATTTGATTTATGTTTTAAAAATAACCTTACTTTATATTTGAGTAAAATCCCCAGAACTTTTTTTCCCAAACAAATACTGCCACCATCTTTCCTTGCAAGTCCTGCTCCACCACAAAAGCTCTGCAGCAAATGCACAGAAATCAAGACTCAGAAAAATGTTGTAATTTCTGTAGTATACTCACTCAAAGCCTCCACCGGATAAACACACACGTGTTCTTCTGTCCCTGTAACATACAGACAAGATTCACATTATGAGCTCAACACTGCATTTAGCCTACATGCTGAGGTTGATGTGTTAACTCACTTTTAATCCAACTTGAATGTTCCTCAATATATCAACACTAATAAGGGACAAATTAAATATATATCATGTTTAGTTACTTTTTAGATTTGTTTATTTGCCTTATTTACAGCACATTTGTCTAGCAGTGTTGACAACAGTGAATTATCCTACATAATATCACACATAACGTTACATCACTCAGATGTATTTTTCATGTTGGGATGTGCTCACCTGCAAAACTTATACAATATTTTCCTTCCTGATGTAAATAGACTTTTTAGCGTGTTTAAGATGTATGGTTGTGTAAATCCACTTTAGGAACGTAACTTTACGTACATGCGCTTACTGGAGCTCCCCTGTTAACTATACATAATAAAAGATGTGTTTACAGCAAAATCACAACTATTCTATACTGTCCAACTCCTTTACACCTTCAACAGTTAAAACGTTTACTCTATTTAACACATACGATTTAAACACAAGGAACCGTGTTTACTCACATTTGAAAACCCCCGCGTTGCTGATCTCCGCGATGTTGATAATGAAGTATCCTATCGCATAGCCTCCTGGGATAGATGAGTATCATGAGTACCCATGGAAAAGCACTCAAAAATCTGGGCGGAAGCAGTAAGCCTTCCGGGAACTTCTGGCCTACTCTTTTATGAATACTGATGTTTCGAACGTACTGCTTCTTTCACGTACTGTTTTCGCCTACTATATAGTAAAGTAGGCATATTCGAACGCACTTTAGGTATGCGTACGTCCGAATCTCGTGATAATTAGTACGTCACCCAGGTAATTCTCGCCTACTCTTTTGGATTCATACATACTTTTTCGCTCGCCTACTCTTTTTCCCATACTAAATAGTAGGGAAGTATGCGGTTTGGAAAGCAGCAAGAGAGATAATTATAATGTCATAAATGCTACGTGGTATCTTAATGTCTCAGCTTTGGAAGGGCCTAGAGACTCCATTTTTGCACTCAGGTCTAAGTCTCTTGGCCTTCTATCAGAATACAGAGTTTTGAGAAGATTGGAGAAACTTATTTTTTCGCACCGAAAAAAAAACAAAAAAAAAAAACGACAGGGGTACCACTGTCTTTCTCTGATCTTCTTGAAACTCTGGATTCTGATAGAGAGCCAAGAGACTTATACCTGAGTGCAAAAATGGATACTCTAGACCCTTACAGAGCTGAGATATTGAGATTTTTATAATGGCATAAATGCTACGTGGGATATCAATATCTCAGCTCTGGAAGGGGCTAGAGCCTCCATTTTTGCACTCAGGTCTAAGTCTCATGGCCCTCTATCAGAATCCAGAGTTTTGGGAAGATTGGAGAAACTTAATTTTTCGCCCGAAAAAAAAAAAAAAACGTAAAGGGTACCACTGTCGTTTTTTTTTTTCGGGCCGAATTTTTGAGTTTCAATATCTCAGCTCTGGAAGGGGCTAGAGCCTCCATTTTTGCACTCAGGTCTAAGTCTCATGGCCCTCTATCAGAATTTGGCAAGATTGGAGAAACTTAATTTTTCGCCCAAAAAAAAAAAACGTAAGGGGTACCACTGTCGTTTTTTTTTCGGGCCGAATTTTTGAGTTTCGATATCTCAGCTCTGGAAGGGGCTAGAGCCTCCATTTTTGCACTCAGGTCTAAGTCTCATGGCCCTCTATCAGAATTTGGGAAGATTGGAGAAACTTAATTTTTCGCCCCAAAAAAAAACGTAAGGGGTACCACTGTCGTTTTTTTTTCGGGCCGAATTTTTGAGTTTCGATATCTCAGCTCTGGAAGGGACTAGAGCCTCCATTTTTGCACTCAGGTCTAAGTCTCATGGCCCTCTATCAGAATTTGGGAAGATTGGAGAAACTTAATTTTTCGCCCCAAAAAAAAAACGTAAGGGGTACCACTGTCGTTTTTTTTTCGGGCCGAATTTTTGAGTTTCGATATCTCAGCTCTGGAAGGGGCTAGAGCCTCCATTTTTGCACTCAGGTCTAAGTCTCATGGCCCTCTATCAGAATTTGGGAAGATTGGAGAAACTTAATTTTTCGCCCAAAAAAAAAAACCGTAAGGGGTACCACTGTCGTTTTTTTTTTCGGGCCGAATTTTTGAGTGTCGATATCTCAGCTCTGGAAGGGGCTAGAGCCTCCATTTTTGCACTCAGGTCTAAGTCTCATGGCCCTCTATCAGAATTTGGGAAGATTGGAGAAACTTATTTTTTCGCCCAAAAAAAGAAACGTAAGGGGTACCACTGTCGTTTTTTTTTCGGGCCGAATTTTTGAGTTTCGATATCTCAGCTCTGGAAGGGGCTAGAGCCTCCATTTTTGCACTCAGGTCTAAGTCTCATGGCCCTCTATCAGAATTTGGGAAGATTGGAGAAACTTAATTTTTCGCCCAAAAAAAAAAAACGTAAGGGGTACCACTGTCGTTTTTTTTTCGGGCCGAATTTTTGAGTTTCGATATCTCAGCTCTGGAAGGGGCTAGAGCCTCCATTTTTTCACTCAGGTCTAAGTCTAATGGCCCTCTATCAGAATTTGGGAAGATTGGAGAAACTTAATTTTTTGCCCCCCAAAAAAAACGTAAGGGGTACCACTGTCGGTTTTTTTTTTTTGGGCCGAATTTTTGAGTTTCGATATCTCAGCTCTGGAAGGGGCTAGAGCCTCCATTTGTGCACTCAGGTCTAAGTCTCATGGCCCTCTATCAGAATTTGGGAAGATTGGAGAAACTTAATTTTTCGCCCAAAAAAAAACGTAAGGGGTACCACTGTCGTTTTTTTTTTTCGGGCCGAATTTTTGAGTTTCGATATCTCAGCTCTGGAAGGGGCTAGAGCCTCCATTTTTGCACTCAGGTCTAAGTCTCATGACCCTCTATCAGAATTTGGGAAGATTGGAGAAACTTAATTTTTCGCCCCAAAAAAAAAAACGTAAGGGGTACCACTGTCGTTTTTTTTTCGGGCCGAATTTTTGAGTTTCGATATCTCAGCTCTGGAAGGGGCTAGAGCCTCCATTTTTGCACTCAGGTCTAAGTCTCATGGCCCTCTATCAGAATTTGGGAAGATTGGAGAAACTTAATTTTTCGCCCCAAAAAAAAAACGTGAGGGGTACCACTGTCGTTTTTTTTTTCGGGCCGAATTTTTGAGTTTCGATATCTCAGCTCTGGAAAGGGGCTAGAGCCTCCATTTTTGCACTCAGGTCTAAGTCTCATGGCCCTCTATCAGAATTTGGGAAGATTGGAGAAACTTAATTTTTCGCCCCAAAAAAAAAAACGTAAGGGGTACCACTGTCGTTTTTTTTTTTTTCGGGCCGAATTTTTGAGTTTCGATATCTCAGCTCTGGAAGGGGCTAGAGCCTCCATTTTTGCACTCAGGTCTAAGTCTCATGGCCCTCTATCAGAATTTGGGAAGATTGGAGAAACTTAATTTTTCGCCCCAAAAAAAAAACGTAAGGGGTACCACTGTCGTTTTTTTTCGGGCCGAATTTTTGAGTTTCGATATCTCAGCTCTGGAAGGGGCTAGAGCCTCCATTTTTGCACTCAGGTCTAAGTCTCATGGCCCTCTATCAGAATTTGGGAAGATTGGAGAAACTTAATTTTTCGCCCCAAAAAAAAACCGTAAGGGGTACCACTGTCGTTTTTTTTTTCAGGCCGAATTTTTGAGTTTCGATATCTCAGCTCTGGAAGGGGCTAGAGCCTCCATTTTTGCACTCAGGTCTAAGTCTCATGGCCCTCTATCAGAATTTGGGAAGATTGGAGAAACTTATTTTTTCGCCCAAAAAAGAAACGTAAGGGGTACCACTGTCTTTTTTTTTTCGGGCCGAATTTTTGAGTTTCGATATCTCAGCTCTGGAAGGGGCTAGAGCCTCCATTTTTGCACTCAGGTCTAAGTCTCATGGCCCTCTATCAGAATTTGGGAAGATTGGAGAAACTTAATTTTTCGCCCAAAAAAAAAAACGTAAGGGGTACCACTGTCGTTTTTTTTTCGGGCCGAATTTTTGAGTTTCGATATCTCAGCTCTGGAAGGGGCTAGAGCCTCCATTTTTTCACTCAGGTCTAAGTCTAATGGCCCTCTATCAGAATTTGGGAAGATTGGAGAAACTTAATTTTTCGCCCCCCAAAAAAAACGTAAGGGGTACCACTGTCGGTTTTTTTTTTGGGCCGAATTTTTGAGTTTCGATATCTCAGCTCTGGAAGGGGCTAGAGCCTCCATTTGTGCACTCAGGTCTAAGTCTCATGGCCCTCTATCAGAATTTGGGAAGATTGGAGAAACTTAATTTTTCGCCCAAAAAAGAAACGTAAGGGGTACCACTGTCGTTTTTTTTTCGGGCCGAATTTTTGAGTTTCGATATCTCAGCTCTGGAAGGGGCTAGAGCCTCCATTTTTGCACTCAGGTCTAAGTCTCATATCCCTCTATCAGAATTTGGGAAGATTGGAGAAACTTAATTTTTCGCCCAAAAAAAAAACGTAAGGGGTACCACTGTCGTTTTTTTTTCGGGCCGAATTTTTGAGTTTCGATATCTCAGCTCTGGAAGGGACTAGAGCCTCCATTTTTGCACTCAGGTCTAAGTCTCATGGCCCTCTATCAGAATTTGGGAAGATTGGAGAAACTTAATTTTTCGCCCCAAAAAAAAAACGTAAGGGGTACCACTGTCGTTTTTTTTTCGGGCCGAATTTTTGAGTTTCGATATCTCAGCTCTGGAAGGGGCTAGAGCCTCCATTTTTGCACTCAGGTCTAAGTCTCATGGCCCTCTATCAGAATTTGGGAAGATTGGAGAAACTTAATTTTTCGCCCAAAAAAAAAAACCGTAAGGGGTACCACTGTCGTTTTTTTTTTCGGGCCGAATTTTTGAGTGTCGATATCTCAGCTCTGGAAGGGGCTAGAGCCTCCATTTTTGCACTCAGGTCTAAGTCTCATGGCCCTCTATCAGAATTTGGGAAGATTGGAGAAACTTATTTTTTCGCCCAAAAAAAGAAACGTAAGGGGTACCACTGTCGTTTTTTTTTCGGGCCGAATTTTTGAGTTTCGATATCTCAGCTCTGGAAGGGGCTAGAGCCTCCATTTTTGCACTCAGGTCTAAGTCTCATGGCCCTCTATCAGAATTTGGGAAGATTGGAGAAACTTAATTTTTCGCCCAAAAAAAAAAAACGTAAGGGGTACCACTGTCGTTTTTTTTTCGGGCCGAATTTTTGAGTTTCGATATCTCAGCTCTGGAAGGGGCTAGAGCCTCCATTTTTTCACTCAGGTCTAAGTCTAATGGCCCTCTATCAGAATTTGGGAAGATTGGAGAAACTTAATTTTTTGCCCCCCAAAAAAAACGTAAGGGGTACCACTGTCGGTTTTTTTTTTTTGGGCCGAATTTTTGAGTTTCGATATCTCAGCTCTGGAAGGGGCTAGAGCCTCCATTTGTGCACTCAGGTCTAAGTCTCATGGCCCTCTATCAGAATTTGGGAAGATTGGAGAAACTTAATTTTTCGCCCAAAAAAAAACGTAAGGGGTACCACTGTCGTTTTTTTTTTTCGGGCCGAATTTTTGAGTTTCGATATCTCAGCTCTGGAAGGGGCTAGAGCCTCCATTTTTGCACTCAGGTCTAAGTCTCATGACCCTCTATCAGAATTTGGGAAGATTGGAGAAACTTAATTTTTCGCCCCAAAAAAAAAAACGTAAGGGGTACCACTGTCGTTTTTTTTTCGGGCCGAATTTTTGAGTTTCGATATCTCAGCTCTGGAAGGGGCTAGAGCCTCCATTTTTGCACTCAGGTCTAAGTCTCATGGCCCTCTATCAGAATTTGGGAAGATTGGAGAAACTTAATTTTTCGCCCCAAAAAAAAAACGTGAGGGGTACCACTGTCGTTTTTTTTTTCGGGCCGAATTTTTGAGTTTCGATATCTCAGCTCTGGAAAGGGGCTAGAGCCTCCATTTTTGCACTCAGGTCTAAGTCTCATGGCCCTCTATCAGAATTTGGGAAGATTGGAGAAACTTAATTTTTCGCCCCAAAAAAAAAAACGTAAGGGGTACCACTGTCGTTTTTTTTTTTTCGGGCCGAATTTTTGAGTTTCGATATCTCAGCTCTGGAAGGGGCTAGAGCCTCCATTTTTGCACTCAGGTCTAAGTCTCATGGCCCTCTATCAGAATTTGGGAAGATTGGAGAAACTTAATTTTTCGCCCCAAAAAAAAAACGTAAGGGGTACCACTGTCGTTTTTTTTCGGGCCGAATTTTTGAGTTTCGATATCTCAGCTCTGGAAGGGGCTAGAGCCTCCATTTTTGCACTCAGGTCTAAGTCTCATGGCCCTCTATCAGAATTTGGGAAGATTGGAGAAACTTAATTTTTCGCCCCAAAAAAAAACCGTAAGGGGTACCACTGTCGTTTTTTTTTTCAGGCCGAATTTTTGAGTTTCGATATCTCAGCTCTGGAAGGGGCTAGAGCCTCCATTTTTGCACTCAGGTCTAAGTCTCATGGCCCTCTATCAGAATTTGGGAAGATTGGAGAAACTTATTTTTTCGCCCAAAAAAGAAACGTAAGGGGTACCACTGTCTTTTTTTTTTCGGGCCGAATTTTTGAGTTTCGATATCTCAGCTCTGGAAGGGGCTAGAGCCTCCATTTTTGCACTCAGGTCTAAGTCTCATGGCCCTCTATCAGAATTTGGGAAGATTGGAGAAACTTAATTTTTCGCCCAAAAAAAAAAACGTAAGGGGTACCACTGTCGTTTTTTTTTCGGGCCGAATTTTTGAGTTTCGATATCTCAGCTCTGGAAGGGGCTAGAGCCTCCATTTTTTCACTCAGGTCTAAGTCTAATGGCCCTCTATCAGAATTTGGGAAGATTGGAGAAACTTAATTTTTCGCCCCCCAAAAAAAACGTAAGGGGTACCACTGTCGGTTTTTTTTTTGGGCCGAATTTTTGAGTTTCGATATCTCAGCTCTGGAAGGGGCTAGAGCCTCCATTTGTGCACTCAGGTCTAAGTCTCATGGCCCTCTATCAGAATTTGGGAAGATTGGAGAAACTTAATTTTTCGCCCAAAAAAGAAACGTAAGGGGTACCACTGTCGTTTTTTTTTCGGGCCGAATTTTTGAGTTTCGATATCTCAGCTCTGGAAGGGGCTAGAGCCTCCATTTTTGCACTCAGGTCTAAGTCTCATATCCCTCTATCAGAATTTGGGAAGATTGGAGAAACTTAATTTTTCGCCCAAAAAAAAAAAACGTAAGGGGTACCACTGTCGTTTTTTTTTTTCGGGCCGAATTTTTGAGTTTCGATATCTCCGCTCTGGAAGGGGCTAGAGCCTCCATTTTTGCACTCAGGTCTAAGTCTCATGGCCCTCTATCAGAATTTGGGAAGATTGGAGAAACTTAATTTTTCGCCCCCCAAAAAAAACGTAAGGGGTACCACTGTCGTTTTTTTTTCGGGCCGAATTTTTGAGTTTCGATATCTCAGCTCTGGAAGGGGCTAGAGCCTCCATTTCTGCACTCAGGTCTAAGTCTCATGGCCCTCTATCAGAATTTGGGAAGATTGGAGAAACGTAATTTTTCGCCCCAAAAAAAAAAACGTAAGGGGTACCACTGTCGTTTTTTTTTTTCGGGCCGAATTTTTGAGTTTCGATATCTCAGCTCTGGAAGGGGCTAGAGCCTCCATTTTTGCACTCATGTCTAAGTCCCATGGCCCTCTATCAGAATTTGGGAAGATTGGAGAAACTTAATTTTTCGCCCAAAAAAAAAATCGTAAGGGGTACCACTGTCGTTTTTTTTTTTTGGGCCGAATTTTTGAGTTTCGATATCTAAGCTCTGGAAGGGGATAGAGCCTCCATTTTTGCACTCAGGTCTAAGTCTCATGGCCCTCTATCAGAATTTGGGAAGATTGGAGAAACTTAATTTTTCGCCCAAAAAAAAAAACGTAAGGGGTACCACTGTCGTTTTTTTTTCGGGCCGAATTTTTGAGTTTCGATATCTCAGCTCTGGAAGGGGCTAGAGCCTCCATTTTTGAACTCAGGTCTAAGTCTCATGGCCCTCTATCAGAATTTGGGAAGATTGGAGAAACTTAATTTTTCGCCCAAAAAAAAAACGTAAGGGGTACCACTGTCGTTTTTTTTTCGGGCCGAATTTTTGAGTTTCGATATCTCAGCTCTGGAAGGGGCTAGAGCCTCCATTTTTGCACTCAGGTCTAAGTCTCATGGCCCTCTATCAGAATTTGGGAAGATTGGAGAAACTTAATTTTTCGCCCAAAAAAAAAACGTAAGGGGTACCACTGTCGTTTTTTTTTTGGGCCGAATTTTTGAGTTTCGATATCTCAGCTCTGGAAGGGGCTAGAGCCTCCATTTTTGCACTCAGGTCTAAGTCTCATGGCCCTCTATCAGAATTTGGGAAGAATGGAAAAACTTAATTTTTCGCCCAAAAAAAAAAACGTAAGGGGTACCACTTTCGTTTTTTTTTCGGGCCGAATTTTTGAGTTTCGATATCTCAGCTCTGGAAGGGGCTAGAGCCTCCATTTTTGCACTCAGGTCTAAGTCTCATGGCCCTCTATCAGAATTTGGGAAGATTGGAGAAACTTAATTTTTCGCCCAAAAAAAAAAAACGTAAGGGGTACCACTGTCGTTTTTTTTTCGGGCCGAATTTTTGAGTTTCGATATCTCAGCTCTGGAAGGGGCTAGAGCCTCCATTTTTGCACTCAGGTCTAAGTCTCATGGCCCTCTATCAGAATTTGGGAAGATTGGAGAAACTTAATTTTTCGCCCCAAAAAAAACGTAAGGGGTACCACTGTCGTTTTTTTTTTCGGGCCGAATTTTTGAATTTCGATATCTCAGCTCTGGAAGGGGCTAGAGCCTCCATTTTTGCACTCAGGTCTAAGTCTCATGGCCCTCTATCAGAATTTGGGAAGATTGGAGAAACTTAAATTTTCACCCAAAAAAAAAAACGTAAGGGGTACCACTGTCGTTTTTTTTTCGGGCCGAATTTTTGAGTTTCGATATCTCAGCTCTGGAAGGGGCTAGAGCCTCCATTTTTGCACTCAGGTCTAAGTCTCATGGCCCTCTATCAGAATTTGGGAAGATTGGAGAAACTTAATTTTTCACCCAAAAAAAAAACGTAAGGGGTACCACTGTCGTTTTTTTTTTCGGGCCGAATTTTTGAGTTTTGATATCTCAGCTCTGGAAGGGGCTAGAGCCTCCATTTTTGCACTCAGGTCTAAGTCTCATGGCCCTCTATCAGAATTTGGGAAGATTGGAGAAACTTACATTTTCGCCCAAAAAAAAAAAACGTAAGGGGTACCACTGTCGTTTTTTTTTCGGGCCGAATTTTTGAGTTTCGATATCTCAGCTCTGGAAGGGGCTAGAGCCTCCATTTTTTCACTCAGGTCTAAGTCTAATGGCCCTCTATCAGAATTTGGGAAGATTGGAGAAACTTAATTTTTTGCCCCCCCAAAAAAACGTAAGGGGTACCACTGTCGGTTTTTTTTTTTGGGCCGAATTTTTGAGTTTCGATATCTCAGCTCTGGAAGGGGCTAGAGCCTCCATTTGTGCACTCAGGTCTAAGTCTCATGGCCCTCTATCAGAATTTGGGAAGATTGGAGAAACTTAATTTTTCGCCCAAAAAAAAACGTAAGGGGTACCACTGTCGTTTTTTTTTTTCGGGCCGAATTTTTGAGTTTCGATATCTCAGCTCTGGAAGGGGCTAGAGCCTCCATTTTTGCACTCAGGTCTAAGTCTCATGACCCTCTATCAGAATTTGGGAAGATTGGAGAAACTTAATTTTTCGCCCCAAAAAAAAAAACGTAAGGGGTACCACTGTCGTTTTTTTTCGGGCCGAATTTTTGAGTTTCGATATCTCAGCTCTGGAAGGGGCTAGAGCCTCCATTTTTGCACTCAGGTCTAAGTCTCATGGCCCTCTATCAGAATTTGGGAAGATTGGAGAAACTTAATTTTTCGCCCAAAAAAAAAAACGTGAGGGGTACCACTGTCGTTTTTTTTTTCGGGCCGAATTTTTGAGTTTCGATATCTCAGCTCTGGAAAGGGGCTAGAGCCTCCATTTTTGCACTCAGGTCTAAGTCTCATGGCCCTCTATCAGAATTTGGGAAGATTGGAGAAACTTAATTTTTCGCCCCAAAAAAAAAAACGTAAGGGGTACCACTGTCGTTTTTTTTTTTTTCGGGCCGAATTTTTGAGTTTCGATATCTCAGCTCTGGAAGGGGCTAGAGCCTCCATTTTTGCACTCAGGTCTAAGTCTCATGGCCCTCTATCAGAATTTGGGAAGATTGGAGAAACTTAATTTTTCGCCCCAAAAAAAAAACGTAAGGGGTACCACTGTCGTTTTTTTTCGGGCCGAATTTTTGAGTTTCGATATCTCAGCTCTGGAAGGGGCTAGAGCCTCCATTTTTGCACTCAGGTCTAAGTCTCATGGCCCTCTATCAGAATTTGGGAAGATTGGAGAAACTTAATTTTTCGCCCCAAAAAAAAACCGTAAGGGGTACCACTGTCGTTTTTTTTTTCAGGCCGAATTTTTGAGTTTCGATATCTCAGCTCTGGAAGGGGCTAGAGCCTCCATTTTTGCACTCAGGTCTAAGTCTCATGGCCCTCTATCAGAATTTGGGAAGATTGGAGAAACTTATTTTTTCGCCCAAAAAAGAAACGTAAGGGGTACCACTGTCTTTTTTTTTTCGGGCCGAATTTTTGAGTTTCGATATCTCAGCTCTGGAAGGGGCTAGAGCCTCCATTTTTTCACTCAGGTCTAAGTCTAATGGCCCTCTATCAGAATTTGGGAAGATTGGAGAAACTTAATTTTTCGCCCCCCAAAAAAAACGTAAGGGGTACCACTGTCGGTTTTTTTTTTGGGCCGAATTTTTGAGTTTCGATATCTCAGCTCTGGAAGGGGCTAGAGCCTCCATTTGTGCACTCAGGTCTAAGTCTCATGGCCCTCTATCAGAATTTGGGAAGATTGGAGAAACTTAATTTTTCGCCCAAAAAAGAAACGTAAGGGGTACCACTGTCGTTTTTTTTTCGGGCCGAATTTTTGAGTTTCGATATCTCAGCTCTGGAAGGGGCTAGAGCCTCCATTTTTGCACTCAGGTCTAAGTCTCATGTCCCTCTATCAGAATTTGGGAAGATTGGAGAAACTTAATTTTTCGCCCAAAAAAAAAAAACGTAAGGGGTACCACTGTCGTTTTTTTTTTCGGGCCGAATTTTTGAGTTTCGATATCTCCGCTCTGGAAGGGGCTAGAGCCTCCATTTTTGCACTCAGGTCTAAGTCTCATGGCCCTCTATCAGAATTTGGGAAGATTGGAGAAACTTAATTTTTCGCCCCCCAAAAAAAACGTAAGGGGTACCACTGTCGTTTTTTTTTCGGGCCGAATTTTTGAGTTTCGATATCTCAGCTCTGGAAGGGGCTAGAGCCTCCATTTCTGCACTCAGGTCTAAGTCTCATGGCCCTCTATCAGAATTTGGGAAGATTGGAGAAACGTAATTTTTCGCCCCAAAAAAAAAAACGTAAGGGGTACCACTGTCGTTTTTTTTTTTGGGCCGAATTTTTGAGTTTCGATATCTCAGCTCTGGAAGGGGATAGAGCCTCCATTTTTGCACTCAGGTCTAAGTCTCATGGCCCTCTATCAGAATTTGGGAAGATTGGAGAAACTTAATTTTTCGCCCAAAAAAAAAAACGTAAGGGGTACCACTGTCGTTTTTTTTTCGGGCCGAATTTTTGAGTTTCGATATCTCAGCTCTGGAAGGGGCTAGAGCCTCCATTTTTGCACTCAGGTCTAAGTCTCATGGCCCTCTATCAGAATTTGGGAAGATTGGAGAAACTTAATTTTTCGCCCAAAAAAAAAACGTAAGGGGTACCACTGTCGTTTTTTTTTCGGGCCGAATTTTTGAGTTTCGATATCTCAGCTCTGGAAGGGGCTAGAGCCTCCATTTTTGCACTCAGGTCTAAGTCTCATGGCCCTCTATCAGAATTTGGGAAGATTGGAGAAACTTAATTTTTCGCCCAAAAAAAAAACGTAAGGGGTACCACTGTCGTTTTTTTTTTTTGGGCCGAATTTTTGAGTTTCGATATCTCAGCTCTGGAAGGGGCTAGAGCCTCCATTTTTGCACTCAGGTCTAAGTCTCATGGCCCTCTATCAGAATTTGGGAAGATTGGAAAAACTTAATTTTTCGCCCAAAAAAAAAACGTAAGGGGTACCACTTTCGTTTTTTTTTCGGGCCGAATTTTTGAGTTTCGATATCTCAGCTCTGGAAGGGGCTAGAGCCTCCATTTTTGCACTCAGGTCTAAGTCTCATGGCCCTCTATCAGAATTTGGGAAGATTGGAGAAACTTAATTTTTCGCCCAAAAAAAAAAAACGTAAGGGGTACCACTGTCGTTTTTTTTTCGGGCCGAATTTTTGAGTTTCGATATCTCAGCTCTGGAAGGGGCTAGAGCCTCCATTTTTGCACTCAGGTCTAAGTCTCATGGCCCTCTATCAGAATTTGGGAAGATTGGAGAAACTTAATTTTTCGCCCCAAAAAAACCGTAAGGGGTACCACTGTCGTTTTTTTTTTCGGGCCGAATTTTTGAATTTCGATATCTCAGCTCTGGAAGGGGCTAGAGCCTCCATTTTTGCACTCAGGTCTAAGTCTCATGGCCCTCTATCAGAATTTGGGAAGATTGGAGAAACTTAAATTTTCACCCAAAAAAAAAAACGTAAGGGGTACCACTGTCGTTTTTTTTTCGGGCCGAATTTTTGAGTTTCGATATCTCAGCTCTGGAAGGGGCTAGAGCCTCCATTTTTGCACTCAGGTCTAAGTCTCATGGCCCTCTATCAGAATTTGGGAAGATTGGAGAAACTTAATTTTTCACCCAAAAAAAAAACGTAAGGGGTACCACTGTCGTTTTTTTTTTTCGGGCCGAATTTTTGAGTTTTGATATCTCAGCTCTGGAAGGGGCTAGAGCCTCCATTTTTGCACTCAGGTCTAAGTCTCATGGCCCTCTATCAGAATTTGGGAAGATTGGAGAAACTTAATTTTTCGCCCAAAAAAAAAAAACGTAAGGGGTACCACTTTCGTTTTTTTTTTTTCGGGCCGAATTTTTGACTTTCGATATCTCAGCTCTGGAAGGGGCTAGAGCCTCCATTTTTGCACTCAGGTCTAAGTCTCATGGCCCTCTATCAGAATTTGGGAAGATTGGAGAAACTTAATTTTTCGCTCAAAAAAAAAAACGTAAGGGGTACCACTGTCGTTTTTTTTTTCGGGCCGAATTTTTGAGTTTCGATATCTCAGCTCTGGAAAGGGGCTAGAGCCTCCATTTTTGCACTCAGGTCTAAGTCTCATGGCCCTCTATCAGAATTTGGGAAGATTGGAGAAACTTAATTTTTCGCCCCAAAAAAAAAAACGTAAGGGGTACCACTGTCGTTTTTTTTTTTTCGGGCCGAATTTTTGAGTTTCGATATCTCAGCTCTGGAAGGGGCTAGAGCCTCCATTTTTGCACTCAGGTCTAAGTCTCATGGCCCTCTATCAGAATTTGGGAAGATTGGAGAAACTTAATTTTTCGCCCCAAAAAAAAAACGTAAGGGGTACCACTGTCGTTTTTTTTTCGGGCCGAATTTTTGAGTTTCGATATCTCAGCTCTGGAAGGGGCTAGAGCCTCCATTTTTGCACTCAGGTCTAAGTCTCATGGCCCTCTATCAGAATTTGGGAAGATTGGAGAAACTTAATTTTTCGCCCCAAAAAAAAAACGTAAGGGGTACCACTGTCGTTTTTTTTTTCGGGCCGAATTTTTGAGTTTCGATATCTCAGCTCTGGAAGGGGCTAGAGCCTCCATTTTTGCACTCAGGTCTAAGTCTCATGGCCCTCTATCAGAATTTGGGAAGATTGGAGAAACTTATTTTTTCGCCCAAAAAAGAAACGTAAGGGGTACCACTGTCGTTTTTTTTTCGGGCCGAATTTTTGAGTTTCGATATCTCAGCTCTGGAAGGGGCTAGAGCCTCCATTTTTGCACTCAGGTCTAAGTCTCATGGCCCTCTATCAGAATTTGGGAAGATTGGAGAAACTTAATTTTTCGCCCAAAAAAAAAAACGTAAGGGGTACCACTGTCGTTTTTTTTTCGGGCCGAATTTTTGAGTTTCGATATCTCAGCTCTGGAAGGGGCTAGAGCCTCCATTTTTTCACTCAGGTCTAAGTCTAATGGCCCTCTATCAGAATTTGGGAAGATTGGAGAAACTTCATTTTTCGCCCCCCCAAAAAAACGTAAGGGGTACCACTGTCGGTTTTTTTTTTTGGGCCGAATTTTTGAGTTTCGATATCTCAGCTCTGGAAGGGGCTAGAGCCTCCATTTGTGCACTCAGGTCTAAGTCTCATGGCCCTCTATCAGAATTTGGGAAGATTGGAGAAACTTAATTTTTCGCCTAAAAAAGAAACGTAAGGGGTACCACTGTCGTTTTTTTTTTCGGGCCGAATTTTTGAGTTTCGATATCTCAGCTCTGGAAGGGGCTAGAGCCTCCATTTTTGCACTCAGGTCTAAGTCTCATGTCCCTCTATCAGAATTTGGGAAGATTGGAGAAACTTAATTTTTCGCCCAAAAAAAAAAAACGTAAGGGGTACCACTGTCGTTTTTTTTTTTAGGGCCGAATTTTTGAGTTTCGATATCTCCGCTCTGGAAGGGGCTAGAGCCTCCATTTTTGCACTCAGGTCTAAGTCTCATGGCCCTCTATCAGAATTTGGGAAGATTGGAGAAACTTAATTTTTCGCCCCCCAAAAAAAACGTAAGGGGTACCACTGTCGTTTTTTTTTCGGGCCGAATTTTTGAGTTTCGATATCTCAGCTCTGGAAGGGGCTAGAGCCTCCATTTCTGCACTCAGGTCTAAGTCTCATGGCCCTCTATCAGAATTTGGGAAGATTGGAGAAACTTAATTTTTCGCCCCAAAAAAAAAAACGTAAGGGGTACCACTGTCGTTTTTTTTTTTCGGGCCGAATTTTTGAGTTTCGATATCTCAGCTCTGGAAGGGGCTAGAGCCTCCATTTTTGCACTCATGTCTAAGTCCCATGGCCCTCTATCAGAATTTGGGAAGATTGGAGAAACTTAATTTTTCGCCCAAAAAAAAAATCGTAAGGGGTACCACTGTCGTTTTTTTTTTTTGGCCGAATTTTTGAGTTTCGATATCTAAGCTCTGGAAGGGGATAGAGCCTCCATTTTTGCACTCAGGTCTAAGTCTCATGGCCCTCTATCAGAATTTGGGAAGATTGGAGAAACTTAATTTTTCGCCCAAAAAAAAAAACGTAAGGGGTACCACTGTCGTTTTTTTTTCGGGCCGAATTTTTGAGTTTCGATATCTCAGCTCTGGAAGGGGCTAGAGCCTCCATTTTTGCACTCAGGTCTAAGTCTCATGGCCCTCTATCAGAATTTGGGAAGATTGGAGAAACTTAATTTTTCGCCCAAAAAAAAAACGTAAGGGGTACCACTGTCGTTTTTTTTTCGGGCCGAATTTTTGAGTTTCGATATCTCAGCTCTGGAAGGGGCTAGAGCCTCCATTTTTGCACTCAGGTCTAAGTCTCATGGCCCTCTATCAGAATTTGGGAAGATTGGAGAAACTTAATTTTTCGCCCAAAAAAAAAACGTAAGGGGTACCACTGTCGTTTTTTTTTTTGGGCCGAATTTTTGAGTTTCGATATCTCAGCTCTGGAAGGGGCTAGAGCCTCCATTTTTGCACTCAGGTCTAAGTCTCATGGCCCTCTATCAGAATTTGGGAAGATTGGAGAAACTTAATTTTTCGCCCAAAAAAAAAAAACGTGAGGGGTACCACTTTCGTTTTTTTTTCGGGCCGAATTTTTGAGTTTCGATATCTCAGCTCTGGAAGGGGCTAGAGCCTCCATTTTTGCACTCAGGTCTAAGTCTCATGGCCCTCTATCAGAATTTGGGAAGATTGGAGAAACTTAATTTTTCGCCCAAAAAAAAAAACGTAAGGGGTACCACTGTCGTTTTTTTTTCGGGCCGAATTTTTGAGTTTCGATATCTCAGCTCTGGAAGGGGCTAGAGCCTCCATTTTTGCACTCAGGTCTAAGTCTCGTGGCCCTCTATCAGAATTTGGGAAGATTGGAGAAACTTAATTTTTCGCCCCAAAAAAAAACGTAAGGGGTACCACTGTCGTTTTTTTTTTCGGGCCGAATTTTTGAATTTCGATATCTCAGCTCTGGAAGGGGCTAGAGCCTCCATTTTTGCACTCAGGTCTAAGTCTCATGGCCCTCTATCAGAATTTGGGAAGATTGGAGAAACTTAAATTTTCACCCAAAAAAAAAAACGTAAGGGGTACCACTGTCGTTTTTTTTTCGTGCCGAATTTTTGAGTTTCGATATCTGAGCTCTGGAAGGGGCTAGAGCCTCCATTTTTGCACTCAGGTCTAAGTCTCATGGCCCTCTATCAGAATTTGGGAAGATTGGAGAAACTTAATTTTTCGCCCCCCAAAAAAAACGTAAGGGGTACCACTGTCGGTTTTTTTTTTGGGCCGAATTTTTGAGTTTCGATATCTCAGCTCTGGAAGGGGCTAGAGCCTCCATTTGTGCACTCAGGTCTAAGTCTCATGGCCCTCTATCAGAATTTGGGAAGATTGGAGAAACTTAATTTTTCGCCCAAAAAAGAAACGTAAGGGGTACCACTGTCGTTTTTTTTTCGGGCCGAATTTTTGAGTTTCGATATCTCAGCTCTGGAAGGGGCTAGAGCCTCCATTTTTGCACTCAGGTCTAAGTCTCATATCCCTCTATCAGAATTTGGGAAGATTGGAGAAACTTAATTTTTCGCCCAAAAAAAAAAAACGTAAGGGGTACCACTGTCGTTTTTTTTTTTCGGGCCGAATTTTTGAGTTTCGATATCTCCGCTCTGGAAGGGGCTAGAGCCTCCATTTTTGCACTCAGGTCTAAGTCTCATGGCCCTCTATCAGAATTTGGGAAGATTGGAGAAACTTAATTTTTCGCCCCCCAAAAAAAACGTAAGGGGTACCACTGTCGTTTTTTTTTCGGGCCGAATTTTTGAGTTTCGATATCTCAGCTCTGGAAGGGGCTAGAGCCTCCATTTCTGCACTCAGGTCTAAGTCTCATGGCCCTCTATCAGAATTTGGGAAGATTGGAGAAACGTAATTTTTCGCCCCCAAAAAAAAAAACGTAAGGGGTACCACTGTCGTTTTTTTTTTTCGGGCCGAATTTTTGAGTTTCGATATCTCAGCTCTGGAAGGGGTTAGAGCCTCCATTTTTGCACTCATGTCTAAGTCCCATGGCCCTCTATCAGAATTTGGGAAGATTGGAGAAACTTAATTTTTCGCCCAAAAAAAAAATCGTAAGGGGTACCACTGTCGTTTTTTTTTTTTGGGCCGAATTTTTGAGTTTCGATATCTAAGCTCTGGAAGGGGATAGAGCCTCCATTTTTGCACTCAGGTCTAAGTCTCATGGCCCTCTATCAGAATTTGGGAAGATTGGAGAAACTTAATTTTTCGCCCAAAAAAAAAACGTAAGGGGTACCACTGTCGTTTTTTTTTCGGGCCGAATTTTTGAGTTTCGATATCTCAGCTCTGGAAGGGGCTAGAGCCTCCATTTTTGCACTCAGGTCTAAGTCTCATGGCCCTCTATCAGAATTTGGGAAGATTGGAGAAACTTAATTTTTCGCCCAAAAAAAAAACGTAAGGGGTACCACTGTCGTTTTTTTTTCGGGCCGAATTTTTGAGTTTCGATATCTCAGCTCTGGAAGGGGCTAGAGCCTCCATTTTTGCACTCAGGTCTAAGTCTCATGGCCCTCTATCAGAATTTGGGAAGATTGGAGAAACTTAATTTTTCGCCCAAAAAAAAAACGTAAGGGGTACCACTGTCGTTTTTTTTTTGGGCCGAATTTTTGAGTTTCGATATCTCAGCTCTGGAAGGGGCTAGAGCCTCCATTTTTGCACTCAGGTCTAAGTCTCATGGCCCTCTATCAGAATTTGGGAAGAATGGAAAAACTTAATTTTTCGCCCAAAAAAAAAAACGTAAGGGGTACCACTTTCGTTTTTTTTTCGGGCCGAATTTTTGAGTTTCGATATCTCAGCTCTGGAAGGGGCTAGAGCCTCCATTTTTGCACTCAGGTCTAAGTCTCATGGCCCTCTATCAGAATTTGGGAAGATTGGAGAAACTTAATTTTTCGCCCAAAAAAAAAAAACGTAAGGGGTACCACTGTCGTTTTTTTTTCGGGCCGAATTTTTGAGTTTCGATATCTCAGCTCTGGAAGGGGCTAGAGCCTCCATTTTTGCACTCAGGTCTAAGTCTCATGGCCCTCTATCAGAATTTGGGAAGATTGGAGAAACTTAATTTTTCGCCCCAAAAAAAACGTAAGGGGTACCACTGTCGTTTTTTTTTTCGGGCCGAATTTTTGAATTTCGATATCTCAGCTCTGGAAGGGGCTAGAGCCTCCATTTTTGCACTCAGGTCTAAGTCTCATGGCCCTCTATCAGAATTTGGGAAGATTGGAGAAACTTAAATTTTCACCCAAAAAAAAAAACGTAAGGGGTACCACTGTCGTTTTTTTTTCGGGCCGAATTTTTGAGTTTCGATATCTCAGCTCTGGAAGGGGCTAGAGCCTCCATTTTTGCACTCAGGTCTAAGTCTCATGGCCCTCTATCAGAATTTGGGAAGATTGGAGAAACTTAATTTTTCACCCAAAAAAAAAACGTAAGGGGTACCACTGTCGTTTTTTTTTTCGGGCCGAATTTTTGAGTTTTGATATCTCAGCTCTGGAAGGGGCTAGAGCCTCCATTTTTGCACTCAGGTCTAAGTCTCATGGCCCTCTATCAGAATTTGGGAAGATTGGAGAAACTTACATTTTCGCCCAAAAAAAAAAAACGTAAGGGGTACCACTGTCGTTTTTTTTTCGGGCCGAATTTTTGAGTTTCGATATCTCAGCTCTGGAAGGGGCTAGAGCCTCCATTTTTGCACTCAGGTCTAAGTCTCATGGCCCTCTATCAGAATTTGGGAAGATTGGAGAAACTTAATATTTCGCCCAAAAAAAAAACGTAAGGGGTACCACTGTCGTTTTTTTTTCGGGCCGAATTTTTGAGTTTCGATATCTCAGCTCTGGAAGGGGCTAGAGCCTCCATTTTTGCACTCAGGTCTAAGTCTCATGGCCCTCTATCAGAATTTGGGAAGATTGGAGAAACTTAATTTTTCGCCCAAAAAAAAAACGTAAGGGGTACCACTGTCGTTTTTTTTTTGGGCCGAATTTTTGAGTTTCGATATCTCAGCTCTGGAAGGGGCTAGAGCCTCCATTTTTGCACTCAGGTCTAAGTCTCATGGCCCTCTATCAGAATTTGGGAAGAATGGAAAAACTTAATTTTTCGCCCAAAAAAAAAAACGTAAGGGGTACCACTTTCGTTTTTTTTTCGGGCCGAATTTTTGAGTTTCGATATCTCAGCTCTGGAAGGGGCTAGAGCCTCCATTTTTGCACTCAGGTCTAAGTCTCATGGCCCTCTATCAGAATTTGGGAAGATTGGAGAAACTTAATTTTTCGCCCAAAAAAAAAAAACGTAAGGGGTACCACTGTCGTTTTTTTTTCGGGCCGAATTTTTGAGTTTCGATATCTCAGCTCTGGAAGGGGCTAGAGCCTCCATTTTTGCACTCAGGTCTAAGTCTCATGGCCCTCTATCAGAATTTGGGAAGATTGGAGAAACTTAATTTTTCGCCCCAAAAAAAACGTAAGGGGTACCACTGTCGTTTTTTTTTTCGGGCCGAATTTTTGAATTTCGATATCTCAGCTCTGGAAGGGGCTAGAGCCTCCATTTTTGCACTCAGGTCTAAGTCTCATGGCCCTCTATCAGAATTTGGGAAGATTGGAGAAACTTAAATTTTCACCCAAAAAAAAAAACGTAAGGGGTACCACTGTCGTTTTTTTTTCGGGCCGAATTTTTGAGTTTCGATATCTCAGCTCTGGAAGGGGCTAGAGCCTCCATTTTTGCACTCAGGTCTAAGTCTCATGGCCCTCTATCAGAATTTGGGAAGATTGGAGAAACTTAATTTTTCACCCAAAAAAAAAACGTAAGGGGTACCACTGTCGTTTTTTTTTTCGGGCCGAATTTTTGAGTTTTGATATCTCAGCTCTGGAAGGGGCTAGAGCCTCCATTTTTGCACTCAGGTCTAAGTCTCATGGCCCTCTATCAGAATTTGGGAAGATTGGAGAAACTTACATTTTCGCCCAAAAAAAAAAAACGTAAGGGGTACCACTGTCGTTTTTTTTTCGGGCCGAATTTTTGAGTTTCGATATCTCAGCTCTGGAAGGGGCTAGAGCCTCCATTTTTTCACTCAGGTCTAAGTCTAATGGCCCTCTATCAGAATTTGGGAAGATTGGAGAAACTTAATTTTTTGCCCCCCAAAAAAAACGTAAGGGGTACCACTGTCGGTTTTTTTTTTTTGGGCCGAATTTTTGAGTTTCGATATCTCAGCTCTGGAAGGGGCTAGAGCCTCCATTTGTGCACTCAGGTCTAAGTCTCATGGCCCTCTATCAGAATTTGGGAAGATTGGAGAAACTTAATTTTTCGCCCAAAAAAAAACGTAAGGGGTACCACTGTCGTTTTTTTTTTTCGGGCCGAATTTTTGAGTTTCGATATCTCAGCTCTGGAAGGGGCTAGAGCCTCCATTTTTGCACTCAGGTCTAAGTCTCATGACCCTCTATCAGAATTTGGGAAGATTGGAGAAACTTAATTTTTCGCCCCAAAAAAAAAAACGTAAGGGGTACCACTGTCGTTTTTTTTTCGGGCCGAATTTTTGAGTTTCGATATCTCAGCTCTGGAAGGGGCTAGAGCCTCCATTTTTGCACTCAGGTCTAAGTCTCATGGCCCTCTATCAGAATTTGGGAAGATTGGAGAAACTTAATTTTTCGCCCAAAAAAAAAAACGTGAGGGGTACCACTGTCGTTTTTTTTTTCGGGCCGAATTTTTGAGTTTCGATATCTCAGCTCTGGAAAGGGGCTAGAGCCTCCATTTTTGCACTCAGGTCTAAGTCTCATGGCCCTCTATCAGAATTTGGGAAGATTGGAGAAACTTAATTTTTCGCCCCAAAAAAAAAAACGTAAGGGGTACCACTGTCGTTTTTTTTTTTTCGGGCCGAATTTTTGAGTTTCGATATCTCAGCTCTGGAAGGGGCTAGAGCCTCCATTTTTGCACTCAGGTCTAAGTCTCATGGCCCTCTATCAGAATTTGGGAAGATTGGAGAAACTTAATTTTTCGCCCCAAAAAAAAAACGTAAGGGGTACCACTGTCGTTTTTTTTCGGGCCGAATTTTTGAGTTTCGATATCTCAGCTCTGGAAGGGGCTAGAGCCTCCATTTTTGCACTCAGGTCTAAGTCTCATGGCCCTCTATCAGAATTTGGGAAGATTGGAGAAACTTAATTTTTTGCCCCAAAAAAAAACCGTAAGGGGTACCACTGTCGTTTTTTTTTTCAGGCCGAATTTTTGAGTTTCGATATCTCAGCTCTGGAAGGGGCTAGAGCCTCCATTTTTGCACTCAGGTCTAAGTCTCATGGCCCTCTATCAGAATTTGGGAAGATTGGAGAAACTTATTTTTTCGCCCAAAAAAGAAACGTAAGGGGTACCACTGTCTTTTTTTTTTCGGGCCGAATTTTTCAGTTTCGATATCTCAGCTCTGGAAGGGGCTAGAGCCTCCATTTTTTCACTCAGGTCTAAGTCTAATGGCCCTCTATCAGAATTTGGGAAGATTGGAGAAACTTAATTTTTCGCCCCCCAAAAAAAACGTAAGGGGTACCACTGTCGGTTTTTTTTTTGGGCCGAATTTTTGAGTTTCGATATCTCAGCTCTGGAAGGGGCTAGAGCCTCCATTTGTGCACTCAGGTCTAAGTCTCATGGCCCTCTATCAGAATTTGGGAAGATTGGAGAAACTTAATTTTTCGCCCAAAAAAGAAACGTAAGGGGTACCACTGTCGTTTTTTTTTCGGGCCGAATTTTTGAGTTTCGATATCTCAGCTCTGGAAGGGGCTAGAGCCTCCATTTTTGCACTCAGGTCTAAGTCTCATGTCCCTCTATCAGAATTTGGGAAGATTGGAGAAACTTAATTTTTCGCCCAAAAAAAAAAAACGTAAGGGGTACCACTGTCGTTTTTTTTTTTCGGGCCGAATTTTTGAGTTTCGATATCTCCGCTCTGGAAGGGGCTAGAGCCTCCATTTTTGCACTCAGGTCTAAGTCTCATGGCCCTCTATCAGAATTTGGGAAGATTGGAGAAACTTAATTTTTCGCCCCCCAAAAAAAACGTAAGGGGTACCACTGTCGTTTTTTTTTTCGGGCCGAATTTTTGAGTTTCGATATCTCAGCTCTGGAAAGGGGCTAGAGCCTCCATTTTTGCACTCAGGTCTAAGTCTCATGGCCCTCTATCAGAATTTGGGAAGATTGGAGAAACTTAATTTTTCACCCAAAAAAAAAACGTAAGGGGTACCACTGTCGTTTTTTTTTTCGGGCCGAATTTTTGAGTTTTGATATCTCAGCTCTGGAAGGGGCTAGAGCCTCCATTTTTGCACTCAGGTCTAAGTCTCATGGCCCTCTATCAGAATTTGGGAAGATTGGAGAAACTTAATTTTTCGCCCAAAAAAAAAAAACGTAAGGGGTACCACTTTCGTTTTTTTTTTTTCGGGCCGAATTTTTGACTTTCGATATCTCAGCTCTGGAAGGGGCTAGAGCCTCCATTTTTGCACTCAGGTCTAAGTCTCATGGCCCTCTATCAGAATTTGGGAAGATTGGAGAAACTTAATTTTTCGCTCAAAAAAAAAAACGTAAGGGGTACCACTGTCGTTTTTTTTTTCGGGCCGAATTTTTGAGTTTCGATATCTCAGCTCTGGAAAGGGGCTAGAGCCTCCATTTTTGCACTCAGGTCTAAGTCTCATGGCCCTCTATCAGAATTTGGGAAGATTGGAGAAACTTAATTTTTCGCCCCAAAAAAAAAAACGTAAGGGGTACCACTGTCGTTTTTTTTTTTTCGGGCCGAATTTTTGAGTTTCGATATCTCAGCTCTGGAAGAGGCTAGAGCCTCCATTTTTGCACTCAGGTCTAAGTCTCATGGCCCTCTATCAGAATTTGGGAAGATTGGAGAAACTTAATTTTTCGCCCCAAAAAAAAAACGTAAGGGGTACCACTGTCGTTTTTTTTTCGGGCCGAATTTTTGAGTTTCGATATCTCAGCTCTGGAAGGGGCTAGAGCCTCCATTTTTGCACTCAGGTCTAAGTCTCATGGCCCTCTATCAGAATTTGGGAAGATTGGAGAAACTTAATTTTTCGCCCCAAAAAAAAAACGTAAGGGGTACCACTGTCGTTTTTTTTTTCGGGCCGAATTTTTGAGTTTCGATATCTCAGCTCTGGAAGGGGCTAGAGCCTCCATTTTTGCACTCAGGTCTAAGTCTCATGGCCCTCTATCAGAATTTGGGAAGATTGGAGAAACTTATTTTTTCGCCCAAAAAAGAAACGTAAGGGGTACCACTGTCGTTTTTTTTTCGGGCCGAATTTTTGAGTTTCGATATCTCAGCTCTGGAAGGGGCTAGAGCCTCCATTTTTGCACTCAGGTCTAAGTCTCATGGCCCTCTATCAGAATTTGGGAAGATTGGAGAAACTTAATTTTTCGCCCAAAAAAAAAAACGTAAGGGGTACCACTGTCGTTTTTTTTTCGGGCCGAATTTTTGAGTTTCGATATCTCAGCTCTGGAAGGGGCTAGAGCCTCCATTTTTTCACTCAGGTCTAAGTCTAATGGCCCTCTATCAGAATTTGGGAAGATTGGAGAAACTTCATTTTTCGCCCCCCCAAAAAAACGTAAGGGGTACCACTGTCGGTTTTTTTTTTTGGGCCGAATTTTTGAGTTTCGATATCTCAGCTCTGGAAGGGGCTAGAGCCTCCATTTGTGCACTCAGGTCTAAGTCTCATGGCCCTCTATCAGAATTTGGGAAGATTGGAGAAACTTAATTTTTCGCCTAAAAAAGAAACGTAAGGGGTACCACTGTCGTTTTTTTTTTCGGGCCGAATTTTTGAGTTTCGATATCTCAGCTCTGGAAGGGGCTAGAGCCTCCATTTTTGCACTCAGGTCTAAGTCTCATGTCCCTCTATCAGAATTTGGGAAGATTGGAGAAACTTAATTTTTCGCCCAAAAAAAAAAAACGTAAGGGGTACCACTGTCGTTTTTTTTTTTAGGGCCGAATTTTTGAGTTTCGATATCTCCGCTCTGGAAGGGGCTAGAGCCTCCATTTTTGCACTCAGGTCTAAGTCTCATGGCCCTCTATCAGAATTTGGGAAGATTGGAGAAACTTAATTTTTCGCCCCCCAAAAAAAACGTAAGGGGTACCACTGTCGTTTTTTTTTCGGGCCGAATTTTTGAGTTTCGATATCTCAGCTCTGGAAGGGGCTAGAGCCTCCATTTCTGCACTCAGGTCTAAGTCTCATGGCCCTCTATCAGAATTTGGGAAGATTGGAGAAACTTAATTTTTCGCCCCAAAAAAAAAAACGTAAGGGGTACCACTGTCGTTTTTTTTTTTCGGGCCGAATTTTTGAGTTTCGATATCTCAGCTCTGGAAGGGGCTAGAGCCTCCATTTTTGCACTCATGTCTAAGTCCCATGGCCCTCTATCAGAATTTGGGAAGATTGGAGAAACTTAATTTTTCGCCCAAAAAAAAAATCGTAAGGGGTACAACTGTCGTTTTTTTTTTTTGGCCGAATTTTTGAGTTTCGATATCTAAGCTCTGGAAGGGGATAGAGCCTCCATTTTTGCACTCAGGTCTAAGTCTCATGGCCCTCTATCAGAATTTGGGAAGATTGGAGAAACTTAATTTTTCGCCCAAAAAAAAAAACGTAAGGGGTACCACTGTCGTTTTTTTTTCGGGCCGAATTTTTGAGTTTCGATATCTCAGCTCTGGAAGGGGCTAGAGCCTCCATTTTTGCACTCAGGTCTAAGTCTCATGGCCCTCTATCAGAATTTGGGAAGATTGGAGAAACTTAATTTTTCGCCCAAAAAAAAAACGTAAGGGGTACCACTGTCGTTTTTTTTTCGGGCCGAATTTTTGAGTTTCGATATCTCAGCTCTGGAAGGGGCTAGAGCCTCCATTTTTGCACTCAGGTCTAAGTCTCATGGCCCTCTATCAGAATTTGGGAAGATTGGAGAAACTTAATTTTTCGCCCAAAAAAAAAACGTAAGGGGTACCACTGTCGTTTTTTTTTTTGGGCCGAATTTTTGAGTTTCGATATCTCAGCTCTGGAAGGGGCTAGAGCCTCCATTTTTGCACTCAGGTCTAAGTCTCATGGCCCTCTATCAGAATTTGGGAAGATTGGAGAAACTTAATTTTTCGCCCAAAAAAAAAAAACGTGAGGGGTACCACTTTCGTTTTTTTTTCGGGCCGAATTTTTGAGTTTCGATATCTCAGCTCTGGAAGGGGCTAGAGCCTCCATTTTTGCACTCAGGTCTAAGTCTCATGGCCCTCTATCAGAATTTGGGAAGATTGGAGAAACTTAATTTTTCGCCCAAAAAAAAAAACGTAAGGGGTACCACTGTCGTTTTTTTTTCGGGCCGAATTTTTGAGTTTCGATATCTCAGCTCTGGAAGGGGCTAGAGCCTCCATTTTTGCACTCAGGTCTAAGTCTCGTGGCCCTCTATCAGAATTTGGGAAGATTGGAGAAACTTAATTTTTCGCCCCAAAAAAAAACGTAAGGGGTACCACTGTCGTTTTTTTTTTCGGGCCGAATTTTTGAATTTCGATATCTCAGCTCTGGAAGGGGCTAGAGCCTCCATTTTTGCACTCAGGTCTAAGTCTCATGGCCCTCTATCAGAATTTGGGAAGATTGGAGAAACTTAAATTTTCACCCAAAAAAAAAAAACGTAAGGGGTACCACTGTCGTTTTTTTTTCGTGCCGAATTTTTGAGTTTTGATATCTGAGCTCTGGAAGGGGCTAGAGCCTCCATTTTTGCACTCAGGTCTAAGTCTCATGGCCCTCTATCAGAATTTGGGAAGATTGGAGAAACTTAATTTTTCACCCAAAAAAAAAAACGTAAGGGGTACCACTGTCGTTTTTTTTTTCGGGCCGAATTTTTGAGTTTTGATATCTCAGCTCTGGAAGGGGCTAGAGCCTCCATTTTTGCACTCAGGTCTAAGTCTCATGGCCCTCTATCAGAATTTGGGAAGATTGGAGAAACTTAATTTTTCGCCCAAAAAAAAAAACGTAAGGGGTACCACTTTCGTTTTTTTTTTTCGGGCCGAATTTTTGAGTTTCGATATCTCAGCTCTGGAAGGGGCTAGAGCCTCCATTTTTGCACTCAGGTCTAAGTCTCATGGCCCTCTATCAGAATTTGGGAAGATTGGAGAAACTTAATTTTTCGCCCAAAAAAAAAAACGTAAGGGGTACCACTGTCGTTTTTTTTTTTCGGGCCGAATTTTTGAGTTTCGATATCTCAGCTCTGGAAAGGGGCTAGAGCCTCCATTTTTTGCACTCAGGTCTAAGTCTCATGGCCCTCTATCAGAATTTGGGAAGATTGGAGAAACTTAATTTTTCGCCCCAAAAAAAAAAACGTAAGGGGTACCACTGTCGTTTTGTTTTTTTTCGGGCCGAATTTTTGAGTTTCGATATCTCAGCTCTGGAAGGGGCTAGAGCCTCCATTTTTGCACTCAGGTCTAAGTCTCATGGCCCTCTATCAGAATTTGGGAAGATTGGAGAAACTTAATTTTTCGCCCCCAAAAAAAAACGTAAGGGGTACCACTGTCGTTTTTTTTTTCGGGCCGAATTTTTGAGTTTCGATATCTCAGCTCTGGAAGGGGCTAGAGCCTCCATTTTTGCACTCAGGTCTAAGTCGCATGGCCCTCTATCAGAATTTGGGAAGATTGGAGAAACTTAATTTTTCGCCCAAAAAAAAAACGTAAGGGGTACCACTGTCGTTTTTTTTTCGGGCCGAATTTTTGAGTTTCGATATCTCAGCTCTGGAAGGGGCTAGAGCCTCCATTTTTTCACTCAGGTCTAAGTCTAATGGCCCTCTATCAGAATTTGGGAAGATTGGAGAAACTTCATTTTTCGCCCCCCCAAAAAAACGTAAGGGGTACCACTGTCGGTTTTTTTTTTGGGCCGAATTTTTGAGTTTCGATATCTCAGCTCTGGAAGGGGCTAGAGCCTCCATTTGTGCACTCAGGTCTAAGTCTCATGGCCCTCTATCAGAATTTGGGAAGATTGGAGAAACTTAATTTTTCGCCTAAAAAAGAAACGTAAGGGGTACCACTGTCGTTTTTTTTTCGGGCCGAATTTTTGAGTTTCGATATCTCAGCTCTGGAAGGGGCTAGAGCCTCCATTTTTGCACTCAGGTCTAAGTCTCATGTCCCTCTATCAGAATTTGGGAAGATTGGAGAAACTTAATTTTTCGCCCAAAAAAAAAAAACGTAAGGGGTACCACTGTCGTTTTTTTTTTTAGGGCCGAATTTTTGAGTTTCGATATCTCCGCTCTGGAAGGGGCTAGAGCCTCCATTTTTGCACTCAGGTCTAAGTCTCATGGCCCTCTATCAGAATTTGGGAAGATTGGAGAAACTTAATTTTTCGCCCCCCAAAAAAAACGTAAGGGGTACCACTGTCGTTTTTTTTTTCGGGCCGAATTTTTGAGTTTCGATATCTCAGCTCTGGAAGGGGCTAGAGCCTCCATTTCTGCACTCAGGTCTAAGTCTCATGGCCCTCTATCAGAATTTGGGAAGATTGGAGAAACTTAATTTTTCGCCCCAAAAAAAAAACGTAAGGGGTACCACTGTCGTTTTTTTTTTTCGGGCCGAATTTTTGAGTTTCGATATCTCAGCTCTGGAAGGGGCTAGAGCCTCCATTTTTGCACTCATGTCTAAGTCCCATGGCCCTCTATCAGAATTTGGGAAGATTGGAGAAACTTAATTTTTCGCCCAAAAAAAAAATCGTAAGGGGTACCACTGTCGTTTTTTTTTTTTGGCCGAATTTTTGAGTTTCGATATCTAAGCTCTGGAAGGGGATAGAGCCTCCATTTTTGCACTCAGGTCTAAGTCTCATGGCCCTCTATCAGAATTTGGGAAGATTGGAGAAACTTAATTTTTCGCCCAAAAAAAAAAAACGTAAGGGGTACCACTGTCGTTTTTTTTTCGGGCCGAATTTTTGAGTTTCGATATCTCAGCTCTGGAAGGGGCTAGAGCCTCCATTTTTGCACTCAGGTCTAAGTCTCATGGCCCTCTATCAGAATTTGGGAAGATTGGAGAAACTTAATTTTTCGCCCAAAAAAAAAACGTAAGGGGTACCACTGTCGTTTTTTTTTCGGGCCGAATTTTTGAGTTTCGATATCTCAGCTCTGGAAGGGGCTAGAGCCTCCATTTTTGCACTCAGGTCTAAGTCTCATGGCCCTCTATCAGAATTTGGGAAGATTGGAGAAACTTAATTTTTCGCCCAAAAAAAAAACGTAAGGGGTACCACTGTCGTTTTTTTTTTTGGGCCGAATTTTTGAGTTTCGATATCTCAGCTCTGGAAGGGGCTAGAGCCTCCATTTTTGCACTCAGGTCTAAGTCTCATGGCCCTCTATCAGAATTTGGGAAGATTGGAGAAACTTAATTTTTCGCCCAAAAAAAAAAAACGTGAGGGGTACCACTTTCGTTTTTTTTTCGGGCCGAATTTTTGAGTTTCGATATCTCAGCTCTGGAAGGGGCTAGAGCCTCCATTTTTGCACTCAGGTCTAAGTCTCATGGCCCTCTATCAGAATTTGGGAAGATTGGAGAAACTTATTTTTTCGCCCAAAAAAGAAACGTAAGGGGTACCACTGTCGTTTTTTTTTCGGGCCGAATTTTTGAGTTTCGATATCTCAGCTCTGGAAGGGGCTAGAGCCTCCATTTTTGCACTCAGGTCTAAGTCTCATGGCCCTCTATCAGAATTTGGGAAGATTGGAGAAACTTAATTTTTCGCCCAAAAAAAAAAACGTAAGGGGTACCACTGTCGTTTTTTTTTCGGGCCGAATTTTTGAGTTTCGATATCTCAGCTCTGGAAGGGGCTAGAGCCTCCATTTTTTCACTCAGGTCTAAGTCTAATGGCCCTCTATCAGAATTTGGGAAGATTGGAGAAACTTCATTTTTCGCCCCCCCAAAAAAACGTAAGGGGTACCACTGTCGGTTTTTTTTTTGGGCCGAATTTTTGAGTTTCGATATCTCAGCTCTGGAAGGGGCTAGAGCCTCCATTTGTGCACTCAGGTCTAAGTCTCATGGCCCTCTATCAGAATTTGGGAAGATTGGAGAAACTTAATTTTTCGCCTAAAAAAGAAACGTAAGGGGTACCACTGTCGTTTTTTTTTTCGGGCCGAATTTTTGAGTTTCGATATCTCAGCTCTGGAAGGGGCTAGAGCCTCCATTTTTGCACTCAGGTCTAAGTCTCATGTCCCTCTATCAGAATTTGGGAAGATTGGAGAAACTTAATTTTTCGCCCAAAAAAAAAAAACGTAAGGGGTACCACTGTCGTTTTTTTTTTTAGGGCCGAATTTTTGAGTTTCGATATCTCCGCTCTGGAAGGGGCTAGAGCCTCCATTTTTGCACTCAGGTCTAAGTCTCATGGCCCTCTATCAGAATTTGGGAAGATTGGAGAAACTTAATTTTTCGCCCCCCAAAAAAAACGTAAGGGGTACCACTGTCGTTTTTTTTTCGGGCCGAATTTTTGAGTTTCGATATCTCAGCTCTGGAAGGGGCTAGAGCCTCCATTTCTGCACTCAGGTCTAAGTCTCATGGCCCTCTATCAGAATTTGGGAAGATTGGAGAAACTTAATTTTTCGCCCCAAAAAAAAAAACGTAAGGGGTACCACTGTCGTTTTTTTTTTTCGGGCCGAATTTTTGAGTTTCGATATCTCAGCTCTGGAAGGGGCTAGAGCCTCCATTTTTGCACTCATGTCTAAGTCCCATGGCCCTCTATCAGAATTTGGGAAGATTGGAGAAACTTAATTTTTCGCCCAAAAAAAAAATCGTAAGGGGTACCACTGTCGTTTTTTTTTTTTGGCCGAATTTTTGAGTTTCGATATCTAAGCTCTGGAAGGGGATAGAGCCTCCATTTTTGCACTCAGGTCTAAGTCTCATGGCCCTCTATCAGAATTTGGGAAGATTGGAGAAACTTAATTTTTCGCCCAAAAAAAAAAACGTAAGGGGTACCACTGTCGTTTTTTTTTCGGGCCGAATTTTTGAGTTTCGATATCTCAGCTCTGGAAGGGGCTAGAGCCTCCATTTTTGCACTCAGGTCTAAGTCTCATGGCCCTCTATCAGAATTTGGGAAGATTGGAGAAACTTAATTTTTCGCCCAAAAAAAAAACGTAAGGGGTACCACTGTCGTTTTTTTTTCGGGCCGAATTTTTGAGTTTCGATATCTCAGCTCTGGAAGGGGCTAGAGCCTCCATTTTTGCACTCAGGTCTAAGTCTCATGGCCCTCTATCAGAATTTGGGAAGATTGGAGAAACTTAATTTTTCGCCCAAAAAAAAAACGTAAGGGGTACCACTGTCGTTTTTTTTTTTGGGCCGAATTTTTGAGTTTCGATATCTCAGCTCTGGAAGGGGCTAGAGCCTCCATTTTTGCACTCAGGTCTAAGTCTCATGGCCCTCTATCAGAATTTGGGAAGATTGGAGAAACTTAATTTTTCGCCCAAAAAAAAAAAACGTGAGGGGTACCACTTTCGTTTTTTTTTCGGGCCGAATTTTTGAGTTTCGATATCTCAGCTCTGGAAGGGGCTAGAGCCTCCATTTTTGCACTCAGGTCTAAGTCTCATGGCCCTCTATCAGAATTTGGGAAGATTGGAGAAACTTAATTTTTCGCCCAAAAAAAAAAACGTAAGGGGTACCACTGTCGTTTTTTTTTCGGGCCGAATTTTTGAGTTTCGATATCTCAGCTCTGGAAGGGGCTAGAGCCTCCATTTTTGCACTCAGGTCTAAGTCTCGTGGCCCTCTATCAGAATTTGGGAAGATTGGAGAAACTTAATTTTTCGCCCCAAAAAAAGACGTAAGGGGTACCACTGTCGTTTTTTTTTTCGGGCCGAATTTTTGAATTTCGATATCTCAGCTCTGGAAGGGGCTAGAGCCTCCATTTTTGCACTCAGGTCTAAGTCTCATGGCCCTCTATCAGAATTTGGGAAGATTGGAGAAACTTAAATTTTCACCCAAAAAAAAAAAACGTAAGGGGTACCACTGTCGTTTTTTTTTCGTGCCGAATTTTTGAGTTTTGATATCTGAGCTCTGGAAGGGGCTAGAGCCTCCATTTTTGCACTCAGGTCTAAGTCTCATGGCCCTCTATCAGAATTTGGGAAGATTGGAGAAACTTAATTTTTCACCCAAAAAAAAAAACGTAAGGGGTACCACTGTCGTTTTTTTTTTCGGGCCGAATTTTTGAGTTTTGATATCTCAGCTCTGGAAGGGGCTAGAGCCTCCATTTTTGCACTCAGGTCTAAGTCTCATGGCCCTCTATCAGAATTTGGGAAGATTGGAGAAACTTAATTTTTCGCCCAAAAAAAAAAACGTAAGGGGTACCACTTTCGTTTTTTTTTTTCGGGCCGAATTTTTGAGTTTCGATATCTCAGCTCTGGAAGGGGCTAGAGCCTCCATTTTTGCACTCAGGTCTAAGTCTCATGGCCCTCTATCAGAATTTGGGAAGATTGGAGAAACTTAATTTTTCGCCCAAAAAAAAAAACGTAAGGGGTACCACTGTCGTTTTTTTTTTTCGGGCCGAATTTTTGAGTTTCGATATCTCAGCTCTGGAAAGGGGCTAGAGCCTCCATTTTTTGCACTCAGGTCTAAGTCTCATGGCCCTCTATCAGAATTTGGGAAGATTGGAGAAACTTAATTTTTCGCCCCAAAAAAAAAAACGTAAGGGGTACCACTGTCGTTTTGTTTTTTTTCGGGCCGAATTTTTGAGTTTCGATATCTCAGCTCTGGAAGGGGCTAGAGCCTCCATTTTTGCACTCAGGTCTAAGTCTCATGGCCCTCTATCAGAATTTGGGAAGATTGGAGAAACTTAATTTTTCGCCCCCAAAAAAAAACGTAAGGGGTACCACTGTCGTTTTTTTTTTCGGGCCGAATTTTTGAGTTTCGATATCTCAGCTCTGGAAGGGGCTAGAGCCTCCATTTTTGCACTCAGGTCTAAGTCGCATGGCCCTCTATCAGAATTTGGGAAGATTGGAGAAACTTAATTTTTCGCCCAAAAAAAAAAACGTAAGGGGTACCACTGTCGTTTTTTTTTCGGGCCGAATTTTTGAGTTTCGATATCTCAGCTCTGGAAGGGGCTAGAGCCTCCATTTTTTCACTCAGGTCTAAGTCTAATGGCCCTCTATCAGAATTTGGGAAGATTGGAGAAACTTCATTTTTCGCCCCCCCAAAAAAACGTAAGGGGTACCACTGTCGGTTTTTTTTTTTGGGCCGAATTTTTGAGTTTCGATATCTCAGCTCTGGAAGGGGCTAGAGCCTCCATTTGTGCACTCAGGTCTAAGTCTCATGGCCCTCTATCAGAATTTGGGAAGATTGGAGAAACTTAATTTTTCGCCTAAAAAAGAAACGTAAGGGGTACCACTGTCGTTTTTTTTTCGGGCCGAATTTTTGAGTTTCGATATCTCAGCTCTGGAAGGGGCTAGAGCCTCCATTTTTGCACTCAGGTCTAAGTCTCATGTCCCTCTATCAGAATTTGGGAAGATTGGAGAAACTTAATTTTTCGCCCAAAAAAAAAAAACGTAAGGGGTACCACTGTGGTTTTTTTTTTTAGGGCCGAATTTTTGAGTTTCGATATCTCCGCTCTGGAAGGGGCTAGAGCCTCCATTTTTGCACTCAGGTCTAAGTCTCATGGCCCTCTATCAGAATTTGGGAAGATTGGAGAAACTTAATTTTTCGCCCCCCAAAAAAAACGTAAGGGGTACCACTGTCGTTTTTTTTTTCGGGCCGAATTTTTGAGTTTCGATATCTCAGCTCTGGAAGGGGCTAGAGCCTCCATTTCTGCACTCAGGTCTAAGTCTCATGGCCCTCTATCAGAATTTGGGAAGATTGGAGAAACTTAATTTTTCGCCCCAAAAAAAAAACGTAAGGGGTACCACTGTCGTTTTTTTTTTTCGGGCCGAATTTTTGAGTTTCGATATCTCAGCTCTGGAAGGGGCTAGAGCCTCCATTTTTGCACTCATGTCTAAGTCCCATGGCCCTCTATCAGAATTTGGGAAGATTGGAGAAACTTAATTTTTCGCCCAAAAAAAAAATCGTAAGGGGTACCACTGTCGTTTTTTTTTTTTGGCCGAATTTTTGAGTTTCGATATCTAAGCTCTGGAAGGGGATAGAGCCTCCATTTTTGCACTCAGGTCTAAGTCTCATGGCCCTCTATCAGAATTTGGGAAGATTGGAGAAACTTAATTTTTCGCCCAAAAAAAAAAACGTAAGGGGTACCACTGTCGTTTTTTTTTCGGGCCGAATTTTTGAGTTTCGATATCTCAGCTCTGGAAGGGGCTAGAGCCTCCATTTTTGCACTCAGGTCTAAGTCTCATGGCCCTCTATCAGAATTTGGGAAGATTGGAGAAACTTAATTTTTCGCCCAAAAAAAAAACGTAAGGGGTACCACTGTCGTTTTTTTTTCGGGCCGAATTTTTGAGTTTCGATATCTCAGCTCTGGAAGGGGCTAGAGCCTCCATTTTTGCACTCAGGTCTAAGTCTCATGGCCCTCTATCAGAATTTGGGAAGATTGGAGAAACTTAATTTTTCGCCCAAAAAAAAAACGTAAGGGGTACCACTGTCGTTTTTTTTTTTGGGCCGAATTTTTGAGTTTCGATATCTCAGCTCTGGAAGGGGCTAGAGCCTCCATTTTTGCACTCAGGTCTAAGTCTCATGGCCCTCTATCAGAATTTGGGAAGATTGGAGAAACTTAATTTTTCGCCCAAAAAAAAAAAACGTGAGGGGTACCACTTTCGTTTTTTTTTCGGGCCGAATTTTTGAGTTTCGATATCTCAGCTCTGGAAGGGGCTAGAGCCTCCATTTTTGCACTCAGGTCTAAGTCTCATGGCCCTCTATCAGAATTTGGGAAGATTGGAGAAACTTAATTTTTCGCCCAAAAAAAAAAAACGTAAGGGGTACCACTGTCGTTTTTTTTTCGGGCCGAATTTTTGAGTTTCGATATCTCAGCTCTGGAAGGGGCTAGAGCCTCCATTTTTGCACTCAGGTCTAAGTCTCGTGGCCCTCTATCAGAATTTGGGAAGATTGGAGAAACTTAATTTTTCGCCCCAAAAAAAAACGTAAGGGGTACCACTGTCGTTTTTTTTTTCGGGCCGAATTTTTGAATTTCGATATCTCAGCTCTGGAAGGGGCTAGAGCCTCCATTTTTGCACTCAGGTCTAAGTCTCATGGCCCTCTATCAGAATTTGGGAAGATTGGAGAAACTTAAATTTTCACCCAAAAAAAAAAACGTAAGGGGTACCACTGTCGTTTTTTTTTCGTGCCGAATTTTTGAGTTTCGATATCTGAGCTCTGGAAGGGGCTAGAGCCTCCATTTTTGCACTCAGGTCTAAGTCTCATGGCCCTCTATCAGAATTTGGGAAGATTGGAGAAACTTAATTTTTCACCCAAAAAAAAAAACGTAAGGGGTACCACTGTCGTTTTTTTTTTCGGGCCGAATTTTTGAGTTTTGATATCTCAGCTCTGGAAGGGGCTAGAGCCTCCATTTTTGCACTCAGGTCTAAGTCTCATGGCCCTCTATCAGAATTTGGGAAGATTGGAGAAACTTAATTTTTCGCCCAAAAAAAAAAACGTAAGGGGTACTACTTTCGTTTTTTTTTTTCGGGCCGAATTTTTGAGTTTCGATATCTCAGCTCTGGAAGGGGCTAGAGCCTCCATTTTTGCACTCAGGTCTAAGTCTCATGGCCCTCTATCAGAATTTGGGAAGATTGGAGAAACTTAATTTTTCGCCCAAAAAAAAAAACGTAAGGGGTACCACTGTCGTTTTTTTTTTCGGGCCGAATTTTTGAGTTTCGATATCTCAGCTCTGGAAAGGGGCTAGAGCCTCCATTTTTTGCACTCAGGTCTAAGTCTCATGGCCCTCTATCAGAATTTGGGAAGATTGGAGAAACTTAATTTTTCGCCCCAAAAAAAAAAACGTAAGGGGTACCACTGTCGTTTTGTTTTTTTTCGGGCCGAATTTTTGAGTTTCGATATCTCAGCTCTGGAAGGGGCTAGAGCCTCCATTTTTGCACTCAGGTCTAAGTCTCATGGCCCTCTATCAGAATTTGGGAAGATTGGAGAAACTTAATTTTTCGCCCCCAAAAAAAAACGTAAGGGGTACCACTGTCGTTTTTTTTTCGGGCCGAATTTTTGAGTTTCGATATCTCAGCTCTGGAAGGGGCTAGAGCCTCCATTTTTGCACTCAGGTCTAAGTCGCATGGCCCTCTATCAGAATTTGGGAAGATTGGAGAAACTTAATTTTTCGCCCCAAAAAAAAAAACGTAAGGGGTACCACTGTCGTTTTTTTTTTCGGGCCGAATTTTTGAGTTTCGATATCTCAGCTCTGGAAGGGGCTAGAGCCTCCATTTGTGCACTCAGGTCTAAGTCTCATGGCCCTCTATCAGAATTTGGGAAGATTGGAGAAACTTAATTTTTCGCCCCAAAAAAAAAAACGTAAGGGGTACCACTGTCGTTTTTTTTTTTCGGGCCGAATTTTTGAGTTTCGATATCTCAGCTCTGGAAGGGGCTAGAGCCTCCATTTTTGCACTCAGGTCTAAGTCTCATGGCCCTCTATCAGAATTTGGGAAGATTGGAGAAACTTATTTTTTCGCCCAAAAAAGAAACGTAAGGGGTACCACTGTCGTTTTTTTTTCGGGCCGAATTTTTGAGTTTCGATATCTCAGCTCTGGAAGGGGCTAGAGCCTCCATTTTTGCACTCAGGTCTAAGTCTCATGGCCCTCTATCAGAATTTGGGAAGATTGGAGAAACTTAATTTTTCGCCCAAAAAAAAAAAACGTAAGGGGTACCACTGTCGTTTTTTTTTCGGGCCGAATTTTTGAGTTTCGATATCTCAGCTCTGGAAGGGGCTAGAGCCTCCATTTTTTCACTCAGGTCTAAGTCTAATGGCCCTCTATCAGAATTTGGGAAGATTGGAGAAACTTAATTTTTCGCCCCCCAAAAAAAACGTAAGGGGTACCACTGTCGGTTTTTTTTTTTGGGCCGAATTTTTGAGTTTCGATATCTCAGCTCTGGAAGGGGCTAGAGCCTCCATTTGTGCACTCAGGTCTAAGTCTCATGGCCCTCTATCAGAATTTGGGAAGATTGGAGAAACTTAATTTTTCGCCCAAAAAAGAAACGTAAGGGGTACCACTGTCGTTTTTTTTTCGGGCCGAATTTTTGAGTTTCGATATCTCAGCTCTGGAAGGGGCTAGAGCCTCCATTTTTGCACTCAGGTCTAAGTCTCATGTCCCTCTATCAGAATTTGGGAAGATTGGAGAAACTTAATTTTTCGCCCAAAAAAAAAAAACGTAAGGGGTACCACTGTCGTTTTTTTTTTCGGGCCGAATTTTTGAGTTTCGATATCTCCGCTCTGGAAGGGGCTAGAGCCTCCATTTTTGCACTCAGGTCTAAGTCTCATGGCCCTATATCAGAATTTGGGAAGATTGGAGAAACTTAATTCTTCGCCCCCCAAAAAAAACGTAAGGGGTACCACTGTCGTTTTTTTTTCGGGCCGAATTTTTGAGTTTCGATATCTCAGCTCTGGAAGGGGCTAGAGCCTCCATTTCTGCACTCAGGTCTAAGTCTCATGGCCCTCTATCAGAATTTGGGAAGATTGGAGAAACTTAATTTTTCGCCCCAAAAAAAAAAAACGTAAGGGGTACCACTGTCGTTTTTTTTTTTCGGGCCGAATTTTTGAGTTTCGATATCTCAGCTCTGGAAGGGGCTAGAGCCTCCATTTTTGCACTCATGTCTAAGTCCCATGGCCCTCTATCAGAATTTGGGAAGATTGGAGAAACTTAATTTTTCGCCCAAAAAAAAAATCGTAAGGGGTACCACTGTCGTTTTTTTTTTTGGGCCGAATTTTTGAGTTTCGATATCTAAGCTCTGGAAGGGGATAGAGCCTCCATTTTTGCACTCAGGTCTAAGTCTCATGGCCCTCTATCAGAATTTGGGAAGATTGGAGAAACTTAATTTTTCGCCCAAAAAAAAAAACGTAAGGGGTACCACTGTCGTTTTTTTTTCGGGCCGAATTTTTGAGTTTCGATATCTCAGCTCTGGAAGGGGCTAGAGCCTCCATTTTTGCACTCAGGTCTAAGTCTCATGGCCCTCTATCAGAATTTGGGAAGATTGGAGAAACTTAATTTTTCGCCCAAAAAAAAAACGTAAGGGGTACCACTGTCGTTTTTTTTTTGGGCCGAATTTTTGAGTTTCGATATCTCAGCTCTGGAAGGGGCTAGAGCCTCCATTTTTGCACTCAGGTCTAAGTCTCATGGCCCTCTATCAGAATTTGGGAAGATTGGAGAAACTTAATTTTTCGCCCAAAAAAAAAAAACGTAAGGGGTACCATTTTCGTTTTTTTTTCGGGCCGAATTTTTGAGTTTCGATATCTCAGCTCTGGAAGGGGCTAGAGCCTCCATTTTTGCACTCAGGTCTAAGTCTCATGGCCCTCTATCAGAATTTGGGAAGATTGGAGAAACTTAATTTTTCGCCCCAAAAAAAAAAACGTAAGGGGTACCACTGTCGTTTTTTTTTTCGGGCCGAATTTTTGAGTTTCGATATCTCAGCTCTGGAAGGGGCTAGAGCCTCCATTTTTGCACTCAGGTCTAAGTCTCATGGCCCTCTATCAGAATTTGGGAAGATTGGAGAAACTTAATTTTTCGCCCAAAAAAAAAAACGTAAGGGGTACCACTGTCGTTTTTTTTTTTCGGGCCGAATTTTTGAGTTTCGATATCTCCGCTCTGGAAGGGGCTAGAGCCTCCATTTTTGCACTCAGGTCTAAGTCTCATGGCCCTCTATCAGAATTTGGGAAGATTGGAGAAACTTAATTTTTCGCCCAAAAAAAAAAACGTAAGGGGTACCACTGTCGTTTTTTTTTCGGGCCGAATTTTTGAGTTTCGATATCTCAGCTCTGGAAGGGGCTAGAGCCTCCATTTTTGCACTCAGGTCTAAGTCTCATGGCCCTCTATCAGAATTTGGGAAGATTGGAGAAACTTAATTTTTCGCCCAAAAAAAAACGTAAGGGGTACCACTGTCGGTTTTTTTTTTGGGCCGAATTTTTGAGTTTCGATATCTCAGCTCTGGAAGGGGCTAGAGCCTCCATTTTTGCACTCAGGTCTAAGTCTCATGGCCCTATATCAGAATTTGGGAAGATTGGAGAAACTTAATTTTTCGCCCCCCAAAAAAAACGTAAGGGGTACCACTGTCGTTTTTTTTTCGGGCCGAATTTTTGAGTTTCGATATCTCAGCTCTGGAAGGGGCTAGAGCCTCCATTTCTGCACTCAGGTCTAAGTCTCATGGCCCTCTATCAGAATTTGGGAAGATTGGAGAAACTTAATTTTTCGCCCCAAAAAAAAAACGTAAGGGGTACCACTGTCGTTTTTTTTTTCGGGCCGAATTTTTGAGTTTCGATATCTCAGCTCTGGAAGGGGCTAGAGCCTCCATTTTTGCACTCATGTCTAAGTCCCATGGCCCTCTGTCAGAATTTGGGAAGATTGGAGAAACTTAATTTTTCGCCCAAAAAAAAAATCGTAAGGGGTACCACTGTCGTTTTTTTTTTTTGGGCCGAATTTTTGAGTTTCGATATCTAAGCTCTGGAAGGGGATAGAGCCTCCATTTTTGCACTCAGGTCTAAGTCTCATGGCCCTCTATCAGAATTTGGGAAGATTGGAGAAACTTAATTTTTCGCCCAAAAAAAAAAACGTAAGGGGTACCACTGTCGTTTTTTTTTTCGGGCCGAATTTTTGAGTTTCGATATCTCAGCTCTGGAAGGGGCTAGAGCCTCCATTTTTGCACTCAGGTCTAAGTCTCATGGCCCTCTATCAGAATTTGGGAAGATTGGAGAAACTTATTTTTTCGCCCAAAAAAGAAACGTAAGGGGTACCACTGTCGTTTTTTTTTCGGGCCGAATTTTTGAGTTTCGATATCTCAGCTCTGGAAGGGGCTAGAGCCTCCATTTTTGCACTCAGGTCTAAGTCTCATGGCCCTCTATCAGAATTTGGGAAGATTGGAGAAACTTAATTTTTCGCCCAAAAAAAAAAACGTAAGGGGTACCACTGTCGTTTTTTTTTTCGGGCCGAATTTTTGAGTTTCGATATCTCAGCTCTGGAAGGGGCTAGAGCCTCCATTTTTTCACTCAGGTCTAAGTCTAATGGCCCTCTATCAGAATTTGGGAAGATTGGAGAAACTTAATTTTTCGCCCCCCAAAAAAAACGTAAGGGGTACCACTGTCGGTTTTTTTTTTTTGGGCCGAATTTTTGAGTTTCGATATCTCAGCTCTGGAAGGGGCTAGAGCCTCCATTTGTGCACTCAGGTCTAAGTCTCATGGCCCTCTATCAGAATTTGGGAAGATTGGAGAAACTTAATTTTTCACCAAAAAAAAAACGTAAGGGGTACCACTGTCGTTTTTTTTTTTTCGGGCCGAATTTTTGAGTTTCGATATCTCAGCTCTGGAAGGGGCTAGAGCCTCCATTTTTGCACTCAGGTCTAAGTCTCATGACCCTCTATCAGAATTTGGGAAGATTGGAGAAACTTAATTTTTCGCCCCAAAAAAAAAAAACGTAAGGGGTACCACTGTCGTTTTTTTTTCGGGCCGAATTTTTGAGTTTCGATATCTCAGCTCTGGAAGGGGCTAGAGCCTCCATTTTTGCACTCAGGTCTAAGTCTCATGGCCCTCTATCAGAATTTGGGAAGATTGGAGAAACTTAATTTTTCGCCCAAAAAAAAAAAACGTAAGGGGTACCACTGTCGTTTTTTTTTTCGGGCCGAATTTTTGAGTTTCGATATCTCAGCTCTGGAAAGGGGCTAGAGCCTCCATTTTTGCACTCAGGTCTAAGTCTCATGGCCCTCTATCAGAATTTGGGAAGATTGGAGAAACTTAATTTTTCGCCCCAAAAAAAAACGTAAGGGGTACCACTGTCGTTTTTTTTTTTTCGGGCCGAATTTTTGAGTTTCGATATCTCAGCTCTGGAAGGGGCTAGAGCCTCCATTTTTGCACTCAGGTCTAAGTCTCATGGCCCTCTATCAGAATTTGGGAAGATTGGAGAAACTTAATTTTTCGCCCAAAAAAAAAAACGTAAGGGGTACCACTGTCGTTTTTTTTTCGGGCCGAATTTTTGAGTTTCGATATCTCAGCTCTGGAAGGGGCTAGAGCCTCCATTTTTTCACTCAGGTCTAAGTCTAATGGCCCTCTATCAGAATTTGGGAAGATTGGAGAAATTTAATTTTTCGCCCCCCAAAAAAAACGTAAGGGGTACCACTGTCGGTTTTTTTTTTGGGCCGAATTTTTGAGTTTCGATATCTCAGCTCTGGAAGGGGCTAGAGCCTCCATTTGTGCACTCAGGTCTAAGTCTCATGGCCCTCTATCAGAATTTGGGAAGATTGGAGAAACTTAATTTTTCGCCCAAAAAAGAAACGTAAGGGGTACCACTGTCGTTTTTTTTTTGGGCCGAATTTTTGAGTTTCGATATCTCAGCTCTGGAAGGGGCTAGAGCCTCCATTTTTGCACTCAGGTCTAAGTCTCATGTCCCTCTATCAGAATTTGGGAAGATTGGAGAAACTTAATTTTTCGCCCAAAAAAAAAAAACGTAAGGGGTACCACTGTCGTTTTTTTTTTTCGGGCCGAATTTTTGAGTTTCGATATCTCCGCTCTGGAAGGGGCTAGAGCCTCCATTTTTGCACTCAGGTCTAAGTCTCATGGCCCTCTATCAGAATTTGGGAAGATTGGAGAAACTTAATTTTTCGCCCCCCAAAAAAAACGTAAGGGGTACCACTGTCGTTTTTTTTTCGGGCCGAATTTTTGAGTTTCGATATCTCAGCTCTGGAAGGGGCTAGAGCCTCCATTTCTGCACTCAGGTCTAAGTCTCATGGCCCTCTATCAGAATTTGGGAAGATTGGAGAAACGTAATTTTTCGCCCCAAAAAAAAAAACGTAAGGGGTACCACTGTCGTTTTTTTTTTTTCGGGCCGAATTTTTGAGTTTCGATATCTCAGCTCTGGAAGGGGCTAGAGCCTCCATTTTTGCACTCATGTCTAAGTCCCATGGCCCTCTATCAGAATTTGGGAAGATTGGAGAAACTTAATTTTTCGCCCAAAAAAAAAATCGTAAGGGGTACCACTGTCGTTTTTTTTTTTTGGGCCGAATTTTTGAGTTTCGATATCTAAGCTCTGGAAGGGGATAGAGCCTCCATTTTTGCACTCAGGTCTAAGTCTCATGGCCCTCTATCAGAATTTGGGAAGATTGGAGAAACTTAATTTTTCGCCCAAAAAAAAAAACGTAAGGGGTACCACTGTCGTTTTTTTTTCGGGCCGAATTTTTGAGTTTCGATATCTCAGCTCTGGAAGGGGCTAGAGCCTCCATTTTTGCACTCAGGTCTAAGTCTCATGGCCCTCTATCAGAATTTGGGAAGATTGGAGAAACTTAATTTTTCGCCCAAAAAAAAAACGTAAGGGGTACCACTGTCGTTTTTTTTTCGGGCCGAATTTTTGAGTTTCGATATCTCAGCTCTGGAAGGGGCTAGAGCCTCCATTTTTGCACTCAGGTCTAAGTCTCATGGCCCTCTATCAGAATTTGGGAAGATTGGAGAAACTTAATTTTTCGCCCAAAAAAAAAACGTAAGGGGTACCACTGTCGTTTTTTTTTTTTGGGCCGAATTTTTGAGTTTCGATATCTCAGCTCTGGAAGGGGCTAGAGCCTCCATTTTTGCACTCAGGTCTAAGTCTCATGGCCCTCTATCAGAATTTGGGAAGATTGGAAAAACTTAATTTTTCGCCCAAAAAAAAAAACGTAAGGGGTACCACTTTCGTTTTTTTTTCGGGCCGAATTTTTGAGTTTCGATATCTCAGCTCTGGAAGGGGCTAGAGCCTCCATTTTTGCACTCAGGTCTAAGTCTCATGGCCCTCTATCAGAATTTGGGAAGATTGGAGAAACTTAATTTTTCGCCCAAAAAAAAAAACGTAAGGGGTACCACTGTCGTTTTTTTTTCGGGCCGAATTTTTGAGTTTCGATATCTCAGCTCTGGAAGGGGCTAGAGCCTCCATTTTTGCACTCAGGTCTAAGTCTCATGGCCCTCTATCAGAATTTGGGAAGATTGGAGAAACTTAATTTTTCGCCCCAAAAAAAACGTAAGGGGTACCACTGTCGTTTTTTTTCGGGCCGAATTTTTGAATTTCGATATCTCAGCTCTGGAAGGGGCTAGAGCCTCCATTTTTGCACTCAGGTCTAAGTCTCATGGCCCTCTATCAGAATTTGGGAAGATTGGAGAAACTTAAATTTTCACCCCAAAAAAAAAACGTAAGGGGTACCACTGTCGTTTTTTTTTCGGGCCGAATTTTTGAGTTTCGATATCTCAGCTCTGGAAGGGGCTAGAGCCTCCATTTTTGCACTCAGGTCTAAGTCTCATGGCCCTCTATCAGAATTTGGGAAGATTGGAGAAACTTAATTTTTCACCCAAAAAAAAAACGTAAGGGGTACCACTGTCGTTTTTTTTTTCGGGCCGAATTTTTGAGTTTTGATATCTCAGCTCTGGAAGGGGCTAGAGCCTCCATTTTTGCACTCAGGTCTAAGTCTCATGGCCCTCTATCAGAATTTGGGAAGATTGGAGAAACTTAATTTTTCGCCCAAAAAAAAAAAACGTAAGGGGTACCACTTTCGTTTTTTTTTTTCGGGACGAATTTTTGAGTTTCGATATCTCAGCTCTGGAAGGGGCTAGAGCCTCCATTTTTGCACTCAGGTCTAAGTCTCATGGCCCTCTATCAGAATTTGGGAAGATTGGAGAAACTTAATTTTTCGCTCAAAAAAAAAAACGTAAGGGGTACCACTGTCGTTTTTTTTTTTGGGCCGAATTTTTGAGTTTTGATATCTCAGCTCTGGAAAGGGGCTAGAGCCTCCATTTTTGCACTCAGGTCTAAGTCTCATGGCCCTCTATCAGAATTTGGGAAGATTGGAGAAACTTAATTTTTCGCCCCAAAAAAAAAAACGTAAGGGGTACCACTGTCGTTTTTTTTTTTTCGGGCCGAATTTTTGAGTTTCGATATCTCAGCTCTGGAAGGGGCTAGAGCCTCCATTTTTGCACTCAGGTCTAAGTCTCATGGCCCTCTATCAGAATTTGGGAAGATTGGAGAAACTTAATTTTTCGCCCAAAAAAAAAAACGTAAGGGGTACCACTGTCGTTTTTTTTTCGGGCCGAATTTTTGAGTTTCGATATCTCAGCTCTGGAAGGGGCTAGAGCCTCCATTTTTGCACTCAGGTCTAAGTCTCATGGCCCTCTATCAGAATTTGGGAAGATTGGAGAAACTTAATTTTTCGCCCCAAAAAAAAAAACGTAAGGGGTACCACTGTCGTTTTTTTTTTTCGGGCCGAATTTTTGAGTTTCGATATCTCAGCTCTGGAAGGGGCTAGAGCCTCCATTTTTGCACTCAGGTCTAAGTCTCATGGCCCTCTATCAGAATTTGGGAAGATTGGAGAAACTTATTTTTTCGCCCAAAAAAGAAACGTAAGGGGTACCACTGTCGTTTTTTTTTCGGGCCGAATTTTTGAGTTTCGATATCTCAGCTCTGGAAGGGGCTAGAGCCTCCATTTTTGCACTCAGGTCTAAGTCTCATGGCCCTCTATCAGAATTTGGGAAGATTGGAGAAACTTAATTTTTCGCCCAAAAAAAAAAACGTAAGGGGTACCACTGTCGTTTTTTTTTCGGGCCGAATTTTTGAGTTTCGATATCTCAGCTCTGGAAGGGGCTAGAGCCTCCATTTTTTCACTCAGGTCTAAGTCTAATGGCCCTCTATCAGAATTTGGGAAGATTGGAGAAACTTAATTTTTCGCCCCCCAAAAAAAACGTAAGGGGTACCACTGTCGGTTTTTTTTTTTGGGCCGAATTTTTGAGTTTCGATATCTCAGCTCTGGAAGGGGCTAGAGCCTCCATTTGTGCACTCAGGTCTAAGTCTCATGGCCCTCTATCAGAATTTGGGAAGATTGGAGAAACTTAATTTTTCGCCTAAAAAAGAAACGTAAGGGGTACCACTGTCGTTTTTTTTTCGGGCCGAATTTTTGAGTTTCGATATCTCAGCTCTGGAAGGGGCTAGAGCCTCCATTTTTGCACTCAGGTCTAAGTCTCATGTCCCTCTATCAGAATTTGGGAAGATTGGAGAAACTTAATTTTTCGCCCAAAAAAAAAAACGTAAGGGGTACCACTGTCGTTTTTTTTTTAGGGCCGAATTTTTGAGTTTCGATATCTCCGCTCTGGAAGGGGCTAGAGCCTCCATTTTTGCACTCAGGTCTAAGTCTCATGGCCCTCTATCAGAATTTGGGAAGATTGGAGAAACTTAATTTTTCGCCCCCCAAAAAAAACGTAAGGGGTACCACTGTCGTTTTTTTTTCGGGCCGAATTTTTGAGTTTCGATATCTCAGCTCTGGAAGGGGCTAGAGCCTCCATTTCTGCACTCAGGTCTAAGTCTCATTGCCCTCTATCAGAATTTGGGAAGATTGGAGAAACTTAATTTTTCGCCCCCAAAAAAAAACGTAAGGGGTACCACTGTCGTTTTTTTTTTTCGGGCCGAATTTTTGAGTTTCGATATCTCAGCTCTGGAAGGGGCTAGAGCCTCCATTTTTGCACTCATGTCTAAGTCCCATGGCCCTCTATCAGAATTTGGGAAGATTGGAGAAACTTAATTTTTCGCCCAAAAAAAAAATCGTAAGGGGTACCACTGTCGTTTTTTTTTTTTGGGCCGAATTTTTGAGTTTCGATATCTAAGCTCTGGAAGGGGATAGAGCCTCCATTTTTGCACTCAGGTCTAAGTCTCATGGCCCTCTATCAGAATTTGGGAAGATTGGAGAAACTTAATTTTTCGCCCAAAAAAAAAAAACGTAAGGGGTACCACTGTCGTTTTTTTTTTCGGGCCGAATTTTTGAGTTTTGATATCTCAGCTCTGGAAGGGGCTAGAGCCTCCATTTTTGCACTCAGGTCTAAGTCTCATGGCCCTCTATCAGAATTTGGGAAGATTGGAGAAACTTAATTTTTCGCCCAAAAAAAAAAACGTAAGGGGTACCACTGTCGTTTTTTTTTCGGGCCGAATTTTTGAGTTTCGATATCTCAGCTCTGGAAGGGGCTAGAGCCTCCATTTTTGCACTCAGGTCTAAGTCTCATGGCCCTCTATCAGAATTTGGGAAGATTGGAGAAACTTAATTTTTCGCCCAAAAAAAAAACGTAAGGGGTACCACTGTCGTTTTTTTTTTTTGGGCCGAATTTTTGAGTTTCGATATCTCAGCTCTGGAAGGGGCTAGAGCCTCAGTTTTTGCACTCAGGTCTAAGTCTCATGGCCCTCTATCAGAATTTGGGAAGATTGGAGAAACTTAATTTTTCGCCCAAAAAAAAAAACGTGAGGGGTACCACTTTCGTTTTTTTTTTCGGGCCGAATTTTTGAGTTTCGATATCTCAGCTCTGGAAGGGGCTAGAGCCTCCATTTTTGCACTCAGGTCTAAGTCTCATGGCCCTCTATCAGAATTTGGGAAGATTGGAGAAACTTAATTTTTCGCCCAAAAAAAAAAAACATAAGGGGTACCACTGTCGTTTTTTTTTCGGGCCGAATTTTTGAGTTTCGATATCTCAGCTCTGGAAGGGGCTAGAGCCTCCATTTTTGCACTCAGGTCTAAGTCTCGTGGCCCTCTATCAGAATTTGGGAAGATTGGAGAAACTTAATTTTTCGCCCCAAAAAAAAACGTAAGGGGTACCACTGTCGTTTTTTTTTTCGGGCCGAATTTTTGAATTTCGATATCTCAGCTCTGGAAGGGGCTAGAGCCTCCATTTTTGCACTCAGGTCTAAGTCTCATGGCCCTCTATCAGAATTTGGGAAGATTGGAGAAACTTAAATTTTCACCCAAAAAAAAAACGTAAGGGGTACCACTGTCGTTTTTTTTTTTTTTGTGCCGAATTTTTGAGTTTCGATATCTCAGCTCTGGAAGGGGCTAGAGCCTCCATTTTTGCACTCAGGTCTAAGTCTCATGGCCCTCTATCAGAATTTGGGAAGATTGGAGAAACTTAATTTTTCGCCCAAAAAAAAAAACGTAAGGGGTACCACTGTCGTTTTTTTTTTTCGGGCCGAATTTTTGAGTTTCGATATCTCAGCTCTGGAAAGGGGCTAGAGCCTCCATTTTTTGCACTCAGGTCTAAGTCTCATGGCCCTCTATCAGAATTTGGGAAGATTGGAGAAACTTAATTTTTCGCCCCAAAAAAAAAAACGTAAGGGGTACCACTGTCGTTTTTTTTTTTTTCGGGCCGAATTTTTGAGTTTCGATATCTCAGCTCTGGAAGGGGCTAGAGCCTCCATTTTTGCACTCAGGTCTAAGTCTCATGGCCCTCTATCAGAATTTGGGAAGATTGGAGAAACTTAATTTTTCGCCCCAAAAAAAAAACGTAAGGGGTACCACTGTCGTTTTTTTTCCGGGCCGAATTTTTGAGTTTCGATATCTCAGCTCTGGAAGGGGCTAGAGCCTCCATTTTTGCACTCAGGTCTAAGTCTCATGGCCCTCTATCAGAATTTGGGAAGATTGGAGAAACTTAATTTTTCGCCCCAAAAAAAAAACGTAAGGGGTACCACTGTCGTTTTTTTTTTCGGGCCGATTTTTTGAGTTTCGATATCTCAGCTCTGGAAGGGGCTAGAGCCTCCATTTGTGCACTCAGGTCTAAGTCTCATGGCCCTCTATCAGAATTTGGGAAGATTGGAGAAACTTATTTTTTCGCCCAAAAAAGAAACGTAAGGGGTACCACTGTCGTTTTTTTTTCGGGCCGAATTTTTGAGTTTCGATATCTCAGCTCTGGAAGGGGCTAGAGCCTCCATTTTTTCACTCAGGTCTAAGTCTCATGGCCCTCTATCAGAATTTGGGAAGATTGGAGAAACTTAATTTTTCGCCCCCAAAAAAAAAACGTAAGGGGTACCACTGTCGGTTTTTTTTTTTCGGGCCGAATTTTTGAGTTTCGATATCTCAGCTCTGGAAGGGGCTAGAGCCTCCATTTTTGCACTCAGGTCTAAGTCTCATGGCCCTCTATCAGAATTTGGGAAGATTGGAGAAACTTAATTTTTCGCCCCAAAAAAAACGTAAGGGGTACCACTGTCGTTTTTTTTTCGGGCCGAATTTTTGAGTTTCGATATCTCAGCTCTGGAAGGGGCTAGAGCCTACATTTTTGCACTCAGGTCTAAGTCTCATGGCCCTCTATCAGAATTTGGGAAGATTGGAGAAACTTAAATTTTCACCCAAAAAAAAAAAACGTAAGGGGTACCACTGTCGTTTTTTTTTCGGGCCGAATTTTTGAGTTTCGATATCTCAGCTCTGGAAGGGGCTAGAGCCTTCATTTTTGCACTCAGGTCTAAGTCTCATGGCCCTCTATCAGAATTTGGGAAGATTGGAGAAACTTAATTTTTCGCCCAAAAAAAAAAACGAAAGGGGTACCACTTTCGTTTTTTTTTTTCGGGCCGAATTTTTGAGTTTCGATATCTCAGCTCTGGAAGGGGCTAGAGCCTCCATTTTTGCACTCAGGTCTAAGTCTCATGGCCCTCTATCAGAATTTGGGAAGATTGGAGAAACTTATTTTTTCGCCCAAAAAAGAAACGTAAGGGGTACCACTGTCGTTTTTTTTTTCGGGCCGAATTTTTGAGTTTCGATATCTCAGCTCTGGAAGGGGCTAGAGCCTCCATTTTTGCACTCAGGTCTAAGTCTCATGGCCCTCTATCAGAATTTGGGAAGATTGGAGAAACTTAATTTTTCGCCCAAAAAAAAAAACGTAAGGGGTACCACTGTCGTTTTTTTTTCGGGCCGAATTTTTGAGTTTCGATATCTCAGCTCTGGAAGGGGCTAGAGCCTCCATTTTTTCACTCAGGTCTAAGTCTAATGGCCCTCTATCAGAATTTGGGAAGATTGGAGAAACGTAGGTTTTCGCCCCCCAAAAAAAACGTAAGGGGTACCACTGTCGGTTTTTTTTTTGGGCCGAATTTTTGAGTTTCGATATCTCAGCTCTGGAAGGGGCTAGAGCCTCCATTTGTGCACTCAGGTCTAAGTGTCATGGCCCTCTATCAGAATTTGGGAAGATTGGAGAAACTTAATTTTTCGCCCAAAAAAGAAACGTAAGGGGTACCACTGTCGTTTTTTTTTCGGGCCGAATTTTTGAGTTTCGATATCTCAGCTCTGGAAGGGGCTAGAGCCTCCATTTTTGCACTCAGGTCTAAGTCTCATGTCCCTCTATCAGAATTTGGGAAGATTGGAGAAACTTAATTTTTCGCCCAAAAAAAAAAAACGTAAGGGGTACCACTGTCGTTTTTTTTTTCGGGCCGAATTTTTGAGTTTCGATATCTCCGCTCTGGAAGGGGCTAGAGCCTCCATTTTTGCACTCAGGTCTAAGTCTCATGGCCCTCTATCAGAATTTGGGAAGATTGGAGAAACTTAATTTTTCGCCCCCCAAAAAAAACGTAAGGGGTACCACTGTCGTTTTTTTTCGGGCCGAATTTTTGAGTTTCGATATCTCAGCTCTGGAAGGGGCTAGAGCCTCCATTTCTGCACTCAGGTCTAAGTCTCATGGCCCTCTATCAGAATTTGGGAAGATTGGAGAAACTTAATTTTTCGCCCCAAAAAAAAAACGTAAGGGGTACCACTGTCGTTTTTTTTTTCGGGCCGAATTTTTGAGTTTCGATATCTCAGCTCTGGAAGGGGCTAGAGCCTCCATTTTTGCACTCATGTCTAAGTCCCATGGCCCTCTATCAGAATTTGGGAAGATTGGAGAAACGTAATTTTTCGCCCCAAAAAAAAAAACGTAAGGGGTACCACTGTCGTTTTTTTTTTTCGGGCCGAATTTTTGAGTTTCGATATCTCAGCTCTGGAAGGGGCTAGAGCCTCCATTTTTGCACTCATGTCTAAGTCCCATGGCCCTCTATCAGAATTTGGGAAGATTGGAGAAACTTAATTTTTCGCCCAAAAAAAAAATCGTAAGGGGTACCACTGTCGTTTTTTTTTTTGGGCCGAATTTTTGAGTTTCGATATCTAAGCTCTGGAAGGGGATAGAGCCTCCATTTTTGCACTCAGGTCTAAGTCTCATGGCCCTCTATCAGAATTTGGGAAGATTGGAGAAACTTAATTTTTCGCCCAAAAAAAAAAACGTAAGGGGTACCACTGTCGTTTTTTTTTCGGGCCGAATTTTTGAGTTTCGATATCTCAGCTCTGGAAGGGGCTAGAGCCTCCATTTTTGCACTCAGGTCTAAGTCTCATGGCCCTCTATCAGAATTTGGGAAGATTGGAGAAACTTAATTTTTCGCCCAAAAAAAAAATCGTAAGGGGTACCACTGTCGTTTTTTTTTCGGGCCGAATTTTTGAGTTTCGATATCTCAGCTCTGGAAGGGGCTAGAGCCTCCATTTTTGCACTCAGGTCTAAGTCTCATGGCCCTCTATCAGAATTTGGGAAGATTGGAGAAACTTAATTTTTCGCCCAAAAAAAAACGTAAGGGGTACCACTGTCGTTTTTTTTTTTTGGGCCGAATTTTTGAGTTTCGATATCTCAGCTCTGGAAGGGGCTAGAGCCTCCATTTTTGCACTCAGGTCTAAGTCTCATGGCCCTCTATCAGAATTTGGGAAGATTGGAGAAACTTAATTTTTCGCCCAAAAAAAAAAACGTAAGGGGTACCACTTTCGTTTTTTTTTCGGGCCGAATTTTTGAGTTTCGATATCTCAGCTCTGGAAGGGGCTAGAGCCTCCATTTTTGCACTCAGGTCTAAGTCTCATGGCCCTCTATCAGAATTTGGGAAGATTGGAGAAACTTAATTTTTCGCCCAAAAAAAAAAAAACGTAAGGGGTACCACTGTCGTTTTTTTTTCGGGCCGAATTTTTGAGTTTCGATATCTAAGCTCTGGAAGGGGCTAGAGCCTCCATTTTTGCACTCAGGTCTAAGTCTCATGGCCCTCTATCAGAATTTGGGAAGATTGGAGAAACTTAATTTTTCGCCCCAAAAAAAAACGTAAGGGGTACCACTGTCGTTTTTTTTTCGGGCCGAATTTTTGAATTTCGATATCTCAGCTCTGGAAGGGGCTAGAGCCTCCATTTTTGCACTCAGGTCTAAGTCTCATGGCCCTCTATCAGAATTTGGGAAGATTGGAGAAACTTAAATTTTCACCCAAAAAAAAAAACGTAAGGGGTACCACTGTCGTTTTTTTTTCGGGCCGAATTTTTGAGTTTCGATATCTCAGCTCTGGAAGGGGCTAGAGCCTCCATTTTTGCACTCAGGTCTAAGTCTCATGGCCCTCTATCAGAATTTGGGAAGATTGGAGAAACTTAATTTTTCGCCCAAAAAAAAAAACGTAAGGGGTACCACTTTCGTTTTTTTTTTTCGGGCCGAATTTTTGAGTTTCGATATCTCAGCTCTGGAAGGGGCTAGAGCCTCCATTTTTGCACTCAGGTCTAAGTCTCATGGCCCTCTATCAGAATTTGGGAAGATTGGAGAAACTTAATTTTTCGCCCAAAAAAAAAAAACGTAAGGGGTACCACTGTCGTTTTTTTTTCGGGCCGAATTTTTGAGTTTCGATATCTCAGCTCTGGAAAGGGGCTAGAGCCTCCATTTTTGCACTCAGGTCTAAGTCTCATGGCCCTCTATCAGAATTTGGGAAGATTGGAGAAACTTAATTTTTCGCCCCCAAAAAAAAACGTAAGGGGTACCACTGTCCTTTTTTTTTTTCGGGCCGAATTTTTGAGTTTCGATATCTCAGCTCTGGAAGGGGCTAGAGCCTCCATTTTTGCACTCAGGTCTAAGTCTCATGGCCCTCTATCAGAATTTGGGAAGATTGGAGAAACTTAATTTTTCGCCCAAAAAAAAAAACGTAAGGGGTACCACTGTCGTTTTTTTTTTCGGGCCGAATTTTTGAGTTTCGATATCTCAGCTCTGGAAGGGGCTAGAGCCTCCATTTTTGCACTCAGGTCTAAGTCTCATGGCCCTCTATCAGAATTTGGGAAGATTGGAGAAACTTAATTTTTCGCCCAAAAAAAAAACGTAAGGGGTACCACTGTTGTTTTTTTTCTCGGGCTGAATTTTTGAGTTTCGATATCTCAGCTCTGGAAGGGGCTAGAGCCTCCATTTTTGCACTCAGGTCTAAGTCTCATGGCCCTCTATCAGAATTTAGGAAGATTTGAGAAACTTAATTTTTCGCCCCAAAAAAAAAACGTAAGGGGTACCACTGTCGTTTTTTTTTTTCGGGCCGAATTTTTGAGTTTCGATATCTCAGCTCTGGAAGGGGCTAGAGCCTCCATTTTTGCACTCAGGTCTAAGTCTCATGGCCCTCTATCAGAATTTGGGAAGATTGGAGAAACTTAATTTTTCGCCCAAAAAAAAAACGTAAGGGGTACCACTGTCGTTTTTTTTTTCGGGCCGAATTTTTGAGTTTCGATATCTCAGCTCTGGAAGGGGCTAGAGCCTCCATTTTTGCACTCAGGTCTAAGTCTCATGGCCCTCTATCAGAAATTGGGAAGATTGGAGAAACTTAATTTTTCGCCCAAAAAAAAAACGTAAGGGGTACCACTGTCTTTTTTTTTTCGGGCCGAATTTTTGAGTTTCGATATCTCAGCTCTGGAAGGGGCTAGAGCCTCCATTTTTGCACTCAGGTCTAAGTCTCATGGCCCTCTATCAGAATTTGGGAAGATTGGAGAAACTTAATTTTTCGCCCAAAAAAAAAAACGTAAGGGGTACCACTGTCGTTTTTTTTTTTCGGGCCGAATTTTTGAGTTTCGATATCTCAGCTCTGGAAGGGGCTAGAGCCTCCATTTTTGCACTCAGGTCTAAGTCTCATGGCCCTCTATCAGAATTTGGGAAGATTGGAGAAACTTAATTTTTCGCCCAAAAAAAAACGTAAGGGGTACCACTGTTGTTGTTTTTTTCGGGCTGAATTTTTGAGTTTCGATATCTCAGCTCTGGAAGGGGCTAGAGCCTCCATTTTTGCACTCAGGTCTAAGTCTCATGGCCCTCTATCAGAATTTAGGAAGATTTGAGAAACTTAATTTTTCGCCCCAAAAAAAAAACGTAAGGGGTACCACTGTCGTTTTTTTTTTTCGGGCCGAATTTTTGAGTTTCGATATCTCAGCTCTGGAAGGGGCTAGAGCCTCCATTTTTGCACTCAGGTCTAAGTCTCATGGCCCTCTATCAGAATTTGGGAAGATTGGAGAAACTTAATTTTTCGCCCAAAAAAAAAACGTAAGGGGTACCACTGTCGTTTTTTTTTTTCGGGCCGAATTTTTGAGTTTCGATATCTCAGCTCTGGAAGGGGATAGAGCCTCCATTTTTGCACTCAGGTCTAAGTCTCATGGCCCTCTATCAGAATTTGGGAAGATTGGAGAAACTTAATTTTTCGCCCAAAAAAAAAACGTAAGGGGTACCACTGTCTTTTTTTTTTTTCGGGCCGAATTTTTGAGTTTCGATATCTCAGCTCTGGAAGGGGCTAGAGCCTCCATTTTTGCACTCAGGTCTAAGTCTCATGGCCCTCTATCAGAATTTGGGAAGATTGGAGAAACTTAATTTTTCGCCCAAAAAAAAAACGTAAGGGGTACCACTGTCGTTTTTTTTTTCGGGCCGAATTTTTGAGTTTCGATATCTCAGCTCTGGAAGGGGTTAGAACCTCCATTTTTGCACTCAGGTCTAAGTCTCATGGCCCTCTATAAGAATTTGGGAAGATTGGATAAACTTAATTTTTCGCCCAAAAAAAAAACGTAAGGGGTACCACTGTCGTTTTTTTTTCCAGGCCGAATTTTTGAGTTTCGATATCTCAGCTCTGGAAGGGGCTAGAGCCTCCATTTTTGCACTCAGGTCTAAGTCTCATGGCCCTCTATCAGAATTTGGGAAGATTGGAGAAACTTAATTTTTCGCCCAAAAAAAAAACGTAAGGGGTACCACTGTCGTTTTTTTTTCGGGCCGAATTTTTGAGTTTCGATATCTCAGCTCTGGAAGGGGCTAGAGCCTCCATTTTTGCACTCAGGTCTAAGTCTCATGGCCCTCTATCAGAATTTGGGAAGATTGGAGAAACTTAATTTTTCGCCCAAAAAAAAAACGTAAGGGGTACCACTGTCGTTTTTTTTTTCGGGCCGAATTTTTGAGTTTCGATATCTCAGCTCTGGAAGGGGCTAGAGCCTCCATTTTTGCACTCAGGTCTAAGTCTCATGGCCCTCTATCAGAATTTGGGAAGATTGGAGAAACTTAATTTTTCGCCCAAAAAAAAAAATGTAAGGGGTACCACTGTCGTTTTTTTTTCGGGCCGAATTTTTGAGTTTCGATATCTCAGCTCTGGAAGGGGCTAGAGCCTCCATTTTTGCACTCAGGTCTAAGTCTCATGGCCCTCTATCAGAATTTGGGAAGATTGGAGAAACTTAATTTTTCGCCCAAAAAAAAAAACGTAAGGGGTACCACTGTCCTTTTTTTTTCGGGCCGAATTTTTGAGTTTCGATATCTCAGCTCTGGAAGGGGCTAGAGCCTCCATTTTTGCACTCAGGTCTAAGTCTCATGGCCCTCTATCAGAATTTGGGAAGATTGGAGAAACTTAATTTTTCGCCCCAAAAAAAAAACGTAAGGGGTACCACTGTCCTTTTTTTTTTCGGGCCGAATTTTTGAGTTTCGATATCTCAGCTCTGGAAGGGGCTAGAGCCTCCATTTTTGCACTCAGGTCTAAGTCTCATGGCCCTCTATCAGAATTTGGGAAGATTGGATAAACTTAATTTTTCGCCCAAAAAAAAAACGTAAGGGGTACCACTGTCGTTTTTTTTTTCGGGCCGAATTTTTGAGTTTCGATATCTCAGCTCTGGAAGGGGCTAGAGCCTCCATTTTTGCACTCAGGTCTAAGTCTCATGGCCCTCTATCAGAATTTGGGAAGATTGGAGAAACTTAATTTTTTGCCCAAAAAAAAAACGTAAGGGGTACCACTGTCGTTTTTTTTTTCGGGCCGAATTTTTGAGTTTCGATATCTCAGCTCTGGAAGGGGCTAGAGCCTCCATTTTTGCACTCAGGTCTAAGTCTCATGGCCCTCTATCAGAATTTGGGAAGATTGGAGAAACTTAATTTTTCGCCCAAAAAAAAAAACGTAAGGGGTACCACTGTCGTTTTTTTTTTCGGGCCGAATTTTTGAGTTTCGATATCTCAGCTCTGGAAGGGGTTAGAACCTCCATTTTTGCACTCAGGTCTAAGTCTCATGGCCCTCTATAAGAATTTGGGAAGATTGGATAAACTTAATTTTTCGCCCAAAAAAAAAACGTAAGGGGTACCACTGTCGTTTTTTTTTCCGGGCCGAATTTTTGAGTTTCGATATCTCAGCTCTGGAAGGGGCTAGAGCCTCCATTTTTGCACTCAGGTCTAAGTCTCATGGCCCTCTATCAGAATTTGGGAAGATTGGAGAAACTTAATTTTTCGCCCAAAAAAAAAACGTAAGGGGTACCACTGTCGTTTTTTTTTCGGGCCGAATTTTTGAGTTTCGATATCTCAGCTCTGGAAGGGGCTAGAGCCTCCATTTTTGCACTCAGGTCTAAGTCTCATGGCCCTCTATCAGAATTTGGGAAGATTGGAGAAACTTAATTTTTCGCCCAAAAAAAAAAACGTAAGGGGTACCACTGTCGTTTTTTTTTTTTCGGGCCGAATTTTTGAGTTTTGATATCTCAGCTCTGGAAGGGGCTAGAGCCTCCATTTTTGCACTCAGGTCTAAGTCTCATGGCCCTCTATCAGAATTTGGGAAGATTGGAGAAACTTAATTTTTCGCCCAAAAAAAAAAACGTAAGGGGTACCACTGTCGTTTTTTTTTCGGGCCGAATTTTTGAGTTTCGATATCTCAGCTCTGGAAGGGGCTAGAGCCTCCATTTTTGCACTCAGGTCTAAGTCTCATGGCCCTCTATCAGAATTTGGGAAGATTGGAGAAACTTAATTTTTCGCCCCAAAAAAAAAACGTAAGGGGTACCACTGTCCTTTTTTTTTTCGGGCCGAATTTTTGAGTTTCGATATCTCAGCTCTGGAAGGGGCTAGAGCCTCCATTTTTGAACTCAGGTCTAAGTCTCATGGCCCTCTATCAGAATTTGGGAAGATTGGAGAAACTTAATTTTTCGCCCAAAAAAAAAAAACGTAAGGGGTACCACTGTCGTTTTTTTTTCGGGCCGAATTTTTGAGTTTCGATATCTCAGCTCTAGAAGGGGCTAGAGCCTCCATTTTTGCACTCAGGTCTAAGTCTCATGGCCCTCTATCAGAATTTGGGAAGATTGGAGAAACTTAATTTTTCGCCCCAAAAAAAAAAAACGTAAGGGGTACCACTGTCCTTTTTTTTTTTCGGGCCGAATTTTTGAGTTTCGATATCTCAGCTCTGGAAGGGGCTAGAGCCTCCATTTTTGCACTCAGGTCTAAGTCTCATGGCCCTCTATCAGAATTCGGGGAGATTGGAGAAACTTAATTTTTCGCCCAAAAAAAAAACCGTAAGGGGTACCACTGTCGTTTTTTTTTCCGGGCCGAATTTTTGAGTTTCAATATCTCAGCTCTGGAAGGGGCTAGAGCCTCCATTTTTGCACTCAGGTCTAAGTCTCATGGCCCTCTATCAGAATTTGGGAAGATTGGAGAAACTTAATTTTTCGCCCTAAAAAAAAAACGTAAGGGGTACCACTGTCGTTTTTTTTTTTCGGGCCGAATTTTTGAGTTTCGATATCTCAGCTCTGGAAGGGGCTAGAGCCTCCATTTTTGCACTCAGGTCTAAGTCTCATGGCCCTCTATCAGAATTTGGGAAGATTGGAGAAACTTAATTTTTCGCCCAAAAAAAAAACGTAAGGGGTACCACTGTCTTTTTTTTTTCGGGCCGAATTTTTGAGTTTCGATATCTCAGCTCTGGAAGGGGCTAGAGCCTCCATTTTTGCACTCAGGTCTAAGTCTCATGGCCCTCTATCAGAATTTGGGAAGATTGGAGAAACTTAATTTTTCGCCCAAAAAAAAAAACGCAAGGGGTACCACTGTCGGTTTTTTTTTCGGGCCGAATTTTTTAGTTTCGATATCTCAGCTCTGGAAGGGGTTAGAACCTCCATTTTTGCACTCAGGTCTAAGTCTCATGGCCCTCTATAAGAATTTGGGAAGATTGGATAAACTTAATTTTTCGCCCAAAAAAAAAAACGTAAGGGGTACCACTGTCGTTTTTTTTTTCCGGGCCGAATTTTTGAGTTTCGATATCTCAGCTCTGGAAGGGGCCAGAGCCTCCATTTTTGCACTCAGGTCTAAGTCTCATGGCCCTCTATCAGAATTTGGGAAGATTGGAGAAACTTAATTTTTCGCCCAAAAAAAAAACGTAAGGGGTACCACTGTCGTTTTTTTTTCGGGCCGAATTTTTGAGTTTCGATATCTCAGCTCTGGAAGGGGCTAGAGCCTCCATTTTTGCACCCAGGTCTAAGTCTCATGGCCCTCTATCAGAATTTGGGAAGATTGGAGAAACTTAATTTTTCGCCCAAAAAAAAAACGTAAGGGGTACCACTGTCGTTTTTTTTTTCGGGCCGAATTTTTGAGTTTCGATATCTCAGCTCTGGAAGGGGCTAGAGCCTCCATTTTTGCACTCAGGTCTAAGTCTCATGGCCCTCTATCAGAATTTGGGAAGATTGGAGAAACTTAATTTTTCGCCCAAAAAAAAAAACGTAAGGGGTACCACTGTCGTTTTTTTTTCGGACCGAATTTTTGAGTTTCGATATCTCAGCTCTGGAAGGGGCTAGAGCCTCCATTTTTGCACTCAGGTCTAAGTCTCATGGCCCTCTATAAGAATTTGGGAAGATTGGAGAAACTTAATTTTTCGCCCCAAAAAAAAAACGTAAGGGGTACTACTGTCCTTTTTTTTTCGGGCCGAATTTTTGAGTTTCGATATCTCAGCTCTGGAAGGGGCTAGAGCCTCCATTTTTGCACTCAGGTCTAAGTCTCATGGCCCTCTATCAGAATTTGGGAAGATTGGAGAAACTTAATTTTTCGCCCAAAAAAAAAAACGTAAGGGGTACCACTGTCGTTTTTTTTTTCGGGCCGAATTTTTGAGTTTCGATATCTCAGCTCTGGAAGGGGCTAGAGCCTCCATTTTTGCACTCAGGTCTAAGTCTCATGGCCCTCTATCAGAATTTGGGAAGATTGGAGAAACTTAATTTTTCGCCCCAAAAAAAAAACGTAAGGGGTACCACTGTCCTTTTTTTTTTTCGGGCCGAATTTTTGAGTTTCGATATCTCAGCTCTGGAAGGGGCTAGAGCCTCCATTTTTGCACTCAGGTCTAAGTCTCATGGCCCTCTATCAGAATTTGGGAAGATTGGATAAACTTAATTTTTCGCCCAAAAAAAAAACGTAAGGGGTACCACTGTCGTTTTTTTTTTCGGGCCGAATTTTTGAGTTTCGATATCTCAGCTCTGGAAGGGGCTAGAGCCTCCATTTTTGCACTCAGGTCTAAGTCTCATGGCCCTCTATCAGAATTTGGGAAGATTGGAGAAACTTAATTTTTCGCCCAAAAAAAAACCGTAAGGGGTACCACTGTCGTTTTTTTTTTCGGGCCGAATTTTTGAGTTTTGATATCTCAGCTCTGGAAGGGGCTAGAGCCTCCATTTTTGCACTCAGGTCTAAGTCTCATGGCCCTCTATCAGAATTTGGGAAGATTGGAGAAACTTAATTTTTCGCCCAAAAAAAAAAACGTAAGGGGTACCACTGTCGTTTTTTTTTTCGGGCCGAATTTTTGAGTTTCGATATCTCAGCTCTGGAAGGGGCTAGAGCCTCCATTTTTGCACTCAGGTCTAAGTCTCATGGCCCTCTATCAGAATTTGGGAAGATTGGAGAAACTTAATTTTTCGCCCCCCAAAAAAAAAACGTAAGGGGTACCACTGTCCTTTTTTTTTTTCGGGCCGAATTTTTGAGTTTCGATATCTCAGCTCTGGAAGGGGCTAGAGCCTCCATTTTTGCACTCAGGTCTAAGTCTCATGGCCCTCTATCAGAATTTGGGAAGATTGGATAAACTTAATTTTTCGCCCAAAAAAAAAACGTAAGGGGTACCACTGTCGTTTTTTTTTTCGGGCCGAATTTTTGAGTTTCGATATCTTAGCTCTGGAAGGGGCTAGAGCCTCCATTTTTGCACTCAGGTCTAAGTCTCATGGCCCTCTATCAGAATTTGGGAAGATTGGAGAAACTTAATTTTTTGCCCAAAAAAAAAACGTAAGGGGTACCACTGTCGTTTTTTTTTTCGGGCCGAATTTTTGAGTTTCGATATCTCAGCTCTGGAAGGGGCTAGAGCCTCCATTTTTGCACTCAGGTCTAAGTCTCATGGCCCTCTATCAGAATTTGGGAAGATTGGAGAAACTTAATTTTTCGCCCAAAAAAAAAAACGTAAGGGGTACCACTGTCGTTTTTTTTTTCGGGCCGAATTTTTGAGTTTCGATATCTCAGCTCTGGAAGGGGTTAGAACCTCCATTTTTGCACTCAGGTCTAAGTCTCATGGCCCTCTATAAGAATTTGGGAAGATTGGATAAACTTAATTTTTCGCCCAAAAAAAAAACGTAAGGGGTACCACTGTCGTTTTTTTTTCCGGGCCGAATTTTTGAGTTTCGATATCTCAGCTCTGGAAGGGGCTAGAGCCTCCATTTTTGCACTCAGGTCTAAGTCTCATGGCCCTCTATCAGAATTTGGGAAGATTGGAGAAACTTAATTTTTCGCCCAAAAAAAAAACGTAAGGGGTACCACTGTCGTTTTTTTTTCGGGCCGAATTTTTGAGTTTCGATATCTCAGCTCTGGAATGGGCTAGAGCCTCCATTTTTGCACTCAGGTCTAAGTCTCATGGCCCTCTATCAGAATTTGGGAAGATTGGAGAAACTTAATTTTTCGCCCAAAAAAAAAAACGTAAGGGGTACCACTGTCGTTTTTTTTTTTTCGGGCCGAATTTTTGAGTTTTGATATCTCAGCTCTGGAAGGGGCTAGAGCCTCCATTTTTGCACTCAGGTCTAAGTCTCATGGCCCTCTATCAGAATTTGGGAAGATTGGAGAAACTTAATTTTTCGCCCAAAAAAAAAAACGTAAGGGGTACCACTGTCGTTTTTTTTTCGGGCCGAATTTTTGAGTTTCGATATCTCAGCTCTGGAAGGGGCTAGAGCCTCCATTTTTGCACTCAGGTCTAAGTCTCATGGCCCTCTATCAGAATTTGGGAAGATTGGAGAAACTTAATTTTTCGCCCCAAAAAAAAAACGTAAGGGGTACCACTGTCCTTTTTTTTTTTCGGGCCGAATTTTTGAGTTTCGATATCTCAGCTCTGGAAGGGGCTAGAGCCTCCATTTTTGAACTCAGGTCTAAGTCTCATGGCCCTCTATCAGAATTTGGGAAGATTGGAGAAACTTAATTTTTCGCCCAAAAAAAAAAAACGTAAGGGGTACCACTGTCGTTTTTTTTTCGGGCCGAATTTTTGAGTTTCGATATCTCAGCTCTAGAAGGGGCTAGAGCCTCCATTTTTGCACTCAGGTCTAAGTCTCATGGCCCTCTATCAGAATTTGGGAAGATTGGAGAAACTTAATTTTTCGCCCCAAAAAAAAAACGTAAGGGGTACCACTGTCCTTTTTTTTTTCGGGCCGAATTTTTGAGTTTCGATATCTCAGCTCTGGAAGGGGCTAGAGCCTCCATTTTTGCACTCAGGTCTAAGTCTCATGGCCCTCTATCAGAATTCGGGGAGATTGGAGAAACTTAATTTTTCGCCCAAAAAAAAAACCGTAAGGGGTACCACTGTCGTTTTTTTTTCCGGGCCGAATTTTTGAGTTTCGATATCTCAGCTCTGGAAGGGGCTAGAGCCTCCATTTTTGCACTCAGGTCTAAGTCTCATGGCCCTCTATCAGAATTTGGGAAGATTGGAGAAACTTAATTTTTCGCCCTAAAAAAAAAACGTAAGGGGTACCACTGTCGTTTTTTTTTTTCGGGCCGAATTTTTGAGTTTCGATATCTCAGCTCTGGAAGGGGCTAGAGCCTCCATTTTTGCACTCAGGTCTAAGTCTCATGGCCCTCTATCAGAATTTGGGAAGATTGGAGAAACTTAATTTTTCGCCCAAAAAAAAAACGTAAGGGGTACCACTGTCTTTTTTTTTTTCGGGCCGAATTTTTGAGTTTCGATATCTCAGCTCTGGAAGGGGCTAGAGCCTCCATTTTTGCACTCAGGTCTAAGTCTCATGGCCCTCTATCAGAATTTGGGAAGATTGGAGAAACTTAATTTTTCGCCCAAAAAAAAAACGCAAGGGGTACCACTGTCGTTTTTTTTTTCGGGCCGAATTTTTGAGTTTCGATATCTCAGCTCTGGAAGGGGTTAGAACCTCCATTTTTGCACTCAGGTCTAAGTCTCATGGCCCTCTATAAGAATTTGGGAAGATTGGATAAACTTAATTTTTCGCCCAAAAAAAAAAACGTAAGGGGTACCACTGTCGTTTTTTTTTTCGGGCCGAATTTTTGAGTTTCGATATCTCAGCTCTGGAAGGGGCTAGAGCCTCCATTTTTGCACTCAGGTCTAAGTCTCATGGCCCTCTATCAGAATTTGGGAAGATTGGAGAAACTTAATTTTTCGCCCAAAAAAAAACCGTAAGGGGTACCACTGTCGTTTTTTTTTTCGGGCCGAATTTTTGAGTTTTGATATCTCAGCTCTGGAAGGGGCTAGAGCCTCCATTTTTGCACTCAGGTCTAAGTCTCATGGCCCTCTATCAGAATTTGGGAAGATTGGAGAAACTTAATTTTTCGCCCAAAAAAAAAAACGTAAGGGGTACCACTGTCGTTTTTTTTTTCGGGCCGAATTTTTGAGTTTCGATATCTCAGCTCTGGAAGGGGCTAGAGCCTCCATTTTTGCACTCAGGTCTAAGTCTCATGGCCCTCTATCAGAATTTGGGAAGATTGGAGAAACTTAATTTTTCGCCCCCCAAAAAAAAAACGTAAGGGGTACCACTGTCCTTTTTTTTTTCGGGCCGAATTTTTGAGTTTCGATATCTCAGCTCTGGAAGGGGCTAGAGCCTCCATTTTTGCACTCAGGTCTAAGTCTCATGGCCCTCTATCAGAATTTGGGAAGATTGGATAAACTTAATTTTTCGCCCAAAAAAAAAACGTAAGGGGTACCACTGTCGTTTTTTTTTTCGGGCCGAATTTTTGAGTTTCGATATCTTAGCTCTGGAAGGGGCTAGAGCCTCCATTTTTGCACTCAGGTCTAAGTCTCATGGCCCTCTATCAGAATTTGGGAAGATTGGAGAAACTTAATTTTTTTGCCCAAAAAAAAAACGTAAGGGGTACCACTGTCGTTTTTTTTTTCGGGCCGAATTTTTGAGTTTCGATATCTCAGCTCTGGAAGGGGCTAGAGCCTCCATTTTTGCACTCAGGTCTAAGTCTCATGGCCCTCTATCAGAATTTGGGAAGATTGGAGAAACTTAATTTTTCGCCCAAAAAAAAAAACGTAAGGGGTACCACTGTCGTTTTTTTTTTCGGGCCGAATTTTTGAGTTTCGATATCTCAGCTCTGGAAGGGGTTAGAACCTCCATTTTTGCACTCAGGTCTAAGTCTCATGGCCCTCTATAAGAATTTGGGAAGATTGGATAAACTTAATTTTTCGCCCAAAAAAAAAACGTAAGGGGTACCACTGTCGTTTTTTTTTCCGGGCCGAATTTTTGAGTTTCGATATCTCAGCTCTGTAAGGGGCTAGAGCCTCCATTTTTGCACTCAGGTCTAAGTCTCATGGCCCTCTATCAGAATTTGGGAAGATTGGAGAAACTTAATTTTTCGCCCAAAAAAAAAACGTAAGGGGTACCACTGTCGTTTTTTTTTCGGGCCGAATTTTTGAGTTTCGATATCTCAGCTCTGGAATGGGCTAGAGCCTCCATTTTTGCACTCAGGTCTAAGTCTCATGGCCCTCTATCAGAATTTGGGAAGATTGGAGAAACTTAATTTTTCGCCCAAAAAAAAAAACGTAAGGGGTACCACTGTCGTTTTTTTTTTTCGGGCCGAATTTTTGAGTTTTGATATCTCAGCTCTGGAAGGGGCTAGAGCCTCCATTTTTGCACTCAGGTCTAAGTCTCATGGCCCTCTATCAGAATTTGGGAAGATTGGAGAAACTTAATTTTTCGCCCAAAAAAAAAAACGTAAGGGGTACCACTGTCGTTTTTTTTTCGGGCCGAATTTTTGAGTTTCGATATCTCAGCTCTGGAAGGGGCTAGAGCCTCCATTTTTGCACTCAGGTCTAAGTCTCATGGCCCTCTATCAGAATTTGGGAAGATTGGAGAAACTTAATTTTTCGCCCCAAAAAAAAAACGTAAGGGGTACCACTGTCCTTTTTTTTTTTCGGGCCGAATTTTTGAGTTTCGATATCTCAGCTCTGGAAGGGGCTAGAGCCTCCATTTTTGAACTCAGGTCTAAGTCTCATGGCCCTCTATCAGAATTTGGGAAGATTGGAGAAACTTAATTTTTCGCCCAAAAAAAAAAAACGTAAGGGGTACCACTGTCGTTTTTTTTTCGGGCCGAATTTTTGAGTTTCGATATCTCAGCTCTAGAAGGGGCTAGAGCCTCCATTTTTGCACTCAGGTCTAAGTCTCATGGCCCTCTATCAGAATTTGGGAAGATTGGAGAAACTTAATTTTTCGCCCCAAAAAAAAAACGTAAGGGGTACCACTTTCCTTTTTTTTTTTCGGGCCGAATTTTTGAGTTTCGATATCTCAGCTCTGGAAGGGGCTAGAGCCTCCATTTTTGCACTCAGGTCTAAGTCTCATGGCCCTCTATCAGAATTCGGGGAGATTGGAGAAACTTAATTTTTCGCCCAAAAAAAAAACCGTAAGGGGTACCACTGTCGTTTTTTTTTCCGGGCCGAATTTTTGAGTTTCGATATCTCAGCTCTGGAAGGGGCTAGAGCCTCCATTTTTGCACTCAGGTCTAAGTCTCATGGCCCTCTATCAGAATTTGGGAAGATTGGAGAAACTTAATTTTTCGCCCTAAAAAAAAAACGTAAGGGGTACCACTGTCGTTTTTTTTTTTCGGGCCGAATTTTTGAGTTTCGATATCTCAGCTCTGGAAGGGGCTAGAGCCTCCATTTTTGCACTCAGGTCTAAGTCTCATGGCCCTCTATCAGAATTTGGGAAGATTGGAGAAACTTAATTTTTCGCCCAAAAAAAAAACGTAAGGGGTACCACTGTCTTTTTTTTTTCGGGCCGAATTTTTGAGTTTCGATATCTCAGCTCTGGAAGGGGCTAGAGCCTCCATTTTTGCACTCAGGTCTAAGTCTCATGGCCCTCTATCAGAATTTGGGAAGATTGGAGAAACTTAATTTTTCGCCCAAAAAAAAAAACGCAAGGGGTACCACTGTCGTTTTTTTTTTCGGGCCGAATTTTTTAGTTTCGATATCTCAGCTCTGGAAGGGGTTAGAACCTCCATTTTTGCACTCAGGTCTAAGTCTCATGGCCCTCTATAAGAATTTGGGAAGATTGGATAAACTTAATTTTTCGCCCAAAAAAAAAAACGTAAGGGGTACCACTGTCGTTTTTTTTTTCCGGGCCGAATTTTTGAGTTTCGATATCTCAGCTCTGGAAGGGGCTAGAGCCTCCATTTTTGCACTCAGGTCTAAGTCTCATGGCCCTCTATCAGAATTTGGGAAGATTGGAGAAACTTAATTTTTCGCCCAAAAAAAAAACGTAAGGGGTACCACTGTCGTTTTTTTTTCGGGCCGAATTTTTGAGTTTCGATATCTCAGCTCTGGAAGGGGCTAGAGCCTCCATTTTTGCACCCAGGTCTAAGTCTCATGGCCCTCTATCAGAATTTGGGAAGATTGGAGAAACTTAATTTTTCGCCCAAAAAAAAAAACGTAAGGGGTACCACTGTCGTTTTTTTTTTCGGGCCGAATTTTTGAGTTTCGATATCTCAGCTCTGGAAGGGGCTAGAGCCTCCATTTTTGCACTCAGGTCTAAGTCTCATGGCCCTCTATCAGAATTTGGGAAGATTGGAGAAACTTAATTTTTCGCCCAAAAAAAAAAACGTAAGGGGTACCACTGTCGTTTTTTTTTCGGACCGAATTTTTGAGTTTCGATATCTCAGCTCTGGAAGGGGCTAGAGCCTCCATTTTTGCACTCAGGTCTAAGTCTCATGGCCCTCTATCAGAATTTGGGAAGATTGGAGAAACTTAATTTTTCGCCCCAAAAAAAAAACGTAAGGGGTACCACTGTCCTTTTTTTTTCGGGCCGAATTTTTGAGTTTCGATATCTCAGCTCTGGAAGGGGCTAGAGCCTCCATTTTTGCACTCAGGTCTAAGTCTCATGGCCCTCTATCAGAATTTGGGAAGATTGGAGAAACTTAATTTTTCGCCCAAAAAAAAAAACGTAAGGGGTACCACTGTCGTTTTTTTTTTTCGGGCCGAATTTTTGAGTTTCGATATCTCAGCTCTGGAAGGGGCTAGAGCCTCCATTTTTGCACTCAGGTCTAAGTCTCATGGCCCTCTATCAGAATTTGGGAAGATTGGAGAAACTTAATTTTTCGCCCCAAAAAAAAAACGTAAGGGGTACCACTGTCCTTTTTTTTTTTCGGGCCGAATTTTTGAGTTTCGATATCTCAGCTCTGGAAGGGGCTAGAGCCTCCATTTTTGCACTCAGGTCTAAGTCTCATGGCCCTCTATCAGAATTTGGGAAGATTGGATAAACTTAATTTTTCGCCCAAAAAAAAACGTAAGGGGTACCACTGTCGTTTTTTTTTCGGGCCGAATTTTTGAGTTTCGATATCTCAGCTCTGGAAGGGGCTAGAGCCTCCATTTTTGCACTCAGGTCTAAGTCTCATGGCCCTCTATCAGAATTTGGGAAGATTGGAGAAACTTAATTTTTCGCCCAAAAAAAAACCGTAAGGGGTACCACTGTCGTTTTTTTTTTCGGGCCGAATTTTTGAGTTTTGATATCTCAGCTCTGGAAGGGGCTAGAGCCTCCATTTTTGCACTCAGGTCTAAGTCTCATGGCCCTCTATCAGAATTTGGGAAGATTGGAGAAACTTAATTTTTCGCCCCAAAAAAAAACGTAAGGGGTACCACTGTCCTTTTTTTTTTTCGGGCCGAATTTTTGAGTTTCGATATCTCAGCTCTGGAAGGGGCTAGAGCCTCCATTTTTGCACTCAGGTCTAAGTCTCATGGCCCTCTATCAGAATTTGGGAAGATTGGATAAACTTAATTTTTCGCCCAAAAAAAAAACGTAAGGGGTACCACTGTCGTTTTTTTTTTCGGGCCGAATTTTTTAGTTTCGATATCTCAGCTCTGGAAGGGGCTAGAGCCTCCATTTTTGCACTCAGGTCTAAGTCTCATGGCCCTCTATCAGAATTTGGGAAGATTGGAGAAACTTAATTTTTCGCCCAAAAAAAAAAACGTAAGGGGTACCACTGTCGTTTTTTTTTTCGGGCCGAATTTTTGAGTTTCGATATCTCAGCTCTGGAAGGGGCTAGAGCCTCCATTTTTGCACTCAGGTCTAAGTCTCATGGCCCTCTATCAGAATTTGGGAAGATTGGAGAAACTTAATTTTTCGCCCAAAAAAAAAACGTAAGGGGTACCACTGTTGTTTTTTTTCTCGGGCTGAATTTTTGAGTTTCGATATCTCAGCTCTGGAAGGGGCTAGAGCCTCCATTTTTGCACTAAGGTCTAAGTCTCATGGCCCTCTATCAGAATTTAGGAAGATTTGAGAAACTTAATTTTTCGCCCCAAAAAAAAAACGTAAGGGGTACCACTGTCGTTTTTTTTTTTCGGGCCGAATTTTTGAGTTTCGATATCTCAGCTCTGGAAGGGGCTAGAGCCTCCATTTTTGCACTCAGGTCTAAGTCTCATGGCCCTCTATCAGAATTTGGGAAGATTGGAGAAACTTAATTTTTCGCCCAAAAAAAAAAACGTAAGGGGTACCACTGTCCTTTTTTTTTCGGGCCGAATTTTTGAGTTTCGATATCTCAGCTCTGGAAGGGGCTAGAGCCTCCATTTTTGCACTCAGGTCTAAGTCTCATGGCCCTCTATCAGAATTTGGGAAGATTGGAGAAACTTAATTTTTCGCCCCAAAAAAAAAACGTAAGGGGTACCACTGTCCTTTTTTTTTTTCGGGCCGAATTTTTGAGTTTCGATATCTCAGCTCTGGAAGGGGCTAGAGCCTCCATTTTTGCACTCAGGTCTAAGTCTCATGGCCCTCTATCAGAATTTGGGAAGATTGGATAAACTTAATTTTTCGCCCAAAAAAAAAACGTAAGGGGTACCACTGTCGTTTTTTTTTTCGGGCCGAATTTTTGAGTTTCGATATATCAGCTCTGGAAGGGGCTAGAGCCTCCATTTTTGCACTCAGGTCTAAGTCTCATGGCCCTCTATCAGAATTTGGGAAGATTGGAGAAACTTAATTTTTTGCCCAAAAAAAAAACGTAAGGGGTACCACTGTCGTTTTTTTTTTTCGGGCCGAATTTTTGAGTTTCGATATCTCAGCTCTGGAAGGGGCTAGAGCCTCCATTTTTGCACTCAGGTCTAAGTCTCATGGCCCTCTATCAGAATTTGGGAAGATTGGAGAAACTTAATTTTTCGCCCAAAAAAAAAAACGTAAGGGGTACCACTGTCGTTTTTTTTTTCGGGCCGAATTTTTGAGTTTCGATATCTCAGCTCTGGAAGGGGTTAGAACCTCCATTTTTGCACTCAGGTCTAAGTCTCATGGCCCTCTATAAGAATTTGGGAAGATTGGATAAACTTAATTTTTCGCCCAAAAAAAAAACGTAAGGGGTACCACTGTCGTTTTTTTTTCCGGGCCGAATTTTTGAGTTTCGATATCTCAGCTCTGGAAGGGGCTAGAGCCTCCATTTTTGCACTCAGGTCTAAGTCTCATGGCCCTCTATCAGAATTTGGGAAGATTGGAGAAACTTAATTTTTCGCCCAAAAAAAAAACGTAAGGGGTACCACTGTCGTTTTTTTTTCGGGCCGAATTTTTGAGTTTCGATATCTCAGCTCTGGAAGGGGCTAGAGCCTCCATTTTTGCACTCAGGTCTAAGTCTCATGGCCCTCTATCAGAATTTGGGAAGATTGGAGAAACTTAATTTTTCGCCCAAAAAAAAAAACGTAAGGGGTACCACTGTCGTTTTTTTTTTTTTCGGGCCGAATTTTTGAGTTTTGATATCTCAGCTCTGGAAGGGGCTAGAGCCTCCATTTTTGCACTCAGGTCTAAGTCTCATGGCCCTCTATCAGAATTTGGGAAGATTGGATAAACTTAATTTTTCGCCCAAAAAAAAAACGTAAGGGGTACCACTGTCGTTTTTTTTTTCGGGCCGAATTTTTGAGTTTCGATATCTCAGCTCTGGAAGGGGCTAGAGCCTCCATTTTTGCACTCAGGTCTAAGTCTCATGGCCCTCTATCAGAATTTGGGAAGATTGGAGAAACTTAATTTTTTGCCCAAAAAAAAACGTAAGGGGTACCACTGTCGTTTTTTTTTTCGGGCCGAATTTTTGAGTTTCGATATCTCAGCTCTGGAAGGGGCTAGAGCCTCCATTTTTGCACTCAGGTCTAAGTCTCATGGCCCTCTATCAGAATTTGGGAAGATTGGAGAAACTTAATTTTTCGCCCAAAAAAAAAAACGTAAGGGGTACCACTGTCGTTTTTTTTTTCGGGCCGAATTTTTGAGTTTCGATATCTCAGCTCTGGAAGGGGTTAGAACCTCCATTTTTGCACTCAGGTCTAAGTCTCATGGCCCTCTATAAGAATTTGGGAAGATTGGAGAAACTTAATTTTTCGCCCAAAAAAAAAACGTAAGGGGTACCACTGTCGTTTTTTTTTCGGGCCGAATTTTTGAGTTTCGATATCTCAGCTCTGGAAGGGGCTAGAGCCTCCATTTTTGCACTCAGGTCTAAGTCTCATGGCCCTCTATCAGAATTTGGGAAGATTGGAGAAACTTAATTTTTCGCCCAAAAAAAAAAACGTAAGGGGTACCACTGTCGTTTTTTTTTTTTCGGGCCGAATTTTTGAGTTTTGATATCTCAGCTCTGGAAGGGGCTAGAGCCTCCATTTTTGCACTCAGGTCTAAGTCTCATGGCCCTCTATCAGAATTTGGGAAGATTGGAGAAACTTAATTTTTCGCCCAAAAAAAAAAACGTAAGGGGTACCACTGTCGTTTTTTTTTCGGGCCGAATTTTTGAGTTTCGATATCTCAGCTCTGGAAGGGGCTAGAGCCTCCATTTTTGCACTCAGGTCTAAGTCTCATGGCCCTTTATCAGAATTTGGGAAGATTGGAGAAACTTAATTTTTCGCCCCAAAAAAAAAAACGTAAGGGGTACCACTGTCCTTTTTTTTTTCGGGCCGAATTTTTGAGTTTCGATATCTCAGCTCTGGAAGGGGCTAGAGCCTCCATTTTTGAACTCAGGTCTAAGTCTCATGGCCCTCTATCAGAATTTGGGAAGATTGGAGAAACTTAATTTTTCGCCCAAAAAAAAAAAACGTAAGGGGTACCACTGTCCTTTTTTTTTCGGGCCGAATTTTTGAGTTTCGATATCTCAGCTCTGGAAGGGGCTAGAGCCTCCATTTTTGCACTCAGGTCTAAGTCTCATGGCCCTCTATCAGAATTTGGGAAGATTGGAGAAACTTAATTTTTCGCCCCAAAAAAAAAACGTAAGGGGTACCACTGTCCTTTTTTTTTTTCGGGCCGAATTTTTGAGTTTCGATATCTCAGCTCTGGAAGGGGCTAGAGCCTCCATTTTTGCACTCAGGTCTAAGTCTCATGGCCCTCTATCAGAATTTGGGAAGATTGGATAAACTTAATTTTTCGCCCAAAAAAAAAACGTAAGGGGTACCACTGTCGTTTTTTTTTTCGGGCCGAATTTTTTAGTTTCGATATCTCAGCTCTGGAAGGGGCTAGAGCCTCCATTTTTGCACTCAGGTCTAAGTCTCATGGCCCTCTATCAGAATTTGGGAAGATTGGAGAAACTTAATTTTTCGCCCAAAAAAAAAAACGTAAGGGGTACCACTGTCGTTTTTTTTTTCGGGCCGAATTTTTGAGTTTCGATATCTCAGCTCTGGAAGGGGCTAGAGCCTCCATTTTTGCACTCAGGTCTAAGTCTCATGGCCCTCTATCAGAATTTGGGAAGATTGGAGAAACTTAATTTTTCGCCCAAAAAAAAAACGTAAGGGGTACCACTGTTGTTTTTTTTCTCGGGCTGAATTTTTGAGTTTCGATATCTCAGCTCTGGAAGGGGCTAGAGCCTCCATTTTTGCACTAAGGTCTAAGTCTCATGGCCCTCTATCAGAATTTAGGAAGATTTGAGAAACTTAATTTTTCGCCCCAAAAAAAAAACGTAAGGGGTACCACTGTCGTTTTTTTTTTCGGGCCGAATTTTTGAGTTTCGATATCTCAGCTCTGGAAGGGGCTAGAGCCTCCATTTTTGCACTCAGGTCTAAGTCTCATGGCCCTCTATCAGAATTTGGGAAGATTGGAGAAACTTAATTTTTCGCCCAAAAAAAAAAACGTAAGGGGTACCACTGTCCTTTTTTTTTCGGGCCGAATTTTTGAGTTTCGATATCTCAGCTCTGGAAGGGGCTAGAGCCTCCATTTTTGCACTCAGGTCTAAGTCTCATGGCCCTCTATCAGAATTTGGGAAGATTGGAGAAACTTAATTTTTCGCCCCAAAAAAAAAACGTAAGGGGTACCACTGTCCTTTTTTTTTTTCGGGCCGAATTTTTGAGTTTCGATATCTCAGCTCTGGAAGGGGCTAGAGCCTCCATTTTTGCACTCAGGTCTAAGTCTCATGGCCCTCTATCAGAATTTGGGAAGATTGGATAAACTTAATTTTTCGCCCAAAAAAAAAACGTAAGGGGTACCACTGTCGTTTTTTTTTTCGGGCCGAATTTTTGAGTTTCGATATATCAGCTCTGGAAGGGGCTAGAGCCTCCATTTTTGCACTCAGGTCTAAGTCTCATGGCCCTCTATCAGAATTTGGGAAGATTGGAGAAACTTAATTTTTTGCCCAAAAAAAAAACGTAAGGGGTACCACTGTCGTTTTTTTTTTTCGGGCCGAATTTTTGAGTTTCGATATCTCAGCTCTGGAAGGGGCTAGAGCCTCCATTTTTGCACTCAGGTCTAAGTCTCATGGCCCTCTATCAGAATTTGGGAAGATTGGAGAAACTTAATTTTTCGCCCAAAAAAAAAAACGTAAGGGGTACCACTGTCGTTTTTTTTTTCGGGCCGAATTTTTGAGTTTCGATATCTCAGCTCTGGAAGGGGTTAGAACCTCCATTTTTGCACTCAGGTCTAAGTCTCATGGCCCTCTATAAGAATTTGGGAAGATTGGATAAACTTAATTTTTCGCCCAAAAAAAAAACGTAAGGGGTACCACTGTCGTTTTTTTTTCCGGGCCGAATTTTTGAGTTTCGATATCTCAGCTCTGGAAGGGGCTAGAGCCTCCATTTTTGCACTCAGGTCTAAGTCTCATGGCCCTCTATCAGAATTTGGGAAGATTGGAGAAACTTAATTTTTCGCCCAAAAAAAAAACGTAAGGGGTACCACTGTCGTTTTTTTTTCGGGCCGAATTTTTGAGTTTCGATATCTCAGCTCTGGAAGGGGCTAGAGCCTCCATTTTTGCACTCAGGTCTAAGTCTCATGGCCCTCTATCAGAATTTGGGAAGATTGGAGAAACTTAATTTTTCGCCCAAAAAAAAAAACGTAAGGGGTACCACTGTCGTTTTTTTTTTTTCGGGCCGAATTTTTGAGTTTTGATATCTCAGCTCTGGAAGGGGCTAGAGCCTCCATTTTTGCACTCAGGTCTAAGTCTCATGGCCCTCTATCAGAATTTGGGAAGATTGGATAAACTTAATTTTTCGCCCAAAAAAAAAACGTAAGGGGTACCACTGTCGTTTTTTTTTTCGGGCCGAATTTTTGAGTTTCGATATCTCAGCTCTGGAAGGGGCTAGAGCCTCCATTTTTGCACTCAGGTCTAAGTCTCATGGCCCTCTATCAGAATTTGGGAAGATTGGAGAAACTTAATTTTTTGCCCAAAAAAAAACGTAAGGGGTACCACTGTCGTTTTTTTTTTCGGGCCGAATTTTTGAGTTTCGATATCTCAGCTCTGGAAGGGGCTAGAGCCTCCATTTTTGCACTCAGGTCTAAGTCTCATGGCCCTCTATCAGAATTTGGGAAGATTGGAGAAACTTAATTTTTCGCCCAAAAAAAAAAACGTAAGGGGTACCACTGTCGTTTTTTTTTTCGGGCCGAATTTTTGAGTTTCGATATCTCAGCTCTGGAAGGGGTTAGAACCTCCATTTTTGCACTCAGGTCTAAGTCTCATGGCCCTCTATAAGAATTTGGGAAGATTGGATAAACTTAATTTTTCGCCCAAAAAAAAAACGTAAGGGGTACCACTGTCGTTTTTTTTTCCGGGCCGAATTTTTGAGTTTCGATATCTCAGCTCTGGAAGGGGCTAGAGCCTCCATTTTTGCACTCAGGTCTAAGTCTCATGGCCCTCTATCAGAATTTGGGAAGATTGGAGAAACTTAATTTTTCGCCCAAAAAAAAAACGTAAGGGGTACCACTGTCGTTTTTTTTTCGGGCCGAATTTTTGAGTTTCGATATCTCAGCTCTGGAAGGGGCTAGAGCCTCCATTTTTGCACTCAGGTCTAAGTCTCATGGCCCTCTATCAGAATTTGGGAAGATTGGAGAAACTTAATTTTTCGCCCAAAAAAAAAAACGTAAGGGGTACCACTGTCGTTTTTTTTTTTTCGGGCCGAATTTTTGAGTTTTGATATCTCAGCTCTGGAAGGGGCTAGAGCCTCCATTTTTGCACTCAGGTCTAAGTCTCATGGCCCTCTATCAGAATTTGGGAAGATTGGAGAAACTTAATTTTTCGCCCAAAAAAAAAAAACGTAAGGGGTACCACTGTCGTTTTTTTTTCGGGCCGAATTTTTGAGTTTCGATATCTCAGCTCTGGAAGGGGCTAGAGCCTCCATTTTTGCACTCAGGTCTAAGTCTCATGGCCCTTTATCAGAATTTGGGAAGATTGGAGAAACTTAATTTTTCGCCCCAAAAAAAAAACGTAAGGGGTACCACTGTCCTTTTTTTTTTCGGGCCGAATTTTTGAGTTTCGATATCTCAGCTCTGGAAGGGGCTAGAGCCTCCATTTTTGAACTCAGGTCTAAGTCTCATGGCCCTCTATCAGAATTTGGGAAGATTGGAGAAACTTAATTTTTCGCCCAAAAAAAAAAAACGTAAGGGGTACCACTGTCCTTTTTTTTTCGGGCCGAATTTTTGAGTTTCGATATCTCAGCTCTGGAAGGGGCTAGAGCCTCCATTTTTGCACTCAGGTCTAAGTCTCATGGCCCTCTATCAGAATTTGGGAAGATTGGAGAAACTTAATTTTTCGCCCCAAAAAAAAAACGTAAGGGGTACCACTGTCCTTTTTTTTTTTCGGGCCGAATTTTTGAGTTTCGATATCTCAGCTCTGGAAGGGGCTAGAGCCTCCATTTTTGCACTCAGGTCTAAGTCTCATGGCCCTCTATCAGAATTTGGGAAGATTGGATAAACTTAATTTTTCGCCCAAAAAAAAAACCGTAAGGGGTACCACTGTCGTTTTTTTTTCGGGCCGAATTTTTGAGTTTCGATATCTCAGCTCTGGAAGGGGCTAGAGCCTCCATTTTTGCACTCAGGTCTAAGTCTCATGGCCCTCTATCAGAATTTGGGAAGATTGGAGAAACTTAATTTTTCGCCCAAAAAAAAAAACGTAAGGGGTACCACTGTCGTTTTTTTTTTTTCGGGCCGAATTTTTGAGTTTTGATATCTCAGCTCTGGAAGGGGCTAGAGCCTCCATTTTTGCACTCAGGTCTAAGTCTCATGGCCCTCTATCAGAATTTGGGAAGATTGGAGAAACTTAATTTTTTGCCCAAAAAAAAACGTAAGGGGTACCACTGTCGTTTTTTTTTCCGGGCCGAATTTTTGAGTTTCGATATCTCAGCTCTGGAAGGGGCTAGAGCCTCCATTTTTGCACTCAGGTCTAAGTCTCATGGCCCTCTATCAGAATTTGGGAAGATTGGAGAAACTTAATTTTTCGCCCAAAAAAAAAACGTAAGGGGTACCACTGTCGTTTTTTTTTCCGGGCCGAATTTTTGAGTTTCGATATCTCAGCTCTGGAAGGGGCTAGAGCCTCCATTTTTGCACTCAGGTCTAAGTCTCATGGCCCTTTATCAGAATTTGGGAAGATTGGAGAAACTTAATTTTTCGCCCCAAAAAAAAAACGTAAGGGGTACCACTGTCCTTTTTTTTTTCGGGCCGAATTTTTGAGTTTCGATATCTCAGCTCTGGAAGGGGCTAGAGCCTCCATTTTTGCACTCAGGTCTAAGTCTCATGGCCCTCTATCAGAATTTGGGAAGATTGGAGAAACTTAATTTTTCGCCCCAAAAAAAAAACGTAAGGGGTACCACTGTCCTTTTTTTTTCGGGCCGAATTTTTGAGTTTCGATATCTCAGCTCTGGAAGGGGCTAGAGCCTCCATTTTTGCACTCAGGTCTAAGTCTCATGGCCCTCTATCAGAATTTGGGAAGATTGGAGAAACTTAATTTTTCGCCCAAAAAAAAACCGTAAGGGGTACCACTGTCGTTTTTTTTTTCGGGCCGAATTTTTGAGTTTTGATATCTCAGCTCTGGAAGGGGCTAGAGCCTCCATTTTTGCACTCAGGTCTAAGTCTCATGGCCCTCTATCAGAATTTGGGAAGATTGGAGAAACTTAATTTTTCGCCCAAAAAAAAAAACGTAAGGGGTACCACTGTCGTTTTTTTTTTCGGGCCGAATTTTTGAGTTTCGATATCCTCAGCTCTGGAAGGGGCTAGAGCCTCCATTTTTGCACTCAGGTCTAAGTCTCATGGCCCTCTATCAGAATTTGGGAAGATTGGAGAAACTTAATTTTTCGCCCCAAAAAAAAAACGTAAGGGGTACCACTGTCCTTTTTTTTTTTCGGGCCGAATTTTTGAGTTTCGATATCTCAGCTCTGGAAGGGGCTAGAGCCTCCATTTTTGCACTCAGGTCTAAGTCTCATGGCCCTCTATCAGAATTTGGGAAGATTGGATAAACTTAATTTTTCGCCCAAAAAAAAAACGTAAGGGGTACCACTGTCGTTTTTTTTTTCGGGCCGAATTTTTTAGTTTCGATATCTCAGCTCTGGAAGGGGCTAGAGCCTCCATTTTTGCACTCAGGTCTAAGTCTCATGGCCCTCTATCAGAATTTGGGAAGATTGGAGAAACTTAATTTTTCGCCCAAAAAAAAAAACGTAAGGGGTACCACTGTCGTTTTTTTTTTCGGGCCGAATTTTTGAGTTTCGATATCTCAGCTCTGGAAGGGGCTAGAGCCTCCATTTTTGCACTCAGGTCTAAGTCTCATGGCCCTCTATCAGAATTTGGGAAGATTGGAGAAACTTAATTTTTCGCCCAAAAAAAAAACGTAAGGGGTACCACTGTTGTTTTTTTTCTCGGGCTGAATTTTTGAGTTTCGATATCTCAGCTCTGGAAGGGGCTAGAGCCTCCATTTTTGCACTCAGGTCTAAGTCTCATGGCCCTCTATCAGAATTTAGGAAGATTTGAGAAACTTAATTTTTTGCCCCAAAAAAAAAACGTAAGGGGTACCACTGTCGTTTTTTTTTTCGGGCCGAATTTTTGAGTTTCGATATCTCAGCTCTGGAAGGGGCTAGAGCCTCCATTTTTGCACTCAGGTCTAAGTCTCATGGCCCTCTATCAGAATTTGGGAAGATTGGAGAAACTTAATTTTTCGCCCAAAAAAAAAACGTAAGGGGTACCACTGTCGTTTTTTTTTTCGGGCCGAATTTTTGAGTTTCGATATCTCAGCTCTGGAAGGGGCTAGAGCCTCCATTTTTGCACTCAGGTCTAAGTCTCATGGCCCTCTATCAGAATTTGGGAAGATTGGAGAAACTTAATTTTTCGCCCAAAAAAAAAACGTAAGGGGTACCACTGTCTTTTTTTTTTTCGGGCCGAATTTTTGAGTTTCGATATCTCAGCTCTGGAAGGGGCTAGAGCCTCCATTTTTGCACTCAGGTCTAAGTCTCATGGCCCTCTATCAGAATTTGGGAAGATTGGAGAAACTTAATTTTTCGCCCAAAAAAAAAAACGTAAGGGGTACCACTGTCGTTTTTTTTTTCGGGCCGAATTTTTGAGTTTCGATATCTCAGCTCTGGAAGGGGCTAGAGCCTCCATTTTTGCACTCAGGTCTAAGTCTCATGGCCCTCTATCAGAATTTGGGAAGATTGGAGAAACTTAATTTTTCGCCCAAAAAAAAACGTAAGGGGTACCACTGTTGTTTTTTTTTTCGGGCTGAATTTTTGAGTTTCGATATCTCAGCTCTGGAAGGGGCTAGAGCCTCCATTTTTGCACTCAGGTCTAAGTCTCATGGCCCTCTATCAGAATTTAGGAAGATTTGAGAAACTTAATTTTTCGCCCCAAAAAAAAAACGTAAGGGGTACCACTGTCGTTTTTTTTTTTCGGGCCGAATTTTTGAGTTTCGATATCTCAGCTCTGGAAGGGGCTAGAGCCTCCATTTTTGCACTCAGGTCTAAGTCTCATGGCCCTCTATCAGAATTTGGGAAGATTGGAGAAACTTAATTTTTCGCCCAAAAAAAAAACGTAAGGGGTACCACTGTCGTTTTTTTTTTCGGGCCGAATTTTTGAGTTTCGATATCTCAGCTCTGGAAGGGGATAGAGCCTCCATTTTTGCACTCAGGTCTAAGTCTCATGGCCCTCTATCAGAATTTGGGAAGATTGGAGAAACTTAATTTTTCGCCCAAAAAAAAACCGTAAGGGGTACCACTGTCTTTTTTTTTTTCGGGCCGAATTTTTGAGTTTCGATATCTCAGCTCTGGAAGGGGCTAGAGCCTCCATTTTTGCACTCAGGTCTAAGTCTCATGGCCCTCTATCAGAATTTGGGAAGATTGGATAAACTTAATTTTTCGCCCAAAAAAAAAACGTAAGGGGTACCACTGTCGTTTTTTTTTTCGGGCCGAATTTTTGAGTTTCGATATCTCAGCTCTGGAAGGGGTTAGAACCTCCATTTTTGCACTCAGGTCTAAGTCTCATGGCCCTCTATCAGAATTTGGGAAGATTGGAGAAACTTAATTTTTCGCCCAAAAAAAAAACGTAAGGGGTACCACTGTCGTTTTTTTTTTCGGGCCGAATTTTTGAGTTTCGATATCTCAGCTCTGGAAGGGGCTAGAGCCTCCATTTTTGCACTCAGGTCTAAGTCTCATGGCCCTCTATCAGAATTTGGGAAGATTGGAGAAACTTAATTTTTCGCCCAAAAAAAAAATGTAAGGGGTACCACTGTCTTTTTTTTTTTCGGGCCGAATTTTTGAGTTTCGATATCTCAGCTCTGGAAGGGGCTAGAGCCTCCATTTTTGCACTCAGGTCTAAGTCTCATGGCCCTCTATCAGAATTTGGGAAGATTGGAGAAACTTAATTTTTCGCCCCAAAAAAAAAAACGTAAGGGGTACCACTGTCCTTTTTTTTTTCGGGCCGAATTTTTGAGTTTCGATATCTCAGCTCTGGAAGGGGCTAGAGCCTCCATTTTTGAACTCAGGTCTAAGTCTCATGGCCCTCTATCAGAATTTGGGAAGATTGGAGAAACTTAATTTTTCGCCCAAAAAAAAAAACGTAAGGGGTACCACTGTCGTTTTTTTTTCGGGCCGAATTTTTGAGTTTCGATATCTCAGCTCTGGAAGGGGCTAGAGCCTCCATTTTTGCACTCAGGTCTAAGTCTCATGGCCCTCTATCAGAATTTGGGAAGATTGGAGAAACTTAATTTTTCGCCCCAAAAAAAAAACGTAAGGGGTACCACTGTCGTTTTTTTTTCGGGCCGAATTTTTGAGTTTCGATATCTCAGCTCTGGAAGGGGCTAGAGCCTCCATTTTTGCACTCAGGTCTAAGTCTCATGGCCCTCTATCAGAATTTGGGAAGATTGGAGAAACTTAATTTTTCGCCCAAAAAAAAAAACGTAAGGGGTACCACTGTCGTTTTTTTTTTTTGGGCCGAATTTTTGAGTTTTGATATCTCAGCTCTGGAAGGGGCTAGAGCCTCCATTTTTGCACTCAGGTCTAAGTCTCATGGCCCTCTATCAGAATTTGGGAAGATTGGAGAAACTTAATTTTTCGCCCAAAAAAAAAAACGTAAGGGGTACCACTGTCGTTTTTTTTTCGGGCCGAATTTTTGAGTTTCGATATCTCAGCTCTGGAAGGGGCTAGAGCCTCCATTTTTGCACTCAGGTCTAAGTCTCATGGCCCTCTATCAGAATTTGGGAAGATTGGAGAAACTTAATTTTTCGCCCCAAAAAAAAAACGTAAGGGGTACCACTGTCCTTTTTTTTTTCGGGCCGAATTTTTGAGTTTCGATATCTCAGCTCTGGAAGGGGCTAGAGCCTCCATTTTTGAACTCAGGTCTAAGTCTCATGGCCCTCTATCAGAATTTGGGAAGATTGGAGAAACTTAATTTTTCGCCCAAAAAAAAAAAACGTAAGGGGTACCACTGTCGTTTTTTTTTCGGGCCGAATTTTTGAGTTTCGATATCTCAGCTCTAGAAGGGGCTAGAGCCTCCATTTTTGCACTCAGGTCTAAGTCTCATGGCCCTCTATCAGAATTTGGGAAGATTGGAGAAACTTAATTTTTCGCCCCAAAAAAAAAACGTAAGGGGTACCACTGTCGTTTTTTTTTTCGGGCCGAATTTTTGAGTTTCGATATCTCAGCTCTGGAAGGGGATAGAGCCTCCATTTTTGCACTCAGGTCTAAGTCTCATGGCCCTCTATCAGAATTTGGGAAGATTGGAGAAACTTAATTTTTCGCCCAAAAAAAAACCGTAAGGGGTACCACTGTCTTTTTTTTTTCGGGCCGAATTTTTGAGTTTCGATATCTCAGCTCTGGAAGGGGCTAGAGCCTCCATTTTTGCACTCAGGTCTAAGTCTCATGGCCCTCTATCAGAATTTGGGAAGATTGGAGAAACTTAATTTTTCGCCCAAAAAAAAAACGTAAGGGGTACCACTGTCGTTTTTTTTTTCGGGCCGAATTTTTGAGTTTCGATATCTCAGCTCTGGAAGGGGTTAGAACCTCCATTTTTGCACTCAGGTCTAAGTCTCATGGCCCTCTATAAGAATTTGGGAAGATTGGATAAACTTAATTTTTCGCCCAAAAAAAAAACGTAAGGGGTACCACTGTCGTTTTTTTTTCCGGGCCGAATTTTTGAGTTTCGATATCTCAGCTCTGGAAGGGGCTAGAGCCTCCATTTTTGCACTCAGGTCTAAGTCTCATGGCCCTCTATCAGAATTTGGGAAGATTGGAGAAACTTAATTTTTCGCCCAAAAAAAAAACGTAAGGGGTACCACTGTCGTTTTTTTTTTCGGGCCGAATTTTTGAGTTTCGATATCTCAGCTCTGGAAGGGGCTAGAGCCTCCATTTTTGCACTCAGGTCTAAGTCTCATGGCCCTCTATCAGAATTTGGGAAGATTGGAGAAACTTAATTTTTCGCCCAAAAAAAAAACGTAAGGGGTACCACTGTCTTTTTTTTTTTCGGGCCGAATTTTTGAGTTTCGATATCTCAGCTCTGGAAGGGGCTAGAGCCTCCATTTTTGCACTCAGGTCTAAGTCTCATGGCCCTCTATCAGAATTTGGGAAGATTGGAGAAACTTAATTTTTCGCCCAAAAAAAAAAACGTAAGGGGTACCACTGTCGTTTTTTTTTTCGGGCCGAATTTTTGAGTTTCGATATCTCAGCTCTGGAAGGGGCTAGAGCCTCCATTTTTGCACTCAGGTCTAAGTCTCATGGCCCTCTATCAGAATTTGGGAAGATTGGAGAAACTTAATTTTTCGCCCAAAAAAAAACGTAAGGGGTACCACTGTTGTTTTTTTTTTTCGGGCTGAATTTTTGAGTTTCGATATCTCAGCTCTGGAAGGGGCTAGAGCCTCCATTTTTGCACTCAGGTCTAAGTCTCATGGCCCTCTATCAGAATTTAGGAAGATTTGAGAAACTTAATTTTTCGCCCCAAAAAAAAAACGTAAGGGGTACCACTGTCGTTTTTTTTTTTCGGGCCGAATTTTTGAGTTTCGATATCTCAGCTCTGGAAGGGGCTAGAGCCTCCATTTTTGCACTCAGGTCTAAGTCTCATGGCCCTCTATCAGAATTTGGGAAGATTGGAGAAACTTAATTTTTCGCCCAAAAAAAAAACGTAAGGGGTACCACTGTCGTTTTTTTTTTCGGGCCGAATTTTTGAGTTTCGATATCTCAGCTCTGGAAGGGGATAGAGCCTCCATTTTTGCACTCAGGTCTAAGTCTCATGGCCCTCTATCAGAATTTGGGAAGATTGGAGAAACTTAATTTTTCGCCCAAAAAAAAACCGTAAGGGGTACCACTGTCTTTTTTTTTTTCGGGCCGAATTTTTGAGTTTCGATATCTCAGCTCTGGAAGGGGCTAGAGCCTCCATTTTTGCACTCAGGTCTAAGTCTCATGGCCCTCTATCAGAATTTGGGAAGATTGGATAAACTTAATTTTTCGCCCAAAAAAAAAACGTAAGGGGTACCACTGTCGTTTTTTTTTTCGGGCCGAATTTTTGAGTTTCGATATCTCAGCTCTGGAAGGGGCTAGAGCCTCCATTTTTGCACTCAGGTCTAAGTCTCATGGCCCTCTATCAGAATTTGGGAAGATTGGAGAAACTTAATTTTTCGCCCAAAAAAAAAACGTAAGGGGTACCACTGTCGTTTTTTTTTTCGGGCCGAATTTTTGAGTTTCGATATCTCAGCTCTGGAAGGGGATAGAGCCTCCATTTTTGCACTCAGGTCTAAGTCTCATGGCCCTCTATCAGAATTTGGGAAGATTGGAGAAACTTAATTTTTCGCCCAAAAAAAAACCGTAAGGGGTACCACTGTCTTTTTTTTTTCGGGCCGAATTTTTGAGTTTCGATATCTCAGCTCTGGAAGGGGCTAGAGCCTCCATTTTTGCACTCAGGTCTAAGTCTCATGGCCCTCTATCAGAATTTGGGAAGATTGGATAAACTTAATTTTTCGCCCAAAAAAAAAACGTAAGGGGTACCACTGTCGTTTTTTTTTTCGGGCCGAATTTTTGAGTTTCGATATCTCAGCTCTGGAAGGGGTTAGAACCTCCATTTTTGCACTCAGGTCTAAGTCTCATGGCCCTCTATAAGAATTTGGGAAGATTGGATAAACTTAATTTTTCGCCCAAAAAAAAACGTAAGGGGTACCACTGTCGTTTTTTTTTCCGGGCCGAATTTTTGAGTTTCGATATCTCAGCTCTGGAAGGGGCTAGAGCCTCCATTTTTGCACTCAGGTCTAAGTCTCATGGCCCTCTATCAGAATTTGGGAAGATTGGAGAAACTTAATTTTTCGCCCAAAAAAAAAACGTAAGGGGTACCACTGTCGTTTTTTTTTTCGGGCCGAATTTTTGAGTTTCGATATCTCAGCTCTGGAAGGGGCTAGAGCCTCCATTTTTGCACTCAGGTCTAAGTCTCATGGCCCTCTATCAGAATTTGGGAAGATTGGAGAAACTTAATTTTTCGCCCAAAAAAAAAACGTAAGGGGTACCACTGTCGTTTTTTTTTTCGGGCCGAATTTTTGAGTTTCGATATCTCAGCTCTGGAAGGGGCTAGAGCCTCCATTTTTGCACTCAGGTCTAAGTCTCATGGCCCTCTATCAGAATTTGGGAAGATTGGAGAAACTTAATTTTTCGCCCAAAAAAAAAATGTAAGGGGTACCACTGTCGTTTTTTTTTTTCGGGCCGAATTTTTGAGTTTCGATATCTCAGCTCTGGAAGGGGCTAGAGCCTCCATTTTTGCACTCAGGTCTAAGTCTCATGGCCCTCTATCAGAATTTGGGAAGATTGGAGAAACTTAATTTTTCGCCCCAAAAAAAAAACGTAAGGGGTACCACTGTCCTTTTTTTTTTCGGGCCGAATTTTTGAGTTTCGATATCTCAGCTCTGGAAGGGGCTAGAGCCTCCATTTTTGAACTCAGGTCTAAGTCTCATGGCCCTCTATCAGAATTTGGGAAGATTGGAGAAACTTAATTTTTCGCCCAAAAAAAAAAAACGTAAGGGGTACCACTGTCGTTTTTTTTTCGGGCCGAATTTTTGAGTTTCGATATCTCAGCTCTGGAAGGGGCTAGAGCCTCCATTTTTGCACTCAGGTCTAAGTCTCATGGCCCTCTATCAGAATTTGGGAAGATTGGAGAAACTTAATTTTTCGCCCCAAAAAAAAAACGTAAGGGGTACCACTGTCCTTTTTTTTTTCGGGCCGAATTTTTGAGTTTCGATATCTCAGCTCTGGAAGGGGCTAGAGCCTCCATTTTTGCACTCAGGTCTAAGTCTCATGGCCCTCTATCAGAATTTGGGAAGATTGGATAAACTTAATTTTTCGCCCAAAAAAAAAACGTAAGGGGTACCACTGTCGTTTTTTTTTTCGGGCCGAATTTTTGAGTTTCGATATCTCAGCTCTGGAAGGGGCTAGAGCCTCCATTTTTGCACTCAGGTCTAAGTCTCATGGCCCTCTATCAGAATTTGGGAAGATTGGAGAAACTTAATTTTTTGCCCAAAAAAAAAACGTAAGGGGTACCACTGTCGTTTTTTTTTTCGGGCCGAATTTTTGAGTTTCGATATCTCAGCTCTGGAAGGGGCTAGAGCCTCCATTTTTGCACTCAGGTCTAAGTCTCATGGCCCTCTATCAGAATTTGGGAAGATTGGAGAAACTTAATTTTTCGCCCAAAAAAAAAAACGTAAGGGGTACCACTGTCGTTTTTTTTTTCGGGCCGAATTTTTGAGTTTCGATATCTCAGCTCTGGAAGGGGTTAGAACCTCCATTTTTGCACTCAGGTCTAAGTCTCATGGCCCTCTATAAGAATTTGGGAAGATTGGATAAACTTAATTTTTCGCCCAAAAAAAAAACGTAAGGGGTACCACTGTCGTTTTTTTTTCCGGGCCGAATTTTTGAGTTTCGATATCTCAGCTCTGGAAGGGGCTAGAGCCTCCATTTTTGCACTCAGGTCTAAGTCTCATGGCCCTCTATCAGAATTTGGGAAGATTGGAGAAACTTAATTTTTCGCCCAAAAAAAAAACGTAAGGGGTACCACTGTCGTTTTTTTTTCGGGCCGAATTTTTGAGTTTCGATATCTCAGCTCTGGAAGGGGCTAGAGCCTCCATTTTTGCACTCAGGTCTAAGTCTCATGGCCCTCTATCAGAATTTGGGAAGATTGGAGAAACTTAATTTTTCGCCCAAAAAAAAAAACGTAAGGGGTACCACTGTCGTTTTTTTTTTTTGGGCCGAATTTTTGAGTTTTGATATCTCAGCTCTGGAAGGGGCTAGAGCCTCCATTTTTGCACTCAGGTCTAAGTCTCATGGCCCTCTATCAGAATTTGGGAAGATTGGAGAAACTTAATTTTTCGCCCAAAAAAAAAAACGTAAGGGGTACCACTGTCGTTTTTTTTTCGGGCCGAATTTTTGAGTTTCGATATCTCAGCTCTGGAAGGGGCTAGAGCCTCCATTTTTGCACTCAGGTCTAAGTCTCATGGCCCTCTATCAGAATTTGGGAAGATTGGAGAAACTTAATTTTTCGCCCCAAAAAAAAACGTAAGGGGTACCACTGTCCTTTTTTTTTTTCGGGCCGAATTTTTGAGTTTCGATATCTCAGCTCTGGAAGGGGCTAGAGCCTCCATTTTTGAACTCAGGTCTAAGTCTCATGGCCCTCTATCAGAATTTGGGAAGATTGGAGAAACTTAATTTTTCGCCCAAAAAAAAAAAACGTAAGGGGTACCACTGTCGTTTTTTTTTCGGGCCGAATTTTTGAGTTTCGATATCTCAGGGGTACCACTGTCGTTTTTTTTTTTCGGGCCGAATTTTTGAGTTTCGATATCTCAGCTCTGGAAGGGGCTAGAGCCTCCATTTTTGCACTCAGGTCTAAGTCTCATGGCCCTCTATCAGAATTTGGGAAGATTGGAGAAACTTTATTTTTCGCCCCAAAAAAAAAACGTAAGGGGTACCACTGTCGTTTTTTTTTTCGGGCCGAATTTTTGAGTTTCGATATCTCAGCTCTGGAAGAGGCTAGAGCCTCCATTTTTGCACTCAGGTCTAAGTCTCATGGCCCTCTATCAGAATTTGGGGAGATTGGAGAAACAAAATTTTTCGCCCAAAAAAAAAAAAACGTAAGGGGTACCACTGTCGTTTTTTTTTTTCGGGCCGAATTTTTGAGTTTCGATATCTCAGCTCTGGAAGGGGCTAGAGCCTCCATTTTTGCACTCAGGTCTAAGTCTCATGGCCCTCTATCAGAATTTGGGAAGATTGGAGAAACTTAATTTTTCGCCCCAAAAAAAAAAAACGTAAGGGGTACCACTGTCGTTTTTTTTTCGGGCCGAATTTTTGAGTTTCGATATCTCAGCTCTGGAAGGGGCTAGAGCCTCCATTTTTGCACTCAGGTCTAAGTCTCATGGCCCTCTATCAGAATTTGGGAAGATTGGAGAAACTTAATTTTTCGCCCAAAAAAAAAAACGTAAGGGGTACCACTGTCGTTTTTTTTTTTCGGGCCGAATTTTTGAGTTTCGATATCTCAGCTCTGGAAGGGGCTAGAGCCTCCATTTTTGCACTCAGGTCTAAGTCTCATGGCCCTCTATCAGAATTTGGGAAGATTGGATAAACTTAATTTTTCGCCCAAAAAAGAAACGTAAGGGGTACCACTGTCGTTTTTTTTTCGGGCCGAATTTTTGAGTTTCGATATCTCAGCTCTGGAAGGGGCTAGAGCCTCCATTTTTGCACTCAGGTCTAAGTCTCATGGCCCTCTATCAGAATTTGGGAAGATTGGAGAAACTTAATTTTTCGCCCCAAAAAAAAAAACGTAAGGGGTACCACTGTCGTTTTTTTTTTTTCGGGCCGAATTTTTGAGTTTCGATATCTCAGCTCTGGAAGGGGCTAGAGCCTCCATTTTTGCACTCAGGTCTAAGTCTCATGGCCCTCTATCAGAATTTGGGAAGATTGGAGAAAATTAATTTTTCGCCCAAAAAAAAAAACGTAAGGGGTACCACTGTCGTTTTTTTTTTCGGGCCGAATTTTTGAGTTTCGATATCTCAGCTCTGGAAGGGGCTAGAGCCTCCATTTTTGCACTCAGGTCTAAGTCTCATGGCCCTCTATCAGAATTTGGGAAGATTGGAGAAACTTAATTTTTCGCCCCAAAAAAAAAACGTAAGGGGTACCACTGTCGTTTTTTTTTTCGGGCCGAATTTTTGAGTTTCGATATCTCAGCTCTGGAAGGGGCTAGAGCCTCCATTTTTGCACTCAGGTCTAAGTCTCATGGCCCTCTATCAGAATTTGGGAAGATTGGAGAAACTTAATTTTTCGCCCAAAAAAAAAAAACGTAAGGGGTACCACTGTCGTTTTTTTTTCGGGCCGAATTTTTGAGTTTCGATATCTCAGCTCTGGAAGGGGCTAGAGCCTCCATTTTTGCACTCAGGTCTAAGTCTCATGGCCCTCTATCAGAATTTGGGAAGATTGGATAAACTTAATTTTTCGCCCAAAAAAAAAACGTAAGGGGTACCACTGTCGTTTTTTTTTCGGGCCGAATTTTTGAGTTTCGATATCTCAGCTCTGGAAGGGGCTAGAGCCTCCATTTTTGCACTCAGGTCTAAGTCTCATGGCCCTCTATCAGAATTTGGGAAGATTGGAGAAACTTAATTTTTCGCCCCAAAAAAAAAACGTAAGGGGTACCACTGTCGTTTTTTTTTTCGGGCCGAATTTTTGAGTTTCGATATCTCAGCTCTGGAAGGGGCTAGAGCCTCCATTTTTGCACTCAGGTCTAAGTCTCATGGCCCTCTATCAGAATTTGGAAAGATTGGAGAAACTTAATTTTTCGCCCAAAAAAAAAAACGTAAGGGGTACCACTGTCGTTTTTTTTTCGGGCCGAATTTTTGAGTTTCGATATCTCAGCTCTGGAAGGGGCTAGAGCCTCCATTTTTGCACTCAGGTCTAAGTCTCATGGCCCTCTATCAGAATTTGGGAAGATTGGAGAAACTTAATTTTTCGCCCTAAAAAAAAAAACGTAAGGGGTACCACTGTCATTTTTTTTTTTCGGGCCGAATTTTTGAGTTTCGATATCTCAGCTCTGGAAGGGGCTAGAGCCTCCATTTTTGCACTCAGGTCTAAGTCTCATGGCCCTCTATCAGAATTTGGGAAGATTGGAGAAACTTAATTTTTCGCCCAAAAAAGAAACGTAAGGGGTACCACTGTCTTTTTTTTTTCGGGCCGAATTTTTGAGTTTCGATATCTCAGCTCTGGAAGGGGCTAGAGCCTCCATTTTTGCACTCAGGTCTAAGTCTCATGGCCCTCTATCAGAATTCGGGGAGATTGGAGAAACTTAATTTTTCGCCCAAAAAAAAAAACGTAAGGGGTACCACTGTCGTTTTTTTTTCGGGCCGAATTTTTGAGTTTCGATATCTCAGCTCTGGAAGGGGCTAGAGCCTCCATTTTTGCACTCAGGTCTAAGTCTCATGGCCCTCTATCAGAATTTGGGAAGATTGGAGAAACTTAATTTTTCGCCCTAAAAAAAAAAACGTAAGGGGTACCACTGTCGTTTTTTTTTTTCGGGCCGAATTTTTGAGTTTCGATATCTCAGCTCTGGAAGGGGCTAGAGCCTCCATTTTTGCACTCAGGTCTAAGTCTCATGGCCCTCTATCAGAATTTGGGAAGATTGGAGAAACTTAATTTTTCGCCCAAAAAAGAAACGTAAGGGGTACCACTGTCGTTTTTTTTTTTCGGGCCGAATTTTTGAGTTTCGATATCTCAGCTCTGGAAGGGGCTAGAGCCTCCATTTTTGCACTCAGGTCTAAGTCTCATGGCCCTCTATCAGAATTTGGGAAGATTGGAGAAACTTAATTTTTCGCCCAAAAAAAAAACGTAAGGGGTACCACTGTCGTTTTTTTTTCGGGCCGAATTTTTGAGTTTCGATATCTCAGCTCTGGAAGGGGCTAGAGCCTCCATTTTTGCACTCAGGTCTAAGTCTCATGGCCCTCTATCAGAATTCGGGGAGATTGGAGAAACTTAATTTTTCGCCCAAAAAAAAAACCGTAAGGGGTACCACTGTCGTTTTTTTTTCGGGCCGAATTTTTGAGTTTCGATATCTCAGCTCTGGAAGGGGCTAGAGCCTCCATTTTTGCACTCAGGTCTAAGTCTCATGTCCCTCTATCAGAATTTGGGAAGATTGGAGAAACTTAATTTTTCGCCCAAAAAAAAAAAACGTAAGGGGTACCACTGTCGTTTTTTTTTTTCGGGCCGAATTTTTGAGTTTCGATATCTCCGCTCTGGAAGGGGCTAGAGCCTCCATTTTTGCACTCAGGTCTAAGTCTCATGGCCCTCTATCAGAATTTGGGAAGATTGGAGAAACTTAATTTTTCGCCCCCCAAAAAAAACGTAAGGGGTACCACTGTCGTTTTTTTTCGGGCCGAATTTTTGAGTTTCGATATCTCAGCTCTGGAAGGGGCTAGAGCCTCCATTTCTGCACTCAGGTCTAAGTCTCATGGCCCTCTATCAGAATTTGGGAAGATTGGAGAAACTTAATTTTTCGCCCCAAAAAAAAAACGTAAGGGGTACCACTGTCGTTTTTTTTTTTCGGGCCGAATTTTTGAGTTTCGATATCTCAGCTCTGGAAGGGGCTAGAGCCTCCATTTTTGCACTCATGTCTAAGTCCCATGGCCCTCTATCAGAATTTGGGAAGATTGGAGAAACGTAATTTTTCGCCCCAAAAAAAAAACGTAAGGGGTACCACTGTCGTTTTTTTTTTTCGGGCCGAATTTTTGAGTTTCGATATCTCAGCTCTGGAAGGGGCTAGAGCCTCCATTTTTGCACTCATGTCTAAGTCCCATGGCCCTCTATCAGAATTTGGGAAAATTGGAGAAACTTAATTTTTCGCCCAAAAAAAAAATCGTAAGGGGTACCACTGTCGTTTTTTTTTTTGGGCCGAATTTTTGAGTTTCGATATCTAAGCTCTGGAAGGGGATAGAGCCTCCATTTTTGCACTCAGGTCTAAGTCTCATGGCCCTCTATCAGAATTTGGGAAGATCGGAGAAACTTAATTTTTCGCCCAAAAAAAAAAACGTAAGGGGTACCACTGTCGTTTTTTTTTTTTCGGGCCGAATTTTTGAGTTTTGATATCTCAGCTCTGGAAGGGGCTAGAGCCTCCATTTTTGCACTCAGGTCTAAGTCTCATGGCCCTCTATCAGAATTTGGGAAGATTGGAGAAACTTAATTTTTCGCCCAAAAAAAAAAACGTAAGGGGTACCACTGTCGTTTTTTTTTCGGGCCGAATTTTTGAGTTTCGATATCTCAGCTCTGGAAGGGGCTAGAGCCTCCATTTTTGCACTCAGGTCTAAGTCTCATGGCCCTCTATCAGAATTTGGGAAGATTGGAGAAACTTAATTTTTCGCCCCAAAAAAAAAACGTAAGGGGTACCACTGTCCTTTTTTTTTTCGGGCCGAATTTTTGAGTTTCGATATCTCAGCTCTGGAAGGGGCTAGAGCCTCCATTTTTGCACTCAGGTCTAAGTCTCATGGCCCTCTATCAGAATTTGGGAAGATTGGAGAAACTTAATTTTTTGCCCAAAAAAAAACGTAAGGGGTACCACTGTCGTTTTTTTTTTCGGGCCGAATTTTTGAGTTTCGATATCTCAGCTCTGGAAGGGGCTAGAGCCTCCATTTTTGCACTCAGGTCTAAGTCTCATGGCCCTCTATCAGAATTTGGGAAGATTGGAGAAACTTAATTTTTCGCCCAAAAAAAAAAACGTAAGGGGTACCACTGTCGTTTTTTTTTTCGGGCCGAATTTTTGAGTTTCGATATCTCAGCTCTGGAAGGGGTTAGAACCTCCATTTTTGCACTCAGGTCTAAGTCTCATGGCCCTCTATAAGAATTTGGGAAGATTGGAGAAACTTAATTTTTCGCCCCAAAAAAAAAACGTAAGGGGTACCACTGTCGTTTTTTTTTCGGGCCGAATTTTTGAGTTTCGATATCTCAGCTCTGGAAGGGGCTAGAGCCTCCATTTTTGCACTCAGGTCTAAGTCTCATGGCCCTCTATCAGAATTTGGGAAGATTGGAGAAACTTAATTTTTCGCCCAAAAAAAAAAACGTAAGGGGTACCACTGTCGTTTTTTTTTCGGGCCGAATTTTTGAGTTTCGATATCTCAGCTCTGGAAGGGGCTAGAGCCTCCATTTTTGCACTCAGGTCTAAGTCTCATGGCCCTCTATCAGAATTTGGGAAGATTGGAGAAACTTAATTTTTCGCCCAAAAAAAAAAACGTAAGGGGTACCACTGTCGTTTTTTTTTTTTCGGGCCGAATTTTTGAGTTTCGATATCTCAGCTCTGGAAGGGGCTAGAGCCTCCATTTTTGCACTCAGGTCTAAGTCTCATGGCCCTCTATCAGAATTTGGGAAGATTGGAGAAACTTAATTTTTTGCCCAAAAAAAAAACGTAAGGGGTACCACTGTCGTTTTTTTTTTCGGGCCGAATTTTTGAGTTTCGATATCTCAGCTCTGGAAGGGGCTAGAGCCTCCATTTTTGCACTCAGGTCTAAGTCTCATGGCCCTCTATCAGAATTTGGGGAGATTGGAGAAACAAAATTTTTCGCCCAAAAAAAAAAAAACGTAAGGGGTACCACTGTCGTTTTTTTTTTTCGGGCCGAATTTTTGAGTTTCGATATCTCAGCTCTGGAAGGGGCTAGAGCCTCCATTTTTGCACTCAGGTCTAAGTCTCATGGCCCTCTATCAGAATTTGGGAAGATTGGAGAAACTTAATTTTTCGCCCCAAAAAAAAAAAACGTAAGGGGTACCACTGTCGTTTTTTTTTCGGGCCGAATTTTTGAGTTTCGATATCTCAGCTCTGGAAGGGGCTAGAGCCTCCATTTTTGCACTCAGGTCTAAGTCTCATGGCCCTCTATCAGAATTTGGGAAGATTGGAGAAACTTAATTTTTCGCCCAAAAAAAAAAACGTAAGGGGTACCACTGTCGTTTTTTTTTTTCGGGCCGAATTTTTGAGTTTCGATATCTCAGCTCTGGAAGGGGCTAGAGCCTCCATTTTTGCACTCAGGTCTAAGTCTCATGGCCCTCTATCAGAATTTGGGAAGATTGGATAAACTTAATTTTTCGCCCAAAAAAGAAACGTAAGGGGTACCACTGTCGTTTTTTTTTCGGGCCGAATTTTTGAGTTTCGATATCTCAGCTCTGGAAGGGGCTAGAGCCTCCATTTTTGCACTCAGGTCTAAGTCTCATGGCCCTCTATCAGAATTTGGGAAGATTGGAGAAACTTAATTTTTCGCCCCAAAAAAAAAACGTAAGGGGTACCACTGTCGTTTTTTTTTTTTCGGGCCGAATTTTTGAGTTTCGATATCTCAGCTCTGGAAGGGGCTAGAGCCTCCATTTTTGCACTCAGGTCTAAGTCTCATGGCCCTCTATCAGAATTTGGGAAGATTGGAGAAAATTAATTTTTCGCCCAAAAAAAAAAACGTAAGGGGTACCACTGTCGTTTTTTTTTTCGGGCCGAATTTTTGAGTTTCGATATCTCAGCTCTGGAAGGGGCTAGAGCCTCCATTTTTGCACTCAGGTCTAAGTCTCATGGCCCTCTATCAGAATTTGGGAAGATTGGAGAAACTTAATTTTTCGCCCCAAAAAAAAAAACGTAAGGGGTACCACTGTCGTTTTTTTTTTCGGGCCGAATTTTTGAGTTTCGATATCTCAGCTCTGGAAGGGGCTAGAGCCTCCATTTTTGCACTCAGGTCTAAGTCTCATGGCCCTCTATCAGAATTTGGGAAGATTGGAGAAACTTAATTTTTCGCCCAAAAAAAAAAAACGTAAGGGGTACCACTGTCGTTTTTTTTTCGGGCCGAATTTTTGAGTTTCGATATCTCAGCTCTGGAAGGGGCTAGAGCCTCCATTTTTGCACTCAGGTCTAAGTCTCATGGCCCTCTATCAGAATTTGGGAAGATTGGATAAACTTAATTTTTCGCCCAAAAAAAAAACGTAAGGGGTACCACTGTCGTTTTTTTTTCGGGCCGAATTTTTGAGTTTCGATATCTCAGCTCTGGAAGGGGCTAGAGCCTCCATTTTTGCACTCAGGTCTAAGTCTCATGGCCCTCTATCAGAATTTGGGAAGATTGGAGAAACTTAATTTTTCGCCCCAAAAAAAAAACGTAAGGGGTACCACTGTCGTTTTTTTTTTCGGGCCGAATTTTTGAGTTTCGATATCTCAGCTCTGGAAGGGGCTAGAGCCTCCATTTTTGCACTCAGGTCTAAGTCTCATGGCCCTCTATCAGAATTTGGAAAGATTGGAGAAACTTAATTTTTCGCCCAAAAAAAAAAACGTAAGGGGTACCACTGTCGTTTTTTTTTCGGGCCGAATTTTTGAGTTTCGATATCTCAGCTCTGGAAGGGGCTAGAGCCTCCATTTTTGCACTCAGGTCTAAGTCTCATGGCCCTCTATCAGAATTTGGGAAGATTGGAGAAACTTAATTTTTCGCCCTAAAAAAAAAAACGTAAGGGGTACCACTGTCATTTTTTTTTTTCGGGCCGAATTTTTGAGTTTCGATATCTCAGCTCTGGAAGGGGCTAGAGCCTCCATTTTTGCACTCAGGTCTAAGTCTCATGGCCCTCTATCAGAATTTGGGAAGATTGGAGAAACTTAATTTTTCGCCCAAAAAAGAAACGTAAGGGGTACCACTGTCTTTTTTTTTTCGGGCCGAATTTTTGAGTTTCGATATCTCAGCTCTGGAAGGGGCTAGAGCCTCCATTTTTGCACTCAGGTCTAAGTCTCATGGCCCTCTATCAGAATTCGGGGAGATTGGAGAAACTTAATTTTTCGCCCAAAAAAAAAAACGTAAGGGGTACCACTGTCGTTTTTTTTTCGGGCCGAATTTTTGAGTTTCGATATCTCAGCTCTGGAAGGGGCTAGAGCCTCCATTTTTGCACTCAGGTCTAAGTCTCATGGCCCTCTATCAGAATTTGGGAAGATTGGAGAAACTTAATTTTTCGCCCTAAAAAAAAAAACGTAAGGGGTACCACTGTCGTTTTTTTTTTTCGGGCCGAATTTTTGAGTTTCGATATCTCAGCTCTGGAAGGGGCTAGAGCCTCCATTTTTGCACTCAGGTCTAAGTCTCATGGCCCTCTATCAGAATTTGGGAAGATTGGAGAAACTTAATTTTTCGCCCAAAAAAGAAACGTAAGGGGTACCACTGTCGTTTTTTTTTTTCGGGCCGAATTTTTGAGTTTCGATATCTCAGCTCTGGAAGGGGCTAGAGCCTCCATTTTTGCACTCAGGTCTAAGTCTCATGGCCCTCTATCAGAATTTGGGAAGATTGGAGAAACTTAATTTTTCGCCCAAAAAAAAAACGTAAGGGGTACCACTGTCGTTTTTTTTTCGGGCCGAATTTTTGAGTTTCGATATCTCAGCTCTGGAAGGGGCTAGAGCCTCCATTTTTGCACTCAGGTCTAAGTCTCATGGCCCTCTATCAGAATTTGGGAAGATTGGAGAAACTTAATTTTTCGCCCCAAAAAAAAAACGTAAGGGGTACCACTGTCGTTTTTTTTTTCGGGCCGAATTTTTGAGTTTCGATATCTCAGCTCTGGAAGGGGCTAGAGCCTCCATTTTTGCACTCAGGTCTAAGTCTCATGGCCCTCTATCAGAATTCGGGGAGATTGGAGAAACTTAATTTTTCGCCCAAAAAAAAAACCGTAAGGGGTACCACTGTCGTTTTTTTTTCGGGCCGAATTTTTGAGTTTCGATATCTCAGCTCTGGAAGGGGCTAGAGCCTCCATTTTTGCACTCAGGTCTAAGTCTCATGTCCCTCTATCAGAATTTGGGAAGATTGGAGAAACTTAATTTTTCGCCCAAAAAAAAAAAACGTAAGGGGTACCACTGTCGTTTTTTTTTTTCGGGCCGAATTTTTGAGTTTCGATATCTCCGCTCTGGAAGGGGCTAGAGCCTCCATTTTTGCACTCAGGTCTAAGTCTCATGGCCCTCTATCAGAATTTGGGAAGATTGGAGAAACTTAATTTTTCGCCCCCCAAAAAAAACGTAAGGGGTACCACTGTCGTTTTTTTTCGGGCCGAATTTTTGAGTTTCGATATCTCAGCTCTGGAAGGGGCTAGAGCCTCCATTTCTGCACTCAGGTCTAAGTCTCATGGCCCTCTATCAGAATTTGGGAAGATTGGAGAAACTTAATTTTTCGCCCCAAAAAAAAAACGTAAGGGGTACCACTGTCGTTTTTTTTTTTCGGGCCGAATTTTTGAGTTTCGATATCTCAGCTCTGGAAGGGGCTAGAGCCTCCATTTTTGCACTCATGTCTAAGTCCCATGGCCCTCTATCAGAATTTGGGAAGATTGGAGAAACGTAATTTTTCGCCCCAAAAAAAAAACGTAAGGGGTACCACTGTCGTTTTTTTTTTTCGGGCCGAATTTTTGAGTTTCGATATCTCAGCTCTGGAAGGGGCTAGAGCCTCCATTTTTGCACTCATGTCTAAGTCCCATGGCCCTCTATCAGAATTTGGGAAAATTGGAGAAACTTAATTTTTCGCCCAAAAAAAAAATCGTAAGGGGTACCACTGTCGTTTTTTTTTTTGGGCCGAATTTTTGAGTTTCGATATCTAAGCTCTGGAAGGGGATAGAGCCTCCATTTTTGCACTCAGGTCTAAGTCTCATGGCCCTCTATCAGAATTTGGGAAGATCGGAGAAACTTAATTTTTCGCCCAAAAAAAAAAACGTAAGGGGTACCACTGTCGTTTTTTTTTTTTCGGGCCGAATTTTTGAGTTTTGATATCTCAGCTCTGGAAGGGGCTAGAGCCTCCATTTTTGCACTCAGGTCTAAGTCTCATGGCCCTCTATCAGAATTTGGGAAGATTGGAGAAACTTAATTTTTCGCCCAAAAAAAAAAACGTAAGGGGTACCACTGTCGTTTTTTTTTCGGGCCGAATTTTTGAGTTTCGATATCTCAGCTCTGGAAGGGGCTAGAGCCTCCATTTTTGCACTCAGGTCTAAGTCTCATGGCCCTCTATCAGAATTTGGGAAGATTGGAGAAACTTAATTTTTCGCCCCAAAAAAAAAACGTAAGGGGTACCACTGTCCTTTTTTTTTTTCGGGCCGAATTTTTGAGTTTCGATATCTCAGCTCTGGAAGGGGCTAGAGCCTCCATTTTTGCACTCAGGTCTAAGTCTCATGGCCCTCTATCAGAATTTGGGAAGATTGGAGAAACTTAATTTTTTGCCCAAAAAAAAACGTAAGGGGTACCACTGTCGTTTTTTTTTTCGGGCCGAATTTTTGAGTTTCGATATCTCAGCTCTGGAAGGGGCTAGAGCCTCCATTTTTGCACTCAGGTCTAAGTCTCATGGCCCTCTATCAGAATTTGGGAAGATTGGAGAAACTTAATTTTTCGCCCAAAAAAAAAAACGTAAGGGGTACCACTGTCGTTTTTTTTTTCGGGCCGAATTTTTGAGTTTCGATATCTCAGCTCTGGAAGGGGTTAGAACCTCCATTTTTGCACTCAGGTCTAAGTCTCATGGCCCTCTATAAGAATTTGGGAAGATTGGAGAAACTTAATTTTTCGCCCCAAAAAAAAAACGTAAGGGGTACCACTGTCGTTTTTTTTTCGGGCCGAATTTTTGAGTTTCGATATCTCAGCTCTGGAAGGGGCTAGAGCCTCCATTTTTGCACTCAGGTCTAAGTCTCATGGCCCTCTATCAGAATTTGGGAAGATTGGAGAAACTTAATTTTTCGCCCAAAAAAAAAAACGTAAGGGGTACCACTGTCGTTTTTTTTTCGGGCCGAATTTTTGAGTTTCGATATCTCAGCTCTGGAAGGGGCTAGAGCCTCCATTTTTGCACTCAGGTCTAAGTCTCATGGCCCTCTATCAGAATTTGGGAAGATTGGAGAAACTTAATTTTTCGCCCAAAAAAAAAAACGTAAGGGGTACCACTGTCGTTTTTTTTTTTTCGGGCCGAATTTTTGAGTTTCGATATCTCAGCTCTGGAAGGGGCTAGAGCCTCCATTTTTGCACTCAGGTCTAAGTCTCATGGCCCTCTATCAGAATTTGGGAAGATTGGAGAAACTTAATTTTTTGCCCAAAAAAAAAACGTAAGGGGTACCACTGTCGTTTTTTTTTTCGGGCCGAATTTTTGAGTTTCGATATCTCAGCTCTGGAAGGGGCTAGAGCCTCCATTTTTGCACTCAGGTCTAAGTCTCATGGCCCTCTATCAGAATTTGGGAAGATTGGAGAAACTTAATTTTTCGCCCAAAAAAAAAAACGTAAGGGGTACCACTGTCGTTTTTTTTTTCGGGCCGAATTTTTGAGTTTTGATATCTCAGCTCTGGAAGGGGTTAGAACCTCCATTTTTGCACTCAGGTCTAAGTCTCATGGCCCTCTATAAGAATTTGGGAAGATTGGATAAACTTAATTTTTCGCCCAAAAAAAAAACGTAAGGGGTACCACTGTCGTTTTTTTTTCCGGGCCGAATTTTTGAGTTTCGATATCTCAGCTCTGGAAGGGGCTAGAGCCTCCATTTTTGCACTCAGGTCTAAGTCTCATGGCCCACTATCAGAATTTGGGAAGATTGGAGAAACTTAATTTTTCGCCCAAAAAAAAACGTAAGGGGTACCACTGTCGTTTTTTTTTCGGGCCGAATTTTTGAGTTTCGATATCTCAGCTCTGGAAGGGGCTAGAGCCTCCATTTTTGCACTCAGGTCTAAGTCTCATGGCCCTCTATCAGAATTTGGGAAGATTGGAGAAACTTAATTTTTCGCCCAAAAAAAAAAAACGTAAGGGGTACCACTGTCGTTTTTTTTTTTCGGGCCGAATTTTTGAGTTTCGATATCTCAGCTCTGGAAGGGGCTAGAGCCTCCATTTTTGCACTCAGGTCTAAGTCTCATGGCCCTCTATCAGAATTTGGGAAGATTGGAGAAACTTAATTTTTCGCCCAAAAAAAAAAACGTAAGGGGTACCACAGTCGTTTTTTTTTCGGGCCGAATTTTTGAGTTTCGATATCTCAGCTCTGGAAGGGGCTAGAGCCTCCATTTTTGCACTCAGGTCTAAGTCTCATGGCCCTCTATCAGAATTTGGGAAGATTGGAGAAACTTAATTTTTCGCCCCAAAAAAAAAACGTAAGGGGTACCACTGTCCTTTTTTTTTTTCGGGCCGAATTTTTGAGTTTCGATATCTCAGCTCTGGAAGGGGCTAGAGCCTCCATTTTTGAACTCAGGTCTAAGTCTCATGGCCCTCTATCAGAATTTGGGAAGATTGGAGAAACTTAATTTTTCGCCCAAAAAAAAAAACGTAAGGGGTACCACTGTCGTTTTTTTTTTCGGGCCGAATTTTTGAGTTTCGATATCTCAGCTCTGGAAGGGGCTAGAGCCTCCATTTTTGCACTCAGGTCTAAGTCTCATGGCCCTCTATCAGAATTTGGGAAGATTGGAGAAACTTAATTTTTCGCCCCAAAAAAAAAACGTAAGGGGTACCACTGTCCTTTTTTTTTTTCGGGCCGAATTTTTGAGTTTCGATATCTCAGCTCTGGAAGGGGCTAGAGCCTCCATTTTTGCACTCAGGTCTAAGTCTCATGGCCCTCTATCAGAATTTGGGAAGATTGGATAAACTTAATTTTTCGCCCAAAAAAAAAACGTAAGGGGTACCACTGTCGTTTTTTTTTTCGGGCCGAATTTTTGAGTTTCGATATCTCAGCTCTGGAAGGGGCTAGAGCCTCCATTTTTGCACTCAGGTCTAAGTCTCATGGCCCTCTATCAGAATTTGGGAAGATTGGAGAAACTTAATTTTTTGCCCAAAAAAAAAACGTAAGGGGTACCACTGTCGTTTTTTTTTTCGGGCCGAATTTTTGAGTTTCGATATCTCAGCTCTGGAAGGGGCTAGAGCCTCCATTTTTGCACTCAGGTCTAAGTCTCATGGCCCTCTATCAGAATTTGGGAAGATTGGAGAAACTTTATTTTTCGCCCAAAAAAAAAACGTAAGGGGTACCACTGTCGTTTTTTTTTTCGGGCTGAATTTTTGAGTTTCGATATCTCAGCTCTGGAAGGGGCTAGAGCCTCCATTTTTGCACTCAGGTCTAAGTCTCATGGCCCTCTATCAGAATTTGGGAAGATTGGAGAAACTTAATTTTTCGCCCCAAAAAAAAAAACGTAAAGGGTACCACTGTCGTTTTTTTTTTCGGGCCGAATTTTTGAGTTTTGATATCTCAGCTCTGGAAGGGGCTAGAGCCTCCATTTTTGCACTCAGGTCTAAGTCTCATGGCCCTCTATCAGAATTTGGGAAGATTGGAGAAACTTAATTTTTCGCCCAAAAAAAAAAAAACGTAAGGGGTACCACTGTCGTTTTTTTTTCGGGCCGAATTTTTGAGTTTCGATATCTCAGCTCTGGAAGGGGCTAGAGCCTCCATTTTTGCACTCAGGTCTAAGTCTCATGGCCCTCTATCAGAATTTGGGAAGATTGGAGAAACTTAATTTTTCGCCCCAAAAAAAAAACGTAAGGGGTACCACTGTCGTTTTTTTTTTCGGGCCGAATTTTTGAGTTTCGATATCTCAGCTCTGGAAGAGGCTAGAGCCTCCATTTTTGCACTCAGGTCTAAGTCTCATGGCCCTCTATCAGAATTTGGGGAGATTGGAGAAACTAAATTTTTCGCCCAAAAAAAAAAAACGTAAGGGGTACCACTGTCGTTTTTTTTTTTCGGGCCGAATTTTTGAGTTTCGATATCTCAGCTCTGGAAGGGGCTAGAGCCTCCATTTTTGCACTCAGGTCTAAGTCTCATGGCCCTCTATCAGAATTTGGGAAGATTGGAGAAACTTAATTTTTCGCCCCAAAAAAAAAAAACGTAAGGGGTACCACTGTCGTTTTTTTTTCGGGCCGAATTTTTGAGTTTCGATATCTCAGCTCTGGAAGGGGCTAGAGCCTCCATTTTTGCACTCAGGTCTAAGTCTCATGGCCCTCTATCAGAATTTGGGAAGATTGGAGAAACTTAATTTTTCGCCCAAAAAAAAAAACGTAAGGGGTACCACTGTCGTTTTTTTTTTTCGGGCCGAATTTTTGAGTTTCGATATCTCAGCTCTGGAAGGGGCTAGAGCCTCCATTTTTGCACTCAGGTCTAAGTCTCATGGCCCTCTATCAGAATTTGGGAAGATTGGATAAACTTAATTTTTCGCCCAAAAAAGAAACGTAAGGGGTACCACTGTCGTTTTTTTTTCGGGCCGAATTTTTGAGTTTCGATATCTCAGCTCTGGAAGGGGCTAGAGCCTCCATTTTTGCACTCAGGTCTAAGTCTCATGGCCCTCTATCAGAATTTGGGAAGATTGGAGAAACTTAATTTTTCGCCCCAAAAAAAAAACGTAAGGGGTACCACTGTCGTTTTTTTTTTTCGGGCCGAATTTTTGAGTTTCGATATCTCAGCTCTGGAAGGGGCTAGAGCCTCCATTTTTGCACTCAGGTCTAAGTCTCATGGCCCTCTATCAGAATTTGGGAAGATTGGAGAAACTTAATTTTTCGCCCAAAAAAAAAAACGTAAGGGGTACCACTGTCGTTTTTTTTTCGGGCCGAATTTTTGAGTTTCGATATCTCAGCTCTGGAAGGGGCTAGAGCCTCCATTTTTGCACTCAGGTCTAAGTCTCATGGCCCTCTATCAGAATTTGGGAAGATTGGAGAAACTTAATTTTTCGCCCCAAAAAAAAAACGTAAGGGGTACCACTGTCCTTTTTTTTTTTTCGGGCCGAATTTTTGAGTTTCGATATCTCAGCTCTGGAAGGGGCTAGAGCCTCCATTTTTGAACTCAGGTCTAAGTCTCATGGCCCTCTATCAGAATTTGGGAAGATTGGAGAAACTTAATTTTTCGCCCAAAAAAAAAAAACGTAAGGGGTACCACTGTCGTTTTTTTTTTTCGGGCCGAATTTTTGAGTTTCGATATCTCAGCTCTGGAAGGGGCTAGAGCCTCCATTTTTGCACTCAGGTCTAAGTCTCATGGCCCTCTATCAGAATTTGGGAAGATTGGAGAAACTTAATTTTTCGCCCCAAAAAAAAAACGTAAGGGGTACCACTGTCCTTTTTTTTTTTCGGGCCGAATTTTTGAGTTTCGATATCTCAGCTCTGGAAGGGGCTAGAGCCTCCATTTTTGCACTCAGGTCTAAGTCTCATGGCCCTCTATCAGAATTTGGGAAGATTGGATAAACTTAATTTTTCGCCCAAAAAAAAAACGTAAGGGGTACCACTGTCGTTTTTTTTTTCGGGCCGAATTTTTGAGTTTCGATATCTCAGCTCTGGAAGGGGCTAGAGCCTCCATTTTTGCACTCAGGTCTAAGTCTCATGGCCCTCTATCAGAATTTGGGAAGATTGGAGAAACTTAATTTTTTGCCCAAAAAAAAAACGTAAGGGGTACCACTGTCGTTTTTTTTTTCGGGCCGAATTTTTGAGTTTCGATATCTCAGCTCTGGAAGGGGCTAGAGCCTCCATTTTTGCACTCAGGTCTAAGTCTCATGGCCCTCTATCAGAATTTGGGAAGATTGGAGAAACTTTATTTTTCGCCCAAAAAAAAAACGTAAGGGGTACCACTGTCGTTTTTTTTTTCGGGCTGAATTTTTGAGTTTCGATATCTCAGCTCTGGAAGGGGCTAGAGCCTCCATTTTTGCACTCAGGTCTAAGTCTCATGGCCCTCTATCAGAATTTGGGAAGATTGGAGAAACTTAATTTTTCGCCCCAAAAAAAAAACGTAAAGGGTACCACTGTCGTTTTTTTTTTCGGGCCGAATTTTTGAGTTTTGATATCTCAGCTCTGGAAGGGGCTAGAGCCTCCATTTTTGCACTCAGGTCTAAGTCTCATGGCCCTCTATCAGAATTTGGGAAGATTGGAGAAACTTAATTTTTCGCCCAAAAAAAAAAAAAACGTAAGGGGTACCACTGTCGTTTTTTTTTCGGGCCGAATTTTTGAGTTTCGATATCTCAGCTCTGGAAGGGGCTAGAGCCTCCATTTTTGCACTCAGGTCTAAGTCTCATGGCCCTCTATCAGAATTTGGGAAGATTGGAGAAACTTAATTTTTCGCCCCAAAAAAAAAACGTAAGGGGTACCACTGTCGTTTTTTTTTTTCGGGCCGAATTTTTGAGTTTCGATATCTCAGCTCTGGAAGAGGCTAGAGCCTCCATTTTTGCACTCAGGTCTAAGTCTCATGGCCCTCTATCAGAATTTGGGGAGATTGGAGAAACTAAATTTTTCGCCCAAAAAAAAAAAAACGTAAGGGGTACCACTGTCGTTTTTTTTTTTCGGGCCGAATTTTTGAGTTTCGATATCTCAGCTCTGGAAGGGGCTAGAGCCTCCATTTTTGCACTCAGGTCTAAGTCTCATGGCCCTCTATCAGAATTTGGGAAGATTGGAGAAACTTAATTTTTCGCCCCAAAAAAAAAAAACGTAAGGGGTACCACTGTCGTTTTTTTTTCGGGCCGAATTTTTGAGTTTCGATATCTCAGCTCTGGAAGGGGCTAGAGCCTCCATTTTTGCACTCAGGTCTAAGTCTCATGGCCCTCTATCAGAATTTGGGAAGATTGGAGAAACTTAATTTTTCGCCCAAAAAAAAAAACGTAAGGGGTACCACTGTCGTTTTTTTTTTTCGGGCCGAATTTTTGAGTTTCGATATCTCAGCTCTGGAAGGGGCTAGAGCCTCCATTTTTGCACTCAGGTCTAAGTCTCATGGCCCTCTATCAGAATTTGGGAAGATTGGATAAACTTAATTTTTCGCCCAAAAAAGAAACGTAAGGGGTACCACTGTCGTTTTTTTTTCGGGCCGAATTTTTGAGTTTCGATATCTCAGCTCTGGAAGGGGCTAGAGCCTCCATTTTTGCACTCAGGTCTAAGTCTCATGGCCCTCTATCAGAATTTGGGAAGATTGGAGAAACTTAATTTTTCGCCCCAAAAAAAAAACGTAAGGGGTACCACTGTCGTTTTTTTTTTTCGGGCCGAATTTTTGAGTTTCGATATCTCAGCTCTGGAAGGGGCTAGAGCCTCCATTTTTGCACTCAGGTCTAAGTCTCATGGCCCTCTATCAGAATTTGGGAAGATTGGAGAAAATTAATTTTTCGCCCAAAAAAAAAAACGTAAGGGGTACCACTGTCGTTTTTTTTTTCGGGCCGAATTTTTGAGTTTCGATATCTCAGCTCTGGAAGGGGCTAGAGCCTCCATTTTTGCACTCAGGTCTAAGTCTCATGGCCCTCTATCAGAATTTGGGAAGATTGGAGAAACTTAATTTTTCGCCCCAAAAAAAAAAACGTAAGGGGTACCACTGTCGTTTTTTTTTTCGGGCCGAATTTTTGAGTTTCGATATCTCAGCTCTGGAAGGGGCTAGAGCCTCCATTTTTGCACTCAGGTCTAAGTCTCATGGCCCTCTATCAGAATTTGGGAAGATTGGAGAAACTTAATTTTTCGCCCAAAAAAAAAAAACGTAAGGGGTACCACTGTCGTTTTTTTTTCGGGCCGAATTTTTTAGTTTCGATATCTCAGCTCTGGAAGGGGCTAGAGCCTCCATTTTTGCACTCAGGTCTAAGTCTCATGGCCCTCTATCAGAATTTGGGAAGATTGGATAAACTTAATTTTTCGCCCAAAAAAAAAACGTAAGGGGTACCACTGTCGTTTTTTTTTCGGGCCGAATTTTTGAGTTTCGATATCTCAGCTCTGGAAGGGGCTAGAGCCTCCATTTTTGCACTCAGGTCTAAGTCTCATGGCCCTCTATCAGAATTTGGGAAGATTGGAGAAACTTAATTTTTCGCCCCAAAAAAAAAACGTAAGGGGTACCACTGTCGTTTTTTTTTCGGGCCGAATTTTTGAGTTTCGATATCTCAGCTCTGGAAGGGGCTAGAGCCTCCATTTTTGCACTCAGGTCTAAGTCTCATGGCCCTCTATCAGAATTTGGGAAGATTGGAGAAACTTAATTTTTCGCCCAAAAAAAAAAAACGTAAGGGGTACCACTGTCGTTTTTTTTTTTCGGGCCGAATTTTTGAGTTTCGATATCTCAGCTCTGGAAGGGGCTAGAGCCTCCATTTTTGCACTCAGGTCTAAGTCTCATGGCCCTCTATCAGAATTTGGGAAGATTGGAGAAACTTAATTTTTCGCCCAAAAAAAAAAACGTAAGGGGTACCACTGTCGTTTTTTTTTCGGGCCGAATTTTTGAGTTTCGATATCTCAGCTCTGGAAGGGGCTAGAGCCTCCATTTTTGCACTCAGGTCTAAGTCTCATGGCCCTCTATCAGAATTTGGGAAGATTGGAGAAACTTAATTTTTCGCCCCAAAAAAAAAACGTAAGGGGTACCACTGTCCTTTTTTTTTTTTCGGGCCGAATTTTTGAGTTTCGATATCTCAGCTCTGGAAGGGGCTAGAGCCTCCATTTTTGAACTCAGGTCTAAGTCTCATGGCCCTCTATCAGAATTTGGGAAGATTGGAGAAACTTAATTTTTCGCCCAAAAAAAAAAAACGTAAGGGGTACCACTGTCGTTTTTTTTTTCGGGCCGAATTTTTGAGTTTCGATATCTCAGCTCTGGAAGGGGCTAGAGCCTCCATTTTTGCACTCAGGTCTAAGTCTCATGGCCCTCTATCAGAATTTGGGAAGATTGGAGAAACTTAATTTTTCGCCCCAAAAAAAAAACGTAAGGGGTACCACTGTCCTTTTTTTTTTCGGGCCGAATTTTTGAGTTTCGATATCTCAGCTCTGGAAGGGGCTAGAGCCTCCATTTTTGCACTCAGGTCTAAGTCTCATGGCCCTCTATCAGAATTTGGGAAGATTGGATAAACTTAATTTTTCGCCCAAAAAAAAAACGTAAGGGGTACCACTGTCGTTTTTTTTTTCGGGCCGAATTTTTGAGTTTCGATATCTCAGCTCTGGAAGGGGCTAGAGCCTCCATTTTTGCACTCAGGTCTAAGTCTCATGGCCCTCTATCAGAATTTGGGAAGATTGGAGAAACTTAATTTTTTGCCCAAAAAAAAAACGTAAGGGGTACCACTGTCGTTTTTTTTTTCGGGCCGAATTTTTGAGTTTCGATATCTCAGCTCTGGAAGGGGCTAGAGCCTCCATTTTTGCACTCAGGTCTAAGTCTCATGGCCCTCTATCAGAATTTGGGAAGATTGGAGAAACTTTATTTTTCGCCCAAAAAAAAAACGTAAGGGGTACCACTGTCGTTTTTTTTTTCGGGCTGAATTTTTGAGTTTCGATATCTCAGCTCTGGAAGGGGCTAGAGCCTCCATTTTTGCACTCAGGTCTAAGTCTCATGGCCCTCTATCAGAATTTGGGAAGATTGGAGAAACTTAATTTTTCGCCCCAAAAAAAAAAACGTAAAGGGTACCACTGTCGTTTTTTTTTTCGGGCCGAATTTTTGAGTTTTGATATCTCAGCTCTGGAAGGGGCTAGAGCCTCCATTTTTGCACTCAGGTCTAAGTCTCATGGCCCTCTATCAGAATTTGGGAAGATTGGAGAAACTTAATTTTTCGCCCAAAAAAAAAAAAAACGTAAGGGGTACCACTGTCGTTTTTTTTTCGGGCCGAATTTTTGAGTTTCGATATCTCAGCTCTGGAAGGGGCTAGAGCCTCCATTTTTGCACTCAGGTCTAAGTCTCATGGCCCTCTATCAGAATTTGGGAAGATTGGAGAAACTTAATTTTTCGCCCCAAAAAAAAAACGTAAGGGGTACCACTGTCGTTTTTTTTTTCGGGCCGAATTTTTGAGTTTCGATATCTCAGCTCTGGAAGAGGCTAGAGCCTCCATTTTTGCACTCAGGTCTAAGTCTCATGGCCCTCTATCAGAATTTGGGGAGATTGGAGAAACTAAATTTTTCGCCCAAAAAAAAAAAAACGTAAGGGGTACCACTGTCGTTTTTTTTTTTCGGGCCGAATTTTTGAGTTTCGATATCTCAGCTCTGGAAGGGGCTAGAGCCTCCATTTTTGCACTCAGGTCTAAGTCTCATGGCCCTCTATCAGAATTTGGGAAGATTGGAGAAACTTAATTTTTCGCCCCAAAAAAAAAAAACGTAAGGGGTACCACTGTCGTTTTTTTTTCGGGCCGAATTTTTGAGTTTCGATATCTCAGCTCTGGAAGGGGCTAGAGCCTCCATTTTTGCACTCAGGTCTAAGTCTCATGGCCCTCTATCAGAATTTGGGAAGATTGGAGAAACTTAATTTTTCGCCCAAAAAAAAAAACGTAAGGGGTACCACTGTCGTTTTTTTTTTTCGGGCCGAATTTTTGAGTTTCGATATCTCAGCTCTGGAAGGGGCTAGAGCCTCCATTTTTGCACTCAGGTCTAAGTCTCATGGCCCTCTATCAGAATTTGGGAAGATTGGATAAACTTAATTTTTCGCCCAAAAAAGAAACGTAAGGGGTACCACTGTCGTTTTTTTTTCGGGCCGAATTTTTGAGTTTCGATATCTCAGCTCTGGAAGGGGCTAGAGCCTCCATTTTTGCACTCAGGTCTAAGTCTCATGGCCCTCTATCAGAATTTGGGAAGATTGGAGAAACTTAATTTTTCGCCCCAAAAAAAAAACGTAAGGGGTACCACTGTCGTTTTTTTTTTTCGGGCCGAATTTTTGAGTTTCGATATCTCAGCTCTGGAAGGGGCTAGAGCCTCCATTTTTGCACTCAGGTCTAAGTCTCATGGCCCTCTATCAGAATTTGGGAAGATTGGAGAAACTTAATTTTTCGCCCCAAAAAAAAAACGTAAGGGGTACCACTGTCCTTTTTTTTTTTCGGGCCGAATTTTTGAGTTTCGATATCTCAGCTCTGGAAGGGGCTAGAGCCTCCATTTTTGAACTCAGGTCTAAGTCTCATGGCCCTCTATCAGAATTTGGGAAGATTGGAGAAACTTAATTTTTCGCCCAAAAAAAAAAAACGTAAGGGGTACCACTGTCGTTTTTTTTTTCGGGCCGAATTTTTGAGTTTCGATATCTCAGCTCTGGAAGGGGCTAGAGCCTCCATTTTTGCACTCAGGTCTAAGTCTCATGGCCCTCTATCAGAATTTGGGAAGATTGGAGAAACTTAATTTTTCGCCCCAAAAAAAAACGTAAGGGGTACCACTGTCCTTTTTTTTTTTCGGGCCGAATTTTTGAGTTTCGATATCTCAGCTCTGGAAGGGGCTAGAGCCTCCATTTTTGCACTCAGGTCTAAGTCTCATGGCCCTCTATCAGAATTTGGGAAGATTGGATAAACTTAATTTTTCGCCCAAAAAAAAAACGTAAGGGGTACCACTGTCGTTTTTTTTTTCGGGCCGAATTTTTGAGTTTCGATATCTCAGCTCTGGAAGGGGCTAGAGCCTCCATTTTTGCACTCAGGTCTAAGTCTCATGGCCCTCTATCAGAATTTGGGAAGATTGGAGAAACTTAATTTTTTGCCCAAAAAAAAAACGTAAGGGGTACCACTGTCGTTTTTTTTTCGGGCCGAATTTTTGAGTTTCGATATCTCAGCTCTGGAAGGGGCTAGAGCCTCCATTTTTGCACTCAGGTCTAAGTCTCATGGCCCTCTATCAGAATTTGGGAAGATTGGAGAAACTTTATTTTTCGCCCAAAAAAAAAACGTAAGGGGTACCACTGTCGTTTTTTTTTTCGGGCTGAATTTTTGAGTTTCGATATCTCAGCTCTGGAAGGGGCTAGAGCCTCCATTTTTGCACTCAGGTCTAAGTCTCATGGCCCTCTATCAGAATTTGGGAAGATTGGAGAAACTTAATTTTTCGCCCCCAAAAAAAAAACGTAAAGGGTACCACTGTCGTTTTTTTTTTCGGGCCGAATTTTTGAGTTTTGATATCTCAGCTCTGGAAGGGGCTAGAGCCTCCATTTTTGCACTCAGGTCTAAGTCTCATGGCCCTCTATCAGAATTTGGGAAGATTGGAGAAACTTAATTTTTCGCCCCAAAAAAAAAACGTAAGGGGTACCACTGTCGTTTTTTTTTTCGGGCCGAATTTTTGAGTTTCGATATCTCAGCTCTGGAAGAGGCTAGAGCCTCCATTTTTGCACTCAGGTCTAAGTCTCATGGCCCTCTATCAGAATTTGGGGAGATTGGAGAAACTAAATTTTTCGCCCAAAAAAAAAAAACGTAAGGGGTACCACTGTCGTTTTTTTTTTTCGGGCCGAATTTTTGAGTTTCGATATCTCAGCTCTGGAAGGGGCTAGAGCCTCCATTTTTGCACTCAGGTCTAAGTCTCATGGCCCTCTATCAGAATTTGGGAAGATTGGAGAAACTTAATTTTTCGCCCCAAAAAAAAAAAACGTAAGGGGTACCACTGTCGTTTTTTTTTCGGGCCGAATTTTTGAGTTTCGATATCTCAGCTCTGGAAGGGGCTAGAGCCTCCATTTTTGCACTCAGGTCTAAGTCTCATGGCCCTCTATCAGAATTTGGGAAGATTGGAGAAACTTAATTTTTCGCCCAAAAAAAAAAACGTAAGGGGTACCACTGTCGTTTTTTTTTTTCGGGCCGAATTTTTGAGTTTCGATATCTCAGCTCTGGAAGGGGCTAGAGCCTCCATTTTTGCACTCAGGTCTAAGTCTCATGGCCCTCTATCAGAATTTGGGAAGATTGGATAAACTTAATTTTTCGCCCAAAAAAGAAACGTAAGGGGTACCACTGTCGTTTTTTTTTCGGGCCGAATTTTTGAGTTTCGATATCTCAGCTCTGGAAGGGGCTAGAGCCTCCATTTTTGCACTCAGGTCTAAGTCTCATGGCCCTCTATCAGAATTTGGGAAGATTGGAGAAACTTAATTTTTCGCCCCAAAAAAAAAACGTAAGGGGTACCACTGTCGTTTTTTTTTTTCGGGCCGAATTTTTGAGTTTCGATATCTCAGCTCTGGAAGGGGCTAGAGCCTCCATTTTTGCACTCAGGTCTAAGTCTCATGGCCCTCTATCAGAATTTGGGAAGATTGGAGAAAATTAATTTTTCGCCCAAAAAAAAAAACGTAAGGGGTACCACTGTCGTTTTTTTTTTCGGGCCGAATTTTTGAGTTTCGATATCTCAGCTCTGGAAGGGGCTAGAGCCTCCATTTTTGCACTCAGGTCTAAGTCTCATGGCCCTCTATCAGAATTTGGGAAGATTGGAGAAACTTAATTTTTCGCCCCAAAAAAAAAAAACGTAAGGGGTACCACTGTCGTTTTTTTTTTCGGGCCGAATTTTTGAGTTTCGATATCTCAGCTCTGGAAGGGGCTAGAGCCTCCATTTTTGCACTCAGGTCTAAGTCTCATGGCCCTCTATCAGAATTTGGGAAGATTGGAGAAACTTAATTTTTCGCCCAAAAAAAAAACGTAAGGGGTACCACTGTCGTTTTTTTTTCGGGCCGAATTTTTGAGTTTCGATATCTCAGCTCTGGAAGGGGCTAGAGCCTCCATTTTTGCACTCAGGTCTAAGTCTCATGGCCCTCTATCAGAATTTGGGAAGATTGGAGAAACTTAATTTTTCGCCCAAAAAAAAAACGTAAGGGGTACCACTGTCGTTTTTTTTTTCGGGCCGAATTTTTGAGTTTCGATATCTCAGCTCTGGAAGGGGCTAGAGCCTCCATTTTTGCACTCAGGTCTAAGTCTCATGGCCCTCTATAAGAATTTGGGAAGATTGGATAAACTTAATTTTTCGCCCAAAAAAAAACGTAAGGGGTACCACTGTCGTTTTTTTTTTCCGGGCCGAATTTTTGAGTTTCGATATCTCAGCTCTGGAAGGGGCTAGAGCCTCCATTTTTGCACTCAGGTCTAAGTCTCATGGCCCTCTATCAGAATTTGGGAAGATTGGAGAAACTTAATTTTTCGCCCAAAAAAAAAACGTAAGGGGTACCACTGTCGTTTTTTTTTCGGGCCGAATTTTTGAGTTTCGATATCTCAGCTCTGGAAGGGGCTAGAGCCTCCATTTTTGCACTCAGGTCTAAGTCTCATGGCCCTCTATCAGAATTTGGGAAGATTGGAGAAACTTAATTTTTCGCCCAAAAAAAAAACGTAAGGGGTACCACTGTCGTTTTTTTTTTCGGGCCGAATTTTTGAGTTTCGATATCTCAGCTCTGGAAGGGGCTAGAGCCTCCATTTTTGCACTCAGGTCTAAGTCTCATGGCCCTCTATCAGAATTTGGGAAGATTGGAGAAACTTAATTTTTCGCCCAAAAAAAAAATGTAAGGGGTACCACTGTCTTTTTTTTTTTCGGGCCGAATTTTTGAGTTTCGATATCTCAGCTCTGGAAGGGGCTAGAGCCTCCATTTTTGCACTCAGGTCTAAGTCTCATGGCCCTCTATCAGAATTTGGGAAGATTGGAGAAACTTAATTTTTCGCCCCAAAAAAAAAACGTAAGGGGTACCACTGTCCTTTTTTTTTTCGGGCCGAATTTTTGAGTTTCGATATCTCAGCTCTGGAAGGGGCTAGAGCCTCCATTTTTGAACTCAGGTCTAAGTCTCATGGCCCTCTATCAGAATTTGGGAAGATTGGAGAAACTTAATTTTTCGCCCAAAAAAAAAAACGTAAGGGGTACCACTGTCGTTTTTTTTTCGGGCCGAATTTTTGAGTTTCGATATCTCAGCTCTGGAAGGGGCTAGAGCCTCCATTTTTGCACTCAGGTCTAAGTCTCATGGCCCTCTATCAGAATTTGGGAAGATTGGAGAAACTTAATTTTTCGCCCCAAAAAAAAAACGTAAGGGGTACCACTGTCGTTTTTTTTTCGGGCCGAATTTTTGAGTTTCGATATCTCAGCTCTGGAAGGGGCTAGAGCCTCCATTTTTGCACTCAGGTCTAAGTCTCATGGCCCTCTATCAGAATTTGGGAAGATTGGAGAAACTTAATTTTTCGCCCAAAAAAAAAAACGTAAGGGGTACCACTGTCGTTTTTTTTTTTTGGGCCGAATTTTTGAGTTTTGATATCTCAGCTCTGGAAGGGGCTAGAGCCTCCATTTTTGCACTCAGGTCTAAGTCTCATGGCCCTCTATCAGAATTTGGGAAGATTGGAGAAACTTAATTTTTCGCCCAAAAAAAAAAACGTAAGGGGTACCACTGTCGTTTTTTTTTCGGGCCGAATTTTTGAGTTTCGATATCTCAGCTCTGGAAGGGGCTAGAGCCTCCATTTTTGCACTCAGGTCTAAGTCTCATGGCCCTCTATCAGAATTTGGGAAGATTGGAGAAACTTAATTTTTCGCCCCAAAAAAAAAACGTAAGGGGTACCACTGTCCTTTTTTTTTTCGGGCCGAATTTTTGAGTTTCGATATCTCAGCTCTGGAAGGGGCTAGAGCCTCCATTTTTGAACTCAGGTCTAAGTCTCATGGCCCTCTATCAGAATTTGGGAAGATTGGAGAAACTTAATTTTTCGCCCAAAAAAAAAAAACGTAAGGGGTACCACTGTCGTTTTTTTTTCGGGCCGAATTTTTGAGTTTCGATATCTCAGCTCTAGAAGGGGCTAGAGCCTCCATTTTTGCACTCAGGTCTAAGTCTCATGGCCCTCTATCAGAATTTGGGAAGATTGGAGAAACTTAATTTTTCGCCCCAAAAAAAAAACGTAAGGGGTACCACTGTCGTTTTTTTTTTCGGGCCGAATTTTTGAGTTTCGATATCTCAGCTCTGGAAGGGAATAGAGCCTCCATTTTTGCACTCAGGTCTAAGTCTCATGGCCCTCTATCAGAATTTGGGAAGATTGGAGAAACTTAATTTTTCGCCCAAAAAAAAACCGTAAGGGGTACCACTGTCTTTTTTTTTTTCGGGCCGAATTTTTGAGTTTCGATATCTCAGCTCTGGAAGGGGCTAGAGCCTCCATTTTTGCACTCAGGTCTAAGTCTCATGGCCCTCTATCAGAATTTGGGAAGATTGGAGAAACTTAATTTTTCGCCCAAAAAAAAAACGTAAGGGGTACCACTGTCGTTTTTTTTTTCGGGCCGAATTTTTGAGTTTCGATATCTCAGCTCTGGAAGGGGTTAGAACCTCCATTTTTGCACTCAGGTCTAAGTCTCATGGCCCTCTATAAGAATTTGGGAAGATTGGATAAACTTAATTTTTCGCCCAAAAAAAAAACGTAAGGGGTACCACTGTCGTTTTTTTTTCCGGGCCGAATTTTTGAGTTTCGATATCTCAGCTCTGGAAGGGGCTAGAGCCTCCATTTTTGCACTCAGGTCTAAGTCTCATGGCCCTCTATCAGAATTTGGGAAGATTGGAGAAACTTAATTTTTCGCCCAAAAAAAAAACGTAAGGGGTACCACTGTCGTTTTTTTTTTCGGGCCGAATTTTTGAGTTTCGATATCTCAGCTCTGGAAGGGGCTAGAGCCTCCATTTTTGCACTCAGGTCTAAGTCTCATGGCCCTCTATCAGAATTTGGGAAGATTGGAGAAACTTAATTTTTCGCCCAAAAAAAAAACGTAAGGGGTACCACTGTCTTTTTTTTTTCGGGCCGAATTTTTGAGTTTCGATATCTCAGCTCTGGAAGGGGCTAGAGCCTCCATTTTTGCACTCAGGTCTAAGTCTCATGGCCCTCTATCAGAATTTGGGAAGATTGGAGAAACTTAATTTTTCGCCCAAAAAAAAAAACGTAAGGGGTACCACTGTCGTTTTTTTTTTCGGGCCGAATTTTTGAGTTTCGATATCTCAGCTCTGGAAGGGGCTAGAGCCTCCATTTTTGCACTCAGGTCTAAGTCTCATGGCCCTCTATCAGAATTTGGGAAGATTGGAGAAACTTAATTTTTCGCCCAAAAAAAAACGTAAGGGGTACCACTGTTGTTTTTTTTTTCGGGCTGAATTTTTGAGTTTCGATATCTCAGCTCTGGAAGGGGCTAGAGCCTCCATTTTTGCACTCAGGTCTAAGTCTCATGGCCCTCTATCAGAATTTAGGAAGATTTGAGAAACTTAATTTTTCGCCCCAAAAAAAAAACGTAAGGGGTACCACTGTCGTTTTTTTTTTTCGGGCCGAATTTTTGAGTTTCGATATCTCAGCTCTGGAAGGGGCTAGAGCCTCCATTTTTGCACTCAGGTCTAAGTCTCATGGCCCTCTATCAGAATTTGGGAAGATTGGAGAAACTTAATTTTTCGCCCAAAAAAAAAACGTAAGGGGTACCACTGTCGTTTTTTTTTTCGGGCCGAATTTTTGAGTTTCGATATCTCAGCTCTGGAAGGGGATAGAGCCTCCATTTTTGCACTCAGGTCTAAGTCTCATGGCCCTCTATCAGAATTTGGGAAGATTGGAGAAACTTAATTTTTCGCCCAAAAAAAAACCGTAAGGGGTACCACTGTCTTTTTTTTTTTCGGGCCGAATTTTTGAGTTTCGATATCTCAGCTCTGGAAGGGGCTAGAGCCTCCATTTTTGCACTCAGGTCTAAGTCTCATGGCCCTCTATCAGAATTTGGGAAGATTGGATAAACTTAATTTTTCGCCCAAAAAAAAAACGTAAGGGGTACCACTGTCGTTTTTTTTTTCGGGCCGAATTTTTGAGTTTCGATATCTCAGCTCTGGAAGGGGTTAGAACCTCCATTTTTGCACTCAGGTCTAAGTCTCATGGCCCTCTATAAGAATTTGGGAAGATTGGATAAACTTAATTTTTCGCCCAAAAAAAAACGTAAGGGGTACCACTGTCGTTTTTTTTTCCGGGCCGAATTTTTGAGTTTCGATATCTCAGCTCTGGAAGGGGCTAGAGCCTCCATTTTTGCACTCAGGTCTAAGTCTCATGGCCCTCTATCAGAATTTGGGAAGATTGGAGAAACTTAATTTTTCGCCCAAAAAAAAAACGTAAGGGGTACCACTGTCGTTTTTTTTTTCGGGCCGAATTTTTGAGTTTCGATATCTCAGCTCTGGAAGGGGCTAGAGCCTCCATTTTTGCACTCAGGTCTAAGTCTCATGGCCCTCTATCAGAATTTGGGAAGATTGGAGAAACTTAATTTTTCGCCCAAAAAAAAAAACGTAAGGGGTACCACTGTCGTTTTTTTTTTCGGGCCGAATTTTTGAGTTTCGATATCTCAGCTCTGGAAGGGGCTAGAGCCTCCATTTTTGCACTCAGGTCTAAGTCTCATGGCCCTCTATCAGAATTTGGGAAGATTGGAGAAACTTAATTTTTCGCCCAAAAAAAAACGTAAGGGGTACCACTGTTGTTTTTTTTTTCGGGCTGAATTTTTGAGTTTCGATATCTCAGCTCTGGAAGGGGCTAGAGCCTCCATTTTTGCACTCAGGTCTAAGTCTCATGGCCCTCTATCAGAATTTAGGAAGATTTGAGAAACTTAATTTTTCGCCCCAAAAAAAAAACGTAAGGGGTACCACTGTCGTTTTTTTTTTTCGGGCCGAATTTTTGAGTTTCGATATCTCAGCTCTGGAAGGGGCTAGAGCCTCCATTTTTGCACTCAGGTCTAAGTCTCATGGCCCTCTATCAGAATTTGGGAAGATTGGAGAAACTTAATTTTTCGCCCAAAAAAAAAACGTAAGGGGTACCACTGTCGTTTTTTTTTTCGGGCCGAATTTTTGAGTTTCGATATCTCAGCTCTGGAAGGGGATAGAGCCTCCATTTTTGCACTCAGGTCTAAGTCTCATGGCCCTCTATCAGAATTTGGGAAGATTGGAGAAACTTAATTTTTCGCCCAAAAAAAAACCGTAAGGGGTACCACTGTCTTTTTTTTTTCGGGCCGAATTTTTGAGTTTCGATATCTCAGCTCTGGAAGGGGCTAGAGCCTCCATTTTTGCACTCAGGTCTAAGTCTCATGGCCCTCTATCAGAATTTGGGAAGATTGGATAAACTTAATTTTTCGCCCAAAAAAAAAACGTAAGGGGTACCACTGTCGTTTTTTTTTTCGGGCCGAATTTTTGAGTTTCGATATCTCAGCTCTGGAAGGGGTTAGAACCTCCATTTTTGCACTCAGGTCTAAGTCTCATGGCCCTCTATAAGAATTTGGGAAGATTGGATAAACTTAATTTTTCGCCCAAAAAAAAACGTAAGGGGTACCACTGTCGTTTTTTTTTCCGGGCCGAATTTTTGAGTTTCGATATCTCAGCTCTGGAAGGGGCTAGAGCCTCCATTTTTGCACTCAGGTCTAAGTCTCATGGCCCTCTATCAGAATTTGGGAAGATTGGAGAAACTTAATTTTTCGCCCAAAAAAAAAACGTAAGGGGTACCACTGTCGTTTTTTTTTTCGGGCCGAATTTTTGAGTTTCGATATCTCAGCTCTGGAAGGGGCTAGAGCCTCCATTTTTGCACTCAGGTCTAAGTCTCATGGCCCTCTATCAGAATTTGGGAAGATTGGAGAAACTTAATTTTTCGCCCAAAAAAAAAACGTAAGGGGTACCACTGTCGTTTTTTTTTTCGGGCCGAATTTTTGAGTTTCGATATCTCAGCTCTGGAAGGGGCTAGAGCCTCCATTTTTGCACTCAGGTCTAAGTCTCATGGCCCTCTATCAGAATTTGGGAAGATTGGAGAAACTTAATTTTTCGCCCAAAAAAAAAATGTAAGGGGTACCACTGTCGTTTTTTTTTTCGGGCCGAATTTTTGAGTTTCGATATCTCAGCTCTGGAAGGGGCTAGAGCCTCCATTTTTGCACTCAGGTCTAAGTCTCATGGCCCTCTATCAGAATTTGGGAAGATTGGAGAAACTTAATTTTTCGCCCCAAAAAAAAAACGTAAGGGGTACCACTGTCCTTTTTTTTTTCGGGCCGAATTTTTGAGTTTCGATATCTCAGCTCTGGAAGGGGCTAGAGCCTCCATTTTTGAACTCAGGTCTAAGTCTCATGGCCCTCTATCAGAATTTGGGAAGATTGGAGAAACTTAATTTTTCGCCCAAAAAAAAAAAACGTAAGGGGTACCACTGTCGTTTTTTTTTCGGGCCGAATTTTTGAGTTTCGATATCTCAGCTCTGGAAGGGGCTAGAGCCTCCATTTTTGCACTCAGGTCTAAGTCTCATGGCCCTCTATCAGAATTTGGGAAGATTGGAGAAACTTAATTTTTCGCCCCAAAAAAAAAACGTAAGGGGTACCACTGTCCTTTTTTTTTTTCGGGCCGAATTTTTGAGTTTCGATATCTCAGCTCTGGAAGGGGCTAGAGCCTCCATTTTTGCACTCAGGTCTAAGTCTCATGGCCCTCTATCAGAATTTGGGAAGATTGGATAAACTTAATTTTTCGCCCAAAAAAAAAACGTAAGGGGTACCACTGTCGTTTTTTTTTTCGGGCCGAATTTTTGAGTTTCGATATCTCAGCTCTGGAAGGGGCTAGAGCCTCCATTTTTGCACTCAGGTCTAAGTCTCATGGCCCTCTATCAGAATTTGGGAAGATTGGAGAAACTTAATTTTTTGCCCAAAAAAAAAACGTAAGGGGTACCACTGTCGTTTTTTTTTTCGGGCCGAATTTTTGAGTTTCGATATCTCAGCTCTGGAAGGGGCTAGAGCCTCCATTTTTGCACTCAGGTCTAAGTCTCATGGCCCTCTATCAGAATTTGGGAAGATTGGAGAAACTTAATTTTTCGCCCAAAAAAAAAAACGTAAGGGGTACCACTGTCGTTTTTTTTTTCGGGCCGAATTTTTGAGTTTCGATATCTCAGCTCTGGAAGGGGTTAGAACCTCCATTTTTGCACTCAGGTCTAAGTCTCATGGCCCTCTATAAGAATTTGGGAAGATTGGATAAACTTAATTTTTCGCCCAAAAAAAAAACGTAAGGGGTACCACTGTCGTTTTTTTTTCCGGGCCGAATTTTTGAGTTTCGATATCTCAGCTCTGGAAGGGGCTAGAGCCTCCATTTTTGCACTCAGGTCTAAGTCTCATGGCCCTCTATCAGAATTTGGGAAGATTGGAGAAACTTAATTTTTCGCCCAAAAAAAAAACGTAAGGGGTACCACTGTCGTTTTTTTTTCGGGCCGAATTTTTGAGTTTCGATATCTCAGCTCTGGAAGGGGCTAGAGCCTCCATTTTTGCACTCAGGTCTAAGTCTCATGGCCCTCTATCAGAATTTGGGAAGATTGGAGAAACTTAATTTTTCGCCCAAAAAAAAAAACGTAAGGGGTACCACTGTCGTTTTTTTTTTTTTGGGCCGAATTTTTGAGTTTTGATATCTCAGCTCTGGAAGGGGCTAGAGCCTCCATTTTTGCACTCAGGTCTAAGTCTCATGGCCCTCTATCAGAATTTGGGAAGATTGGAGAAACGTAATTTTTCGCCCAAAAAAAAAAACGTAAGGGGTACCACTGTCGTTTTTTTTTCGGGCCGAATTTTTGAGTTTCGATATCTCAGCTCTGGAAGGGGCTAGAGCCTCCATTTTTGCACTCAGGTCTAAGTCTCATGGCCCTCTATCAGAATTTGGGAAGATTGGAGAAACTTAATTTTTCGCCCCAAAAAAAAAACGTAAGGGGTACCACTGTCCTTTTTTTTTTTCGGGCCGAATTTTTGAGTTTCGATATCTCAGCTCTGGAAGGGGCTAGAGCCTCCATTTTTGAACTCAGGTCTAAGTCTCATGGCCCTCTATCAGAATTTGGGAAGATTGGAGAAACTTAATTTTTCGCCCAAAAAAAAAAAAACGTAAGGGGTACCACTGTCGTTTTTTTTTCGGGCCGAATTTTTGAGTTTCGATATCTCAGCTCTAGAAGGGGCTAGAGCCTCCATTTTTGCACTCAGGTCTAAGTCTCATGGCCCTCTATCAGAATTTGGGAAGATTGGAGAAACTTAATTTTTCGCCCCAAAAAAAAAACGTAAGGGGTACCACTGTCGTTTTTTTTTTCGGGCCGAATTTTTGAGTTTCGATATCTCAGCTCTGGAAGGGGATAGAGCCTCCATTTTTGCACTCAGGTCTAAGTCTCATGGCCCTCTATCAGAATTTGGGAAGATTGGAGAAACTTAATTTTTCGCCCAAAAAAAAACCGTAAGGGGTACCACTGTCTTTTTTTTTTCGGGCCGAATTTTTGAGTTTCGATATCTCAGCTCTGGAAGGGGCTAGAGCCTCCATTTTTGCACTCAGGTCTAAGTCTCATGGCCCTCTATCAGAATTTGGGAAGATTGGAGAAACTTAATTTTTCGCCCAAAAAAAAAACGTAAGGGGTACCACTGTCGTTTTTTTTTTCGGGCCGAATTTTTGAGTTTCGATATCTCAGCTCTGGAAGGGGTTAGAACCTCCATTTTTGCACTCAGGTCTAAGTCTCATGGCCCTCTATAAGAATTTGGGAAGATTGGATAAACTTAATTTTTCGCCCAAAAAAAAAACGTAAGGGGTACCACTGTCGTTTTTTTTTCCGGGCCGAATTTTTGAGTTTCGATATCTCAGCTCTGGAAGGGGCTAGAGCCTCCATTTTTGCACTCAGGTCTAAGTCTCATGGCCCTCTATCAGAATTTGGGAAGATTGGAGAAACTTAATTTTTCGCCCAAAAAAAAAACGTAAGGGGTACCACTGTCGTTTTTTTTTCGGGCCGAATTTTTGAGTTTCGATATCTCAGCTCTGGAAGGGGCTAGAGCCTCCATTTTTGCACTCAGGTCTAAGTCTCATGGCCCTCTATCAGAATTTGGGAAGATTGGAGAAACTTAATTTTTCGCCCAAAAAAAAAACGTAAGGGGTACCACTGTCGTTTTTTTTTTCGGGCCGAATTTTTGAGTTTCGATATCTCAGCTCTGGAAGGGGCTAGAGCCTCCATTTTTGCACTCAGGTCTAAGTCTCATGGCCCTCTATCAGAATTTGGGAAGATTGGAGAAACTTAATTTTTCGCCCAAAAAAAAAATGTAAGGGGTACCACTGTCGTTTTTTTTTTTCGGGCCGAATTTTTGAGTTTCGATATCTCAGCTCTGGAAGGGGCTAGAGCCTCCATTTTTGCACTCAGGTCTAAGTCTCATGGCCCTCTATCAGAATTTGGGAAGATTGGAGAAACTTAATTTTTCGCCCCAAAAAAAAAACGTAAGGGGTACCACTGTCCTTTTTTTTTTCGGGCCGAATTTTTGAGTTTCGATATCTCAGCTCTGGAAGGGGCTAGAGCCTCCATTTTTGAACTCAGGTCTAAGTCTCATGGCCCTCTATCAGAATTTGGGAAGATTGGAGAAACTTAATTTTTCGCCCCAAAAAAAAAACGTAAGGGGTACCACTGTCGTTTTTTTTTCGGGCCGAATTTTTGAGTTTCGATATCTCAGCTCTGGAAGGGGCTAGAGCCTCCATTTTTGCACTCAGGTCTAAGTCTCATGGCCCTCTATCAGAATTTGGGAAGATTGGAGAAACTTAATTTTTCGCCCCCAAAAAAAAACGTAAGGGGTACCACTGTCCTTTTTTTTTTCGGGCCGAATTTTTGAGTTTCGATATCTCAGCTCTGGAAGGGGCTAGAGCCTCCATTTTTGCACTCAGGTCTAAGTCTCATGGCCCTCTATCAGAATTTGGGAAGATTGGATAAACTTAATTTTTCGCCCAAAAAAAAAACGTAAGGGGTACCACTGTCGTTTTTTTTTTCGGGCCGAATTTTTGAGTTTCGATATCTCAGCTCTGGAAGGGGCTAGAGCCTCCATTTTTGCACTCAGGTCTAAGTCTCATGGCCCTCTATCAGAATTTGGGAAGATTGGAGAAACTTAATTTTTTGCCCAAAAAAAAAACGTAAGGGGTACCACTGTCGTTTTTTTTTTCGGGCCGAATTTTTGAGTTTCGATATCTCAGCTCTGGAAGGGGCTAGAGCCTCCATTTTTGCACTCAGGTCTAAGTCTCATGGCCCTCTATCTGAATTTGGGAAGATCTGAGAAACTTAATTTTTCGCCCAAAAAAAAAACGTAAGGGGTACCACTGTCGTTTTTTTTTTCGGGCCGAATTTTTGAGTTTCGATATCTCAGCTCTGGAAGGGGTTAGAACCTCCATTTTTGCACTCAGGTCTAAGTCTCATGGCCCTCTATAAGAATTTGGGAAGATTGGATAAACTTAATTTTTCGCCCAAAAAAAAAACGTAAGGGGTACCACTGTCGTTTTTTTTTCCGGGCCGAATTTTTGAGTTTCGATATCTCAGCTCTGGAAGGGGCTAGAGCCTCCATTTTTGCACTCAGGTCTAAGTCTCATGGCCCTCTATCAGAATTTGGGAAGATTGGAGAAACTTAATTTTTCGCCCAAAAAAAAAACGTAAGGGGTACCACTGTCGTTTTTTTTTCGGGCCGAATTTTTGAGTTTCGATATCTCAGCTCTGGAAGGGGCTAGAGCCTCCATTTTTGCACTCAGGTCTAAGTCTCATGGCCCTCTATCAGAATTTGGGAAGATTGGAGAAACTTAATTTTTCGCCCAAAAAAAAAAACGTAAGGGGTACCACTGTCGTTTTTTTTTTTCGGGCCGAATTTTTGAGTTTTGATATCTCAGCTCTGGAAGGGGCTAGAGCCTCCATTTTTGCACTCAGGTCTAAGTCTCATGGCCCTCTATCAGAATTTGGGAAGATTGGAGAAACTTAATTTTTCGCCCAAAAAAAAAAACGTAAGGGGTACCACTGTCGTTTTTTTTTCGGGCCGAATTTTTGAGTTTCGATATCTCAGCTCTGGAAGGGGCTAGAGCCTCCATTTTTGCACTCAGGTCTAAGTCTCATGGCCCTCTATCAGAATTTGGGAAGATTGGAGAAACTTAATTTTTCGCCCCAAAAAAAAAACGTAAGGGGTACCACTGTCCTTTTTTTTTTTCGGGCCGAATTTTTGAGTTTCGATATCTCAGCTCTGGAAGGGGCTGGAGCCTCCATTTTTGCACTCAGGTCTAAGTCTCATGGCCCTCTATCAGAATTTGGGAAGATTGGAGAAACTTAATTTTTCGCCCAAAAAAAAAACGTAAGGGGTACCACTGTCGTTTTTTTTTTTTCGGGCCGAATTTTTGAGTTTCGATATCTCAGCTCTGGAAGGGGCTAGAGCCTCCATTTTTGCACTCAGGTCTAAGTCTCATGGCCCTCTATCAGAATTTGGGAAGATTGGAGAAACTTAATTTTTTGCCCAAAAAAAAACGTAAGGGGTACCACTGTCGTTTTTTTTTTCGGGCCGAATTTTTGAGTTTCGATATCTCAGCTCTGGAAGGGGCTAGAGCCTCCATTTTTGCACTCAGGTCTAAGTCTCATGGCCCTCTATCAGAATTTGGGAAGATTGGAGAAACTTAATTTTTCGCCCAAAAAAAAAAACGTAAGGGGTACCACTGTCGTTTTTTTTTTCGGGCCGAATTTTTGAGTTTCGATATCTCAGCTCTGGAAGGGGTTAGAACCTCCATTTTTGCACTCAGGTCTAAGTCTCATGGCCCTCTATAAGAATTTGGGAAGATTGGAGAAACTTAATTTTTCGCCCCAAAAAAAAAACGTAAGGGGTACCACTGTCGTTTTTTTTTCGGGCCGAATTTTTGAGTTTCGATATCTCAGCTCTGGAAGGGGCTAGAGCCTCCATTTTTGCACTCAGGTCTAAGTCTCATGGCCCTCTATCAGAATTTGGGAAGATTGGAGAAACTTAATTTTTCGCCCAAAAAAAAAAACGTAAGGGGTACCACTGTCGTTTTTTTTTCGGGCCGAATTTTTGAGTTTCGATATCTCAGCTCTGGAAGGGGCTAGAGCCTCCATTTTTGCACTCAGGTCTAAGTCTCATGGCCCTCTATCAGAATTTGGGAAGATTGGAGAAACTTAATTTTTCGCCCAAAAAAAAAAACGTAAGGGGTACCACTGTCGTTTTTTTTTTTTCGGGCCGAATTTTTGAGTTTCGATATCTCAGCTCTGGAAGGGGCTAGAGCCTCCATTTTTGCACTCAGGTCTAAGTCTTATGGCCCTCTATCAGAATTTGGGAAGATTGGAGAAACTTAATTTTTTGCCCAAAAAAAAAACGTAAGGGGTACCACTGTCGTTTTTTTTTTCGGGCCGAATTTTTGAGTTTCGATATCTCAGCTCTGGAAGGGGCTAGAGCCTCCATTTTTGCACTCAGGTCTAAGTCTCATGGCCCTCTATCAGAATTTGGGAAGATTGGAGAAACTTAATTTTTCGCCCAAAAAAAAAAACGTAAGGGGTACCACTGTCGTTTTTTTTTCGGGCCGAATTTTTGAGTTTCGATATCTCAGCTCTGGAAGGGGCTAGAGCCTCCATTTTTGCACTCAGGTCTAAGTCTCATGGCCCTCTATCAGAATTTGGGAAGATTGGAGAAACTTAATTTTTCGCCCAAAAAAAAAAACGTAAGGGGTACCACTGTCGTTTTTTTTTTTTCGGGCCGAATTTTTGAGTTTCGATATCTCAGCTCTGGAAGGGGCTAGAGCCTCCATTTTTGCACTCAGGTCTAAGTCTCATGGCCCTCTATCAGAATTTGGGAAGATTGGAGAAACTTAATTTTTTGCCCAAAAAAAAAACGTAAGGGGTACCACTGTCGTTTTTTTTTTCGGGCCGAATTTTTGAGTTTCGATATCTCAGCTCTGGAAGGGGCTAGAGCCTCCATTTTTGCACTCAGGTCTAAGTCTCATGGCCCTCTATCAGAATTTGGGAAGATTGGAGAAACTTAATTTTTTGCCCAAAAAAAAACGTAAGGGGTACGTACCACTGTCGTTTTTTTTTTCGGGCCGAATTTTTGAGTTTCGATATCTCAGCTCTGGAAGGGGCTAGAGCCTCCATTTTTGCACTCAGGTCTAAGTCTCATGGCCCTCTATCAGAATTTGGGAAGATTGGAGAAACTTAATTTTTCGCCCAAAAAAAAAAACGTAAGGGGTACCACTGTCGTTTTTTTTTTTCGGGCCGAATTTTTGAGTTTCGATATCTCAGCTCTGGAAGGGGTTAGAACCTCCATTTTTGCACTCAGGTCTAAGTCTCATGGCCCTCTATAAGAATTTGGGAAGATTGGAGAAACTTAATTTTTCGCCCCAAAAAAAAAACGTAAGGGGTACCACTGTCGTTTTTTTTTCGGGCCGAATTTTTGAGTTTCGATATCTCAGCTCTGGAAGGGGCTAGAGCCTCCATTTTTGCACTCAGGTCTAAGTCTCATGGCCCTCTATCAGAATTTGGGAAGATTGGAGAAACTTAATTTTTCGCCCAAAAAAAAAAACGTAAGGGGTACCACTGTCGTTTTTTTTTCGGGCCGAATTTTTGAGTTTCGATATCTCAGCTCTGGAAGGGGCTAGAGCCTCCATTTTTGCACTCAGGTCTAAGTCTCATGGCCCTCTATCAGAATTTGGGAAGATTGGAGAAACTTAATTTTTCGCCCAAAAAAAAAAACGTAAGGGGTACCACTGTCGTTTTTTTTTTTTCGGGCCGAATTTTTGAGTTTCGATATCTCAGCTCTGGAAGGGGCTAGAGCCTCCATTTTTGCACTCAGGTCTAAGTCTCATGGCCCTCTATCAGAATTTGGGAAGATTGGAGAAACTTAATTTTTTGCCCAAAAAAAAAACGTAAGGGGTACCACTGTCGTTTTTTTTTTCGGGCCGAATTTTTGAGTTTCGATATCTCAGCTCTGGAAGGGGCTAGAGCCTCCATTTTTGCACTCAGGTCTAAGTCTCATGGCCCTCTATCAGAATTTGGGGAGATTGGAGAAACTTAATTTTTCGCCCCAAAAAAAAAAAACGTAAGGGGTACCACTGTCGTTTTTTTTTCGGGCCGAATTTTTGAGTTTCGATATCTCAGCTCTGGAAGGGGCTAGAGCCTCCATTTTTGCACTCAGGTCTAAGTCTCATGGCCCTCTATCAGAATTTGGGAAGATTGGAGAAACTTAATTTTTCGCCCAAAAAAAAAAACGTAAGGGGTACCACTGTCGTTTTTTTTTTTTCGGGCCGAATTTTTGAGTTTCGATATCTCAGCTCTGGAAGGGGCTAGAGCCTCCATTTTTGCACTCAGGTCTAAGTCTCATGGCCCTCTATCAGAATTTGGGAAGATTGGAGAAACTTAATTTTTTGCCCAAAAAAAAACGTAAGGGGTACCACTGTCGTTTTTTTTTTCGGGCCGAATTTTTGAGTTTCGATATCTCAGCTCTGGAAGGGGCTAGAGCCTCCATTTTTGCACTCAGGTCTAAGTCTCATGGCCCTCTATCAGAATTTGGGAAGATTGGAGAAACTTAATTTTTCGCCCAAAAAAAAAACGTAAGGGGTACCACTGTCGTTTTTTTTTTCGGGCCGAATTTTTGAGTTTCGATATCTCAGCTCTGGAAGGGGTTAGAACCTCCATTTTTGCACTCAGGTCTAAGTCTCATGGCCCTCTATAAGAATTTGGGAAGATTGGATAAACTTAATTTTTCGCCCAAAAAAAAAACGTAAGGGGTACCACTGTCGTTTTTTTTTCCGGGCCGAATTTTTGAGTTTCGATATCTCAGCTCTGGAAGGGGCTAGAGCCTCCATTTTTGCACTCAGGTCTAAGTCTCATGGCCCACTATCAGAATTTGGGAAGATTGGAGAAACTTAATTTTTCGCCCAAAAAAAAACGTAAGGGGTACCACTGTCGTTTTTTTTTCGGGCCGAATTTTTGAGTTTCGATATCTCAGCTCTGGAAGGGGCTAGAGCCTCCATTTTTGCACTCAGGTCTAAGTCTCATGGCCCTCTATCAGAATTTGGGAAGATTGGAGAAACTTAATTTTTCGCCCAAAAAAAAAAAACGTAAGGGGTACCACTGTCGTTTTTTTTTTTCGGGCCGAATTTTTGAGTTTCGATATCTCAGCTCTGGAAGGGGCTAGAGCCTCCATTTTTGCACTCAGGTCTAAGTCTCATGGCCCTCTATCAGAATTTGGGAAGATTGGAGAAACTTAATTTTTCGCCCAAAAAAAAAAACGTAAGGGGTACCACTGTCGTTTTTTTTTCGGGCCGAATTTTTGAGTTTCGATATCTCAGCTCTGGAAGGGGCTAGAGCCTCCATTTTTGCACTCAGGTCTAAGTCTCATGGCCCTCTATCAGAATTTGGGAAGATTGGAGAAACTTAATTTTTCGCCCCAAAAAAAAAACGTAAGGGGTACCACTGTCCTTTTTTTTTTTCGGGCCGAATTTTTGAGTTTCGATATCTCAGCTCTGGAAGGGGCTAGAGCCTCCATTTTTGAACTCAGGTCTAAGTCTCATGGCCCTCTATCAGAATTTGGGAAGATTGGAGAAACTTAATTTTTCGCCCAAAAAAAAAAAACGTAAGGGGTACCACTGTCGTTTTTTTTTTCGGGCCGAATTTTTGAGTTTCGATATCTCAGCTCTGGAAGGGGCTAGAGCCTCCATTTTTGCACTCAGGTCTAAGTCTCATGGCCCTCTATCAGAATTTGGGAAGATTGGAGAAACTTAATTTTTCGCCCCAAAAAAAAAACGTAAGGGGTACCACTGTCCTTTTTTTTTTTCGGGCCGAATTTTTGAGTTTCGATATCTCAGCTCTGGAAGGGGCTAGAGCCTCCATTTTTGCACTCAGGTCTAAGTCTCATGGCCCTCTATCAGAATTTGGGAAGATTGGATAAACTTAATTTTTCGCCCAAAAAAAAAACGTAAGGGGTACCACTGTCGTTTTTTTTTTCGGGCCGAATTTTTGAGTTTCGATATCTCAGCTCTGGAAGGGGCTAGAGCCTCCATTTTTGCACTCAGGTCTAAGTCTCATGGCCCTCTATCAGAATTTGGGAAGATTGGAGAAACTTAATTTTTTGCCCAAAAAAAAAACGTAAGGGCTACCACTGTCGTTTTTTTTTTCGGGCCGAATTTTTGAGTTTCGATATCTCAGCTCTGGAAGGGGCTAGAGCCTCCATTTTTGCACTCAGGTCTAAGTCTCATGGCCCTCTATCAGAATTTGGGAAGATTGGAGAAACTTTATTTTTCGCCCAAAAAAAAAACGTAAGGGGTACCACTGTCGTTTTTTTTTTCGGGCTGAATTTTTGAGTTTCGATATCTCAGCTCTGGAAGGGGCTAGAGCCTCCATTTTTGCACTCAGGTCTAAGTCTCATGGCCCTCTATCAGAATTTGGGAAGATTGGAGAAACTTAATTTTTCGCCCCAAAAAAAAAAACGTAAAGGGTACCACTGTCGTTTTTTTTTTCGGGCCGAATTTTTGAGTTTTGATATCTCAGCTCTGGAAGGGGCTAGAGCCTCCATTTTTGCACTCAGGTCTAAGTCTCATGGCCCTCTATCAGAATTTGGGAAGATTGGAGAAACTTAATTTTTCGCCCAAAAAAAAAAAAACGTAAGGGGTACCACTGTCGTTTTTTTTTCGGGCCGAATTTTTGAGTTTCGATATCTCAGCTCTGGAAGGGGCTAGAGCCTCCATTTTTGCACTCAGGTCTAAGTCTCATGGCCCTCTATCAGAATTTGGGAAGATTGGAGAAACTTAATTTTTCGCCCCAAAAAAAAAACGTAAGGGGTACCACTGTCGTTTTTTTTTTCGGGCCGAATTTTTGAGTTTCGATATCTCAGCTCTGGAAGAGGCTAGAGCCTCCATTTTTGCACTCAGGTCTAAGTCTCATGGCCCTCTATCAGAATTTGGGGAGATTGGAGAAACAAAATTTTTCGCCCAAAAAAAAAAAAACGTAAGGGGTACCACTGTCGTTTTTTTTTTTCGGGCCGAATTTTTGAGTTTCGATATCTCAGCTCTGGAAGGGGCTAGAGCCTCCATTTTTGCACTCAGGTCTAAGTCTCATGGCCCTCTATCAGAATTTGGGAAGATTGGAGAAACTTAATTTTTCGCCCCAAAAAAAAAAAACGTAAGGGGTACCACTGTCGTTTTTTTTTCGGGCCGAATTTTTGAGTTTCGATATCTCAGCTCTGGAAGGGGCTAGAGCCTCCATTTTTGCACTCAGGTCTAAGTCTCATGGCCCTCTATCAGAATTTGGGAAGATTGGAGAAACTTAATTTTTCGCCCAAAAAAAAAAACGTAAGGGGTACCACTGTCGTTTTTTTTTTTCGGGCCGAATTTTTGAGTTTCGATATCTCAGCTCTGGAAGGGGCTAGAGCCTCCATTTTTGCACTCAGGTCTAAGTCTCATGGCCCTCTATCAGAATTTGGGAAGATTGGATAAACTTAATTTTTCGCCCAAAAAAGAAACGTAAGGGGTACCACTGTCGTTTTTTTTTCGGGCCGAATTTTTGAGTTTCGATATCTCAGCTCTGGAAGGGGCTAGAGCCTCCATTTTTGCACTCAGGTCTAAGTCTCATGGCCCTCTATCAGAATTTGGGAAGATTGGAGAAACTTAATTTTTCGCCCCAAAAAAAAAACGTAAGGGGTACCACTGTCGTTTTTTTTTTTCGGGCCGAATTTTTGAGTTTCGATATCTCAGCTCTGGAAGGGGCTAGAGCCTCCATTTTTGCACTCAGGTCTAAATCTCATGGCCCTCTATCAGAATTTGGGAAGATTGGAGAAAATTAATTTTTCGCCCAAAAAAAAAAACGTAAGGGGTACCACTGTCGTTTTTTTTTTCGGGCCGAATTTTTGAGTTTCGATATCTCAGCTCTGGAAGGGGCTAGAGCCTCCATTTTTGCACTCAGGTCTAAGTCTCATGGCCCTCTATCAGAATTTGGGAAGATTGGAGAAACTTAATTTTTCGCCCCAAAAAAAAAAACGTAAGGGGTACCACTGTCGTTTTTTTTTTCGGGCCGAATTTTTGAGTTTCGATATCTCAGCTCTGGAAGGGGCTAGAGCCTCCATTTTTGCACTCAGGTCTAAGTCTCATGGCCCTCTATCAGAATTTGGGAAGATTGGAGAAACTTAATTTTTCGCCCAAAAAAAAAAACGTAAGGGGTACCACTGTCGTTTTTTTTTCGGGCCGAATTTTTGAGTTTCGATATCTCAGCTCTGGAAGGGGCTAGAGCCTCCATTTTTGCACTCAGGTCTAAGTCTCATGGCCCTCTATCAGAATTTGGGAAGATTGGATAAACTTAATTTTTCGCCCAAAAAAAAAACGTAAGGGGTACCACTGTCGTTTTTTTTTCGGGCCGAATTTTTGAGTTTCGATATCTCAGCTCTGGAAGGGGCTAGAGCCTCCATTTTTGCACTCAGGTCTAAGTCTCATGGCCCTCTATCAGAATTTGGGAAGATTGGAGAAACTTAATTTTTCGCCCCAAAAAAAAAACGTAAGGGGTACCACTGTCGTTTTTTTTTTCGGGCCGAATTTTTGAGTTTCGATATCTCAGCTCTGGAAGGGGCTAGAGCCTCCATTTTTGCACTCAGGTCTAAGTCTCATGGCCCTCTATCAGAATTTGGAAAGATTGGAGAAACTTAATTTTTCGCCCAAAAAAAAAAACGTAAGGGGTACCACTGTCGTTTTTTTTTCGGGCCGAATTTTTGAGTTTCGATATCTCAGCTCTGGAAGGGGCTAGAGCCTCCATTTTTGCACTCAGGTCTAAGTCTCATGGCCCTCTATCAGAATTTGGGAAGATTGGAGAAACTTAATTTTTCGCCCTAAAAAAAAAAACGTAAGGGGTACCACTGTCATTTTTTTTTTTCGGGCCGAATTTTTGAGTTTCGATATCTCAGCTCTGGAAGGGGCTAGAGCCTCCATTTTTGCACTCAGGTCTAAGTCTCATGGCCCTCTATCAGAATTTGGGAAGATTGGAGAAACTTAATTTTTCGCCCAAAAAAGAAACGTAAGGGGTACCACTGTCTTTTTTTTTTCGGGCCGAATTTTTGAGTTTCGATATCTCAGCTCTGGAAGGGGCTAGAGCCTCCATTTTTGCACTCAGGTCTAAGTCTCATGGCCCTCTATCAGAATTCGGGGAGATTGGAGAAACTTAATTTTTCGCCCAAAAAAAAAAACGTAAGGGGTACCACTGTCGTTTTTTTTTCGGGCCGAATTTTTGAGTTTCGATATCTCAGCTCTGGAAGGGGCTAGAGCCTCCATTTTTGCACTCAGGTCTAAGTCTCATGGCCCTCTATCAGAATTTGGGAAGATTGGAGAAACTTAATTTTTCGCCCTAAAAAAAAAAACGTAAGGGGTACCACTGTCGTTTTTTTTTTTCGGGCCGAATTTTTGAGTTTCGATATCTCAGCTCTGGAAGGGGCTAGAGCCTCCATTTTTGCACTCAGGTCTAAGTCTCATGGCCCTCTATCAGAATTTGGGAAGATTGGAGAAACTTAATTTTTCGCCCAAAAAAGAAACGTAAGGGGTACCACTGTCGTTTTTTTTTTTCGGGCCGAATTTTTGAGTTTCGATATCTCAGCTCTGGAAGGGGCTAGAGCCTCCATTTTTGCACTCAGGTCTAAGTCTCATGGCCCTCTATCAGAATTTGGGAAGATTGGAGAAACTTAATTTTTCGCCCAAAAAAAAAACGTAAGGGGTACCACTGTCGTTTTTTTTTCGGGCCGAATTTTTGAGTTTCGATATCTCAGCTCTGGAAGGGGCTAGAGCCTCCATTTTTGCACTCAGGTCTAAGTCTCATGGCCCTCTATCAGAATTTGGGAAGATTGGAGAAACTTAATTTTTCGCCCCAAAAAAAAAACGTAAGGGGTACCACTGTCGTTTTTTTTTTCGGGCCGAATTTTTGAGTTTCGATATCTCAGCTCTGGAAGGGGCTAGAGCCTCCATTTTTGCACTCAGGTCTAAGTCTCATGGCCCTCTATCAGAATTCGGGGAGATTGGAGAAACTTAATTTTTCGCCCAAAAAAAAAACCGTAAGGGGTACCACTGTCGTTTTTTTTTCGGGCCGAATTTTTGAGTTTCGATATCTCAGCTCTGGAAGGGGCTAGAGCCTCCATTTTTGCACTCAGGTCTAAGTCTCATGTCCCTCTATCAGAATTTGGGAAGATTGGAGAAACTTAATTTTTCGCCCAAAAAAAAAAAACGTAAGGGGTACCACTGTCGTTTTTTTTTTTCGGGCCGAATTTTTGAGTTTCGATATCTCCGCTCTGGAAGGGGCTAGAGCCTCCATTTTTGCACTCAGGTCTAAGTCTCATGGCCCTCTATCAGAATTTGGGAAGATTGGAGAAACTTAATTTTTCGCCCCCCAAAAAAAACGTAAGGGGTACCACTGTCGTTTTTTTTCGGGCCGAATTTTTGAGTTTCGATATCTCAGCTCTGGAAGGGGCTAGAGCCTCCATTTCTGCACTCAGGTCTAAGTCTCATGGCCCTCTATCAGAATTTGGGAAGATTGGAGAAACTTAATTTTTCGCCCCAAAAAAAAAACGTAAGGGGTACCACTGTCGTTTTTTTTTTTCGGGCCGAATTTTTGAGTTTCGATATCTCAGCTCTGGAAGGGGCTAGAGCCTCCATTTTTGCACTCATGTCTAAGTCCCATGGCCCTCTATCAGAATTTGGGAAGATTGGAGAAACGTAATTTTTCGCCCCAAAAAAAAACGTAAGGGGTACCACTGTCGTTTTTTTTTTTCGGGCCGAATTTTTGAGTTTCGATATCTCAGCTCTGGAAGGGGCTAGAGCCTCCATTTTTGCACTCATGTCTAAGTCCCATGGCCCTCTATCAGAATTTGGGAAAATTGGAGAAACTTAATTTTTCGCCCAAAAAAAAAATCGTAAGGGGTACCACTGTCGTTTTTTTTTTTGGGCCGAATTTTTGAGTTTCGATATCTAAGCTCTGGAAGGGGATAGAGCCTCCATTTTTGCACTCAGGTCTAAGTCTCATGGCCCTCTATCAGAATTTGGGAAGATCGGAGAAACTTAATTTTTCGCCCAAAAAAAAAAACGTAAGGGGTACCACTGTCGTTTTTTTTTTTCGGGCCGAATTTTTGAGTTTTGATATCTCAGCTCTGGAAGGGGCTAGAGCCTCCATTTTTGCACTCAGGTCTAAGTCTCATGGCCCTCTATCAGAATTTGGGAAGATTGGAGAAACTTAATTTTTCGCCCAAAAAAAAAAACGTAAGGGGTACCACTGTCGTTTTTTTTTCGGGCCGAATTTTTGAGTTTCGATATCTCAGCTCTGGAAGGGGCTAGAGCCTCCATTTTTGCACTCAGGTCTAAGTCTCATGGCCCTCTATCAGAATTTGGGAAGATTGGAGAAACTTAATTTTTCGCCCCAAAAAAAAAACGTAAGGGGTACCACTGTCCTTTTTTTTTTTCGGGCCGAATTTTTGAGTTTCGATATCTCAGCTCTGGAAGGGGCTAGAGCCTCCATTTTTGAACTCAGGTCTAAGTCTCATGGCCCTCTATCAGAATTTGGGAAGATTGGAGAAACTTAATTTTTCGCCCAACAAAAAAAACGTAAGGGGTACCACTGTCGTTTTTTTTTCGGGCCGAATTTTTGAGTTTCGATATCTCAGCTCTAGAAGGGGCTAGAGCCTCCATTTTTGCACTCAGGTCTAAGTCTCATGGCCCTCTATCAGAATTTGGGAAGATTGGAGAAACTTAATTTTTCGCCCCAAAAAAAAAACGTAAGGGGTACCACTGTCCTTTTTTTTTTCGGGCCGAATTTTTGAGTTTCGATATCTCAGCTCTGGAAGGGGCTAGAGCCTCCATTTTTGCACTCAGGTCTAAGTCTCATGGCCCTCTATCAGAATTTGGGAAGATTGGATAAACTTAATTTTTCGGCCAAAAAAAAAACGTAAGGGGTACCACTGTCGTTTTTTTTTTCGGGCCGAATTTTTGAGTTTCGATATCTCAGCTCTGGAAGGGGCTAGAGCCTCCATTTTTGCACTCAGGTCTAAGTCTCATGGCCCTCTATCAGAATTTGGGAAGATTGGAGAAACTTAATTTTTCGCCCAAAAAAAACAAAACGTAAGGGGTACCACTGTCGTTTTTTTTTCGGGCCGAATTTTTGAGTTTCGATATCTCAGCTCTGGAAGGGGCTAGAGCCTCCATTTTTGCACTCAGGTCTAAGTCTCATGGCCCTCTATCAGAATTTGGGAAGATTGGAGAAACTTAATTTTTCGCCCCAAAAAAAAAACGTAAGGGGTACCACTGTCGTTTTTTTTTTCGGGCCGAATTTTTGAGTTTCGATATCTCAGCTCTGGAAGAGGCTAGAGCCTCCATTTTTGCACTCAGGTCTAAGTCTCATGGCCCTCTATCAGAATTTGGGGAGATTGGAGAAACTTAATTTTTCGCCCCAAAAAAAAAAAACGTAAGGGGTACCACTGTCGTTTTTTTTTCGGGCCGAATTTTTGAGATTCGATATCTCAGCTCTGGAAGGGGCTGGAGCCTCCATTTTTGCACTCAGGTCTAAGTCTCATGGCCCTCTATCAGAATTTGGGAAGATTGGAGAAACTTAATTTTTCGCCCAAAAAAAAAAACGTAAGGGGTACCACTGTCGTTTTTTTTTTTCGGGCCGAATTTTTGAGTTTCGATATCTCAGCTCTGGAAGGGGCTAGAGCCTCCATTTTTGCACTCAGGTCTAAGTCTCATGGCCCTCTATCAGAATTTGGGAAGATTGGAGAAACTTAATTTTTTGCCCAAAAAAAAACGTAAGGGGTACCACTGTCGTTTTTTTTTTCGGGCCGAATTTTTGAGTTTCGATATCTCAGCTCTGGAAGGGGCTAGAGCCTCCATTTTTGCACTCAGGTCTAAGTCTCATGGCCCTCTATCAGAATTTGGGAAGATTGGAGAAACTTAATTTTTCGCCCAAAAAAAAAAACGTAAGGGGTACCACTGTCGTTTTTTTTTTCGGGCCGAATTTTTGAGTTTCGATATCTCAGCTCTGGAAGGGGTTAGAACCTCCATTTTTGCACTCAGGTCTAAGTCTCATGGCCCTCTATAAGAATTTGGGAAGATTGGAGAAACTTAATTTTTCGCCCCAAAAAAAAAACGTAAGGGGTACCACTGTCGTTTTTTTTTCGGGCCGAATTTTTGAGTTTCGATATCTCAGCTCTGGAAGGGGCTAGAGCCTCCATTTTTGCACTCAGGTCTAAGTCTCATGGCCCTCTATCAGAATTTGGGAAGATTGGAGAAACTTAATTTTTCGCCCAAAAAAAAAAACGTAAGGGGTACCACTGTCGTTTTTTTTTCGGGCCGAATTTTTGAGTTTCGATATCTCAGCTCTGGAAGGGGCTAGAGCCTCCATTTTTGCACTCAGGTCTAAGTCTCATGGCCCTCTATCAGAATTTGGGAAGATTGGAGAAACTTAATTTTTCGCCCAAAAAAAAAAACGTAAGGGGTACCACTGTCGTTTTTTTTTTTTCGGGCCGAATTTTTGAGTTTCGATATCTCAGCTCTGGAAGGGGCTAGAGCCTCCATTTTTGCACTCAGGTCTAAGTCTCATGGCCCTCTATCAGAATTTGGGAAGATTGGAGAAACTTAATTTTTTGCCCAAAAAAAAAACGTAAGGGGTACCACTGTCGTTTTTTTTTTCGGGCCGAATTTTTGAGTTTCGATATCTCAGCTCTGGAAGGGGCTAGAGCCTCCATTTTTGCACTCAGGTCTAAGTCTCATGGCCCTCTATCAGAATTTGGGAAGATTGGAGAAACTTAATTTTTCGCCCAAAAAAAAAAACGTAAGGGGTACCACTGTCGTTTTTTTTTTCGGGCCGAATTTTTGAGTTTTGATATCTCAGCTCTGGAAGGGGTTAGAACCTCCATTTTTGCACTCAGGTCTAAGTCTCATGGCCCTCTATAAGAATTTGGGAAGATTGGATAAACTTAATTTTTCGCCCAAAAAAAAAACGTAAGGGGTACCACTGTCGTTTTTTTTTCCGGGCCGAATTTTTGAGTTTCGATATCTCAGCTCTGGAAGGGGCTAGAGCCTCCATTTTTGCACTCAGGTCTAAGTCTCATGGCCCACTATCAGAATTTGGGAAGATTGGAGAAACTTAATTTTTCGCCCAAAAAAAAACGTAAGGGGTACCACTGTCGTTTTTTTTTCGGGCCGAATTTTTGAGTTTCGATATCTCAGCTCTGGAAGGGGCTAGAGCCTCCATTTTTGCACTCAGGTCTAAGTCTCATGGCCCTCTATCAGAATTTGGGAAGATTGGAGAAACTTAATTTTTCGCCCAAAAAAAAAAAACGTAAGGGGTACCACTGTCGTTTTTTTTTTTCGGGCCGAATTTTTGAGTTTCGATATCTCAGCTCTGGAAGGGGCTAGAGCCTCCATTTTTGCACTCAGGTCTAAGTCTCATGGCCCTCTATCAGAATTTGGGAAGATTGGAGAAACTTAATTTTTCGCCCAAAAAAAAAAAACGTAAGGGGTACCACAGTCGTTTTTTTTTCGGGCCGAATTTTTGAGTTTCGATATCTCAGCTCTGGAAGGGGCTAGAGCCTCCATTTTTGCACTCAGGTCTAAGTCTCATGGCCCTCTATCAGAATTTGGGAAGATTGGAGAAACTTAATTTTTCGCCCCAAAAAAAAAACGTAAGGGGTACCACTGTCCTTTTTTTTTTTTCGGGCCGAATTTTTGAGTTTCGATATCTCAGCTCTGGAAGGGGCTAGAGCCTCCATTTTTGAACTCAGGTCTAAGTCTCATGGCCCTCTATCAGAATTTGGGAAGATTGGAGAAACTTAATTTTTCGCCCAAAAAAAAAAACGTAAGGGGTACCACTGTCGTTTTTTTTTTCGGGCCGAATTTTTGAGTTTCGATATCTCAGCTCTGGAAGGGGCTAGAGCCTCCATTTTTGCACTCAGGTCTAAGTCTCATGGCCCTCTATCAGAATTTGGGAAGATTGGAGAAACTTAATTTTTCGCCCCAAAAAAAAAACGTAAGGGGTACCACTGTCCTTTTTTTTTTTCGGGCCGAATTTTTGAGTTTCGATATCTCAGCTCTGGAAGGGGCTAGAGCCTCCATTTTTGCACTCAGGTCTAAGTCTCATGGCCCTCTATCAGAATTTGGGAAGATTGGATAAACTTAATTTTTCGCCCAAAAAAAAAACGTAAGGGGTACCACTGTCGTTTTTTTTTTCGGGCCGAATTTTTGAGTTTCGATATCTCAGCTCTGGAAGGGGCTAGAGCCTCCATTTTTGCACTCAGGTCTAAGTCTCATGGCCCTCTATCAGAATTTGGGAAGATTGGAGAAACTTAATTTTTTGCCCAAAAAAAAAACGTAAGGGGTACCACTGTCGTTTTTTTTTTCGGGCCGAATTTTTGAGTTTCGATATCTCAGCTCTGGAAGGGGCTAGAGCCTCCATTTTTGCACTCAGGTCTAAGTCTCATGGCCCTCTATCAGAATTTGGGAAGATTGGAGAAACTTTATTTTTCGCCCAAAAAAAAAACGTAAGGGGTACCACTGTCGTTTTTTTTTTCGGGCTGAATTTTTGAGTTTCATATCTCAGCTCTGGAAGGGGCTAGAGCCTCCATTTTTGCACTCAGGTCTAAGTCTCATGGCCCTCTATCAGAATTTGGGAAGATTGGAGAAACTTAATTTTTCGCCCCAAAAAAAAAAACGTAAAGGGTACCACTGTCGTTTTTTTTTTCGGGCCGAATTTTTGAGTTTTGATATCTCAGCTCTGGAAGGGGCTAGAGCCTCCATTTTTGCACTCAGGTCTAAGTCTCATGGCCCTCTATCAGAATTTGGGAAGATTGGAGAAACTTAATTTTTCGCCCAAAAAAAAAAAAAACGTAAGGGGTACCACTGTCGTTTTTTTTTCGGGCCGAATTTTTGAGTTTCGATATCTCAGCTCTGGAAGGGGCTAGAGCCTCCATTTTTGCACTCAGGTCTAAGTCTCATGGCCCTCTATCAGAATTTGGGAAGATTGGAGAAACTTAATTTTTCGCCCCAAAAAAAAAACGTAAGGGGTACCACTGTCGTTTTTTTTTTCGGGCCGAATTTTTGAGTTTCGATATCTCAGCTCTGGAAGAGGCTAGAGCCTCCATTTTTGCACTCAGGTCTAAGTCTCATGGCCCTCTATCAGAATTTGGGGAGATTGGAGAAACTAAATTTTTCGCCCAAAAAAAAAAAACGTAAGGGGTACCACTGTCGTTTTTTTTTTTCGGGCCGAATTTTTGAGTTTCGATATCTCAGCTCTGGAAGGGGCTAGAGCCTCCATTTTTGCACTCAGGTCTAAGTCTCATGGCCCTCTATCAGAATTTGGGAAGATTGGAGAAACTTAATTTTTCGCCCCAAAAAAAAAAAACGTAAGGGGTACCACTGTCGTTTTTTTTTCGGGCCGAATTTTTGAGTTTCGATATCTCAGCTCTGGAAGGGGCTAGAGCCTCCATTTTTGCACTCAGGTCTAAGTCTCATGGCCCTCTATCAGAATTTGGGAAGATTGGAGAAACTTAATTTTTCGCCCAAAAAAAAAAACGTAAGGGGTACCACTGTCGTTTTTTTTTTTCGGGCCGAATTTTTGAGTTTCGATATCTCAGCTCTGGAAGGGGCTAGAGCCTCCATTTTTGCACTCAGGTCTAAGTCTCATGGCCCTCTATCAGAATTTGGGAAGATTGGATAAACTTAATTTTTCGCCCAAAAAAGAAACGTAAGGGGTACCACTGTCGTTTTTTTTTCGGGCCGAATTTTTGAGTTTCGATATCTCAGCTCTGGAAGGGGCTAGAGCCTCCATTTTTGCACTCAGGTCTAAGTCTCATGGCCCTCTATCAGAATTTGGGAAGATTGGAGAAACTTAATTTTTCGCCCCAAAAAAAAAACGTAAGGGGTACCACTGTCGTTTTTTTTTTTCGGGCCGAATTTTTGAGTTTCGATATCTCAGCTCTGGAAGGGGCTAGAGCCTCCATTTTTGCACTCAGGTCTAAGTCTCATGGCCCTCTATCAGAATTTGGGAAGATTGGAGAAACTTAATTTTTCGCCCAAAAAAAAAAACGTAAGGGGTACCACTGTCGTTTTTTTTTCGGGCCGAATTTTTGAGTTTCGATATCTCAGCTCTGGAAGGGGCTAGAGCCTCCATTTTTGCACTCAGGTCTAAGTCTCATGGCCCTCTATCAGAATTTGGGAAGATTGGAGAAACTTAATTTTTCGCCCCAAAAAAAAAACGTAAGGGGTACCACTGTCCTTTTTTTTTTTTCAGGCCGAATTTTTGAGTTTCGATATCTCAGCTCTGGAAGGGGCTAGAGCCTCCATTTTTGAACTCAGGTCTAAGTCTCATGGCCCTCTATCAGAATTTGGGAAGATTGGAGAAACTTAATTTTTCGCCCAAAAAAAAAAAACGTAAGGGGTACCACTGTCGTTTTTTTTTTCGGGCCGAATTTTTGAGTTTCGATATCTCAGCTCTGGAAGGGGCTAGAGCCTCCATTTTTGCACTCAGGTCTAAGTCTCATGGCCCTCTATCAGAATTTGGGAAGATTGGAGAAACTTAATTTTTCGCCCCAAAAAAAAAACGTAAGGGGTACCACTGTCCTTTTTTTTTTCGGGCCGAATTTTTGAGTTTCGATATCTCAGCTCTGGAAGGGGCTAGAGCCTCCATTTTTGCACTCAGGTCTAAGTCTCATGGCCCTCTATCAGAATTTGGGAAGATTGGATAAACTTAATTTTTCGCCCAAAAAAAAAACGTAAGGGGTACCACTGTCGTTTTTTTTTTCGGGCCGAATTTTTGAGTTTCGATATCTCAGCTCTGGAAGGGGCTAGAGCCTCCATTTTTGCACTCAGGTCTAAGTCTCATGGCCCTCTATCAGAATTTGGGAAGATTGGAGAAACTTAATTTTTTGCCCAAAAAAAAAACGTAAGGGGTACCACTGTCGTTTTTTTTTTCGGGCCGAATTTTTGAGTTTCGATATCTCAGCTCTGGAAGGGGCTAGAGCCTCCATTTTTGCACTCAGGTCTAAGTCTCATGGCCCTCTATCAGAATTTGGGAAGATTGGAGAAACTTTATTTTTCGCCCAAAAAAAAAACGTAAGGGGTACCACTGTCGTTTTTTTTTTCGGGCTGAATTTTTGAGTTTCGATATCTCAGCTCTGGAAGGGGCTAGAGCCTCCATTTTTGCACTCAGGTCTAAGTCTCATGGCCCTCTATCAGAATTTGGGAAGATTGGAGAAACTTAATTTTTCGCCCCAAAAAAAAAACGTAAAGGGTACCACTGTCGTTTTTTTTTTCGGGCCGAATTTTTGAGTTTTGATATCTCAGCTCTGGAAGGGGCTAGAGCCTCCATTTTTGCACTCAGGTCTAAGTCTCATGGCCCTCTATCAGAATTTGGGAAGATTGGAGAAACTTAATTTTTCGCCCAAAAAAAAAAAAACGTAAGGGGTACCACTGTCGTTTTTTTTTTCGGGCCGAATTTTTGAGTTTCGATATCTCAGCTCTGGAAGGGGCTAGAGCCTCCATTTTTGCACTCAGGTCTAAGTCTCATGGCCCTCTATCAGAATTTGGGAAGATTGGAGAAACTTAATTTTTCGCCCCAAAAAAAAAACGTAAGGGGTACCACTGTCGTTTTTTTTTTCGGGCCGAATTTTTGAGTTTCGATATCTCAGCTCTGGAAGAGGCTAGAGCCTCCATTTTTGCACTCAGGTCTAAGTCTCATGGCCCTCTATCAGAATTTGGGGAGATTGGAGAAACTAAATTTTTCGCCCAAAAAAAAAAAAACGTAAGGGGTACCACTGTCGTTTTTTTTTTCGGGCCGAATTTTTGAGTTTCGATATCTCAGCTCTGGAAGGGGCTAGAGCCTCCATTTTTGCACTCAGGTCTAAGTCTCATGGCCCTCTATCAGAATTTGGGAAGATTGGAGAAACTTTATTTTTCGCCCAAAAAAAAAACGTAAGGGGTACCACTGTCGTTTTTTTTTTCGGGCTGAATTTTTGAGTTTCGATATCTCAGCTCTGGAAGGGGCTAGAGCCTCCATTTTTGCACTCAGGTCTAAGTCTCATGGCCCTCTATCAGAATTTGGGAAGATTGGAGAAACTTAATTTTTCGCCCCAAAAAAAAAACGTAAAGGGTACCACTGTCGTTTTTTTTTTCGGGCCGAATTTTTGAGTTTTGATATCTCAGCTCTGGAAGGGGCTAGAGCCTCCATTTTTGCACTCAGGTCTAAGTCTCATGGCCCTCTATCAGAATTTGGGAAGATTGGAGAAACTTAATTTTTCGCCCAAAAAAAAAAAAAACGTAAGGGGTACCACTGTCGTTTTTTTTTCGGGCCGAATTTTTGAGTTTCGATATCTCAGCTCTGGAAGGGGCTAGAGCCTCCATTTTTGCACTCAGGTCTAAGTCTCATGGCCCTCTATCAGAATTTGGGAAGATTGGAGAAACTTAATTTTTCGCCCCAAAAAAAAAACGTAAGGGGTACCACTGTCGTTTTTTTTTTCGGGCCGAATTTTTGAGTTTCGATATCTCAGCTCTGGAAGAGGCTAGAGCCTCCATTTTTGCACTCAGGTCTAAGTCTCATGGCCCTCTATCAGAATTTGGGGAGATTGGAGAAACTAAATTTTTCGCCCAAAAAAAAAAAACGTAAGGGGTACCACTGTCGTTTTTTTTTTTCGGGCCGAATTTTTGAGTTTCGATATCTCAGCTCTGGAAGGGGCTAGAGCCTCCATTTTTGCACTCAGGTCTAAGTCTCATGGCCCTCTATCAGAATTTGGGAAGATTGGAGAAACTTAATTTTTCGCCCCAAAAAAAAAAAACGTAAGGGGTACCACTGTCGTTTTTTTTTCGGGCCGAATTTTTGAGTTTCGATATCTCAGCTCTGGAAGGGGCTAGAGCCTCCATTTTTGCACTCAGGTCTAAGTCTCATGGCCCTCTATCGGAATTTGGGAAGGTTGGAGAAACTTAATTTTTCGCCCAAAAAAAAAAACGTAAGGGGTACCACTGTCGTTTTTTTTTTTCGGGCCGAATTTTTGAGTTTCGATATCTCAGCTCTGGAAGGGGCTAGAGCCTCCATTTTTGCACTCAGGTCTAAGTCTCATGGCCCTCTATCAGAATTTGGGAAGATTGGATAAACTTAATTTTTCGCCCAAAAAAGAAACGTAAGGGGTACCACTGTCGTTTTTTTTTCGGGCCGAATTTTTGAGTTTCGATATCTCAGCTCTGGAAGGGGCTAGAGCCTCCATTTTTGCACTCAGGTCTAAGTCTCATGGCCCTCTATCAGAATTTGGGAAGATTGGAGAAACTTAATTTTTCGCCCCAAAAAAAAAACGTAAGGGGTACCACTGTCGTTTTTTTTTTCGGGCCGAATTTTTGAGTTTCGATATCTCAGCTCTGGAAGGGGCTAGAGCCTCCATTTTTGCACTCAGGTCTAAGTCTCATGGCCCTCTATCAGAATTTGGGAAGATTGGAGAAAATTAATTTTTCGCCCAAAAAAAAAAACGTAAGGGGTACCACTGTCGTTTTTTTTTTCGGGCCGAATTTTTGAGTTTCGATATCTCAGCTCTGGAAGGGGCTAGAGCCTCCATTTTTGCACTCAGGTCTAAGTCTCATGGCCCTCTATCAGAATTTGGGAAGATTGGAGAAACTTAATTTTTCGCCCCAAAAAAAAAAACGTAAGGGGTACCACTGTCGTTTTTTTTTTCGGGCCGAATTTTTGAGTTTCGATATCTCAGCTCTGGAAGGGGCTAGAGCCTCCATTTTTGCACTCAGGTCTAAGTCTCATGGCCCTCTATCAGAATTTGGGAAGATTGGAGAAACTTAATTTTTCGCCCAAAAAAAAAAAACGTAAGGGGTACCACTGTCGTTTTTTTTTCGGGCCGAATTTTTTAGTTTCGATATCTCAGCTCTGGAAGGGGCTAGAGCCTCCATTTTTGCACTCAGGTCTAAGTCTCATGGCCCTCTATCAGAATTTGGGAAGATTGGATAAACTTAATTTTTCGCCCAAAAAAAAAACGTAAGGGGTACCACTGTCGTTTTTTTTTCGGGCCGAATTTTTGAGTTTCGATATCTCAGCTCTGGAAGGGGCTAGAGCCTCCATTTTTGCACTCAGGTCTAAGTCTCATGGCCCTCTATCAGAATTTGGGAAGATTGGAGAAACTTAATTTTTCGCCCCAAAAAAAAAACGTAAGGGGTACCACTGTCGTTTTTTTTTCGGGCCGAATTTTTGAGTTTCGATATCTCAGCTCTGGAAGGGGCTAGAGCCTCCATTTTTGCACTCAGGTCTAAGTCTCATGGCCCTCTATCAGAATTTGGGAAGATTGGAGAAACTTAATTTTTCGCCCAAAAAAAAAAAACGTAAGGGGTACCACTGTCGTTTTTTTTTTTCGGGCCGAATTTTTGAGTTTCGATATCTCAGCTCTGGAAGGGGCTAGAGCCTCCATTTTTGCACTCAGGTCTAAGTCTCATGGCCCTCTATCAGAATTTGGGAAGATTGGAGAAACTTAATTTTTCGCCCAAAAAAAAAAACGTAAGGGGTACCACTGTCGTTTTTTTTTCGGGCCGAATTTTTGAGTTTCGATATCTCAGCTCTGGAAGGGGCTAGAGCCTCCATTTTTGCACTCAGGTCTAAGTCTCATGGCCCTCTATCAGAATTTGGGAAGATTGGAGAAACTTAATTTTTCGCCCCAAAAAAAAAACGTAAGGGGTACCACTGTCCTTTTTTTTTTTCGGGCCGAATTTTTGAGTTTCGATATCTCAGCTCTGGAAGGGGCTAGAGCCTCCATTTTTGAACTCAGGTCTAAGTCTCATGGCCCTCTATCAGAATTTGGGAAGATTGGAGAAACTTAATTTTTCGCCCAAAAAAAAAAAACGTAAGGGGTACCACTGTCGTTTTTTTTTTCGGGCCGAATTTTTGAGTTTCGATATCTCAGCTCTGGAAGGGGCTAGAGCCTCCATTTTTGCACTCAGGTCTAAGTCTCATGGCCCTCTATCAGAATTTGGGAAGATTGGAGAAACTTAATTTTTCGCCCCAAAAAAAAAACGTAAGGGGTACCACTGTCCTTTTTTTTTTTCGGGCCGAATTTTTGAGTTTCGATATCTCAGCTCTGGAAGGGGCTAGAGCCTCCATTTTTGCACTCAGGTCTAAGTCTCATGGCCCTCTATCAGAATTTGGGAAGATTGGATAAACTTAATTTTTCGCCCAAAAAAAAAACGTAAGGGGTACCACTGTCGTTTTTTTTTTCGGGCCGAATTTTTGAGTTTCGATATCTCAGCTCTGGAAGGGGCTAGAGCCTCCATTTTTGCACTCAGGTCTAAGTCTCATGGCCCTCTATCAGAATTTGGGAAGATTGGAGAAACTTAATTTTTTGCCCAAAAAAAAAACGTAAGGGGTACCACTGTCGTTTTTTTTTTCGGGCCGAATTTTTGAGTTTCGATATCTCAGCTCTGGAAGGGGCTAGAGCCTCCATTTTTGCACTCAGGTCTAAGTCTCATGGCCCTCTATCAGAATTTGGGAAGATTGGAGAAACTTTATTTTTCGCCCAAAAAAAAAACGTAAGGGGTACCACTGTCGTTTTTTTTTTCGGGCTGAATTTTTGAGTTTCGATATCTCAGCTCTGGAAGGGGCTAGAGCCTCCATTTTTGCACTCAGGTCTAAGTCTCATGGCCCTCTATCAGAATTTGGGAAGATTGGAGAAACTTAATTTTTCGCCCCAAAAAAAAAAACGTAAAGGGTACCACTGTCGTTTTTTTTTTCGGGCCGAATTTTTGAGTTTTGATATCTCAGCTCTGGAAGGGGCTAGAGCCTCCATTTTTGCACTCAGGTCTAAGTCTCATGGCCCTCTATCAGAATTTGGGAAGATTGGAGAAACTTAATTTTTCGCCCAAAAAAAAAAAAAACGTAAGGGGTACCACTGTCGTTTTTTTTTCGGGCCGAATTTTTGAGTTTCGATATCTCAGCTCTGGAAGGGGCTAGAGCCTCCATTTTTGCACTCAGGTCTAAGTCTCATGGCCCTCTATCAGAATTTGGGAAGATTGGAGAAACTTAATTTTTCGCCCCAAAAAAAAAACGTAAGGGGTACCACTGTCGTTTTTTTTTTCGGGCCGAATTTTTGAGTTTCGATATCTCAGCTCTGGAAGAGGCTAGAGCCTCCATTTTTGCACTCAGGTCTAAGTCTCATGGCCCTCTATCAGAATTTGGGGAGATTGGAGAAACTAAATTTTTCGCCCAAAAAAAAAAAACGTAAGGGGTACCACTGTCGTTTTTTTTTTTCGGGCCGAATTTTTGAGTTTCGATATCTCAGCTCTGGAAGGGGCTAGAGCCTCCATTTTTGCACTCAGGTCTAAGTCTCATGGCCCTCTATCAGAATTTGGGAAGATTGGAGAAACTTAATTTTTCGCCCCAAAAAAAAAAAACGTAAGGGGTACCACTGTCGTTTTTTTTTCGGGCCGAATTTTTGAGTTTCGATATCTCAGCTTTGGAAGGGTCTAGAGCCTCCATTTTTGCACTCAGGTCTAAGTCTCATGGCCCTCTATCAGAATTTGGGAAGATTGGAGAAACTTAATTTTTCGCCCAAAAAAAAAAACGTAAGGGGTACCACTGTCGTTTTTTTTTTCGGGCCGAATTTTTGAGTTTCGATATCTCAGCTCTGGAAGGGGCTAGAGCCTCCATTTTTGCACTCAGGTCTAAGTCTCATGGCCCTCTATCAGAATTTGGGAAGATTGGATAAACTTAATTTTTCGCCCAAAAAAGAAACGTAAGGGGTACCACTGTCGTTTTTTTTTCGGGCCGAATTTTTGAGTTTCGATATCTCAGCTCTGGAAGGGGCTAGAGCCTCCATTTTTGCACTCAGGTCTAAGTCTCATGGCCCTCTATCAGAATTTGGGAAGATTGGAGAAACTTAATTTTTCGCCCCAAAAAAAAAACGTAAGGGGTACCACTGTCGTTTTTTTTTTTCGGGCCGAATTTTTGAGTTTCGATATCTCAGCTCTGGAAGGGGCTAGAGCCTCCATTTTTGCACTCAGGTCTAAGTCTCATGGCCCTCTATCAGAATTTGGGAAGATTGGAGAAACTTAATTTTTCGCCCAAAAAAAAAAACGTAAGGGGTACCACTGTCGTTTTTTTTTCGGGCCGAATTTTTGAGTTTCGATATCTCAGCTCTGGAAGGGGCTAGAGCCTCCATTTTTGCACTCAGGTCTAAGTCTCATGGCCCTCTATCAGAATTTGGGAAGATTGGAGAAACTTAATTTTTCGCCCCAAAAAAAAAACGTAAGGGGTACCACTGTCCTTTTTTTTTTTTCGGGCCGAACTTTTGAGTTTCGATATCTCAGCTCTGGAAGGGGCTAGAGCCTCCATTTTTGAACTCAGGTCTAAGTCTCATGGCCCTCTATCAGAATTTGGGAAGATTGGAGAAACTTAATTTTTCGCCCAAAAAAAAAAAACGTAAGGGGTACCACTGTCGTTTTTTTTTTCGGGCCGAATTTTTGAGTTTCGATATCTCAGCTCTGGAAGGGGCTAGAGCCTCCATTTTTGCACTCAGGTCTAAGTCTCATGGCCCTCTATCAGAATTTGGGAAGATTGGAGAAACTTAATTTTTCGCCCCAAAAAAAAAACGTAAGGGGTACCACTGTCCTTTTTTTTTTTCGGGCCGAATTTTTGAGTTTCGATATCTCAGCTCTGGAAGGGGCTAGAGCCTCCATTTTTGCACTCAGGTCTAAGTCTCATGGCCCTCTATCAGAATTTGGGAAGATTGGATAAACTTAATTTTTCGCCCAAAAAAAAAACGTAAGGGGTACCACTGTCGTTTTTTTTTTCGGGCCGAATTTTTGAGTTTCGATATCTCAGCTCTGGAAGGGGCTAGAGCCTCCATTTTTGCACTCAGGTCTAAGTCTCATGGCCCTCTATCAGAATTTGGGAAGATTGGAGAAACTTAATTTTTTGCCCAAAAAAAAAACGTAAGGGGTACCACTGTCGTTTTTTTTTCGGGCCGAATTTTTGAGTTTCGATATCTCAGCTCTGGAAGGGGCTAGAGCCTCCATTTTTGCACTCAGGTCTAAGTCTCATGGCCCTCTATCAGAATTTGGGAAGATTGGAGAAACTTTATTTTTCGCCCAAAAAAAAAACGTAAGGGGTACCACTGTCGTTTTTTTTTTCGGGCTGAATTTTTGAGTTTCGATATCTCAGCTCTGGAAGGGGCTAGAGCCTCCATTTTTGCACTCAGGTCTAAGTCTCATGGCCCTCTATCAGAATTTGGGAAGATTGGAGAAACTTAATTTTTCGCCCCAAAAAAAAAAACGTAAAGGGTACCACTGTCGTTTTTTTTTTCGGGCCGAATTTTTGAGTTTTGATATCTCAGCTCTGGAAGGGGCTAGAGCCTCCATTTTTGCACTCAGGTCTAAGTCTCATGGCCCTCTATCAGAATTTGGGAAGATTGGAGAAACTTAATTTTTCGCCCAAAAAAAAAAAAAACGTAAGGGGTACCACTGTCGTTTTTTTTTCGGGCCGAATTTTTGAGTTTCGATATCTCAGCTCTGGAAGGGGCTAGAGCCTCCATTTTTGCACTCAGGTCTAAGTCTCATGGCCCTCTATCAGAATTTGGGAAGATTGGAGAAACTTAATTTTTCGCCCCAAAAAAAAAACGTAAGGGGTACCACTGTCGTTTTTTTTTTCGGGCCGAATTTTTGAGTTTCGATATCTCAGCTCTGGAAGAGGCTAGAGCCTCCATTTTTGCACTCAGGTCTAAGTCTCATGGCCCTCTATCAGAATTTGGGGAGATTGGAGAAACTAAATTTTTCGCCCAAAAAAAAAAAACGTAAGGGGTACCACTGTCGTTTTTTTTTTTCGGGCCGAATTTTTGAGTTTCGATATCTCAGCTCTGGAAGGGGCTAGAGCCTCCATTTTTGCACTCAGGTCTAAGTCTCATGGCCCTCTATCAGAATTTGGGAAGATTGGAGAAACTTAATTTTTCGCCCCAAAAAAAAAAACGTAAGGGGTACCACTGTCGTTTTTTTTTCGGGCCGAATTTTTGAGTTTCGATATCTCAGCTCTGGAAGGGGCTAGAGCCTCCATTTTTGCACTCAGGTCTAAGTCTCATGGCCCTCTATCAGAATTTGGGAAGATTGGAGAAACTTAATTTTTCGCCCAAAAAAAAAAACGTAAGGGGTACCACTGTCGTTTTTTTTTTTCGGGCCGAATTTTTGAGTTTCGATATCTCAGCTCTGGAAGGGGCTAGAGCCTCCATTTTTGCACTCAGGTCTAAGTCTCATGGCCCTCTATCAGAATTTGGGAAGATTGGATAAACTTAATTTTTCGCCCAAAAAAGAAACGTAAGGGGTACCACTGTCGTTTTTTTTTCGGGCCGAATTTTTGAGTTTCGATATCTCAGCTCTGGAAGGGGCTAGAGCCTCCATTTTTGCACTCAGGTCTAAGTCTCATGGCCCTCTATCAGAATTTGGGAAGATTGGAGAAACTTAATTTTTCGCCCCAAAAAAAAAACGTAAGGGGTACCACTGTCGTTTTTTTTTTTCGGGCCGAATTTTTGAGTTTCGATATCTCAGCTCTGGAAGGGGCTAGAGCCTCCATTTTTGCACTCAGGTCTAAGTCTCATGGCCCTCTATCAGAATTTGGGAAGATTGGAGAAAATTAATTTTTCGCCCAAAAAAAAAAACGTAAGGGGTACCACTGTCGTTTTTTTTTTCGGGCCGAATTTTTGAGTTTCGATATCTCAGCTCTGGAAGGGGCTAGAGCCTCCATTTTTGCACTCAGGTCTAAGTCTCATGGCCCTCTATCAGAATTTGGGAAGATTGGAGAAACTTAATTTTTCGCCCCCAAAAAAAAAACGTAAGGGGTACCACTGTCGTTTTTTTTTTCGGGCCGAATTTTTGAGTTTCGATATCTCAGCTCTGGAAGGGGCTAGAGCCTCCATTTTTGCACTCAGGTCTAAGTCTCATGGCCCTCTATCAGAATTTGGGAAGATTGGAGAAACTTAATTTTTCGCCCAAAAAAAAAAAACGTAAGGGGTACCACTGTCGTTTTTTTTTCGGGCCGAATTTTTTAGTTTCGATATCTCAGCTCTGGAAGGGGCTAGAGCCTCCATTTTTGCACTCAGGTCTAAGTCTCATGGCCCTCTATCAGAATTTGGGAAGATTGGATAAACTTAATTTTTCGCCCAAAAAAAAAACGTAAGGGGTACCACTGTCGTTTTTTTTTCGGGCCGAATTTTTGAGTTTCGATATCTCAGCTCTGGAAGGGGCTAGAGCCTCCATTTTTGCACTCAGGTCTAAGTCTCATGGCCCTCTATCAGAATTTGGGAAGATTGGAGAAACTTAATTTTTCGCCCCAAAAAAAAAACGTAAGGGGTACCACTGTCGTTTTTTTTTTCGGGCCGAATTTTTGAGTTTCGATATCTCAGCTCTGGAAGGGGCTAGAGCCTCCATTTTTGCACTCAGGTCTAAGTCTCATGGCCCTCTATCAGAATTTGGAAAGATTGGAGAAACTTAATTTTTCGCCCAAAAAAAAAACGTAAGGGGTACCACTGTCGTTTTTTTTTCGGGCCGAATTTTTGAGTTTCGATATCTCAGCTCTGGAAGGGGCTAGAGCCTCCATTTTTGCACTCAGGTCTAAGTCTCATGGCCCTCTATCAGAATTTGGGAAGATTGGAGAAACTTAAATTTTCACCCAAAAAAAAAAAACGTAAGGGGTACCACTGTCGGTTTTTTTTCGGGCCGAATTTTTGAGTTTCGATATCTCAGCTCTGGAAGGGGCTAGAGCCTCCATTTTTGCACTCAGGTCTAAGTCTCATGGCCCTCTATCAGAATTTGGGAAGATTGGAGAAACTTAATTTTTCGCCCCAAAAAAAAAACGTAAGGGGTACCACTGTCGTTTTTTTTTTTCGGGCCGAATTTTTGAGTTTCGATATCTCAGCTCTGGAAGGGGCTAGAGCCTCCATTTTTGCACTCAGGTCTAAGTCTCATGGCCCTCTATCAGAATTTGGGAAGATTGGAGAAAATTAATTTTTCGCCCAAAAAAAAAAACGTAAGGGGTACCACTGTCGTTTTTTTTTTCGGGCCGAATTTTTGAGTTTCGATATCTCAGCTCTGGAAGGGGCTAGAGCCTCCATTTTTGCACTCAGGTCTAAGTCTCATGGCCCTCTATCAGAATTTGGGAAGATTGGAGAAACTTAATTTTTCGCCCCCAAAAAAAAAACGTAAGGGGTACCACTGTCGTTTTTTTTTTCGGGCCGAATTTTTGAGTTTCGATATCTCAGCTCTGGAAGGGGCTAGAGCCTCCATTTTTGCACTCAGGTCTAAGTCTCATGGCCCTCTATCAGAATTTGGGAAGATTGGAGAAACTTAATTTTTCGCCCAAAAAAAAAAAACGTAAGGGGTACCACTGTCGTTTTTTTTTCGGGCCGAATTTTTTAGTTTCGATATCTCAGCTCTGGAAGGGGCTAGAGCCTCCATTTTTGCACTCAGGTCTAAGTCTCATGGCCCTCTATCAGAATTTGGGAAGATTGGATAAAATTAATTTTTCGCCCAAAAAAAAAACGTAAGGGGTACCACTGTCGTTTTTTTTTCGGGCCGAATTTTTGAGTTTCGATATCTCAGCTCTGGAAGGGGCTAGAGCCTCCATTTTTGCACTCAGGTCTAAGTCTCATGGCCCTCTATCAGAATTTGGGAAGATTGGAGAAACTTAATTTTTCGCCCCAAAAAAAAAACGTAAGGGGTACCACTGTCGTTTTTTTTTTCGGGCCGAATTTTTGAGTTTCGATATCTCAGCTCTGGAAGGGGCTAGAGCCTCCATTTTTGCACTCAGGTCTAAGTCTCATGGCCCTCTATCAGAATTTGGAAAGATTGGAGAAACTTAATTTTTCGCCCAAAAAAAAAACGTAAGGGGTACCACTGTCGTTTTTTTTTCGGGCCGAATTTTTGAGTTTCGATATCTCAGCTCTGGAAGGGGCTAGAGCCTCCATTTTTGCACTCAGGTCTAAGTCTCATGGCCCTCTATCAGAATTTGGGAAGATTGGAGAAACTTAAATTTTCACCCAAAAAAAAAAAACGTAAGGGGTACCACTGTCGGTTTTTTTTCGGGCCGAATTTTTGAGTTTCGATATCTCAGCTCTGGAAGGGGCTAGAGCCTCCATTTTTGCACTCAGGTCTAAGTCTCATGGCCCTCTATCAGAATTTGGGAAGATTGGAGAAACTTAATTTTTCGCCCAAAAAAGAAACGTAAGGGGTACCACTGTCTTTTTTTTTTCGGGCCGAATTTTTGAGTTTCGATATCTCAGCTCTGGAAGGGGCTAGAGCCTCCATTTTTGCACTCAGGTCTAAGTCTCATGGCCCTCTATCAGAATTCGGGGAGATTGGAGAAACTTAATTTTTCGCCCAAAAAAAAAAACGTAAGGGGTACCACTGTCGTTTTTTTTTCGGGCCGAATTTTTGAGTTTCGATATCTCAGCTCTGGAAGGGGCTAGAGCCTCCATTTTTGCACTCAGGTCTAAGTCTCATGGCCCTCTATCAGAATTTGGGAAGATTGGAGAAACTTAATTTTTCGCCCTAAAAAAAAAAACGTAAGGGGTACCACTGTCGTTTTTTTTTTTCGGGCCGAATTTTTGAGTTTCGATATCTCAGCTCTGGAAGGGGCTAGAGCCTCCATTTTTGCACTCAGGTCTAAGTCTCATGGCCCTCTATCAGAATTTGGGAAGATTGGAGAAACTTAATTTTTCGCCCAAAAAAGAAACGTAAGGGGTACCACTGTCGTTTTTTTTTTTCGGGCCGAATTTTTGAGTTTCGATATCTCAGCTCTGGAAGGGGCTAGAGCCTCCATTTTTGCACTCAGGTCTAAGTCTCATGGCCCTCTATCAGAATTTGGGAAGATTGGAGAAACTTAATTTTTCGCCCAAAAAAAAAACGTAAGGGGTACCACTGTCGTTTTTTTTTTCGGGCCGAATTTTTGAGTTTCGATATCTCAGCTCTGGAAGGGGCTAGAGCCTCCATTTTTGCACTCAGGTCTAAGTCTCATGGCCCTCTATCAGAATTTGGGAAGATTGGAGAAACTTAATTTTTCGCCCCAAAAAAAAAACGTAAGGGGTACCACTGTCGTTTTTTTTTTCGGGCCGAATTTTTGAGTTTCGATATCTCAGCTCTGGAAGGGGCTAGAGCCTCCATTTTTGCACTCAGGTCTAAGTCTCATGGCCCTCTATCAGAATTCGGGGAGATTGGAGAAACTTAATTTTTCGCCCAAAAAAAAAACCGTAAGGGGTACCACTGTCGTTTTTTTTTCGGGCCGAATTTTTGAGTTTCGATATCTCAGCTCTGGAAGGGGCTAGAGCCTCCATTTTTGCACTCAGGTCTAAGTCTCATGTCCCTCTATCAGAATTTGGGAAGATTGGAGAAACTTAATTTTTCGCCCAAAAAAAAAAAACGTAAGGGGTACCACTGTCGTTTTTTTTTTTCGGGCCGAATTTTTGAGTTTCGATATCTCCGCTCTGGAAGGGGCTAGAGCCTCCATTTTTGCACTCAGGTCTAAGTCTCATGGCCCTCTATCAGAATTTGGGAAGATTGGAGAAACTTAATTTTTCGCCCCCCAAAAAAAACGTAAGGGGTACCACTGTCGTTTTTTTTCGGGCCGAATTTTTGAGTTTCGATATCTCAGCTCTGGAAGGGGCTAGAGCCTCCATTTCTGCACTCAGGTCTAAGTCTCATGGCCCTCTATCAGAATTTGGGAAGATTGGAGAAACTTAATTTTTCGCCCCAAAAAAAAAAACGTAAGGGGTACCACTGTCGTTTTTTTTTTTCGGGCCGAATTTTTGAGTTTCGATATCTCAGCTCTGGAAGGGGCTAGAGCCTCCATTTTTGCACTCATGTCTAAGTCCCATGGCCCTCTATCAGAATTTGGGAAGATTGGAGAAACGTAATTTTTCGCCCCAAAAAAAAAAACGTAAGGGGTACCACTGTCGTTTTTTTTTTTCGGGCCGAATTTTTGAGTTTCGATATCTCAGCTCTGGAAGGGGCTAGAGCCTCCATTTTTGCACTCATGTCTAAGTCCCATGGCCCTCTATCAGAATTTGGGAAGATTGGAGAAACTTAATTTTTCGCCCAAAAAAAAAATCGTAAGGGGTACCACTGTCGTTTTTTTTTTGGGCCGAATTTTTGAGTTTCGATATCTAAGCTCTGGAAGGGGATAGAGCCTCCATTTTTGCACTCAGGTCTAAGTCTCATGGCCCTCTATCAGAATTTGGGAAGATCGGAGAAACTTAATTTTTCGCCCAAAAAAAAAAATGTAAGGGGTACCACTGTCGTTTTTTTTTCGGGCCGAATTTTTGAGTTTCGATATCTCAGCTCTGGAAGGGGCTAGAGCCTCCATTTTTGCACTCAGGTCTAAGTCTCATGGCCCTCTATCAGAATTTGGGAAGATTGGAGAAACTTAATTTTTCGCCCAAAAAAAAAATCGTAAGGGGTACCACTGTCGTTTTTTTTTCGGGCCGAATTTTTGAGTTTCGATATCTCAGCTCTGGAAGGGGTTAGAACCTCCATTTTTGCACTCAGGTCTAAGTCTCATGGCCCTCTATAAGAATTTGGGAAGATTGGATAAACTTAATTTTTCGCCCAAAAAAAAAAACGTAAGGGGTACCACTGTCGTTTTTTTTTTCGGGCCGAATTTTTGAGTTTCGATATCTCAGCTCTGTAAGGGGCTAGAGCCTCCATTTTTGCACTCAGGTCTAAGTCTCATGGCCCTCTATCAGAATTTGGGAAGATTGGAGAAACTTAATTTTTCGCCCAAAAAAAAAACGTAAGGGGTACCACTGTCGTTTTTTTTTTCGGGCCGAATTTTTGAGTTTCGATATCTCAGCTCTGGAAGGGGCTAGAGCCTCCATTTTTGCACTCAGGTCTAAGTCTCATGGCCCTCTATCAGAATTTGGGAAGATTGGAGAAACTTAATTTTTCGCCCCAAAAAAAAACGTAAGGGGTACCACTGTCGTTTTTTTTTTGGGGCCGAATTTTTGAGTTTCGATATCTCAGCTCTGGAAGGGGCTAGAGCCTCCATTTTTGCACTCAGGTCTAAGTCTCATGGCCCTCTATCAGAATTTGGGAAGATTGGATAAACGTAATTTTTCGCCCAAAAAAAAAAACGTAAGGGGTACCACTGTCGTTTTTTTTTTTTGGGCCGAATTTTTGAGTTTCGATATCTCAGCTCTGGAAGGGGCTAGAGCCTCCATTTTTGCACTCAGGTCTAAGTCTCATGGCCCTCTATCAGAATTTGGGAAGATTGGAGAAACTTAATTTTTCGCCCAAAAAAAAAAAACGTAAGGGGTACCACTGTCGTTTTTTTTTCGGGCCGAATTTTTGAGTTTCGATATCTAAGCTCTGGAAGGGGCTAGAGCCTCCATTTTTGCACTCAGGTCTAAGTCTCATGGCCCTCTATCAGAATTTGGGAAGATTGGATAAACTTAATTTTTCGCCCCAAAAAAAAACGTAAGGGGTACCACTGTCGTTTTTTTTTCGGGCCGAATTTTTGAATTTCGATATCTCAGCTCTGGAAGGGGCTAGAGCCTCCATTTTTGCACTCAGGTCTAAGTCTCATGGCCCTCTATCAGAATTTGGGAAGATTGGAGAAACTTAAATTTTCACCCAAAAAAAAAAAACGTAAGGGGTACCACTGTCGTTTTTTTTTCGGGCCGACTTTTTGAGTTTCGATATCTCAGCTCTGGAAGGGGCTAGAGCCTCCATTTTTGCACTCAGGTCTAAGTCTCATGGCCCTCTATCAGAATTTGGGAAGATTGGAGAAACTTAATTTTTCGCCCAAAAAAAAAAACGTAAGGGGTACCACTTTCGTTTTTTTTTTTCGGGCCGAATTTTTGAGTTTCGATATCTCAGCTCTGGAAGGGGCTAGAGCCTCCATTTTTGCACTCAGGTCTAAGTCTCATGGCCCTCTATCAGAATTTGGGAAGATTGGAGAAACTTAATTTTTCGCCCAAAAAAAAAAAACGTAAGGGGTACCACTGTCGTTTTTTTTTTCGGGCCGAATTTTTGAGTTTCGATATCTCAGCTCTGGAAAGGGGCTAGAGCCTCCATTTTTGCACTCAGGTCTAAGTCTCATGGCCCTCTATCAGAATTTGGGAAGATTGGAGAAACTTAATTTTTCGCCCCAAAAAAAAAACGTAAGGGGTACCACTGTCCTTTTTTTTTTTCGGGCCGAATTTTTGAGTTTCGATATCTCAGCTCTGGAAGGGGCTAGAGCCTCCATTTTTGCACTCAGGTCTAAGTCTCATGGCCCTCTATCAGAATTTGGGAAGATTGGATAAACTTAATTTTTCGCCCAAAAAAAAAACGTAAGGGGTACCACTGTCGTTTTTTTTTTCGGGCCGAATTTTTTAGTTTCGATATCTCAGCTCTGGAAGGGGCTAGAGCCTCCATTTTTGCATTCAGGTCTAAGTCTCATGGCCCTCTATCAGAATTTGGGAAGATTGGAGAAACTTAATTTTTCGCCCAAAAAAAAAACGTAAGGGGTACCACTGTCGTTTTTTTTTTCGGGCCGAATTTTTGAGTTTCGATATCTCAGCTCTGGAAGGGGCTAGAGCCTCCATTTTTGCACTCAGGTCTAAGTCTCATGGCCCTCTATCAGAATTTGGGAAGATTGGAGAAACTTAATTTTTCGCCCAAAAAAAAAACGTAAGGGGTACCACTGTTGTTTTTTTTCTCGGGCTGAATTTTTGAGTTTCGATATCTCAGCTCTGGAAGGGGCTAGAGCCTCCATTTTTGCACTCAGGTCTAAGTCTCATGGCCCTCTATCAGAATTTAGGAAGATTTGAGAAACTTAATTTTTCGCCCCCCAAAAAAAACGTAATGGGTACCACTGTCGTTTTTTTTTTTCGGGCCGAATTTTTGAGTTTCGATATCTCAGCTCTGGAAGGGGCTAGAGCCTCCATTTTTGCACTCAGGTCTAAGTCTCATGGCCCTCTATCAGAATTTGGGAAGATTGGAGAAACTTAATTTTTCGCCCAAAAAAAAAACGTAAGGGGTACCACTGTCGTTTTTTTTTTCGGGCCGAATTTTTGAGTTTCGATATCTCAGCTCTGGAAGGGGCTAGAGCCTCCATTTTTGCACTCAGGTCTAAGTCTCATGGCCCTCTATCAGAATTTGGGAAGATTGGAGAAACTTAATTTTTCGCCCAAAAAAAAAACGTAAGGGGTACCACTGTCTTTTTTTTTTCGGGCCGAATTTTTGAGTTTCGATATCTCAGCTCTGGAAGGGGCTAGAGCCTCCATTTTTGCACTCAGGTCTAAGTCTCATGGCCCTCTATCAGAATTTGGGAAGATTGGAGAAACTTAATTTTTCGCCCAAAAAAAAAAACGTAAGGGGTACCACTGTCGTTTTTTTTTTCGGGCCGAATTTTTGAGTTTCGATATCTCAGCTCTGGAAGGGGCTAGAGCCTCCATTTTTGCACTCAGGTCTAAGTCTCATGGCCCTCTATCAGAATTTGGGAAGATTGGAGAAACTTAATTTTTCGCCCAAAAAAAAACGTAAGGGGTACCACTGTTGTTGTTTTTTTCGGGCTGAAATTTTGAGTTTCGATATCTCAGCTCTGGAAGGGGCTAGAGCCTCCATTTTTGCACTCAGGTCTAAGTCTCATGGCCCTCTATCAGAATTTAGGAAGATTTGAGAAACTTAATTTTTCGCCCCAAAAAAAAACGTAAGGGGTACCACTGTCGTTTTTTTTTTTCGGGCCGAATTTTTGAGTTTCGATATCTCAGCTCTGGAAGGGGCTAGAGCCTCCATTTTTGCACTCAGGTCTAAGTCTCATGGCCCTCTATCAGAATTTGGGAAGATTGGAGAAACTTAATTTTTCGCCCAAAAAAAAACCGTAAGGGGTACCACTGTCGTTTTTTTTTTCGGGCCGAATTTTTGAGTTTCGATATCTCAGCTCTGGAAGGGGATAGAGCCTCCATTTTTGCACTCAGGTCTAAGTCTCATGGCCCTCTATCAGAATTTGGGAAGATTGGAGAAACTTAATTTTTCGCCCAAAAAAAAAACGTAAGGGGTACCACTGTCTTTTTTTTTTTCGGGCCGAATTTTTGAGTTTCGATATCTCAGCTCTGGAAGGGGCTAGAGCCTCCATTTTTGCACTCAGGTCTAAGTCTCATGGCCCTCTATCAGAATTTGGGAAGATTGGAGAAACTTAATTTTTCGCCCAAAAAAAAAACGTAAGGGGTACCACTGTCGTTTTTTTTTTCGGGCCGAATTTTTGAGTTTCGATATCTCAGCTCTGGAAGGGGTTAGAACCTCCATTTTTGCACTCAGGTCTAAGTCTCATGGCCCTCTATAAGAATTTGGGAAGATTGGATAAACTTAATTTTTCGCCCAAAAAAAAAAACGTAAGGGGTACCACTGTCGTTTTTTTTTTCGGGCCGAATTTTTGAGTTTCGATATCTCAGCTCTGTAAGGGGCTAGAGCCTCCATTTTTGCACTCAGGTCTAAGTCTCATGGCCCTCTATCAGAATTTGGGAAGATTGGAGAAACTTAATTTTTCGCCCAAAAAAAAAACGTAAGGGGTACCACTGTCGTTTTTTTTTTCGGGCCGAATTTTTGAGTTTCGATATCTCAGCTCTGGAAGGGGCTAGAGCCTCCATTTTTGCACTCAGGTCTAAGTCTCATGGCCCTCTATCAGAATTTGGGAAGATTGGAGAAACTTAATTTTTCGCCCAAAAAAAAAAATGTAAGGGGTACCACTGTCGTTTTTTTTTCGGGCCGAATTTTTGAGTTTCGATATCTCAGCTCTGGAAGGGGCTAGAGCCTCCATTTTTGCACTCAGGTCTAAGTCTCATGGCCCTCTATCAGAATTTGGGAAGATTGGAGAAACTTAATTTTTCGCCCAAAAAAAAAAACGTAAGGGGTACCACTGTCCTTTTTTTTTCGGGCCGAATTTTTGAGTTTCGATATCTCAGCTCTGGAAGGGGCTAGAGCCTCCATTTTTGCACTCAGGTCTAAGTCTCATGGCCCTCTATCAGAATTTGGGAAGATTGGAGAAACTTAATTTTTCGCCCAAAAAAAAAACGTAAGGGGTACCACTGTCGTTTTTTTTTTCGGGCCGAATTTTTGAGTTTCGATATCTCAGCTCTGGAAGGGGCTAGAGCCTCCATTTTTGCACTCAGGTCTAAGTCTAATGGCCCTCTATCAGAATTTGGGAAGATTGGAGAAACTTAATTTTTCGCCCAAAAAAAAAACGTAAGGGGTACCACTGTCTTTTTTTTTTTCGGGCCGAATTTTTGAGTTTCGATATCTCAGCTCTGGAAGGGGCTAGAGCCTCCATTTTTGCACTCAGGTCTAAGTCTCATGGCCCTCTATCAGAATTTGGGAAGATTGGAGAAACTTAATTTTTCGCCCAAAAAAAAAAACGTAAGGGGTACCACTGTCGTTTTTTTTTTCGGGCCGAATTTTTGAGTTTCGATATCTCAGCTCTGGAAGGGGCTAGAGCCTCCATTTTTGCACTCAGGTCTAAGTCTCATGGCCCTCTATCAGAATTTGGGAAGATTGGAGAAACTTAATTTTTCGCCCAAAAAAAAACGTAAGGGGTACCACTGTTGTTTTTTTTTTCGGGCTGAATTTTTGAGTTTCGATATCTCAGCTCTGGAAGGGGCTAGAGCCTCCATTTTTGCACTCAGGTCTAAGTCTCATGGCCCTCTATCAGAATTTAGGAAGATTTGAGAAACTTAAATTTTCGCCCCAAAAAAAAAACGTAAGGGGTACCACTGTCGTTTTTTTTTTTCGGGCCGAATTTTTGAGTTTCGATATCTCAGCTCTTGAAGGGGCTAGAGCCTCCATTTTTGCACTCAGGTCTAAGTCTCATGGCCCTCTATCAGAATTTGGGAAGATTGGAGAAACTTAATTTTTCGCCCAAAAAAAAAAACGTAAGGGGTACCACTGTCGTTTTTTTTTTCGGGCCGAATTTTTGAGTTTCGATATCTCAGCTCTGGAAGGGGATAGAGCCTCCATTTTTGCACTCAGGTCTAAGTCTCATGGCCCTCTATCAGAATTTGGGAAGATTGGAGAAACTTAATTTTTCGCCCAAAAAAAAAACGTAAGGGGTACCACTGTCTTTTTTTTTTCGGGCCGAATTTTTGAGTTTCGATATCTCAGCTCTGGAAGGGGCTAGAGCCTCCATTTTTGCACTCAGGTCTAAGTCTCATGGCCCTCTATCAGAATTTGGGAAGATTGGAGAAACTTAATTTTTCGCCCAAAAAAAAAATGTAAGGGGTACCACTGTCGTTTTTTTTTTCGGGCCGAATTTTTGAGTTTCGATATCTCAGCTCTGGAAGGGGTTAGAACCTCCATTTTTGCACTCAGGTCTAAGTCTCATGGCCCTCTATAAGAATTTGGGAAGATTGGATAAACTTAATTTTTCGCCCAAAAAAAAAACGTAAGGGGTACCACTGTCGTTTTTTTTTTCGGGCCGAATTTTTGAGTTTCGATATCTCAGCTCTGGAAGGGGCTAGAGCCTCCATTTTTGCACTCAGGTCTAAGTCTCATGGCCCTCTATCAGAATTAGAGAAGATTGGAGAAACTTAATTTTTCGCCCAAAAAAAAAACGTAAGGGGTACCACTGTCGTTTTTTTTTTCGGGCCGAATTTTTGAGTTTCGATATCTCAGCTCTGGAAGGGGCTAGAGCCTCCATTTTTGCACTCAGGTCTAAGTCTCATGGCCCTCTATCAGAATTTGGGAAGATTGGAGAAACTTAATTTTTCGCTCAAAAAAAAAAATGTAAGGGGTACCACTGTCGTTTTTTTTTCGGGCCGAATTTTTGAGTTTCGATATCTCAGCTCTGGAAGGGGCTAGAGCCTCCATTTTTGCACTCAGGTCTAAGTCTCATGGCCCTCTATCAGAATTTGGGAAGATTGGAGAAACTTAATTTTTCGCCCAAAAAAAAAAACGTAAGGGGTACCACTGTCCTTTTTTTTTCGGGCCGAATTTTTGAGTTTCGATATCTCAGCTCTGGAAGGGGCTAGAGCCTCCATTTTTGCACTCAGGTCTAAGTCTCATGGCCCTCTATCAGAATTTGGGAAGATTGGAGAAACTTAATTTTTCGCCCAAAAAAAAAACGTAAGGGGTACCACTGTCTTTTTTTTTTCGGGCCGAATTTTTGAGTTTCGATATCTCAGCTCTGGAAGGGGCTAGAGCCTCCATTTTTGCACTCAGGTCTAAGTCTCATGGCCCTCTATCAGAATTTGGGAAGATTGGAGAAACTTAATTTTTCGCCCAAAAAAAAAAACGCAAGGGGTACCACTGTCGTTTTTTTTTTTCGGGCCGAATTTTTGAGTTTCGATATCTCAGCTCTGGAAGGGGTTAGAACCTCCATTTTTGCACTCAGGTCGAAGTCTCATGGCCCTCTATAAGAATTTGGGAAGATTGGATAAACTTAATTTTTCGCCCAAAAAAAAAAACGTAAGGCGTACCACTGTCGTTTTTTTTTCCGGGCCGAATTTTTGAGTTTCGATATCTCAGCTCTGGAAGGGGCTAGAGCCTCCATTTTTGCACTCAGGTCTAAGTCTCATGGCCCTCTATCAGAATTTGGGAAGATTGGAGAAACTTAATTTTTCGCCCAAAAAAAAAACGTAAGGGGTACCACTGTCGTTTTTTTTTCGGGCCGAATTTTTGAGTTTCGATATCTCAGCTCTGGAAGGGGCTAGAGCCTCCATTTTTGCACCCAGGTCTAAGTCTCATGGCCCTCTATCAGAATTTGGGAAGATTGGAGAAACTTAATTTTTCGCCCAAAAAAAAAAACGTAAGGGGTACCACTGTCGTTTTTTTTTTCGGGCCGAATTTTTGAGTTTCGATATCTCAGCTCTGGAAGGGGCTAGAGCCTCCATTTTTGCACTCAGGTCTAAGTCTCATGGCCCTCTATCAGAATTTGGGAAGATTGGAGAAACTTAATTTTTCGCCCAAAAAAAAAAACGTAAGGGGTACCACTGTCGTTTTTTTTTCGGACCGAATTTTTGAGTTTCGATATCTCAGCTCTGGAAGGGGCTAGAGCCTCCATTTTTGCACTCAGGTCTAAGTCTCATGGCCCTCTATCAGAATTTGGGAAGATTGGAGAAACTTAATTTTTCGCCCCAAAAAAAAAACGTAAGGGGTACCACTGTCCTTTTTTTTCGGGCCGAATTTTTGAGTTTCGATATCTCAGCTCTGGAAGGGGCTAGAGCCTCCATTTTTGCACTCAGGTCTAAGTCTCATGGCCCTCTATCAGAATTTGGGAAGATTGGAGAAACTTAATTTTTCGCCCAAAAAAAAAAACGTAAGGGGTACCACTGTCCTTTTTTTTTTTCGGGCCGAATTTTTGAGTTTCGATATCTCAGCTCTGGAAGGGGCTAGAGCCTCCATTTTTGCACTCAGGTCTAAGTCTCATGGCCCTCTATCAGAATTTGGGAAGATTGGATAAACTTAATTTTTCGCCCAAAAAAAAAACGTAAGGGGTACCACTGTCGTTTTTTTTTTCGGGCCGAATTTTTGAGTTTCGATATCTCAGCTCTGGAAGGGGCTAGAGCCTCCATTTTTGCACTCAGGTCTAAGTCTCATGGCCCTCTATCAGAATTTGGGAAGATTGGAGAAACTTAATTTTTTGCCCAAAAAAAAACCGTAAGGGGTACCACTGTCGTTTTTTTTTTCGGGCCGAATTTTTGAGTTTCGATATCACAGCTCTGGAAGGGGCTAGAGCCTCCATTTTTGCACTCAGGTCTAAGTCTCATGGCCCTCTATCAGAATTTGGGAAGATTGGAGAAACTTAATTTTTCGCCCCAAAAAAAAAACGTAAGGGGTACCACTGTCGTTTTTTTTTTCGGGCCGAATTTTTGAGTTTCGATATCTAAGCTCTGGAAGGGGCTAGAGCCTCCATTTTTGCACTCAGGTCTAAGTCTCATGGCCCTCTATCAGAATTTGGGAAGATTGGAGAAACTTAATTTTTCGCCCCAAAAAAAAAACGTAAGGGGTACCACTGTCGTTTTTTTTTTCGGGCCGAATTTTTGAGTTTCGATATCTAAGCTCTGGAAGGGGCTAGAGCCTCCATTTTTGCACTCAGGTCTAAGTCTCATGGCCCTCTATCAGAATTTGGGAAGATTGGAGAAACTTAATTTTTCGCCCAAAAAAAAAACGCAAGGGGTACCACTGTCGTTTTTTTTTTTCGGGCCGAATTTTTGAGTTTCGATATCTCAGCTCTGGAAGGGGTTAGAACCTCCATTTTTGCACTCAGGTCGAAGTCTCATGGCCCTCTATAAGAATTTGGGAAGATTGGATAAACTTAATTTTTCGCCCAAAAAAAAAAACGTAAGGCTTACCACTGTCGTTTTTTTTTCCGGGCCGAATTTTTGAGTTTCGATATCTCAGCTCTGGAAGGGGCTAGAGCCTCCATTTTTGCACTCAGGTCTAAGTCTCATGGCCCTCTATCAGAATTTGGGAAGATTGGAGAAACTTAATTTTTCGCCCAAAAAAAAAACGTAAGGGGTACCACTGTCGTTTTTTTTTCGGGCCGAATTTTTGAGTTTCGATATCTCAGCTCTGGAAGGGGCTAGAGCCTCCATTTTTGCACCCAGGTCTAAGTCTCATGGCCCTCTATCAGAATTTGGGAAGATTGGAGAAACTTAATTTTTCGCCCAAAAAAAAAAACGTAAGGGGTACCACTGTCGTTTTTTTTTTCGGGCCGAATTTTTGAGTTTCGATATCTCAGCTCTGGAAGGGGCTAGAGCCTCCATTTTTGCACTCAGGTCTAAGTCTCATGGCCCTCTATCAGAATTTAGGAAGATTGGAGAAACTTAATTTTTCGCCCAAAAAAAAAAACGTAAGGGGTACCACTGTCGTTTTTTTTTCGGACCGAATTTTTGAGTTTCGATATCTCAGCTCTGGAAGGGGCTAGAGCCTCCATTTTTGCACTCAGGTCTAAGTCTCATGGCCCTCTATCAGAATTTGGGAAGATTGGAGAAACTTAATTTTTCGCCCCAAAAAAAAAACGTAAGGGGTACCACTGTCCTTTTTTTTCGGGCCGAATTTTTGAGTTTCGATATCTCAGCTCTGGAAGGGGCTAGAGCCTCCATTTTTGCACTCAGGTCTAAGTCTCATGGCCCTCTATCAGAATTTGGGAAGATTGGAGAAACTTAATTTTTCGCCCAAAAAAAAAAACGTAAGGGGTACCACTGTCGTTTTTTTTTTCGGGCCGAATTTTTGAGTTTCGATATCTCAGCTCTGGAAGGGGCTAGAGCCTCCATTTTTGCACTCAGGTCTAAGTCTCATGGCCCTCTATCAGAATTTGGGAAGATTGGAGAAACTTAATTTTTCGCCCAAAAAAAAAAACGTAAGGGGTACCACTGTCCTTTTTTTTTTTCGGGCCGAATTTTTGAGTTTCGATATCTCAGCTCTGGAAGGGGCTAGAGCCTCCATTTTTGCACTCAGGTCTAAGTCTCATGGCCCTCTATCAGAATTTGGGAAGATTGGATAAACTTAATTTTTCGCCCAAAAAAAAAACGTAAGGGGTACCACTGTCGTTTTTTTTTTCGGGCCGAATTTTTGAGTTTCGATATCTCAGCTCTGGAAGGGGCTAGAGCCTCCATTTTTGCACTCAGGTCTAAGTCTCATGGCCCTCTATCAGAATTTGGGAAGATTGGAGAAACTTAATTTTTTGCCCAAAAAAAAACCGTAAGGGGTACCACTGTCGTTTTTTTTTTCGGGCCGAATTTTTGAGTTTCGATATCACAGCTCTGGAAGGGGCTAGAGCCTCCATTTTTGCACTCAGGTCTAAGTCTCATGGCCCTCTATCAGAATTTGGGAAGATTGGAGAAACTTAATTTTTCGCCCCAAAAAAAAAACGTAAGGGGTACCACTGTCGTTTTTTTTTTCGGGCCGAATTTTTGAGTTTCGATATCTAAGCTCTGGAAGGGGCTAGAGCCTCCATTTTTGCACTCAGGTCTAAGTCTCATGGCCCTCTATCAGAATTTGGGAAGATTGGAGAAACTTAATTTTTCGCCCCAAAAAAAAAACGTAAGGGGTACCACTGTCCTTTTTTTTTTCGGGCCGAATTTTTGAGTTTCGATATCTCAGCTCTGGAAGGGGCTAGAGCCTCCATTTTTGCACTCAGGTCTAAGTCTCATGGCCCTCTATCAGAATTTGGGAAGATTGGATAAACTTAATTTTTCGCCCAAAAAAAAAACGTAAGGGGTACCACTGTCGTTTTTTTTTTCGGGCCGAATTTTTTAGTTTCGATATCTCAGCTCTGGAAGGGGCTAGAGCCTCCATTTTTGCACTCAGGTCTAAGTCTCATGGCCCTCTATCAGAATTTGGGAAGATTGGAGAAACTTAATTTTTCACCCCAAAAAAAAAACGTAAGGGGTACCACTGTCCTTTTTTTTTTCGGGCCGAATTTTTGAGTTTCGATATCTCAGCTCTGGAAGGGGCTAGAGCCTCCATTTTTGAACTCAGGTCTAAGTCTCATGGCCCTCTATCAGAATTTGGGAAGATTGGAGAAACTTAATTTTTCGCCCAAAAAAAAAACGTAAGGGGTACCACTGTTGTTTTTTTTCTCGGGCTGAATTTTTGAGTTTCGATATCTCAGCTCTGGAAGGGGCTAGAGCCTCCATTTTTGCACTCAGGTCTAAGTCTCATGGCCCTCTATCAGAATTTAGGAAGATTTGAGAAACTTAATTTTTCGCCCCAAAAAAAAAACGTAAGGGGTACCACTGTCGTTTTTTTTTTCGGGCCGAATTTTTGAGTTTCGATATCTCAGCTCTGGAAGGGGCTAGAGCCTCCATTTTTGCACTCAGGTCTAAGTCTCATGGCCCTCTATCAGAATTTGGGAAGATTGGAGAAACTTAATTTTTCGCCCAAAAAAAAAACGTAAGGGGTACCACTGTCGTTTTTTTTTTCGGGCCGAATTTTTGAGTTTCGATATCTCAGCTCTGGAAGGGGCTAGAGCCTCCATTTTTGCACTCAGGTCTAAGTCTCATGGCCCTCTATCAGAATTTGGGAAGATTGGAGAAACTTAATTTTTCGCCCAAAAAAAAAAAAACGTAAGGGGTACCACTGTCGTTTTTTTTTTCGGGCCGAATTTTTGAGTTTCGATATCTCAGCTCTGGAAGGGGCTAGAGCCTCCATTTTTGCACTCAGGTCTAAGTCTCATGGCCCTCTATCAGAATTTGGGAAGATTGGAGAAACTTAATTTTTCGCCCAAAAAAAAAACGTAAGGGGTACCACTGTTTTTTTTTTTTTCGGGCTGAATTTTTGAGTTTCGATATCTCAGCTCTGGAAGGGGCTAGAGCCTCCATTTTTGCACTCAGGTCTAAGTCTCATGGCCCTCTATCAGAATTTAGGAAGATTTGAGAAACTTAATTTTTCGCCCCAAAAAAAAAACGTAAGGGGTACCACTGTCGTTTTTTTTTTTCGGGCCGAATTTTTGAGTTTCGATATCTCAGCTCTGGAAGGGGCTAGAGCCTCCATTTTTGCACTCAGGTCTAAGTCTCATGGCCCTCTATCAGAATTTGGGAAGATTGGAGAAACTTAATTTTTCGCCCAAAAAAAAAACGTAAGGGGTACCACTGTCGTTTTTTTTTTCGGGCCGAATTTTTGAGTTTCGATATCTCAGCTCTGGAAGGGGATAGAGCCTCCATTTTTGCACTCAGGTCTAAGTCTCATGGCCCTCTATCAGAATTTGGGAAGATTGGAGAAACTTAATTTTTCGCCCAAAAAAAAAACGTAAGGGGTACCACTGTCTTTTTTTTTTTCGGGCCGAATTTTTGAGTTTCGATATCTCAGCTCTGGAAGGGGCTAGAGCCTCCATTTTTGCACTCAGGTCTAAGTCTCATGGCCCTCTATCAGAATTTGGGAAGATTGGAGAAACTTAATTTTTCGCCCAAAAAAAAAACGTAAGGGGTACCACTGTCGTTTTTTTTTTCGGGCCGAATTTTTGAGTTTCGATATCTCAGCTCTGGAAGGGGTTAGAACCTCCATTTTTGCACTCAGGTCTAAGTCTCATGGCCCTCTATAAGAATTTGGGAAGATTGGATAAACTTAATTTTTCGCCCAAAAAAAAAAACGTAAGGGGTACCACTGTCGTTTTTTTTTCCGGGCCGAATTTTTGAGTTTCGATATCTCAGCTCTGGAAGGGGCTAGAGCCTCCATTTTTGCACTCAGGTCTAAGTCTCATGGCCCTCTATCAGAATTTGGGAAGATTGGAGAAACTTAATTTTTCGCCCCCAAAAAAAACGTAAGGGGTACCACTGTCGTTTTTTTTTCGGGCCGAATTTTTGAGTTTCGATATCTCAGCTCTGGAAGGGGCTAGAGCCTCCATTTTTGCACTCAGGTCTAAGTCTCATGGCCCTCTATCAGAATTTGGGAAGATTGGAGAAACTTAATTTTTCGCCCAAAAAAAAAAACGTAAGGGGTACCACTGTCGTTTTTTTTTTCGGGCCGAATTTTTGAGTTTCGATATCTCAGCTCTGGAAGGGGCTAGAGCCTCCATTTTTGCACTCAGGTCTAAGTCTCATGGCCCTCTATCAGAATTTTGGAAGATTGGAGAAACTTAATTTTTCGCCCAAAAAAAAAAATGTAAGGGGTACCACTGTCGTTTTTTTTTCGGGCCGAATTTTTGAGTTTCGATATCTCAGCTCTGGAAGGGGCTAGAGCCTCCATTTTTGCACTCAGGTCTAAGTCTCATGGCCCTCTATCAGAATTTGGGAAGATTGGAGAAACTTAATTTTTCGCCCCCAAAAAAAAACGTAAGGGGTACCACTGTCCTTTTTTTTTTCGGGCCGAATTTTTGAGTTTCGATATCTCAGCTCTGGAAGGGGCTAGAGCCTCCATTTTTGAACTCAGGTCTAAGTCTCATGGCCCTCTATCAGAATTTGGGAAGATTGGAGAAACTTAATTTTTCGCCCAAAAAAAAAACGTAAGGGGTACCACTGTCGTTTTTTTTTCGGGCCGAATTTTTGAGTTTCGATATCTCAGCTCTGGAAGGGGCTAGAGCCTCCATTTTTGCACTCAGGTCTAAGTCTCATGGCCCTCTATCAGAATTTGGGAAGATTGGAGAAACTTAATTTTTCGCCCCAAAAAAAAAACGTAAGGGGTACCACTGTCCTTTTTTTTTTTCGGGCCGAATTTTTGAGTTTCGATATCTCAGCTCTGGAAGGGGCTAGAGCCTCCATTTTTGCACTCAGGTCTAAGTCTCATGGCCCTCTATCAGAATTTGGGAAGATTGGATAAACTTAATTTTTCGCCCAAAAAAAAAACGTAAGGGGTACCACTGTCGTTTTTTTTTTCGGGCCGAATTTTTGAGTTTCGATATCTCAGCTCTGGAAGGGGCTAGAGCCTCCATTTTTGCACTCAGGTCTAAGTCTCATGGCCCTCTATCAGAATTTGGGAAGATTGGAGAAACTTAATTTTTCGCCCAAAAAAAAAAACGTAAGGGGTACCACTGTCGTTTTTTTTTTCGGGCCGAATTTTTGAGTTTCGATATCTCAGCTCTGGAAGGGGCTAGAGCCTCCATTTTTGCACTCAGGTCTAAGTCTCATGGCCCTCTATCAGAATTTTGGAAGATTGGAGAAACTTAATTTTTCGCCCAAAAAAAAAAATGTAAGGGGTACCACTGTCGTTTTTTTTTCGGGCCGAATTTTTGAGTTTCGATATCTCAGCTCTGGAAGGGGCTAGAGCCTCCATTTTTGCACTCAGGTCTAAGTCTCATGGCCCTCTATCAGAATTTGGGAAGATTGGAGAAACTTAATTTTTCGCCCCCAAAAAAAAACGTAAGGGGTACCACTGTCGTTTTTTTTTTCGGGCCGAATTTTTGAGTTTCGATATCTCAGCTCTGGAAGGGGCTAGAGCCTCCATTTTTGAACTCAGGTCTAAGTCTCATGGCCCTCTATCAGAATTTGGGAAGATTGGAGAAACTTAATTTTTCGCCCAAAAAAAAAAACGTAAGGGGTACCACTGTCGTTTTTTTTTCGGGCCGAATTTTTGAGTTTCGATATCTCAGCTCTGGAAGGGGCTAGAGCCTCCATTTTTGCACTCAGGTCTAAGTCTCATGGCCCTCTATCAGAATTTGGGAAGATTGGAGAAACTTAATTTTTCGCCCCAAAAAAAAAACGTAAGGGGTACCACTGTCCTTTTTTTTTTTTCGGGCCGAATTTTTGAGTTTCGATATCTCAGCTCTGGAAGGGGCTAGAGCCTCCATTTTTGCACTCAGGTCTAAGTCTCATGGCCCTCTATCAGAATTTGGGAAGATTGGATAAACTTAATTTTTCGCCCAAAAAAAAAACGTAAGGGGTACCACTGTCGTTTTTTTTTTCGGGCCGAATTTTTGAGTTTCGATATCTCAGCTCTGGAAGGGGCTAGAGCCTCCATTTTTGCACTCAGGTCTAAGTCTCATGGCCCTCTATCAGAATTTGGGAAGATTGGAGAAACTTAATTTTTCGCCCAAAAAAAAAACGTAAGGGGTACCACTGTCGTTTTTTTTTTCGGGCCGAATTTTTGAGTTTCGATATCTCAGCTCTGGAAGGGGTTAGAACCTCCATTTTTGCACTCAGGTCTAAGTCTCATGGCCCTCTATAAGAATTTGGGAAGATTGGATAAACTTAATTTTTCGCCCAAAAAAAAAAACGTAAGGGGTACCACTGTCGTTTTTTTTTTCGGGCCGAATTTTTGAGTTTCGATATCTCAGCTCTGTAAGGGGCTAGAGCCTCCATTTTTGCACTCAGGTCTAAGTCTCATGGCCCTCTATCAGAATTTGGGAAGATTGGAGAAACTTAATTTTTCGCCCAAAAAAAAAACGTAAGGGGTACCACTGTCGTTTTTTTTTTCGGGCCGAATATTTGAGTTTCGATATCTCAGCTCTGGAAGGGGCTAGAGCCTCCATTTTTGCACTCAGGTCTAAGTCTCATGGCCCTCTATCAGAATTTGGGAAGATTGGAGAAACTTAATTTTTCGCCCAAAAAAAAAAATGTAAGGGGTACCACTGTCGTTTTTTTTTCGGGCCGAATTTTTGAGTTTCGATATCTCAGCTCTGGAAGGGGCTAGAGCCTCCATTTTTGCACTCAGGTCTAAGTCTCATGGCCCTCTATCAGAATTTGGGAAGATTGGAGAAACTTAATTTTTCGCCCAAAAAAAAAAACGTAAGGGGTACCACTGTCCTTTTTTTTTCGGGCCGAATTTTTGAGTTTCGATATCTCAGCTCTGGAAGGGGCTAGAGCCTCCATTTTTGCACTCAGGTCTAAGTCTCATGGCCCTCTATCAGAATTTGGGAAGATTGGAGAAACTTAATTTTTCGCCCAAAAAAAAAACGTAAGGGGTACCACTGTCGTTTTTTTTTTCGGGCCGAATTTTTGAGTTTCGATATCTCAGCTCTGGAAGGGGCTAGAGCCTCCATTTTTGCACTCAGGTCTAAGTCTAATGGCCCTCTATCAGAATTTGGGAAGATTGGAGAAACTTAATTTTTCGCCCAAAAAAAAAACGTAAGGGGTACCACTGTCTTTTTTTTTTTCGGGCCGAATTTTTGAGTTTCGATATCTCAGCTCTGGAAGGGGCTAGAGCCTCCATTTTTGCACTCAGGTCTAAGTCTCATGGCCCTCTATCAGAATTTGGGAAGATTGGAGAAACTTAATTTTTCGCCCAAAAAAAAAAACGTAAGGGGTACCACTGTCGTTTTTTTTTTCGGGCCGAATTTTTGAGTTTCGATATCTCAGCTCTGGAAGGGGCTAGAGCCTCCATTTTTGCACTCAGGTCTAAGTCTCATGGCCCTCTATCAGAATTTGGGAAGATTGGAGAAACTTAATTTTTCGCCCAAAAAAAAACGTAAGGGGTACCACTGTTGTTTTTTTTTTCGGGCTGAATTTTTGAGTTTCGATATCTCAGCTCTGGAAGGGGCTAGAGCCTCCATTTTTGCACTCAGGTCTAAGTCTCATGGCCCTCTATCAGAATTTAGGAAGATTTGAGAAACTTAATTTTTCGCCCCAAAAAAAAAACGTAAGGGGTACCACTGTCGTTTTTTTTTTTCGGGCCGAATTTTTGAGTTTCGATATCTCAGCTCTTGAAGGGGCTAGAGCCTCCATTTTTGCACTCAGGTCTAAGTCTCATGGCCCTCTATCAGAATTTGGGAAGATTGGAGAAACTTAATTTTTCGCCCAAAAAAAAAAACGTAAGGGGTACCACTGTCGTTTTTTTTTTCGGGCCGAATTTTTGAGTTTCGATATCTCAGCTCTGGAAGGGGATAGAGCCTCCATTTTTGCACTCAGGTCTAAGTCTCATGGCCCTCTATCAGAATTTGGGAAGATTGGAGAAACTTAATTTTTCGCCCAAAAAAAAAACGTAAGGGGTACCACTGTCTTTTTTTTTTTCGGGCCGAATTTTTGAGTTTCGATATCTCAGCTCTGGAAGGGGCTAGAGCCTCCATTTTTGCACTCAGGTCTAAGTCTCATGGCCCTCTATCAGAATTTGGGAAGATTGGAGAAACTTAATTTTTCGCCCAAAAAAAAAATGTAAGGGGTACCACTGTCGTTTTTTTTTTCGGGCCGAATTTTTGAGTTTCGATATCTCAGCTCTGGAAGGGGTTAGAACCTCCATTTTTGCACTCAGGTCTAAGTCTCATGGCCCTCTATAAGAATTTGGGAAGATTGGATAAACTTAATTTTTCGCCCAAAAAAAAAACGTAAGGGGTACCACTGTCGTTTTTTTTTTCGGGCCGAATTTTTGAGTTTCGATATCTCAGCTCTGGAAGGGGCTAGAGCCTCCATTTTTGCACTCAGGTCTAAGTCTCATGGCCCTCTATCAGAATTAGAGAAGATTGGAGAAACTTAATTTTTCGCCCAAAAAAAAAACGTAAGGGGTACCACTGTCGTTTTTTTTTTCGGGCCGAATTTTTGAGTTTCGATATCTCAGCTCTGGAAGGGGCTAGAGCCTCCATTTTTGCACTCAGGTCTAAGTCTCATGGCCCTCTATCAGAATTTGGGAAGATTGGAGAAACTTAATTTTTCGCCCAAAAAAAAAAATGTAAGGGGTACCACTGTCGTTTTTTTTTCGGGCCGAATTTTTGAGTTTCGATATCTCAGCTCTGGAAGGGGCTAGAGCCTCCATTTTTGCACTCAGGTCTAAGTCTCATGGCCCTCTATCAGAATTTGGGAAGATTGGAGAAACTTAATTTTTCGCCCAAAAAAAAAAACGTAAGGGGTACCACTGTCCTTTTTTTTTCGGGCCGAATTTTTGAGTTTCGATATCTCAGCTCTGGAAGGGGCTAGAGCCTCCATTTTTGCACTCAGGTCTAAGTCTCATGGCCCTCTATCAGAATTTGGGAAGATTGGAGAAACTTAATTTTTCGCCCAAAAAAAAAACGTAAGGGGTACCACTGTCTTTTTTTTTTTCGGGCCGAATTTTTGAGTTTCGATATCTCAGCTCTGGAAGGGGCTAGAGCCTCCATTTTTGCACTCAGGTCTAAGTCTCATGGCCCTCTATCAGAATTTGGGAAGATTGGAGAAACTTAATTTTTCGCCCAAAAAAAAAAACGCAAGGGGTACCACTGTCGTTTTTTTTTTTCGGGCCGAATTTTTGAGTTTCGATATCTCAGCTCTGGAAGGGGTTAGAACCTCCATTTTTGCACTCAGGTCGAAGTCTCATGGCCCTCTATAAGAATTTGGGAAGATTGGATAAACTTAATTTTTCGCCCAAAAAAAAAAACGTAAGGCGTACCACTGTCGTTTTTTTTTCCGGGCCGAATTTTTGAGTTTCGATATCTCAGCTCTGGAAGGGGCTAGAGCCTCCATTTTTGCACTCAGGTCTAAGTCTCATGGCCCTCTATCAGAATTTGGGAAGATTGGAGAAACTTAATTTTTCGCCCAAAAAAAAAACGTAAGGGGTACCACTGTCGTTTTTTTTTTCGGGCCGAATTTTTGAGTTTCGATATCTCAGCTCTGGAAGGGGCTAGAGCCTCCATTTTTGCACTCAGGTCTAAGTCTCATGGCCCTCTATCAGAATTTGGGAAGATTGGAGAAACTTAATTTTTCGCCCAAAAAAAAAAACGTAAGGGGTACCACTGTCGTTTTTTTTTCGGACCGAATTTTTGAGTTTCGATATCTCAGCTCTGGAAGGGGCTAGAGCCTCCAGTTTTGCACTCAGGTCTAAGTCTCATGGCCCTCTATCAGAATTTGGGAAGATTGGAGAAACTTAATTTTTCGCCCCAAAAAAAAAACGTAAGGGGTACCACTGTCCTTTTTTTTCGGGCCGAATTTTTGAGTTTCGATATCTCAGCTCTGGAAGGGGCTAGAGCCTCCATTTTTGCACTCAGGTCTAAGTCTCATGGCCCTCTATCAGAATTTGGGAAGATTGGAGAAACTTAATTTTTCGCCCAAAAAAAAAACGTAAGGGGTACCACTGTCGTTTTTTTTTTCGGGCCGAATTTTTGAGTTTCGATATCTCAGCTCTGGAAGGGGCTAGAGCCTCCATTTTTGCACTCAGGTCTAAGTCTCATGGCCCTCTATCAGAATTTGGGAAGATTGGAGAAACTTAATTTTTCGCCCAAAAAAAAAAACGTAAGGGGTACCACTGTCCTTTTTTTTTTTCGGGCCGAATTTTTGAGTTTCGATATCTCAGCTCTGGAAGGGGCTAGAGCCTCCATTTTTGCACTCAGGTCTAAGTCTCATGGCCCTCTATCAGAATTTGGGAAGATTGGATAAACTTAATTTTTCGCCCAAAAAAAAAACGTAAGGGGTACCACTGTCGTTTTTTTTTTCGGGCCGAATTTTTGAGTTTCGATATCTCAGCTCTGGAAGGGGCTAGAGCCTCCATTTTTGCACTCAGGTCTAAGTCTCATGGCCCTCTATCAGAATTTGGGAAGATTGGAGAAACTTAATTTTTTGCCCAAAAAAAAACCGTAAGGGGTACCACTGTCGTTTTTTTTTTCGGGCCGAATTTTTGAGTTTCGATATCACAGCTCTGGAAGGGGCTAGAGCCTCCATTTTTGCACTCAGGTCTAAGTCTCATGGCCCTCTATCAGAATTTGGGAAGATTGGAGAAACTTAATTTTTCGCCCCAAAAAAAAAACGTAAGGGGTACCACTGTCGTTTTTTTTTTCGGGCCGAATTTTTGAGTTTCGATATCTAAGCTCTGGAAGGGGCTAGAGCCTCCATTTTTGCACTCAGGTCTAAGTCTCATGGCCCTCTATCAGAATTTGGGAAGATTGGAGAAACTTAATTTTTCGCCCCAAAAAAAAAACGTAAGGGGTACCACTGTCCTTTTTTTTTTCGGGCCGAATTTTTGAGTTTCGATATCTCAGCTCTGGAAGGGGCTAGAGCCTCCATTTTTGCACTCAGGTCTAAGTCTCATGGCCCTCTATCAGAATTTGGGAAGATTGGATAAACTTAATTTTTCGCCCAAAAAAAAAACGTAAGGGGTACCACTGTCGTTTTTTTTTTCGGGCCGAATTTTTTAGTTTCGATATCTCAGCTCTGGAAGGGGCTAGAGCCTCCATTTTTGCACTCAGGTCTAAGTCTCATGGCCCTCTATCAGAATTTGGGAAGATTGGAGAAACTTAATTTTTCACCCCAAAAAAAAAACGTAAGGGGTACCACTGTCCTTTTTTTTTTTCGGGCCGAATTTTTGAGTTTCGATATCTCAGCTCTGGAAGGGGCTAGAGCCTCCATTTTTGAACTCAGGTCTAAGTCTCATGGCCCTCTATCAGAATTTGGGAAGATTGGAGAAACTTAATTTTTCGCCCAAAAAAAAAACGTAAGGGGTACCACTGTTGTTTTTTTTCTCGGGCTGAATTTTTGAGTTTCGATATCTCAGCTCTGGAAGGGGCTAGAGCCTCCATTTTTGCACTCAGGTCTAAGTCTCATGGCCCTCTATCAGAATTTAGGAAGATTTGAGAAACTTAATTTTTCGCCCCAAAAAAAAAACGTAAGGGGTACCACTGTCGTTTTTTTTTTCGGGCCGAATTTTTGAGTTTCGATATCTCAGCTCTGGAAGGGGCTAGAGCCTCCATTTTTGCACTCAGGTCTAAGTCTCATGGCCCTCTATCAGAATTTGGGAAGATTGGAGAAACTTAATTTTTCGCCCAAAAAAAAAAAAACGTAAGGGGTACCACTGTCGTTTTTTTTTTCGGGCCGAATTTTTGAGTTTCGATATCTCAGCTCTGGAAGGGGCTAGAGCCTCCATTTTTGCACTCAGGTCTAAGTCTCATGGCCCTCTATCAGAATTTGGGAAGATTGGAGAAACTTAATTTTTCGCCCAAAAAAAAAACGTAAGGGGTACCACTGTTTTTTTTTTTTTCGGGCTGAATTTTTGAGTTTCGATATCTCAGCTCTGGAAGGGGCTAGAGCCTCCATTTTTGCACTCAGGTCTAAGTCTCATGGCCCTCTATCAGAATTTAGGAAGATTTGAGAAACTTAATTTTTCGCCCCAAAAAAAAAACGTAAGGGGTACCACTGTCGTTTTTTTTTTTCGGGCCGAATTTTTGAGTTTCGATATCTCAGCTCTGGAAGGGGCTAGAGCCTCCATTTTTGCACTCAGGTCTAAGTCTCATGGCCCTCTATCAGAATTTGGGAAGATTGGAGAAACTTAATTTTTCGCCCAAAAAAAAAACGTAAGGGGTACCACTGTCGTTTTTTTTTTCGGGCCGAATTTTTGAGTTTCGATATCTCAGCTCTGGAAGGGGATAGAGCCTCCATTTTTGCACTCAGGTCTAAGTCTCATGGCCCTCTATCAGAATTTGGGAAGATTGGAGAAACTTAATTTTTCGCCCAAAAAAAAAACGTAAGGGGTACCACTGTCTTTTTTTTTTTCGGGCCGAATTTTTGAGTTTCGATATCTCAGCTCTGGAAGGGGCTAGAGCCTCCATTTTTGCACTCAGGTCTAAGTCTCATGGCCCTCTATCAGAATTTGGGAAGATTGGAGAAACTTAATTTTTCGCCCAAAAAAAAAACGTAAGGGGTACCACTGTCGTTTTTTTTTTCGGGCCGAATTTTTGAGTTTCGATATCTCAGCTCTGGAAGGGGTTAGAACCTCCATTTTTGCACTCAGGTCTAAGTCTCATGGCCCTCTATAAGAATTTGGGAAGATTGGATAAACTTAATTTTTCGCCCAAAAAAAAAAACGTAAGGGGTACCACTGTCGTTTTTTTTTCCGGGCCGAATTTTTGAGTTTCGATATCTCAGCTCTGGAAGGGGCTAGAGCCTCCATTTTTGCACTCAGGTCTAAGTCTCATGGCCCTCTATCAGAATTTGGGAAGATTGGAGAAACTTAATTTTTCGCCCCAAAAAAAAACGTAAGGGGTACCACTGTCGTTTTTTTTTCGGGCCGAATTTTTGAGTTTCGATATCTCAGCTCTGGAAGGGGCTAGAGCCTCCATTTTTGCACTCAGGTCTAAGTCTCATGGCCCTCTATCAGAATTTGGGAAGATTGGAGAAACTTAATTTTTCGCCCAAAAAAAAAAACGTAAGGGGTACCACTGTCGTTTTTTTTTTCGGGCCGAATTTTTGAGTTTCGATATCTCAGCTCTGGAAGGGGCTAGAGCCTCCATTTTTGCACTCAGGTCTAAGTCTCATGGCCCTCTATCAGAATTTTGGAAGATTGGAGAAACTTAATTTTTCGCCCAAAAAAAAAAATGTAAGGGGTACCACTGTCGTTTTTTTTTCGGGCCGAATTTTTGAGTTTCGATATCTCAGCTCTGGAAGGGGCTAGAGCCTCCATTTTTGCACTCAGGTCTAAGTCTCATGGCCCTCTATCAGAATTTGGGAAGATTGGAGAAACTTAATTTTTCGCCCCCAAAAAAAAACGTAAGGGGTACCACTGTCCTTTTTTTTTTCGGGCCGAATTTTTGAGTTTCGATATCTCAGCTCTGGAAGGGGCTAGAGCCTCCATTTTTGAACTCAGGTCTAAGTCTCATGGCCCTCTATCAGAATTTGGGAAGATTGGAGAAACTTAATTTTTCGCCCAAAAAAAAAAACGTAAGGGGTACCACTGTCGTTTTTTTTTCGGGCCGAATTTTTGAGTTTCGATATCTCAGCTCTGGAAGGGGCTAGAGCCTCCATTTTTGCACTCAGGTCTAAGTCTCATGGCCCTCTATCAGAATTTGGGAAGATTGGAGAAACTTAATTTTTCGCCCCAAAAAAAAAACGTAAGGGGTACCACTGTCCTTTTTTTTTTCGGGCCGAATTTTTGAGTTTCGATATCTCAGCTCTGGAAGGGGCTAGAGCCTCCATTTTTGCACTCAGGTCTAAGTCTCATGGCCCTCTATCAGAATTTGGGAAGATTGGATAAACTTAATTTTTCGCCCAAAAAAAAAACGTAAGGGGTACCACTGTCGTTTTTTTTTTCGGGCCGAATTTTTGAGTTTCGATATCTCAGCTCTGGAAGGGGCTAGAGCCTCCATTTTTGCACTCAGGTCTAAGTCTCATGGCCCTCTATCAGAATTTGGGAAGATTGGAGAAACTTAATTTTTCGCCCAAAAAAAAAAACGTAAGGGGTACCACTGTCGTTTTTTTTTTCGGGCCGAATTTTTGAGTTTCGATATCTCAGCTCTGGAAGGGGCTAGAGCCTCCATTTTTGCACTCAGGTCTAAGTCTCATGGCCCTCTATCAGAATTTTGGAAGATTGGAGAAACTTAATTTTTCGCCCAAAAAAAAAAATGTAAGGGGTACCACTGTCGTTTTTTTTTCGGGCCGAATTTTTGAGTTTCGATATCTCAGCTCTGGAAGGGGCTAGAGCCTCCATTTTTGCACTCAGGTCTAAGTCTCATGGCCCTCTATCAGAATTTGGGAAGATTGGAGAAACTTAATTTTTCGCCCCCAAAAAAAAACGTAAGGGGTACCACTGTCGTTTTTTTTTCGGGCCGAATTTTTGAGTTTCGATATCTCAGCTCTGGAAGGGGCTAGAGCCTCCATTTTTGAACTCAGGTCTAAGTCTCATGGCCCTCTATCAGAATTTGGGAAGATTGGAGAAACTTAATTTTTCGCCCAAAAAAAAAAACGTAAGGGGTACCACTGTCGTTTTTTTTTCGGGCCGAATTTTTGAGTTTCGATATCTCAGCTCTGGAAGGGGCTAGAGCCTCCATTTTTGCACTCAGGTCTAAGTCTCATGGCCCTCTATCAGAATTTGGGAAGATTGGAGAAACTTAATTTTTCGCCCCAAAAAAAAAACGTAAGGGGTACCACTGTCCTTTTTTTTTTCGGGCCGAATTTTTGAGTTTCGATATCTCAGCTCTGGAAGGGGCTAGAGCCTCCATTTTTGCACTCAGGTCTAAGTCTCATGGCCCTCTATCAGAATTTGGGAAGATTGGATAAACTTAATTTTTCGCCCAAAAAAAAAACGTAAGGGGTACCACTGTCGTTTTTTTTTTCGGGCCGAATTTTTGAGTTTCGATATCTCAGCTCTGGAAGGGGCTAGAGCCTCCATTTTTGCACTCAGGTCTAAGTCTCATGGCCCTCTATCAGAATTTGGGAAGATTGGAGAAACTTAATTTTTTGCCCAAAAAAAAAACGTAAGGGGTACCACTGTCGTTTTTTTTTTCGGGCCGAATTTTTGAGTTTCGATATCTCAGCTCTGGAAGGGGCTAGAGCCTCCATTTTTGCACTCAGGTCTAAGTCTCATGGCCCTCTATCAGAATTTGGGAAGATTGGAGAAACTTAATTTTTCGCCCAAAAAACAAAACGTAAGGGGTACCACTGTCGTTTTTTTTTTTCGGGCCGAATTTTTGAGTTTCGATATCTCAGCTCTGGAAGGGGTTAGAACCTCCATTTTTGCACTCAGGTCTAAGTCTCATGGCCCTCTATAAGAATTTGGGAAGATTGGATAAACTTAATTTTTCGCCCAAAAAAAAAACGTAAGGGGTACCACTGTCGTTTTTTTTTCCGGGCCGAATTTTTGAGTTTCGATATCTCAGCTCTGGAAGGGGCTAGAGCCTCCATTTTTGCACTCAGGTCTAAGTCTCATGGCCCTCTATCAGAATTTGGGAAGATTGGAGAAACTTAATTTTTCGCCCAAAAAAAAAAACGTAAGGGGTACCACTGTCGTTTTTTTTTCGGGCCGAATTTTTGAGTTTCGATATCTCAGCTCTGGAAGGGGCTAGAGCCTCCATTTTTGCACTCAGGTCTAAGTCTCATGGCCCTCTATCAGAATTTGGGAAGATTGGAGAAACTTAATTTTTCGCCCAAAAAAAAAAACGTAAGGGGTACCACTGTCGTTTTTTTTTTTTCGGGCCGAATTTTTGAGTTTCGATATCTCAGCTCTGGAAGGGGCTAGAGCCTCCATTTTTGCACTCAGGTCTAAGTCTCATGGCCCTCTATCAGAATTTGGGAAGATTGGAGAAACTTAATTTTTCGCCCAAAAAAAAAAACGTAAGGGGTACCACTGTCGTTTTTTTTTCGGGCCGAATTTTTGAGTTTCGATATCTCAGCTCTGGAAGGGGCTAGAGCCTCCATTTTTGCACTCAGGTCTAAGTCTCATGGCCCTCTATCAGAATTTGGGAAGATTGGAGAAACTTAATTTTTCGCCCCAAAAAAAAAACGTAAGGGGTACCACTGTCTTTTTTTTTCGGGCCGAATTTTTGAGTTTCGATATCTCAGCTCTGGAAGGGGCTAGAGCCTCCATTTTTGAACTCAGGTCTAAGTCTCATGGCCCTCTATCAGAATTTGGGAAGATTGGAGAAACTTAATTTTTCGCCCAAAAAAAAAAAACGTAAGGGGTACCACTGTCGTTTTTTTTTCGGGCCGAATTTTTGAGTTTCGATATCTCAGCTCTAGAAGGGGCTAGAGCCTCCATTTTTGCACTCAGGTCTAAGTCTCATGGCCCTCTATCAGAATTTGGGAAGATTGGAGAAACTTAATTTTTCGCCCCAAAAAAAAAACGTAAGGGGTACCACTGTCCCTTTTTTTTTTCGGGCCGAATTTTTGAGTTTCGATATCTCAGCTCTGGAAGGGGCTAGAGCCTCCATTTTTGCACTCAGGTCTAAGTCTCATGGCCCTCTATCAGAATTTGGGAAGATTGGAGAAACTTAATTTTTCGCCCAAAAAAAAAAACGTAAGGGGTACCACTGTCGTTTTTTTTTTCGGGCCGAATTTTTGAGTTTCGATATCTCAGCTCTGGAAGGGGCTAGAGCCTCCATTTTTGCACTCAGGTCTAAGTCTCATGGCCCTCTAACAGAATTTGGGAAGATTGGAGAAACTTAATTTTTTGCCCAAAAAAAAAAACGTAAGGGGTACCACTGTCGTTTTTTTTTTCGGGCCGAATTTTTGAGTTTCGATATCTCAGCTCTGGAAGGGGCTAGAGCCTCCATTTTTGCACTCAGGTCTAAGTCTCATGGCCCTCTATCAGAATTTGGGAAGATTGGAGAAACTTAATTTTTCGCCCAAAAAAAAAACGTAAGGGGTACCACTGTCGTTTTTTTTTTCGGGCTGAATTTTTGAGTTTCGATATCTCAGCTCTGGAAGGGGCTAGAGCCTCCATTTTTGCACTCAGGTCTAAGTCTCATGGCCCTCTATCAGAATTTGGGAAGATTGGAGAAACTTAATTTTTCGCCCCCAAAAAAAAACGTAAGGGGTACCACTGTCGTTTTTTTTTTCGGGCCGAATTTTTGAGTTTTGATATCTCAGCTCTGGAAGGGGCTAGAGCCTCCATTTTTGCACTCAGGTCTAAGTCTCATGGCCCTCTATCAGAATTTGGGAAGATTGGAGAAACTTAATTTTTCGCCCAAAAAAAAAAAACGTAAGGGGTACCACTGTCGTTTTTTTTTCGGGCCGAATTTTTGAGTTTCGATATCTCAGCTCTGGAAGGGGCTAGAGCCTCCATTTTTGCACTCAGGTCTAAGTCTCATGGCCCTCTATCAGAATTTGGGAAGATTGGAGAAACTTAATTTTTCGCCCCAAAAAAAAAACGTAAGGGGTACCACTGTCGTTTTTTTTTTTCGGGCCGAATTTTTGAGTTTCGATATCTCAGCTCTGGAAGAGGCTAGAGCCTCCATTTTTGCACTCAGGTCTAAGTCTCATGGCCCTCTATCAGAATTTGGGGAGATTGGAGAAACTTAATTTTTCGCCCAAAAAAAAAAACGTAAGGGGTACCACTGTCGTTTTTTTTTTTCGGGCCGAATTTTTGAGTTTCGATATCTCAGCTCTGGAAGGGGCTAGAGCCTCCATTTTTGCACTCAGGTCTAAGTCTCATGGCCCTCTATCAGAATTTGGGAAGATTGGAGAAACTTAATTTTTCGCCCCAAAAAAAAAAAACGTAAGGGGTACCACTGTCGTTTTTTTTTCGGGCCGAATTTTTGAGTTTCGATATCTCAGCTCTGGAAGGGGCTAGAGCCTCCATTTTTGCACTCAGGTCTAAGTCTCATGGCCCTCTATCAGAATTTGGGAAGATTGGAGAAACTTAATTTTTCGCCCAAAAAAAAAAACGTAAGGGGTACCACTGTCGTTTTTTTTTTTTCGGGCCGAATTTTTGAGTTTCGATATCTCAGCTCTGGAAGGGGCTAGAGCCTCCATTTTTGCACTCAGGTCTAAGTCTCATGGCCCTCTATCAGAATTTGGGAAGATTGGAGAAACTTAATTTTTTGCCCCAAAAAAAAACGTAAGGGGTACCACTGTCGTTTTTTTTTTCGGGCCGAATTTTTGAGTTTCGATATCTCAGCTCTGGAAGGGGCTAGAGCCTCCATTTTTGCACTCAGGTCTAAGTCTCATGGCCCTCTATCAGAATTTGGGAAGATTGGAGAAACTTAATTTTTCGCCCAAAAAAAAAAACGTAAGGGGTACCACTGTCGTTTTTTTTTCGGGCCGAATTTTTGAGTTTCGATATCTCAGCTCTGGAAGGGGTTAGAACCTCCATTTTTGCACTCAGGTCTAAGTCTCATGGCCCTCTATAAGAATTTGGGAAGATTGGAGAAACTTAATTTTTCGCCCCAAAAAAAAAAACGTAAGGGGTACCACTGTCGTTTTTTTTTCGGGCCGAATTTTTGAGTTTCGATATCTCAGCTCTGGAAGGGGCTAGAGCCTCCATTTTTGCACTCAGGTCTAAGTCTCATGGCCCTCTATCAGAATTTGGGAAGATTGGAGAAACTTAATTTTTCGCCCAAAAAAAAAAACGTAAGGGGTACCACTGTCGTTTTTTTTTTTTCGGGCCGAATTTTTGAGTTTCGATATCTCAGCTCTGGAAGGGGCTAGAGCCTCCATTTTTGCACTCAGGTCTAAGTCTCATGGCCCTCTATCAGAATTTGAGAAGATTGGAGAAACTTAATTTTTTGCCCAAAAAAAAAACGTAAGGGGTACCACTGTCGTTTTTTTTTTCGGGCCGAATTTTTGAGTTTCGATATCTCAGCTCTGGAAGGGGCTAGAGCCTCCATTTTTGCACTCAGGTCTAAGTCTCATGGCCCTCTATCAGAATTTGGGAAGATTGGAGAAACTTAATTTTTCGCCCAAAAAAAAAACGTAAGGGGTACCACTGTCGTTTTTTTTTTCGGGCCGAATTTTTGAGTTTCGATATCTCAGCTCTGGAAGGGGTTAGAACCTCCATTTTTGCACTCAGGTCTAAGTCTCATGGCCCTCTATAAGAATTTGGGAAGATTGGATAAACTTAATTTTTCGCCCAAAAAAAAAACGTAAGGGGTACCACTGTCGTTTTTTTTTCCGGGCCGAATTTTTGAGTTTCGATATCTCAGCTCTGGAAGGGGCTAGAGCCTCCATTTTTGCACTCAGGTCTAAGTCTCATGGCCCTCTATCAGAATTTGGGAAGATTGGAGAAACTTAATTTTTCGCCCAAAAAAAACGTAAGGGGTACCACTGTCGTTTTTTTTTCGGGCCGAATTTTTGAGTTTCGATATCTCAGCTCTGGAAGGGGCTAGAGCCTCCATTTTTGCACTCAGGTCTAAGTCTCATGGCCCTCTATCAGAATTTGGGAAGATTGGAGAAACTTAATTTTTCGCCCAAAAAAAAAAACGTAAGGGGTACCACTGTCGTTTTTTTTTTCGGGCCGAATTTTTGAGTTTCGATATCTCAGCTCTGGAAGGGGCTAGAGCCTCCATTTTTGCACTCAGGTCTAAGTCTCATGGCCCTCTATCAGAATTTGGGAAGATTGGAGAAACTTAATTTTTCGCCCAAAAAAAAAAACGTAAGGGGTACCACTGTCCTTTTTTTTTTCGGGCCGAATTTTTGAGTTTCGATATCTCAGCTCTGGAAGGGGCTAGAGCCTCCATTTTTGCACTCAGGTCTAAGTCTCATGGCCCTCTATCAGAATTTGGGAAGATTGGATAAACTTAATTTTTCGCCCAAAAAAAAAACGTAAGGGGTACCACTGTCGTTTTTTTTTTCGGGCCGAATTTTTGAGTTTCGATATCTCAGCTCTGGAAGGGGCTAGAGCCTCCATTTTTGCACTCAGGTCTAAGTCTCATGGCCCTCTATCAGAATTTGGGAAGATTGGAGAAACTTAATTTTTTGCCCAAAAAAAAACCGTAAGGGGTACCACTGTCGTTTTTTTTTTCGGGCCGAATTTTTGAGTTTCGATATCACAGCTCTGGAAGGGGCTAGAGCCTCCATTTTTGCACTCAGGTCTAAGTCTCATGGCCCTCTATCAGAATTTGGGAAGATTGGAGAAACTTAATTTTTCGCCCCAAAAAAAAAACGTAAGGGGTACCACTGTCGTTTTTTTTTTCGGGCCGAATTTTTGAGTTTCGATATCTAAGCTCTGGAAGGGGCTAGAGCCTCCATTTTTGCACTCAGGTCTAAGTCTCATGGCCCTCTATCAGAATTTGGGAAGATTGGAGAAACTTAATTTTTCGCCCCAAAAAAAAAACGTAAGGGGTACCACTGTCCTTTTTTTTTTCGGGCCGAATTTTTGAGTTTCGATATCTCAGCTCTGGAAGGGGCTAGAGCCTCCATTTTTGCACTCAGGTCTAAGTCTCATGGCCCTCTATCAGAATTTGGGAAGATTGGATAAACTTAATTTTTCGCCCAAAAAAAAAACGTAAGGGGTACCACTGTCGTTTTTTTTTTCGGGCCGAATTTTTTAGTTTCGATATCTCAGCTCTGGAAGGGGCTAGAGCCTCCATTTTTGCACTCAGGTCTAAGTCTCATGGCCCTCTATCAGAATTTGGGAAGATTGGAGAAACTTAATTTTTCACCCCAAAAAAAAAACGTAAGGGGTACCACTGTCCTTTTTTTTTTCGGGCCGAATTTTTGAGTTTCGATATCTCAGCTCTGGAAGGGGCTAGAGCCTCCATTTTTGAACTCAGGTCTAAGTCTCATGGCCCTCTATCAGAATTTGGGAAGATTGGAGAAACTTAATTTTTCGCCCAAAAAAAAAACGTAAGGGGTACCACTGTTGTTTTTTTTCTCGGGCTGAATTTTTGAGTTTCGATATCTCAGCTCTGGAAGGGGCTAGAGCCTCCATTTTTGCACTCAGGTCTAAGTCTCATGGCCCTCTATCAGAATTTAGGAAGATTTGAGAAACTTAATTTTTCGCCCCAAAAAAAAAACGTAAGGGGTACCACTGTCGTTTTTTTTTTCGGGCCGAATTTTTGAGTTTCGATATCTCAGCTCTGGAAGGGGCTAGAGCCTCCATTTTTGCACTCAGGTCTAAGTCTCATGGCCCTCTATCAGAATTTGGGAAGATTGGAGAAACTTAATTTTTCGCCCAAAAAAAAAACGTAAGGGGTACCACTGTCGTTTTTTTTTTCGGGCCGAATTTTTGAGTTTCGATATCTCAGCTCTGGAAGGGGCTAGAGCCTCCATTTTTGCACTCAGGTCTAAGTCTCATGGCCCTCTATCAGAATTTGGGAAGATTGGAGAAACTTAATTTTTCGCCCAAAAAAAAAAAAACGTAAGGGGTACCACTGTCGTTTTTTTTTTCGGGCCGAATTTTTGAGTTTCGATATCTCAGCTCTGGAAGGGGCTAGAGCCTCCATTTTTGCACTCAGGTCTAAGTCTCATGGCCCTCTATCAGAATTTGGGAAGATTGGAGAAACTTAATTTTTCGCCCAAAAAAAAAACGTAAGGGGTACCACTGTTTTTTTTTTTTTCGGGCTGAATTTTTGAGTTTCGATATCTCAGCTCTGGAAGGGGCTAGAGCCTCCATTTTTGCACTCAGGTCTAAGTCTCATGGCCCTCTATCAGAATTTAGGAAGATTTGAGAAACTTAATTTTTCGCCCCAAAAAAAAAACGTAAGGGGTACCACTGTCGTTTTTTTTTTTCGGGCCGAATTTTTGAGTTTCGATATCTCAGCTCTGGAAGGGGCTAGAGCCTCCATTTTTGCACTCAGGTCTAAGTCTCATGGCCCTCTATCAGAATTTGGGAAGATTGGAGAAACTTAATTTTTCGCCCAAAAAAAAAACGTAAGGGGTACCACTGTCGTTTTTTTTTTCGGGCCGAATTTTTGAGTTTCGATATCTCAGCTCTGGAAGGGGATAGAGCCTCCATTTTTGCACTCAGGTCTAAGTCTCATGGCCCTCTATCAGAATTTGGGAAGATTGGAGAAACTTAATTTTTCGCCCAAAAAAAAAACGTAAGGGGTACCACTGTCTTTTTTTTTTTCGGGCCGAATTTTTGAGTTTCGATATCTCAGCTCTGGAAGGGGCTAGAGCCTCCATTTTTGCACTCAGGTCTAAGTCTCATGGCCCTCTATCAGAATTTGGGAAGATTGGAGAAACTTAATTTTTCGCCCAAAAAAAAAACGTAAGGGGTACCACTGTCGTTTTTTTTTTCGGGCCGAATTTTTGAGTTTCGATATCTCAGCTCTGGAAGGGGTTAGAACCTCCATTTTTGCACTCAGGTCTAAGTCTCATGGCCCTCTATAAGAATTTGGGAAGATTGGATAAACTTAATTTTTCGCCCAAAAAAAAAAACGTAAGGGGTACCACTGTCGTTTTTTTTTCCGGGCCGAATTTTTGAGTTTCGATATCTCAGCTCTGGAAGGGGCTAGAGCCTCCATTTTTGCACTCAGGTCTAAGTCTCATGGCCCTCTATCAGAATTTGGGAAGATTGGAGAAACTTAATTTTTCGCCCCAAAAAAAAACGTAAGGGGTACCACTGTCGTTTTTTTTTCGGGCCGAATTTTTGAGTTTCGATATCTCAGCTCTGGAAGGGGCTAGAGCCTCCATTTTTGCACTCAGGTCTAAGTCTCATGGCCCTCTATCAGAATTTGGGAAGATTGGAGAAACTTAATTTTTCGCCCAAAAAAAAAAACGTAAGGGGTACCACTGTCGTTTTTTTTTTCGGGCCGAATTTTTGAGTTTCGATATCTCAGCTCTGGAAGGGGCTAGAGCCTCCATTTTTGCACTCAGGTCTAAGTCTCATGGCCCTCTATCAGAATTTTGGAAGATTGGAGAAACTTAATTTTTCGCCCAAAAAAAAAAATGTAAGGGGTACCACTGTCGTTTTTTTTTCGGGCCGAATTTTTGAGTTTCGATATCTCAGCTCTGGAAGGGGCTAGAGCCTCCATTTTTGCACTCAGGTCTAAGTCTCATGGCCCTCTATCAGAATTTGGGAAGATTGGAGAAACTTAATTTTTCGCCCCCAAAAAAAAACGTAAGGGGTACCACTGTCCTTTTTTTTTTCGGGCCGAATTTTTGAGTTTCGATATCTCAGCTCTGGAAGGGGCTAGAGCCTCCATTTTTGAACTCAGGTCTAAGTCTCATGGCCCTCTATCAGAATTTGGGAAGATTGGAGAAACTTAATTTTTCGCCCAAAAAAAAAAACGTAAGGGGTACCACTGTCGTTTTTTTTTCGGGCCGAATTTTTGAGTTTCGATATCTCAGCTCTGGAAGGGGCTAGAGCCTCCATTTTTGCACTCAGGTCTAAGTCTCATGGCCCTCTATCAGAATTTGGGAAGATTGGAGAAACTTAATTTTTCGCCCCAAAAAAAAAACGTAAGGGGTACCACTGTCCTTTTTTTTTTCGGGCCGAATTTTTGAGTTTCGATATCTCAGCTCTGGAAGGGGCTAGAGCCTCCATTTTTGCACTCAGGTCTAAGTCTCATGGCCCTCTATCAGAATTTGGGAAGATTGGATAAACTTAATTTTTCGCCCAAAAAAAAAACGTAAGGGGTACCACTGTCGTTTTTTTTTTCGGGCCGAATTTTTGAGTTTCGATATCTCAGCTCTGGAAGGGGCTAGAGCCTCCATTTTTGCACTCAGGTCTAAGTCTCATGGCCCTCTATCAGAATTTGGGAAGATTGGAGAAACTTAATTTTTCGCCCAAAAAAAAAAACGTAAGGGGTACCACTGTCGTTTTTTTTTTCGGGCCGAATTTTTGAGTTTCGATATCTCAGCTCTGGAAGGGGCTAGAGCCTCCATTTTTGCACTCAGGTCTAAGTCTCATGGCCCTCTATCAGAATTTTGGAAGATTGGAGAAACTTAATTTTTCGCCCAAAAAAAAAAATGTAAGGGGTACCACTGTCGTTTTTTTTTCGGGCCGAATTTTTGAGTTTCGATATCTCAGCTCTGGAAGGGGCTAGAGCCTCCATTTTTGCACTCAGGTCTAAGTCTCATGGCCCTCTATCAGAATTTGGGAAGATTGGAGAAACTTAATTTTTCGCCCCCAAAAAAAAACGTAAGGGGTACCACTGTCGTTTTTTTTTTCGGGCCGAATTTTTGAGTTTCGATATCTCAGCTCTGGAAGGGGCTAGAGCCTCCATTTTTGAACTCAGGTCTAAGTCTCATGGCCCTCTATCAGAATTTGGGAAGATTGGAGAAACTTAATTTTTCGCCCAAAAAAAAAAACGTAAGGGGTACCACTGTCGTTTTTTTTTCGGGCCGAATTTTTGAGTTTCGATATCTCAGCTCTGGAAGGGGCTAGAGCCTCCATTTTTGCACTCAGGTCTAAGTCTCATGGCCCTCTATCAGAATTTGGGAAGATTGGAGAAACTTAATTTTTCGCCCCAAAAAAAAAACGTAAGGGGTACCACTGTCCTTTTTTTTTTCGGGCCGAATTTTTGAGTTTCGATATCTCAGCTCTGGAAGGGGCTAGAGCCTCCATTTTTGCACTCAGGTCTAAGTCTCATGGCCCTCTATCAGAATTTGGGAAGATTGGATAAACTTAATTTTTCGCCCAAAAAAAAAACGTAAGGGGTACCACTGTCGTTTTTTTTTTCGGGCCGAATTTTTGAGTTTCGATATCTCAGCTCTGGAAGGGGCTAGAGCCTCCATTTTTGCACTCAGGTCTAAGTCTCATGGCCCTCTATCAGAATTTGGGAAGATTGGAGAAACTTAATTTTTTGCCCAAAAAAAAAACGTAAGGGGTACCACTGTCGTTTTTTTTTTCGGGCCGAATTTTTGAGTTTCGATATCTCAGCTCTGGAAGGGGCTAGAGCCTCCATTTTTGCACTCAGGTCTAAGTCTCATGGCCCTCTATCAGAATTTGGGAAGATTGGAGAAACTAAATTTTTCGCCCAAAAAACAAAACGTAAGGGGTACCACTGTCGTTTTTTTTTTCGGGCCGAATTTTTGAGTTTCGATATCTCAGCTCTGGAAGGGGTTAGAACCTCCATTTTTGCACTCAGGTCTAAGTCTCATGGCCCTCTATAAGAATTTGGGAAGATTGGATAAACTTAATTTTTCGCCCAAAAAAAAAACGTAAGGGGTACCACTGTCGTTTTTTTTTCCGGGCCGAATTTTTGAGTTTCGATATCTCAGCTCTGGAAGGGGCTAGAGCCTCCATTTTTGCACTCAGGTCTAAGTCTCATGGCCCTCTATCAGAATTTGGGAAGATTGGAGAAACTTAATTTTTCGCCCAAAAAAAAAAACGTAAGGGGTACCACTGTCGTTTTTTTTTCGGGCCGAATTTTTGAGTTTCGATATCTCAGCTCTGGAAGGGGCTAGAGCCTCCATTTTTGCACTCAGGTCTAAGTCTCATGGCCCTCTATCAGAATTTGGGAAGATTGGAGAAACTTAATTTTTCGCCCAAAAAAAAAAACGTAAGGGGTACCACTGTCGTTTTTTTTTTTTCGGGCCGAATTTTTGAGTTTCGATATCTCAGCTCTGGAAGGGGCTAGAGCCTCCATTTTTGCACTCAGGTCTAAGTCTCATGGCCCTCTATCAGAATTTGGGAAGATTGGAGAAACTTAATTTTTCGCCCAAAAAAAAAAACGTAAGGGGTACCACTGTCGTTTTTTTTTCGGGCCGAATTTTTGAGTTTCGATATCTCAGCTCTGGAAGGGGCTAGAGCCTCCATTTTTGCACTCAGGTCTAAGTCTCATGGCCCTCTATCAGAATTTGGGAAGATTGGAGAAACTTAATTTTTCGCCCCAAAAAAAAAACGTAAGGGGTACCACTGTCTTTTTTTTTCGGGCCGAATTTTTGAGTTTCGATATCTCAGCTCTGGAAGGGGCTAGAGCCTCCATTTTTGAACTCAGGTCTAAGTCTCATGGCCCTCTATCAGAATTTGGGAAGATTGGAGAAACTTAATTTTTCGCCCAAAAAAAAAAAACGTAAGGGGTACCACTGTCGTTTTTTTTTCGGGCCGAATTTTTGAGTTTCGATATCTCAGCTCTAGAAGGGGCTAGAGCCTCCATTTTTGCACTCAGGTCTAAGTCTCATGGCCCTCTATCAGAATTTGGGAAGATTGGAGAAACTTAATTTTTCGCCCCAAAAAAAAAACGTAAGGGGTACCACTGTCCCTTTTTTTTTTCGGGCCGAATTTTTGAGTTTCGATATCTCAGCTCTGGAAGGGGCTAGAGCCTCCATTTTTGCACTCAGGTCTAAGTCTCATGGCCCTCTATCAGAATTTGGGAAGATTGGAGAAACTTAATTTTTCGCCCAAAAAAAAAAACGTAAGGGGTACCACTGTCGTTTTTTTTTTCGGGCCGAATTTTTGAGTTTCGATATCTCAGCTCTGGAAGGGGCTAGAGCCTCCATTTTTGCACTCAGGTCTAAGTCTCATGGCCCTCTAACAGAATTTGGGAAGATTGGAGAAACTTAATTTTTTGCCCAAAAAAAAAAACGTAAGGGGTACCACTGTCGTTTTTTTTTTCGGGCCGAATTTTTGAGTTTCGATATCTCAGCTCTGGAAGGGGCTAGAGCCTCCATTTTTGCACTCAGGTCTAAGTCTCATGGCCCTCTATCAGAATTTGGGAAGATTGGAGAAACTTAATTTTTCGCCCAAAAAAAAAACGTAAGGGGTACCACTGTCGTTTTTTTTTTCGGGCTGAATTTTTGAGTTTCGATATCTCAGCTCTGGAAGGGGCTAGAGCCTCCATTTTTGCACTCAGGTCTAAGTCTCATGGCCCTCTATCAGAATTTGGGAAGATTGGAGAAACTTAATTTTTCGCCCCCAAAAAAAAACGTAAGGGGTACCACTGTCGTTTTTTTTTTCGGGCCGAATTTTTGAGTTTTGATATCTCAGCTCTGGAAGGGGCTAGAGCCTCCATTTTTGCACTCAGGTCTAAGTCTCATGGCCCTCTATCAGAATTTGGGAAGATTGGAGAAACTTAATTTTTCGCCCAAAAAAAAAAAACGTAAGGGGTACCACTGTCGTTTTTTTTTCGGGCCGAATTTTTGAGTTTCGATATCTCAGCTCTGGAAGGGGCTAGAGCCTCCATTTTTGCACTCAGGTCTAAGTCTCATGGCCCTCTATCAGAATTTGGGAAGATTGGAGAAACTTAATTTTTCGCCCCAAAAAAAAAACGTAAGGGGTACCACTGTCGTTTTTTTTTTTCGGGCCGAATTTTTGAGTTTCGATATCTCAGCTCTGGAAGAGGCTAGAGCCTCCATTTTTGCACTCAGGTCTAAGTCTCATGGCCCTCTATCAGAATTTGGGGAGATTGGAGAAACTTAATTTTTCGCCCAAAAAAAAAAACGTAAGGGGTACCACTGTCGTTTTTTTTTTTCGGGCCGAATTTTTGAGTTTCGATATCTCAGCTCTGGAAGGGGCTAGAGCCTCCATTTTTGCACTCAGGTCTAAGTCTCATGGCCCTCTATCAGAATTTGGGAAGATTGGAGAAACTTAATTTTTCGCCCCAAAAAAAAAAAACGTAAGGGGTACCACTGTCGTTTTTTTTTCGGGCCGAATTTTTGAGTTTCGATATCTCAGCTCTGGAAGGGGCTAGAGCCTCCATTTTTGCACTCAGGTCTAAGTCTCATGGCCCTCTATCAGAATTTGGGAAGATTGGAGAAACTTAATTTTTCGCCCAAAAAAAAAAACGTAAGGGGTACCACTGTCGTTTTTTTTTTTTCGGGCCGAATTTTTGAGTTTCGATATCTCAGCTCTGGAAGGGGCTAGAGCCTCCATTTTTGCACTCAGGTCTAAGTCTCATGGCCCTCTATCAGAATTTGGGAAGATTGGAGAAACTTAATTTTTTGCCCCAAAAAAAAACGTAAGGGGTACCACTGTCGTTTTTTTTTTCGGGCCGAATTTTTGAGTTTCGATATCTCAGCTCTGGAAGGGGCTAGAGCCTCCATTTTTGCACTCAGGTCTAAGTCTCATGGCCCTCTATCAGAATTTGGGAAGATTGGAGAAACTTAATTTTTCGCCCAAAAAAAAAAACGTAAGGGGTACCACTGTCGTTTTTTTTTCGGGCCGAATTTTTGAGTTTCGATATCTCAGCTCTGGAAGGGGTTAGAACCTCCATTTTTGCACTCAGGTCTAAGTCTCATGGCCCTCTATAAGAATTTGGGAAGATTGGAGAAACTTAATTTTTCGCCCCAAAAAAAAAAACGTAAGGGGTACCACTGTCGTTTTTTTTTCGGGCCGAATTTTTGAGTTTCGATATCTCAGCTCTGGAAGGGGCTAGAGCCTCCATTTTTGCACTCAGGTCTAAGTCTCATGGCCCTCTATCAGAATTTGGGAAGATTGGAGAAACTTAATTTTTCGCCCAAAAAAAAAAACGTAAGGGGTACCACTGTCGTTTTTTTTTTTTCGGGCCGAATTTTTGAGTTTCGATATCTCAGCTCTGGAAGGGGCTAGAGCCTCCATTTTTGCACTCAGGTCTAAGTCTCATGGCCCTCTATCAGAATTTGAGAAGATTGGAGAAACTTAATTTTTTGCCCAAAAAAAAAACGTAAGGGGTACCACTGTCGTTTTTTTTTTCGGGCCGAATTTTTGAGTTTCGATATCTCAGCTCTGGAAGGGGCTAGAGCCTCCATTTTTGCACTCAGGTCTAAGTCTCATGGCCCTCTATCAGAATTTGGGAAGATTGGAGAAACTTAATTTTTCGCCCAAAAAAAAAACGTAAGGGGTACCACTGTCGTTTTTTTTTTCGGGCCGAATTTTTGAGTTTCGATATCTCAGCTCTGGAAGGGGTTAGAACCTCCATTTTTGCACTCAGGTCTAAGTCTCATGGCCCTCTATAAGAATTTGGGAAGATTGGATAAACTTAATTTTTCGCCCAAAAAAAAAACGTAAGGGGTACCACTGTCGTTTTTTTTTCCGGGCCGAATTTTTGAGTTTCGATATCTCAGCTCTGGAAGGGGCTAGAGCCTCCATTTTTGCACTCAGGTCTAAGTCTCATGGCCCTCTATCAGAATTTGGGAAGATTGGAGAAACTTAATTTTTCGCCCAAAAAAAACGTAAGGGGTACCACTGTCGTTTTTTTTTCGGGCCGAATTTTTGAGTTTCGATATCTCAGCTCTGGAAGGGGCTAGAGCCTCCATTTTTGCACTCAGGTCTAAGTCTCATGGCCCTCTATCAGAATTTGGGAAGATTGGAGAAACTTAATTTTTCGCCCAAAAAAAAAAACGTAAGGGGTACCACTGTCGTTTTTTTTTTTCGGGCCGAATTTTTGAGTTTCGATATCTCAGCTCTGGAAGGGGCTAGAGCCTCCATTTTTGCACTCAGGTCTAAGTCTCATGGCCCTCTATCAGAATTTGGGAAGATTGGAGAAACTTAATTTTTCGCCCAAAAAAAAAAACGTAAGGGGTACCACTGTCGTTTTTTTTTCGAGCCGAATTTTTGAGTTTCGATATCTCAGCTCTGGAAGGGGCTAGAGCCTCCATTTTTGCACTCAGGTCTAAGTCTCATGGCCCTCTATCAGAATTTGGGAAGATTGGAGAAACTTAATTTTTTGCCCAAAAAAAAAACGTAAGGGGTACCACTGTCGTTTTTTTTTTCGGGCCGAATTTTTGAGTTTCGATATCTCAGCTCTGGAAGGGGCTAGAGCCTCCATTTTTGCACTCAGGTCTAAGTCTCATGGCCCTCTATCAGAATTTGGGAAGATTGGAGAAACTTAATTTTTCGCCCAAAAAAAAAAACGTAAGGGGTACCACTGTCGTTTTTTTTTTCGGGCCGAATTTTTGAGTTTCGATATCTCAGCTCTGGAAGGGGTTAGAACCTCCATTTTTGCACTCAGGTCTAAGTCTCATGGCCCTCTATAAGAATTTGGGAAGATTGGATAAACTTAATTTTTCGCCCAAAAAAAACGTAAGGGGTACCACTGTCGTTTTTTTTTCGGGCCGAATTTTTGAGTTTCGATATCTCAGCTCTGGAAGGGGCTAGAGCCTCCATTTTTGCACTCAGGTCTAAGTCTCATGGCCCTCTATCAGAATTTGGGAAGATTGGAGAAACTTAATTTTTCGCCCAAAAAAAAAAAACGTAAGGGGTACCACTGTCGTTTTTTTTTTCGGGCCGAATTTTTGAGTTTCGATATCTCAGCTCTGGAAGGGGCTAGAGCCTCCATTTTTGCACTCAGGTCTAAGTCTCATGGCCCTCTATCAGAATTTGGGAAGATTGGAGAAACTTAATTTTTCGCCCCAAAAAAAAAACGTAAGGGGTACCACTGTCCTTTTTTTTTTCGGGCCGAATTTTTGAGTTTCGATATCTCAGCTCTGGAAGGGGCTAGAGCCTCCATTTTTGAACTCAGGTCTAAGTCTCATGGCCCTCTATCAGAATTTGGGAAGATTGGAGAAACTTAATTTTTCGCCCAAAAAAAAAAAAACGTAAGGGGTACCACTGTCGTTTTTTTTTCGGGCCGAATTTTTGAGTTTCGATATCTCAGCTCTAGAAGGGGCTAGAGCCTCCATTTTTGCACTCAGGTCTAAGTCTCATGGCCCTCTATCAGAATTTGGGAAGATTGGAGAAACTTAATTTTTCGCCCAAAAAAAAAAACGTAAGGGGTACCACTGTCGTTTTTTTTTTCGGGCCGAATTTTTGAGTTTCGATATCTCAGCTCTGGAAGGGGCTAGAGCCTCCATTTTTGCACTCAGGTCTAAGTCTCATGGCCCTCTATCAGAATTTGGGAAGATTGGAGAAACTTAATTTTTCGCCCCAAAAAAAAAACGTAAGGGGTACCACTGTCCTTTTTTTTTTTCGGGCCGAATTTTTGAGTTTCGATATCTCAGCTCTGGAAGGGGCTAGAGCCTCCATTTTTGAACTCAGGTCTAAGTCTCATGGCCCTCTATCAGAATTTGGGAAGATTGGAGAAACTTAATTTTTCGCCCAAAAAAAAAAAACGTAAGGGGTACCACTGTCGTTTTTTTTTCGGGCCGAATTTTTGAGTTTCGATATCTCAGCTCTAGAAGGGGCTAGAGCCTCCATTTTTGCACTCAGGTCTAAGTCTCATGGCCCTCTATCAGAATTTGGGAAGATTGGAGAAACTTAATTTTTCGCCCCAAAAAAAAAACGTAAGGGGTACCACTGTCCCTTTTTTTTTTCGGGCCGAATTTTTGAGTTTCGATATCTCAGCTCTGGAAGGGGCTAGAGCCTCCATTTTTGCACTCAGGTCTAAGTCTCATGGCCCTCTATCAGAATTTGGGAAGATTGGAGAAACTTAATTTTTCGCCCAAAAAAAAAAACGTAAGGGGTACCACTGTCGTTTTTTTTTTCGGGCCGAATTTTTGAGTTTCGATATCTCAGCTCTGGAAGGGGCTAGAGCCTCCATTTTTGCACTCAGGTCTAAGTCTCATGGCCCTCTAACAGAATTTGGGAAGATTGGAGAAACTTAATTTTTTGCCCAAAAAAAAAACGTAAGGGGTACCACTGTCGTTTTTTTTTTCGGGCCGAATTTTTGAGTTTCGATATCTCAGCTCTGGAAGGGGCTAGAGCCTCCATTTTTGCACTCAGGTCTAAGTCTCATGGCCCTCTATCAGAATTTGGGAAGATTGGAGAAACTTAATTTTTCGCCCAAAAAAAAAACGTAAGGGGTACCACTGTCGTTTTTTTTTTCGGGCTGAATTTTTGAGTTTCGATATCTCAGCTCTGGAAGGGGCTAGAGCCTCCATTTTTGCACTCAGGTCTAAGTCTCATGGCCCTCTATCAGAATTTGGGAAGATTGGAGAAACTTAATTTTTCGCCCCCAAAAAAAAACGTAAGGGGTACCACTGTCGTTTTTTTTTTCGGGCCGAATTTTTGAGTTTTGATATCTCAGCTCTGGAAGGGGCTAGAGCCTCCATTTTTGCACTCAGGTCTAAGTCTCATGGCCCTCTATCAGAATTTGGGAAGATTGGAGAAACTTAATTTTTCGCCCAAAAAAAAAAAACGTAAGGGGTACCACTGTCGTTTTTTTTTCGGGCCGAATTTTTGAGTTTCGATATCTCAGCTCTGGAAGGGGCTAGAGCCTCCATTTTTGCACTCAGGTCTAAGTCTCATGGCCCTCTATCAGAATTTGGGAAGATTGGAGAAACTTAATTTTTCGCCCCAAAAAAAAAACGTAAGGGGTACCACTGTCGTTTTTTTTTTTCGGGCCGAATTTTTGAGTTTCGATATCTCAGCTCTGGAAGAGGCTAGAGCCTCCATTTTTGCACTCAGGTCTAAGTCTCATGGCCCTCTATCAGAATTTGGGGAGATTGGAGAAACTTAATTTTTCGCCCAAAAAAAAAACGTAAGGGGTACCACTGTCGTTTTTTTTTTTCGGGCCGAATTTTTGAGTTTCGATATCTCAGCTCTGGAAGGGGCTAGAGCCTCCATTTTTGCACTCAGGTCTAAGTCTCATGGCCCTCTATCAGAATTTGGGAAGATTGGAGAAACTTAATTTTTCGCCCCAAAAAAAAAAACGTAAGGGGTACCACTGTCGTTTTTTTTTCGGGCCGAATTTTTGAGTTTCGATATCTCAGCTCTGGAAGGGGCTAGAGCCTCCATTTTTGCACTCAGGTCTAAGTCTCATGGCCCTCTATCAGAATTTGGGAAGATTGGAGAAACTTAATTTTTCGCCCAAAAAAAAAAACGTAAGGGGTACCACTGTCGTTTTTTTTTTTTCGGGCCAATTTTTGAGTTTCGATATCTCAGCTCTGGAAGGGGCTAGAGCCTCCATTTTTGCACTCAGGTCTAAGTCTCATGGCCCTCTATCAGAATTTGGGAAGATTGGAGAAACTTAATTTTTTGCCCCAAAAAAAAACGTAAGGGGTACCACTGTCGTTTTTTTTTTTCGGGCCGAATTTTTGAGTTTCGATATCTCAGCTCTGGAAGGGGCTAGAGCCTCCATTTTTGCACTCAGGTCTAAGTCTCATGGCCCTCTATCAGAATTTGGGAAGATTGGAGAAACTTAATTTTTCGCCCAAAAAAAAAAACGTAAGGGGTACCACTGTCGTTTTTTTTTCGGGCCGAATTTTTGAGTTTCGATATCTCAGCTCTGGAAGGGGTTAGAACCTCCATTTTTGCACTCAGGTCTAAGTCTCATGGCCCTCTATAAGAATTTGGGAAGATTGGAGAAACTTAATTTTTCGCCCCAAAAAAAAAAACGTAAGGGGTACCACTGTCGTTTTTTTTTCGGGCCGAATTTTTGAGTTTCGATATCTCAGCTCTGGAAGGGGCTAGAGCCTCCATTTTTGCACTCAGGTCTAAGTCTCATGGCCCTCTATCAGAATTTGGAAAGATTGGAGAAACTTAATTTTTCGCCCAAAAAAAAAAACGTAAGGGGTACCACTGTCGTTTTTTTTTTTCGGGCCGAATTTTTGAGTTTCGATATCTCAGCTCTGGAAGGGGCTAGAGCCTCCATTTTTGCACTCAGGTCTAAGTCTCATGGCCCTCTATCAGAATTTGAGAAGATTGGAGAAACTTAATTTTTTGCCCAAAAAAAAAACGTAAGGGGTACCACTGTCGTTTTTTTTTTCGGGCCGAATTTTTGAGTTTCGATATCTCAGCTCTGGAAGGGGCTAGAGCCTCCATTTTTGCACTCAGGTCTAAGTCTCATGGCCCTCTATCAGAATTTGGGAAGATTGGAGAAACTTAATTTTTCGCCCAAAAAAAAAACGTAAGGGGTACCACTGTCGTTTTTTTTTTCGGGCCGAATTTTTGAGTTTCGATATCTCAGCTCTGGAAGGGGTTAGAACCTCCATTTTTGCACTCAGGTCTAAGTCTCATGGCCCTCTATCAGAATTTGGGAAGATTGGAGAAACTTAATTTTTCGCCCAAAAAAAAAACGTAAGGGGTACCACTGTCGTTTTTTTTTCCGGGCCGAATTTTTGAGTTTCGATATCTCAGCTCTGGAAGGGGCTAGAGCCTCCATTTTTGCACTCAGGTCTAAGTCTCATGGCCCTCTATCAGAATTTGGGAAGATTGGAGAAACTTAATTTTTCGCCCAAAAAAAACGTAAGGGGTACCACTGTCGTTTTTTTTTCGGGCCGAATTTTTGAGTTTCGATATCTCAGCTCTGGAAGGGGCTAGAGCCTCCATTTTTGCACTCAGGTCTAAGTCTCATGGCCCTCTATCAGAATTTGGAAAGATTGGAGAAACTTAATTTTTCACCCAAAAAAAAAAACGTAAGGGGTACCACTGTCGTTTTTTTTTTTCGGGCCGAATTTTTGAGTTTCGATATCTCAGCTCTGGAAGGGGCTAGAGCCTCCATTTTTGCACTCAGGTCTAAGTCTCATGGCCCTCTATCAGAATTTGGGAAGATTGGAGAAACTTAATTTTTCGCCCAAAAAAAAAAACGTAAGGGGAACCACTGTCGTTTTTTTTTCGAGCCGAATTTTTGAGTTTCGATATCTCAGCTCTGGAAGGGGCTAGAGCCTCCATTTTTGCACTCAGGTCTAAGTCTCATGGCCCTCTATCAGAATTTGGGAAGATTGGAGAAACTTAATTTTTCGCCCCAAAAAAAAAACGTAAGGGGTACCACTGTCCTTTTTTTTTTTCGGGCCGAATTTTTGAGTTTCGATATCTCAGCTCTGGAAGGGGCTAGAGCCTCCATTTTTGAACTCAGGTCTAAGTCTCATGGCCCTCTATCAGAATTTGGGAAGATTGGAGAAACTTAATTTTTCGCCCAAAAAAAAAAAACGTAAGGGGTACCACTGTCGTTTTTTTTTTCGGGCCGAATTTTTGAGTTTCGATATCTCAGCTCTGGAAGGGGCTAGAGCCTCCATTTTTGCACTCAGGTCTAAGTCTCATGGCCCTCTAACAGAATTTGGGAAGATTGGAGAAACTTAATTTTTTGCCCAAAAAAAAAAAACGTAAGGGGTACCACTGTCGTTTTTTTTTTCGGGCCGAATTTTTGAGTTTCGATATCTCAGCTCTGGAAGGGGCTAGAGCCTCCATTTTTGCACTCAGGTCTAAGTCTCATGGCCCTCTATCAGAATTTGGGAAGATTGGAGAAACTTAATTTTTCGCCCAAAAAAAAAACGTAAGGGGTACCACTGTCGTTTTTTTTTTCGGGCCGAATTTTTGAGTTTCGATATCTCAGCTCTGGAAGGGGCTAGAGCCTCCATTTTTGCACTCAGGTCTAAGTCTCATGGCCCTCTATCAGAATTTGGGAAGATTGGAGAAACTTAATTTTTCGCCCCAAAAAAAAAACGTAAGGGGTACCACTGTCGTTTTTTTTTCGGGCCGAATTTTTGAGTTTCGATATCTCAGCTCTGGAAGGGGCTAGAGCCTCCATTTTTGCACTCAGGTCTAAGTCTCATGGCCCTCTATCAGAATTTGGGAAGATTGGAGAAACTTAATTTTTCGCCCAAAAAAAAAAACGTAAGGGGTACCACTGTCGTTTTTTTTTCGGGCCGAATTTTTGAGTTTCGATATCTCAGCTCTGGAAGGGGCTAGAGCCTCCATTTTTGCACTCAGGTCTAAGTCTCATGGCCCTCTATCAGAATTTGGGAAGATTGGATAAACTTAATTTTTCGCCCAAAAAAGAAACGTAAGGGGTACCACTGTCGTTTTTTTTTTCGGGCCGAATTTTTGAGTTTCGATATCTCAGCTCTGGAAGGGGCTAGAGCCTCCATTTTTGCACTCAGGTCTAAGTCTCATGGCCCTCTATCAGAATTTGGGAAGATTGGAGAAACTTAATTTTTCGCCCCAAAAAAAAAACGTAAGAGGTACCACTGTCGTTTTTTTTTTTCGGGCCGAATTTTTGAGTTTCGATATCTCAGCTCTGGAAGGGGCTAGAGCCTCCATTTTTGCACTCAGGTCTAAGTCTCATGGCCCTCTATCAGAATTTGGGAAGATTGGAGAAACTTAATTTTTCGCCCCAAAAAAAAACGTAAGGGGTACCACTGTCGTTTTTTTTTTTTGGGCCGAATTTTTGAGTTTCGATATCTCAGCTCTGGAAGGGGCTAGAGCCTCCATTTTTGCACTCAGGTCTAAGTCTCGTGGCCCTCTATCAGAATTTGGGAAGATTGGAGAAACTTAATTTTTCGCCCAAAAAAAAAAACGTAAGGGGTACCACTGTCGTTTTTTTTTTCGGGCCGAATTTTTGAGTTTCGATATCTCAGCTCTGGAAGGGGCTAGAGCCTCCATTTTTGCACTCAGGTCTAAGTCTCATGGCCCTCTATCAGAATTTGGGAAGATTGGATGAACTTAATTTTTCGCCCCAAAAAAAAAACGTAAGGGGTACCACTGTCGTTTTTTTTTTCGGGCCGAATTTTTGAGTTTCGATATCTCAGCTCTGGAAGGGGCTAGAGCCTCCATTTTTGCACTCAGGTCTAAGTCTCATGGCCCTCTATCAGAATTCGGGGAGATTGGAGAAAATTAATTTTTCGCCCAAAAAAAAAACGTAAGGGGTACCACTGTCGTTTTTTTTTCGGGCCGAATTTTTGAGTTTCGATATCTCAGCTCTGGAAGGGGCTAGAGCCTCGATTTTTGCACTCAGGTCTAAGTCTCATGGCCCTCTATCAGAATTTGGGAAGATTGGAGAAACTTAATTTTTCGCCCCAAAAAAAAAAACGTAAGGGGTACCACTGTCGTTTTTTTTTTCGGGCCGAATTTTTGAGTTTCGATATCTCAGCTCTGGAAAGGGCTAGAGCCTCCATTTTTGCACTCAGGTCTAAGTCTCATGGCCCTCAATCAGAATTTGGAAAGATTGGAGAAACTTAATTTTTCGCCCAAAAAAAAAAACGTAAGGGGTACCACTGTCGTTTTTTTTTCGGGCCGAATTTTTGAGTTTCGATATCTCAGCTCTGGAAGGGGCTAGAGCCTCCATTTTTGCACTCAGGTCTAAGTCTCATGGCCCTCTATCAGAATTCGGGGAGATTGGAGAAACTTAATTTTTCGCCCCAAAAAAAAAAACGTAAGGGGTACCACTGTCGTTTTTTTTTTCGGGCCGAATTTTTGAGTTTCGATATCTCAGCTCTGGAAGGGGCTAGAGCCTCCATTTTTGCACTCAGGTCTAAGTCTCATGGCCCTCTATCAGAATTTGGGAAGATTGGAGAAACTTAATTTTTTGCCCAAAAAAAAAACGTAAGGGGTACCACTGTCGTTTTTTTTTTCGGGCCGAATTTTTTAGTTTCGATATCTCAGCTCTGGAAGGGGCTAGAGCCTCCATTTTTGCACTCAGGTCTAAGTCTCATGGCCCTCTATCAGAATTTGGGAAGATTGGAGAAACTTAATTTTTCGCCCCAAAAAAAAAAACGTAAGGGGTACCACTGTCGTTTTTTTTTTCGGGCCGAATTTTTGAGTTTTGATATCTCAGCTCTGGAAGGGGCTAGAGCCTCCATTTTTGCACTCAGGTCTAAGTCTCATGGCCCTCTATCAGAATTTGGGAAGATTGGAGAAACTTAATTTTTCGCCCAAAAAAAAAAAAACGTAAGGGGTACCACTGTCGTTTTTTTTTCGGGCCGAATTTTTGAGTTTCGATATCTCAGCTCTGGAAGGGGCTAGAGCCTCCATTTTTGCACTCAGGTCTAAGTCTCATGGCCCTCTATCAGAATTTGGGAAGATTGGAGAAACTTAATTTTTCGCCCCAAAAAAAAAACGTAAGGGGTACCACTGTCGTTTTTTTTTTCGGGCCGAATTTTTGAGTTTCGATATCTCAGCTCTGGAAGAGGCTAGAGCCTCCATTTTTGCACTCAGGTCTAAGTCTCATGGCCCTCTATCAGAATTTGGGGAGATTGGAGAAACTTAATTTTTCGCCCTAAAAAAAAAAACGTAAGGGGTACCACTGTCGTTTTTTTTTTTCGGGCCGAATTTTTGAGTTTCGATATCTCAGCTCTGGAAGGGGCTAGAGCCTCCATTTTTGCACTCAGGTCTAAGTCTCATGGCCCTCTATCAGAATTTGGGAAGATTGGAGAAACTTAATTTTTCGCCCCAAAAAAAAAAACGTAAGGGGTACCACTGTCGTTTTTTTTTCGGGCCGAATTTTTGAGTTTCGATATCTCAGCTCTGGAAGGGGCTAGAGCCTCCATTTTTGCACTCAGGTCTAAGTCTCATGGCCCTCTATCAGAATTTGGGAAGATTGGAGAAACTTAATTTTTCGCCCCAAAAAAAAACGTAAGGGGTACCACTGTGGTTTTTTTTTCAGGCCGAATTTTTGAGTTTCGATATCTCAGCTCTGGAAGGGGCTAGAGCCTCCATTTTTGCACTCAGGTCTAAGTCTCATGGCCCTCTCTCAGAATTTGGGAAGATTGGATAAACTTAATTTTTCGCCCAAAAAAAAACGTAAGGGGTACCACTGTCGTTTTTTTTTTCGGGCCGAATTTTTGAGTTTCGATAACTCAGCTCTGGAAGGGGCTAGAGCCTCCATTTTTGCACTCAGGTCTAAGTCTCATGGCCCTCTATCAGAATTTGGAAAGATTGGAGAAACTTAATTTTTCGCCCCAAAAAAAAAAACGTAAGGGGTACCACTGTCGTTTTTTTTTTCGGGCCGAATTTTTGAGTTTCGATATCTCAGCTCTGGAAGAGGCTAGAGCCTCCATTTTTGCACTCAGGTCTAAGTCTCATGGCCCTCTATCAGAATTTGGGAAGATTGGATAAACTTTATTTTTCGCCCAAAAAAAAAACGTAAGGGGTACCACTGTCGTTTTTTTTTTCGGGCCGAATTTTTGAGTTTCGATATCTCAGCTCTGGAAGGGGCTAGAGCCTCCATTTTTGCACTCAGGTCTAAGTCTCATGGCCCTCTATCAGAATTTGGGAAGATTGGAGAAACTTAATTTTTTGCCCAAAAAAAAAACGTAAGGGGTACCACTGTCGTTTTTTTTTTCGGGCCGAATTTTTGAGTTTCGATATCTCAGCTCTGGAAGGGGCTAGAGCCTCCATTTTTGCACTCAGGTCTAAGTCTCATGGCCCTCTATCAGAATTTGGGAAGATTGGAGAAACTTAATTTTTCGCCCCAAAAAAAAAAACGTAAGGGGTACCACTGTCGTTTTTTTTTTCGGGCCGAATTTTTGAGTTTCGATATCTCAGCTCTGGAAGGGGCTAGAGCCTCCATTTTTGCACTCAGGTCTAAGTCTCATGGCCCTCTATCAGAATTTGGGAAGATTGGAGAAACTTAATTTTTCGCCCAAAAAAAAAAACGAAAGGGGTACCACTGTCGTTTTTTTTTTCGGGCCGAATTTTTGAGTTTCGATATCTCAGCTCTGGAAGGGGCTAGAGCCTCCATTTTTGCACTCAGGTCTAAGTCTCATGGCCCTCTATCAGAATTCGGGGAGATTGGAGAAACTTAATTTTTCGCCCCAAGAAAAAAACGTAAGGGGTACCACTGTCGTTTTTTTTTTTAGGGCCGAATTTTTGAGTTTCGATATCTCAGCTCTGGAAGGGGCTAGAGCCTCCATTTTTGCACTCAGGTCTAAGTCTCATGGCCCTCTATCAGAATTTGGGAAGATTGGATAAACTTAATTTTTCGCCCAAAAAAAAACGTAAGGGGTACCACTGTCGTTTTTTTTTTTCGGGCCGAATTTTTGAGTTTCGATATCTCAGCTCTGGAAGGGGCTAGAGCCTCCATTTTTGCACTCAGGTCTAAGTCTCATGGCCCTCTATCAGAATTTGGAAAGATTGGAGAAACTTAATTTTTCGCCCAAAAAAAAAAACGTAAGGGGTACCACTGTCGTTTTTTTTTTCGGGCCGAATTTTTGAGTTTCGATATCTCAGCTCTGGAAGGGGCTAGAGCCTCCATTTTTGCACTCAGGTCTAAGTCTCATGGCCCTCTATCAGAATTTGGGAAGATTGGAGAAACTTAATTTTTCGCCCTAAAAAAAAAACGTAAGGGGTACCACTGTCGTTTTTTTTTTTCGGGCCGAATTTTTGAGTTTCGATATCTCAGCTCTGGAAGGGGCTAGAGCCTCCATTTTTGCACTCAGGTCTAAGTCTCATGGCCCTCTATCAGAATTTGGGAAGATTGGAGAAACTTAATTTTTCGCCCAAAAAAGAAACGTAAGGGGTACCACTGTCTTTTTTTTTTCGGGCCGAATTTTTGAGTTTCGATATCTCAGCTCTGGAAGGGGCTAGAGCCTCCATTTTTGCACTCAGGTCTAAGTCTCATGGCCCTCTATCAGAATTTGGGAAGATTGGAGAAACTTAATTTTTCGCCCAAAAAAAAAAACGAAAGGGGTACCACTGTCGTTTTTTTTTTCGGGCCGAATTTTTGAGTTTCGATATCTCAGCTCTGGAAGGGGCTAGAGCCTCCATTTTTGCACTCAGGTCTAAGTCTCATGGCCCTCTATCAGAATTCTGGGAGATTGGAGAAACTTAATTTTTCGCCCAAAAAAAAAAACGTAAGGGGTACCACTGTCGTTTTTTTTTCGGGCCGAATTTTTGAGTTTCGATATCTCAGCTCTGGAAGGGACTAGAGCCTCCATTTTTGCACTCAGGTCTAAGTCTCATGGCCCTCTATCAGAATTTGGAAAGATTGGAGAAACTTAATTTTTCGCCCAAAAAAAAAAACGTAAGGGGTACCACTGTCGTTTTTTTTTCGGGCCGAATTTTTGAGTTTCGATATCTCAGCTCTGGAAGGGGCTAGAGCCTCCATTTTTGCACTCAGGTCTAAGTCTCATGGCCCTCTATCAGAATTTGGGAAGATTGGAGAAACTTAATTTTTCGCCCCAAAAAAAAACGTAAGGGGTACCACTGTGGTTTTTTTTTCGGGCCGAATTTTTGAGTTTCGATATCTCAGCTCTGGAAGGGGCTAGAGCCTCCATTTTTGCACTCAGGTCTAAGTCTCATGGCCCTCTATCAGAATTTGGGAAGATTGGATAAACTTAATTTTTCGCCCAAAAAAAAACGTAAGGGGTACCACTGTCGTTTTTTTTTTCAGGCCGAATTTTTGAGTTTCGATATCTCAGCTCTGGAAGGGGCTAGAACCTCCATTTTTGCACTCAGGTCTAAGTCTCATGGCCCTCTATCAGAATTCGGGGAGATTGGAGAAACTTAATTTTTCGCCCCAAGAAAAAAACGTAAGGGGTACCACTGTCGTTTTTTTTTTTCGGGCCGAATTTTTGAGTTTCGATATCTCAGCTCTGGAAGGGGCTAGAGCCTCCATTTTTGCACTCAGGTCTAAGTCTCATGGCCCTCTATCAGAATTTGGAAAGATTGGAGAAACTTAATTTTTCGCCCAAAAAAAAAACGTAAGGGGTACCACTGTCGTTTTTTTTTCGGGCCGAATTTTTGAGTTTCGATATCTCAGCTCTGGAAGGGGCTAGAGCCTCCATTTTTGCACTCAGGTCTAAGTCTCATGGCCCTCTATCAGAATTTGGGAAGATTGGAGAAACTTAATTTTTCGCCCTAAAAAAAAAACGTAAGGGGTACCACTGTCGTTTTTTTTTTTCGGGCCGAATTTTTGAGTTTCGATATCTCAGCTCTGGAAGGGGCTAGAGCCTCCATTTTTGCACTCAGGTCTAAGTCTCATGGCCCTCTATCAGAATTTGGGAAGATTGGAGAAACTTAATTTTTCGCCCAAAAAAGAAACGTAAGGGGTACCACTGTCTTTTTTTTTTCGGGCCGAATTTTTGAGTTTCGATATCTCAGCTCTGGAAGGGGCTAGAGCCTCCATTTTTGCACTCAGGTCTAAGTCTCATGGCCCTCTATCAGAATTTGGGAAGATTGGAGAAACCTAATTTTTCGCCCAAAAAAAAAAAACGAAAGGGGTACCACTGTCGTTTTTTTTTTCGGGCCGAATTTTTGAGTTTCGATATCTCAGCTCTGGAAGGGGCTAGAGCCTCCATTTTTGCACTCAGGTCTAAGTCTCATGGCCCTCTATCAGAATTCGGGGAGATTGGAGAAACTTAATTTTTCGCCCAAAAAAAAAACGTAAGGGGTACCACTGTCGTTTTTTTTTCGGGCCGAATTTTTGAGTTTCGATATCTCAGCTCTGGAAGGGGCTAGAGCCTCCATTTTTGCACTCAGGTCTAAGTCTCATGGCCCTCTATCAGAATTTGGAAAGATTGGAGAAACTTAATTTTTCGCCCAAAAAAAAAAACGTAAGGGGTACCACTGTCGTTTTTTTTTCGGGCCGAATTTTTGAGTTTCGATATCTCAGCTCTGGAAGGGGCTAGAGCCTCCATTTTTGCACTCAGGTCTAAGTCTCATGGCCCTCTATCAGAATTTGGGAAGATTGGAGAAACTTAATTTTTCGCCCTAAAAAAAAAACGTAAGGGGTACCACTGTCGTTTTTTTTTTCGGGCCGAATTTTTGAGTTTCGATATCTCAGCTCTGGAAGGGGCTAGAGCCTCCATTTTTGCACTCAGGTCTAAGTCTCATGGCCCTCTATCAGAATTTGGGAAGATTGGAGAAACTTAATTTTTCGCCCAAAAAAAAAACGTAAGGGGTACCACTGTCGTTTTTTTTTCGGGCCGAATTTTTGAGTTTCGATATCTCAGCTCTGGAAGGGGCTAGAGCCTCCATTTTTGCACTCAGGTCTAAGTCTCATGGCCCTCTATCAGAATTTGGGAAGATTGGAGAAACTTAATTTTTCGCCCAAAAAAAAAAACGTAAGGGGTACCACTGTCGTTTTTTTTTTCGGGCCGAATTTTTGAGTTTCGATATCTCAGCTCTGGAAGGGGCTAGAGCCTCCATTTTTGCACTCAGGTCTAAGTCTCATGGCCCTCTACCAGAATTTGGGAAGATTGGAGAAACTTAATTTTTCGCCCCAAAAAAAAAACGTAAGGGGTACCACTGTCGTTTTTTTTTTCGGGCCGAATTTTTGAGTTTCGATATCTCAGCTCTGGAAGGGGCTAGAGCCTCCATTTTTGCACTCAGGTCTAAGTCTCATGGCCCTCTATCAGAATTCGGGGAGATTGGAGAAACTTAATTTTTCGCCCAAAAAAAAAAACGTAAGGGGTACCACTGTCGTTTTTTTTTCGGGCCGAATTTTTGAGTTTCGATATCTCAGCTCTGGAAGGGGCTAGAGCCTCCATTTTTGCACTCAGGTCTAAGTCTCATGGCCCTCTATCAGAATTTGGAAAGATTGGAGAAACTTAATTTTTCGCCCAAAAAAAAAAACGTAAGGGGTACCACTGTCGTTTTTTTTTCGGGCCGAATTTTTGAGTTTCGATATCTCAGCTCTGGAAGGGGCTAGAGCCTCCATTTTTGCACTCAGGTCTAAGTCTCATGGCCCTCTATCAGAATTTGGGAAGATTGGAGAAACTTAATTTTTCGCCCCAAAAAAAAACGTAAGGGGTACCACTGTGGTTTTTTTTTCGGGCCGAATTTTTGAGTTTCGATATCTCAGCTCTGGAAGGGGCTAGAGCCTCCATTTTTGCACTCAGGTCTAAGTCTCATGGCCCTCTATCAGAATTTGGGAAGATTGGATAAACTTAATTTTTCGCCCAAAAAAAAACGTAAGGGGTACCACTGTCGTTTTTTTTTTCGGGCCGAATTTTTGAGTTTCGATATCTCAGCTCTGGAAGGGGCTAGAACCTCCATTTTTGCACTCAGGTCTAAGTCTCATGGCCCTCTATCAGAATTCGGGGAGATTGGAGAAACTTAATTTTTCGCCCCAAGAAAAAAACGTAAGGGGTACCACTGTCGTTTTTTTTTTTCGGGCCGAATTTTTGAGTTTCGATATCTCAGCTCTGGAAGGGGCTAGAGCCTCCATTTTTGCACTCAGGTCTAAGTCTCATGGCCCTCTATCAGAATTTGGAAAGATTGGAGAAACTTAATTTTTCGCCCAAAAAAAAAACGTAAGGGGTACCACTGTCGTTTTTTTTTCGGGCCGAATTTTTGAGTTTCGATATCTCAGATCTGGAAGGGGCTAGAGCCTCCATTTTTGCACTCAGGTCTAAGTCTCATGGCCCTCTATCAGAATTTGGGAAGATTGGAGAAACTTAATTTTTCGCCCTAAAAAAAAAACGTAAGGGGTACCACTGTCGTTTTTTTTTTTCGGGCCGAATTTTTGAGTTTCGATATCTCAGCTCTGGAAGGGGCTAGAGCCTCCATTTTTGCACTCAGGTCTAAGTCTCATGGCCCTCTATCAGAATTTGGGAAGATTGGAGAAACTTAATTTTTCGCCCAAAAAAGAAACGTAAGGGGTACCACTGTCTTTTTTTTTTCGGGCCGAATTTTTGAGTTTCGATATCTCAGCTCTGGAAGGGGCTAGAGCCTCCATTTTTGCACTCAGGTCTAAGTCTCATGGCCCTCTATCAGAATTTGGGAAGATTGGAGAAACTTAATTTTTCGCCCAAAAAAAAAAACGAAAGGGGTACCACTGTCGTTTTTTTTTTCGGGCCGAATTTTTGAGTTTCGATATCTCAGCTCTGGAAGGGGCTAGAGCCTCCATTTTTGCACTCAGGTCTAAGTCTCATGGCCCTCTATCAGAATTCGGGGAGATTGGAGAAACTTAATTTTTCGCCCAAAAAAAAAAACGTAAGGGGTACCACTGTCGTTTTTTTTTCGGGCCGAATTTTTGAGTTTCGATATCTCAGCTCTGGAAGGGGCTAGAGCCTCCATTTTTGCACTCAGGTCTAAGTCTCATGGCCCTCTATCAGAATTTGGAAAGATTGGAGAAACTTAATTTTTCGCCCAAAAAAAAAAACGTAAGGGGTACCACTGTCGTTTTTTTTTCGGGCCGAATTTTTGAGTTTCGATATCTCAGCTCTGGAAGGGGCTAGAGCCTCCATTTTTGCACTCAGGTCTAAGTCTCATGGCCCTCTATCAGAATTTGGGAAGATTGGAGAAACTTAATTTTTCGCCCTAAAAAAAAAAACGTAAGGGGTACCACTGTCGTTTTTTTTTTTCGGGCTGAATTTTTGAGTTTCGATATCTCAGCTCTGGAAGGGGCTAGAGCCTCCATTTTTGCACTCAGGTCTAAGTCTCATGGCCCTCTATCAGAATTTGGGAAGATTGGAGAAACTTAATTTTTCGCCCAAAAAAAAAACGTAAGGGGTACCACTGTCGTTTTTTTTTCGGGCCGAATTTTTGAGTTTCGATATCTCAGCTCTGGAAGGGGCTAGAGCCTCCATTTTTGCACTCAGGTCTAAGTCTCATGGCCCTCTATCAGAATTTGGGAAGATTGGAGAAACTTAATTTTTCGCCCAAAAAAAAAAACGTAAGGGGTACCACTGTCGTTTTTTTTTTCGGGCCGAATTTTTGAGTTTCGATATCTCAGCTCTGGAAGGGGCTAGAGCCTCCATTTTTGCACTCAGGTCTAAGTCTCATGGCCCTCTACCAGAATTTGGGAAGATTGGAGAAACTTAATTTTTCGCCCCAAAAAAAAAACGTAAGGGGTACCACTGTCGTTTTTTTTTTCGGGCCGAATTTTTGAGTTTCGATATCTCAGCTCTGGAAGGGGCTAGAGCCTCCATTTTTGCACTCAGGTCTAAGTCTCATGGCCCTCTATCAGAATTCGGGGAGATTGGAGAAACTTAATTTTTCGCCCAAAAAAAAAAACGTAAGGGGTACCACTGTCGTTTTTTTTTCGGGCCGAATTTTTGAGTTTCGATATCTCAGCTCTGGAAGGGGCTAGAGCCTCCATTTTTGCACTCAGGTCTAAGTCTCATGGCCCTCTATCAGAATTTGGAAAGATTGGAGAAACTTAATTTTTCGCCCAAAAAAAAAAACGTAAGGGGTACCACTGTCGTTTTTTTTTCGGGCCGAATTTTTGAGTTTCGATATCTCAGCTCTGGAAGGGGCTAGAGCCTCCATTTTTGCACTCAGGTCTAAGTCTCATGGCCCTCTATCAGAATTTGGGAAGATTGGAGAAACTTAATTTTTCGCCCCAAAAAAAAACGTAAGGGGTACCACTGTGGTTTTTTTTTCGGGCCGAATTTTTGAGTTTCGATATCTCAGCTCTGGAAGGGGCTAGAGCCTCCATTTTTGCACTCAGGTCTAAGTCTCATGGCCCTCTATCAGAATTTGGGAAGATTGGATAAACTTAATTTTTCGCCCAAAAAAAAACGTAAGGGGTACCACTGTCGTTTTTTTTTTCGGGCCGAATTTTTGAGTTTCGATATCTCAGCTCTGGAAGGGGCTAGAACCTCCATTTTTGCACTCAGGTCTAAGTCTCATGGCCCTCTATCAGAATTCGGGGAGATTGGAGAAACTTAATTTTTCGCCCCAAGAAAAAAACGTAAGGGGTACCACTGTCGTTTTTTTTTTTCGGGCCGAATTTTTGAGTTTCGATATCTCAGCTCTGGAAGGGGCTAGAGCCTCCATTTTTGCACTCAGGTCTAAGTCTCATGGCCCTCTATCAGAATTTGGAAAGATTGGAGAAACTTAATTTTTCGCCCAAAAAAAAAACGTAAGGGGTACCACTGTCGTTTTTTTTTCGGGCCGAATTTTTGAGTTTCGATATCTCAGATCTGGAAGGGGCTAGAGCCTCCATTTTTGCACTCAGGTCTAAGTCTCATGGCCCTCTATCAGAATTTGGGAAGATTGGAGAAACTTAATTTTTCGCCCTAAAAAAAAAACATAAGGGGTACCACTGTCGTTTTTTTTTTTCGGGCCGAATTTTTGAGTTTCGATATCTCAGCTCTGGAAGGGGCTAGAGCCTCCATTTTTGCACTCAGGTCTAAGTCTCATGGCCCTCTATCAGAATTTGGGAAGATTGGAGAAACTTAATTTTTCGCCCAAAAAAGAAACGTAAGGGGTACCACTGTCTTTTTTTTTTTCGGGCCGAATTTTTGAGTTTCGATATCTCAGCTCTGGAAGGGGCTAGAGCCTCCATTTTTGCACTCAGGTCTAAGTCTCATGGCCCTCTATCAGAATTTGGGAAGATTGGAGAAACTTAATTTTTCGCCCAAAAAAAAAAAACGAAAGGGGTACCACTGTCGTTTTTTTTTTCGGGCCGAATTTTTGAGTTTCGATATCTCAGCTCTGGAAGGGGCTAGAGCCTCCATTTTTGCACTCAGGTCTAAGTCTCATGGCCCTCTATCAGAATTCGGGGAGATTGGAGAAACTTAATTTTTCGCCCAAAAAAAAAAACGTAAGGGGTACCACTGTCGTTTTTTTTTCGGGCCGAATTTTTGAGTTTCGATATCTCAGCTCTGGAAGGGGCTAGAGCCTCCATTTTTGCACTCAGGTCTAAGTCTCATGGCCCTCTATCAGAATTTGGAAAGATTGGAGAAACTTAATTTTTCGCCCCAAAAAAAAAACGTAAGGGGTACCACTGTCGTTTTTTTTTCGGGCCGAATTTTTGAGTTTCGATATCTCAGCTCTGGAAGGGGCTAGAGCCTCCATTTTTGCACTCAGGTCTAAGTCTCATGGCCCTCTATCAGAATTTGGGAAGATTGGAGAAACTTAATTTTTCGCCCTAAAAAAAAAAAACGTAAGGGGTACCACTGTCGTTTTTTTTTTTTTCGGGCCGAATTTTTGAGTTTCGATATCTCAGCTCTGGAAGGGGCTAGAGCCTCCATTTTTGCACTCAGGTCTAAGTCTCATGGCCCTCTATCAGAATTTGGGAAGATTGGAGAAACTTAATTTTTCGCCCAAAAAAAAAACGTAAGGGGTACCACTGTCGTTTTTTTTTCGGGCCGAATTTTTGAGTTTCGATATCTCAGCTCTGGAAGGGGCTAGAGCCTCCATTTTTGCACTCAGGTCTAAGTCTCATGGCCCTCTATCAGAATTTGGGAAGATTGGAGAAACTTAATTTTTCGCCCAAAAAAAAAAACGTAAGGGGTACCACTGTCGTTTTTTTTTTCGGGCCGAATTTTTGAGTTTCGATATCTCAGCTCTGGAAGGGGCTAGAGCCTCCATTTTTGCACTCAGGTCTAAGTCTCATGGCCCTCTACCAGAATTTGGGAAGATTGGAGAAACTTAATTTTTCGCCCCAAAAAAAAAACGTAAGGGGTACCACTGTCGTTTTTTTTTTCGGGCCGAATTTTTGAGTTTCGATATCTCAGCTCTGGAAGGGGCTAGAGCCTCCATTTTTGCACTCAGGTCTAAGTCTCATGGCCCTCTATCAGAATTCGGGGAGATTGGAGAAACTTAATTTTTCGCCCAAAAAAAAAAACGTAAGGGGTACCACTGTCGTTTTTTTTTCGGGCCGAATTTTTGAGTTTCGATATCTCAGCTCTGGAAGGGGCTAGAGCCTCCATTTTTGCACTCAGGTCTAAGTCTCATGGCCCTCTATCAGAATTTGGGAAGATTGGAGAAACTTAATTTTTCGCCCTAAAAAAAAAACGTAAGGGGTACCACTGTCGGGTTTTTTTTCGGGCCGAATTTTTGAGTTTCGATATCTCAGCTCTGGAAAGGGCTAGAGCCTCCATTTTTGCACTCAGGTCTAAGTCTCATGGCCCTCTATCAGAATTTGGGAAGATTGGATAAACTTAATTTTTCGCCCAAAAAAAAACGTAAGGGGTACCACTGTCGTTTTTTTTTTCGGGCCGAATTTTTGAGTTTCGATATCTCAGCTCTGGAAGGGGCTAGAGCCTCCATTTTTGCACTCAGGTCTAAGTCTCATGGCCCTCTATCAGAATTTGGGAAGATTGGAGAAACTTAATTTTTCGCCCAAAAAAAAAACGTAAGGGGTACCACTGTCGTTTTTTTTTCGGGCCGAATTTTTGAGTTTCGATATCTCAGCTCTGGAAGGGGCTAGAGCCTCCATTTTTGCACTCAGGTCTAAGTCTCATGGCCCTCTATCAGAATTTGGGAAGATTGGAGAAACTTAATTTTTCGCCCAAAAAAAAAAACGTAAGGGGTACCACTGTCGTTTTTTTTTTCGGGCCGAATTTTTGAGTTTCGATATCTCAGCTCTGGAAGGGGCTAGAGCCTCCATTTTTGCACTCAGGTCTAAGTCTCATGGCCCTCTACCAGAATTTGGGAAGATTGGAGAAACTTAATTTTTCGCCCCAAAAAAAAAACGTAAGGGGTACCACTGTCGTTTTTTTTTTCGGGCCGAATTTTTGAGTTTCGATATCTCAGCTCTGGAAGGGGCTAGAGCCTCCATTTTTGCACTCAGGTCTAAGTCTCATGGCCCTCTATCAGAATTCGGGGAGATTGGAGAAACTTAATTTTTCGCCCAAAAAAAAAAACGTAAGGGGTACCACTGTCGTTTTTTTTTCGGGCCGAATTTTTGAGTTTCGATATCTCAGCTCTGGAAGGGGCTAGAGCCTCCATTTTTGCACTCAGGTCTAAGTCTCATGGCCCTCTATCAGAATTTGCGAAGATTGGAGAAACTTAATTTTTCGCCCTAAAAAAAAACGTAAGGGGTACCACTGTCGGTTTTTTTTTCGGGCCGAATTTTTGAGTTTCGATATCTCAGCTCTGGAAAGGGCTAGAGCCTCCATTTTTGCACTCAGGTCTAAGTCTCATGGCCCTCAATCAGAATTTGGAAAGATTGGAGAAACTTAATTTTTCGCCCAAAAAAAAAAACGTAAGGGGTACCACTGTCGTTTTTTTTTCGGGCCGAATTTTTGAGTTTCGATATCTCAGCTCTGGAAGGGGCTAGAGCCTCCATTTTTGCACTCAGGTCTAAGTCTCATGGCCCTCTATCAGAATTCGGGGAGATTGGAGAAACTTAATTTTTCGCCCCAAAAAAAAAAACGTAAGGGGTACCACTGTCGTTTTTTTTTTCGGGCCGAATTTTTGAGTTTCGATATCTCAGCTCTGGAAGGGGCTAGAGCCTCCATTTTTGCACTCAGGTCTAAGTCTCATGGCCCTCTATCAGAATTTGGAAAGATTGGAGAAACTTAATTTTTCGCCCAAAAAAAAAACGTAAGGGGTACCACTGTCGTTTTTTTTTCGGGCCGAATTTTTGAGTTTCGATATCTCAGCTCTGGAAGGGGCTAGAGCCTCCATTTTTGCACTCAGGTCTAAGTCTCATGGCCCTCTATCAGAATTTGGGAAGATTGGAGAAACTTAATTTTTCGCCCCAAAAAAAAACGTAAGGGGTACCACTGTGGTTTTTTTTTCAGGCCGAATTTTTGAGTTTCGATATCTCAGCTCTGGAAGGGGCTAGAGCCTCCATTTTTGCACTCAGGTCTAAGTCTCATGGCCCTCTATCAGAATTTGGGAAGATTGGATAAACTTAATTTTTCGCCCAAAAAAAAACGTAAGGGGTACCACTGTCGTTTTTTTTTTTCGGGCCGAATTTTTGAGTTTCGATATCTCAGCTCTGGAAGGGGCTAGAGCCTCCATTTTTGCACTCAGGTCTAAGTCTCATGGCCCTCTATCAGAATTTGGAAAGATTGGAGAAACTTAATTTTTCGCCCAAAAAAAAAAACGTAAGGGGTACCACTGTCGTTTTTTTTTTCGGGCCGAATTTTTGAGTTTCGATATCTCAGCTCTGGAAGGGGCTAGAACCTCCATTTTTGCACTCAGGTCTAAGTCTCATGGCCCTCTATCAGAATTCGGGGAGATTGGAGAAACTTAATTTTTCGCCCCAAGAAAAAAACGTAAGGGGTACCACTGTCGTTTTTTTTTTTCGGGCCGAATTTTTGAGTTTCGATATCTCAGCTCTGGAAGGGGCTAGAGCCTCCATTTTTGCACTCAGGTCTAAGTCTCATGGCCCTCTATCAGAATTTGGAAAGATTGGAGAAACTTAATTTTTCGCCCAAAAAAAAAACGTAAGGGGTACCACTGTCGTTTTTTTTTCGGGCCGAATTTTTGAGTTTCGATATCTCAGCTCTGGAAGGGGCTAGAGCCTCCATTTTTGCACTCAGGTCTAAGTCTCATGGCCCTCTATCAGAATTTGGGAAGATTGGAGAAACTTAATTTTTCGCCCTAAAAAAAAAACGTAAGGGGTACCACTGTCGTTTTTTTTTTTCGGGCCGAATTTTTGAGTTTCGATATCTCAGCTCTGGAAGGGGCTAGAGCCTCCATTTTTGCACTCAGGTCTAAGTCTCATGGCCCTCTATCAGAATTTGGGAAGATTGGAGAAACTTAATTTTTCGCCCAAAAAAGAAACGTAAGGGGTACCACTGTCTTTTTTTTTTCGGGCCGAATTTTTGAGTTTCGATATCTCAGCTCTGGAAGGGGCTAGAGCCTCCATTTTTGCACTCAGGTCTAAGTCTCATGGCCCTCTATCAGAATTTGGGAAGATTGGAGAAACTTAATTTTTCGCCCAAAAAAAAAAACGAAAGGGGTACCACTGTCGTTTTTTTTTTCGGGCCGAATTTTTGAGTTTCGATATCTCAGCTCTGGAAGGGGCTAGAGCCTCCATTTTTGCACTCAGGTCTAAGTCTCATGGCCCTCTATCAGAATTCGGGGAGATTGGAGAAACTTAATTTTTCGCCCAAAAAAAAAAACGTAAGGGGTACCACTGTCGTTTTTTTTTCGGGCCGAATTTTTGAGTTTCGATATCTCAGCTCTGGAAGGGGCTAGAGCCTCCATTTTTGCACTCAGGTCTAAGTCTCATGGCCCTCTACCAGAATTTGGGAAGATTGGAGAAACTTAATTTTTCGCCCCAAAAAAAAAACGTAAGGGGTACCACTGTCGTTTTTTTTTTCGGGCCGAATTTTTGAGTTTCGATATCTCAGCTCTGGAAGGGGCTAGAGCCTCCATTTTTGCACTCAGGTCTAAGTCTCATGGCCCTCTATCAGAATTCGGGGAGATTGGAGAAACTTAATTTTTCGCCCAAAAAAAAAACGTAAGGGGTACCACTGTCGTTTTTTTTTTTCGGGCCGAATTTTTGAGTTTCGATATCTCAGCTCTGGAAGGGGCTAGAGCCTCCATTTTTGCACTCAGGTCTAAGTCTCATGGCCCTCTATCAGAATTTGGGAAGATTGGAGAAACTTAATTTTTCGCCCAAAAAAAAAAACGTAAGGGGTACCACTGTCGTTTTTTTTTTCGGGCCGAATTTTTGAGTTTCGATATCTCAGCTCTGGAAGGGGTTAGAACCTCCATTTTTGCACTCAGGTCTAAGTCTCATGGCCCTCTATAAGAATTTGGGAAGATTGGATAAACTTAATTTTTCGCCCAAAAAAAAAACGTAAAAGGTACCACTGTCGTTTTTTTTTCCGGGCCGAATTTTTGAGTTTCGATATCTCAGCTCTGGAAGGGGCTAGAGCCTCCATTTTTGCACTCAGGTCTAAGTCTCATGGCCCTCTATCAGAATTTGGGAAGATTGGAGAAACTTAATTTTTCGCCCAAAAAAAAAAAACGTAAGGGGTACCACTGTCGTTTTTTTTTTTCGGGCCGAATTTTTGAGTTTCGATATCTCAGCTCTGGAAGGGGCTAGAGCCTCCATTTTTGCACTCAGGTCTAAGTCTCATGGCCCTCTATCAGAATTTGGGAAGATTGGAGAAACTTAATTTTTCGCCCCCAAAAAAAAAACGTAAGGGGTACCACTGTCGTTTTTTTTTTTCGGGCCGAATTTTTGAGTTTCGATATCTCAGCTCTGGAAGGGGCTAGAGCCTCCATTTTGCACTCAGGTCTAAGTCTCATGGCCCTCTATCAGAATTTGGGAAGATTGGAGAAACTTAATTTTTCGCCCAAAAAAAAAAACGTAAGGGGTACCACTGTCGTTTTTTTTTTTCGGGCCGAATTTTTGAGTTTCGATATCTCAGCTCTGGAAGGGGCTAGAGCCTCCATTTTTGCACTCAGGTCTAAGTCTCATGGCCCTCTATCAGAATTTGGGAAGATTGGAGAAACCTTATTTTTCGCCCAAAAAAAAAAAACGTAAGGGGTACCACTGTCGTTTTTTTTTCGGGCCGAATTTTTGAGTTTCGATATCTCAGCTCTGGAAGGGGCTAGAGCCTCCATTTTTGCACTCAGGTCTAAGTCTCATGGCCCTCTATCAGAATTTGGGAAGATTGGATAAACTTAATTTTTCGCCCAAAAAAAAAACCGTAAGGGGTACCACTGTCGTTTTTTTTTTTCGGGCCGAATTTTTGAGTTTCGATATCTCAGCTCTGGAAGGGGCTAGAGCCTCCATTTTTGCACTCAGGTCTAAGTCTCATGGCCCTCTATCAGAATTTGGGAAGATTGGAGAAACTTAATTTTTCGCCCGAAAAAAAAACGTAAGGGGTACCACTGTCGTTTTTTTTTTCGGGCCGAATTTTTGAGTTTCGATATCTCAGCTCTGGAAGGGGCTAGAGCCTCCATTTTTGCACTCAGGTCTAAGTCTCATGGCCCTCTATCAGAATTCGGGGAGATTGGAGAAACTTAATTTTTCGCCCAAAAAAAAAAACGTAAGGGGTACCACTGTCGTTTTTTTTTTCGGGCCGAATTTTTGAGTTTCGATATCTCAGCTCTGGAAGGGGCTAGAGCCTCCATTTTTGCACTCAGGTCTAAGTCTCATGGCCCTCTATCAGAATTTGGAAAGATTGGAGAAACTTAATTTTTCGCCCAAAAAAAAAAACGTAAGGGGTACCACTGTCGTTTTTTTTTCGGGCCGAATTTTTGAGTTTCGATATCTCAGCTCTGGAAGGGGCTAGAGCCTCCATTTTTGCACTCAGGTCTAAGTCTCATGGCCCTCTATCAGAATTTGGGAAGATTGGAGAAACTTAATTTTTCGCCCTAAAAAAAAAAACGTAAGGGGTACCACTGTCGTTTTTTTTTTTCGGGCCGAATTTTTGAGTTTCGATATCTCAGCTCTGGAAGGGGCTAGAGCCTCCATTTTTGCACTCAGGTCTAAGTCTCATGGCCCTCTATCAGAATTTGGGAAGATTGGAGAAACTTAATTTTTCGCCCAAAAAAGAAACGTAAGGGGTACCACTGTCTTTTTTTTTTTCGGGCCGAATTTTTGAGTTTCGATATCTCAGCTCTGGAAGGGGCTAGAGCCTCCATTTTTGCACTCAGGTCTAAGTCTCATGGCCCTCTATCAGAATTTGGGAAGATTGGAGAAACTTAATTTTTCGCCCAAAAAAAAAACCGTAAGGGGTACCACTGTCGTTTTTTTTTTCGGGCCGAATTTTTGAGTTTCGATATCTCAGCTCTGGAAGGGGCTAGAGCCTCCATTTTTGCACTCAGGTCTAAGTCTCATGGCCCTCTATCAGAATTCGGGGAGATTGGAGAAACTTAATTTTTCGCCCAAAAAAAAAAACGTAAGGGGTACCACTGTCGTTTTTTTTCGGGCCGAATTTTTGAGTTTCGATATCTCAGCTCTGGAAGGGGCTAGAGCCTCCATTTTTGCACTCAGGTCTAAGTCTCATGGCCCTCTATCATAATTTGGAAAGATTGGAGAAACTTAATTTTGCCCAAAAAAAAAAAACGTAAGGGGTACCACTGTCGTTTTTTTTTCGGGCCGAATTTTTGAGTTTCGATATCTCAGCTCTGGAAGGGGCTAGAGCCTCCATTTTTGCACTCAGGTCTAAGTCTCATGGCCCTCTATCAGAATTTGGGAAGATTGGAGAAACTTAATTTTTCGCCCTAAAAAAAAAAACGTAAGGGGTACCACTGTCGTTTTTTTTTTCGGGCCGAATTTTTGAGTTTGGATATCTCAGCTCTGGAAGGGGCTAGAGCCTCCATTTTTGCACTCAGGTCTAAGTCTCATGGCCCTCTATCAGAATTTGGGAAGATTGGAGAAACTTAATTTTTCGCCCAAAAAAAAAACGTAAGGGGTACCACTGTCGTTTTTTTTTCGGGCCGAATTTTTGAGTTTCGATATCTCAGCTCTGGAAGGGGTTAGAGCCTCCATTTTTGCACTCAGGTCTAAGTCTCATGGCCCTCTATCAGAATTTGGAAAGATTGGAGAAACTTAATTTTTCGCCCAAAAAAAAAAACGTAAGGGGTACCACTGTCGTTTTTTTTTCGGGCCGAATTTTTGAGTTTCGATATCTCAGCTCTGGAAGGGGCTAGAGCCTCCATTTTTGCACTCAGGTCTAAGTCTCATGGCCCTCTATCAGAATTTGGGAAGATTGGAGAAACTTAATTTTTCGCCCTAAAAAAAAAACGTAAGGGGTACCACTGTCGTTTTTTTTTTTCGGGCCGAATTTTTGAGTTTCGATATCTCAGCTCTGGAAGGGGCTAGAGCCTCCATTTTTGCACTCAGGTCTAAGTCTCATGGCCCTCTATCAGAATTTGGGAAGATTGGAGAAACTTAATTTTTCGCCCAAAAAAAAAACGTAAGGGGTACCACTGTCGTTTTTTTTTCGGGCCGAATTTTTGAGTTTCGATATCTCAGCTCTGGAAGGGGCTAGAGCCTCCATTTTTGCACTCAGGTCTAAGTCTCATGGCCCTCTATCAGAATTTGGGAAGATTGGAGAAACTTAATTTTTCGCCCCAAAAAAAAAACGTAAGGGGTACCACTGTGGGTTTTTTTTCGGGCCGAATTTTTGAGTTTCGATATCTCAGCTCTGGAAGGGGCTAGAGCCTCCATTTTTGCACTCAGGTCTAAGTCTCATGGCCCTCTATCAGAATTTGGGAAGATTGGATAAACTTAATTTTTCGCCCAAAAAAAAAAACGTAAGGGGTACCACTGTCGTTTTTTTTTTCGGGCCGAATTTTTGAGTTTCGATATCTCAGCTCTGGAAGGGGCTAGAGCCTCCATTTTTGCACTCAGGTCTAAGTCTCATGGCCCTCTATCAGAATTTGGGAAGATTGGAGAAACTTAATTTTTCGCCCAAAAAAAAAAACGTAAGGGGTACCACTGTCGTTTTTTTTTTTCGGGCCGAATTTTTGAGTTTCGATATCTCAGCTCTGGAAGGGGCTAAAGCCTCCATTTTTGCACTCAGGTCTAAGTCTCATGGCCCTCTATCAGTATTTGGGAAGATTGGAGAAACTTAATTTTTCGCCCAAAAAAAACCGTAAGGGGTACCACTGTCGTTTTTTTTTTTCGGGCTGAATTTTTGAGTTTCGATATCTCAGCTCTGGAAGGGGCTAGAGCCTCCATTTTTGCACTCAGGTCTAAGTCTCATGGCCCTCTATCAGAATTTGGGAAGATTGGAGAAACTTAATTTTTCGCCCCAAAAAAAAAAACGTAAGGGGTACCACTGTCGTTTTTTTTTTCGGGCCGAATTTTTGAGTTTCGATATCTCAGCTCTGGAAGGGGCTAGAGCCTCCATTTTTGCACTCAGGTCTAAGTCTCATGGCCCTCTATCAGAATTTGGAAAGATTGGAGAAACTTAATTTTTCGCCCAAAAAAAAAAACGTAAGGGGTACCACTGTCGTTTTTTTTTCGGGCCGAATTTTTGAGTTTCGATATCTCAGCTCTGGAAGGGGCTAGAGCCTCCATTTTTGCACTCAGGTCTAAGTCTCATGGCCCTCTATCAGAATTTGGGAAGATTGGAGAAACTTAATTTTTCGCCCTAAAAAAAAAACGTAAGGGGTACCACTGTCGTTTTTTTTTTTCGGGCCGAATTTTTGAGTTTCGATATCTCAGCTCTGGAAGGGGCTAGAGCCTCCATTTTTGCACTCAGGTCTAAGTCTCATGGCCCTCTATCAGAATTTGGGAAGATTGGAGAAACTTAATTTTTCGCCCAAAAAAAAAACGTAAGGGGTACCACTGTCGTTTTTTTTTCGGGCCGAATTTTTGAGTTTCGATATCTCAGCTCTGGAAGGGGCTAGAGCCTCCATTTTTGCACTCAGGTCTAAGTCTCATGGCCCTCTATCAGAATTTGGGAAGATTGGAGAAACTTAATTTTTCGCCCCAAAAAAAAAAACGTAAGGGGTACCACTGTGGTTTTTTTTTCGGGCCGAATTTTTGAGTTTCGATATCTCAGCTCTGGAAGGGGCTAGAGCCTCCATTTTTGCACTCAGGTCTAAGTCTCATGGCCCTCTATCAGAATTTGGGAAGATTGGATAAACTTAATTTTTCGCCCCAAAAAAAAACGTAAGGGGTACCACTGTCGTTTTTTTTTTCGGGCCGAATTTTTGAGTTTCGATATCTCAGCTCTGGAAGGGGCTAGAGCCTCCATTTTTGCACTCAGGTCTAAGTCTCATGGCCCTCTATCAGAATTTGGGAAGATTGGAGAAACTTAATTTTTCGCCCAAAAAAAAAAACGTAAGGGGTACCACTGTCGTTTTTTTTTTCGGGCCGAATTTTTGAGTTTCGATATCTCAGCTCTGGAAGGGGCTAGAGCCTCCATTTTTGCACTCAGGTCTAAGTCTCATGGCCCTCTATCAGAATTTGGGAAGATTGGAGAAACGTAATTTTTCGCCCAAAAAAAAAAACGTAAGGGGTACCACTGTCGTTTTTTTTTTCGGGCCGAATTTTTGAGTTTCGATATCTCAGCTCTGGAAGGGGCTAGAGCCTCCATTTTTGCACTCAGGTCTAAGTCTCATGGCCCTCTATCAGAATTTGGGAAGATTGGAGAAACTTAATTTTTCGCCCTAAAAAAAAAACGTAAGGGGTACCACTGTCGTTTTTTTTTTCGGGCCGAATTTTTGAGTTTCGATATCTCAGCTCTGGAAGGGGCTAGAGCCTCCATTTTTGCACTCAGGTCTAAGTCTCATGGCCCTCTATCAGAATTTGGGAAGATTGGAGAAACTTAATTTTTCGCCCAAAAAAAAAACGTAAGGGGTACCACTGTCGTTTTTTTTTCGGGCCGAATTTTTGAGTTTCGATATCTCAGCTCTGGAAGGGGCTAGAGCCTCCATTTTTGCACTCAGGTCTAAGTCTCATGGCCCTCTATCAGAATTTGGAAAGATTGGAGAAACTTAATTTTTCGCCCAAAAAAAAAAACGTAAGGGGTACCACTGTCGTTTTTTTTTTCGGGCCGAATTTTTGAGTTTCGATATCTCAGCTCTGGAAGGGGCTAGAGCCTCCATTTTTGCACTCAGGTCTAAGTCTCATGGCCCTCTATCAGAATTTGGGAAGATTGGAGAAACTTAATTTTTCGCCCTAAAAAAAAAAACGTAAGGGGTACCACTGTCGTTTTTTTTTTTCGGGCCGAATTTTTGAGTTTCGATATCTCAGCTCTGGAAGGGGCTAGAGCCTCCATTTTTGCACTCAGGTCTAAGTCTCATGGCCCTCTATCAGAATTTGGGAAGATTGGAGAAACTTAATTTTTCGCCCAAAAAAAAAACGTAAGGGGTACCACTGTCGTTTTTTTTTCGGGCCGAATTTTTGAGTTTCGATATCTCAGCTCTGGAAGGGGCTAGAGCCTCCATTTTTGCACTCAGGTCTAAGTCTCATGGCCCTCTATCAGAATTTGGGAAGATTGGAGAAACTTAATTTTTCGCCCCAAAAAAAAAAACGTAAGGGGTACCACTGTGGGTTTTTTTTCGGGCCGAATTTTTGAGTTTCGATATCTCAGCTCTGGAAGGGGCTAGAGCCTCCATTTTTGCACTCAGGTCTAAGTCTCATGGCCCTCTATCAGAATTTGGGAAGATTGGATAAACTTAATTTTTCGCCCAAAAAAAAAACGTAAGGGGTACCACTGTCGTTTTTTTTTTCGGGCCGAATTTTTGAGTTTCGATATCTCAGCTCTGGAAGGGGCTAGAGCCTCCATTTTTGCACTCAGGTCTAAGTCTCATGGCCCTCTATCAGAATTCGGGGAGATTGGAGAAACTTAATTTTTCGCCCAAAAAAAAAAAACGTAAGGGGTACCACTGTCGTTTTTTTTTTCGGGCCGAATTTTTGAGTTTCGATATCTTAGCTCTGGAAGGGGCTAGAGCCTCCATTTTTGCACTCAGGTCTAAGTCTCATGGCCCTCTATCAGAATTTGGAAAGATTGGAGAAACTTAATTTTTCGCCCAAAAAAAAAAAACGTAAGGGGTACCACTGTCGTTTTTTTTTCGGGCCGAATTTTTGAGTTTCGATATCTCAGCTCTGGAAGGGGCTAGAGCCTCCATTTTTGCACTCAGGTCTAAGTCTCATGGCCCTCTATCAGAATTTGGGAAGATTGGAGGAACTTAATTTTTCGCCCTAAAAAAAAAAACGTAAGGGGTACCACTGTCGTTTTTTTTTTTCGGGCCGAATTTTTGAGTTTCGATATCTCAGCTCTGGAAGGGGCTAGAGCCTCCATTTTTGCACTCAGGTCTAAGTCTCATGGCCCTCTATCAGAATTTGGGAAGATTGGAGAAACTTAATTTTTCGCCCAAAAAAGAAACGTAAGGGGTACCACTGTCTTTTTTTTTTCGGGCCGAATTTTTGAGTTTCGATATCTCAGCTCTGGAAGGGGCTAGAGCCTCCATTTTTGCACTCAGGTCTAAGTCTCATGGCCCTCTATCAGAATTTGGGAAGATTGGAGAAACTTAATTTTTCGCCCAAAAAAAAAACGTAAGGGGTACCACTGTCGTTTTTTTTTCGGGCCGAATTTTTGAGTTTCGATATCTCAGCTCTGGAAGGGGCTAGAGCCTCCATTTTTGCACTCAGGTCTAAGTCTCATGGCCCTCTATCAGAATTTGGAAAGATTGGAGAAACTTAATTTTTCGCCCAAAAAAAAAAAAACGTAAGGGGTACCACTGTCGTTTTTTTTCGGGCCGAATTTTTGAGTTTCGATATCTCAGCTCTGGAAGGGGCTAGAGCCTCCATTTTTGCACTCAGGTCTAAGTCTCATGGCCCTCTATCAGAATTTGGGAAGATTGGAGAAACTTAATTTTTCGCCCTAAAAAAAAAAACGTAAGGGGTACCACTGTCGTTTTTTTTTTCGGGCCGAATTTTTGAGTTTCGATATCTCAGCTCTGGAAGGGGCTAGAGCCTCCATTTTTGCACTCAGGTCTAAGTCTCATGGCCCTCTATCAGAATTTGGGAAGATTGGAGAAACTTAATTTTTCGCCCAAAAAAGAAACGTAAGGGGTACCACTGTCGTTTTTTTTTTCGGGCCGAATTTTTGAGTTTCGATATCTCAGCTCTGGAAGGGGCTAGAGCCTCCATTTTTGCACTCAGGTCTAAGTCTCATGGCCCTCTATCAGAATTTGGGAAGATTGGAGAAACTTAATTTTTCGCCCAAAAAAAAAAACGTAAGGGGTACCACTGTCGTTTTTTTTTTCGGGCCGAATTTTTGAGTTTCGATATCTCAGCTCTGGAAGGGGCTAGAGCCTCCATTTTTGCACTCAGGTCTAAGTCTCATGGCCCTCTATCAGAATTCGGGGAGATTGGAGAAACTTAATTTTTCGCCCAAAAAAAAAAACGTAAGGGGTACCACTGTCGTTTTTTTTTTCGGGCCGAATTTTTGAGTTTCGATATCTCAGCTCTGGAAGGGGCTAGAGCCTCCATTTTTGCACTCAGGTCTAAGTCTCATGGCCCTCTATCAGAATTTGGAAAGATTGGAGAAACTTAATTTTTCGCCCAAAAAAAAAAAACGTAAGGGGTACCACTGTCGTTTTTTTTCGGGCCGAATTTTTGAGTTTCGATATCTCAGCTCTGGAAGGGGCTAGAGCCTCCATTTTTGCACTCAGGTCTAAGTCTCATGGCCCTCTATCAGAATTTGGGAAGATTGGAGAAACTTAATTTTTCGCCCTAAAAAAAAAAACGTAAGGGGTACCACTGTCGTTTTTTTTTTCGGGCCGAATTTTTGAGTTTCGATATCTCAGCTCTGGAAGGGGCTAGAGCCTCCATTTTTGCACTCAGGTCTAAGTCTCATGGCCCTCTATCAGAATTTGGGAAGATTGGAGAAACTTAATTTTTCGCCAAAAAAAAAAAAACGTAAGAGGTACCACTGTCGTTTTTTTTTTTCGGGCCGAATTTTTGAGTTTCGATATCTCAGCTCTGGAAGGGGCTAGAGCCTCCATTTTTGCACTCAGGTCTAAGTCTCATGGCCCTCTATCAGAATTTGGGAAGATTGGAGAAACTTAATTTTTCGCCCAAAAAAAAAAACGTAAGGGGTACCACTGTCGTTTTTTTTTTCGGGCCGAATTTTTGAGTTTCGATATCTCAGCTCTGGAAGGGGCTAGAGCCTCCATTTTTGCACTCAGGTCTAAGTCTCATGGCCCTCTATCAGAATTCGGGGAGATTGGAGAAACTTAATTTTTCGCCCAAAAAAAAAAACGTAAGGGGTACCACTGTCGTTTTTTTTTTCGGGCCGAATTTTGAGTTTCGATATCTCAGCTCTGGAAGGGGCTAGAGCCTCCATTTTTGCACTCAGGTCTAAGTCTCATGGCCCTCTATCAGAATTTGGAAAGATTGGAGAAACTTAATTTTTCGCCCAAAAAAAAAACGTAAGGGGTACCACTGTCGTTTTTTTTTCGGGCCAAATTTTTGAGTTTCGATATCTCAGCTCTGGAAGGGGCTAGAGCCTCCATTTTTGCACTCAGGTCTAAGTCTCATGGCCCTCTATCAGAATTTGGGAAGATTGGAGAAACTTAATTTTTCGCCCTAAAAAAAAAACGTAAGGGGTACCACTGTCGTTTTTTTTTTCGGGCCGAATTTTTGAGTTTCGATATCTCAGCTCTGGAAGGGGCTAGAGCCTCCATTTTTGCACTCAGGTCTAAGTCTCATGGCCCTCTATCAGAATTTGGGAAGATTGGAGAAACTTAATTTTTCGCCCAAAAAAAAAACGTAAGGGGTACCACTGTCGTTTTTTTTTCGGGCCGAATTTTTGAGTTTCGATATCTCAGCTCTGGAAGGGGCTAGAGCCTCCATTTTTGCACTCAGGTCTAAGTCTCATGGCCCTCTATCAGAATTTGGAAATATTGGAGAAACTTAATTTTTCGCCCAAAAAAAAAACCGTAAGGGGTACCACTGTCGTTTTTTTTCGGGCCGAATTTTTGAGTTTCGATATCTCAGCTCTGGAAGGGGTTAGAGCCTCCATTTTTGCACTCAGGTCTAAGTCTCATGGCCCTCTATCAGAATTTGGGAAGATTGGAGAAACTTAATTTTTCGCCCTAAAAAAAAAAACGTAAGGGGTACCACTGTCGTTTTTTTTTTTCGGGCCGAATTTTTGAGTTTCGATATCTCAGCTCTGGAAGGGGCTAGAGCCTCCATTTTTGCACTCAGGTCTGAGTCTCATGGCCCTCTATCAGAATTTGGGAAGATTGGAGAAACTTAATTTTTCGCCCAAAAAAAAAACGTAAGGGGTACCACTGTCGTTTTTTTTTCGGGCCGAATTTTTGAGTTTCGATATCTCAGCTCTGGAAGGGGCTAGAGCCTCCATTTTTGCACTCAGGTCTAAGTCTCATGGCCCTCTATCAGAATTTGGGAAGATTGGAGAAACTTAATTTTTCGCCCCAAAAAAAAAACGTAAGGGGTACCACTGTGGTTTTTTTTTCGGGCCGAATTTTTGAGTTTCGATATCTCAGCTCTGGAAGGGGCTAGAGCCTCCATTTTTGCACTCAGGTCTAAGTCTCATGGCCCTCTATCAGAATTTGGGAAGATTGGATAAACTTAATTTTTCGCCCAAAAAAAAACGTAAGGGGTACCACTGTCGTTTTTTTTTTTCGGGCCGAATTTTTGAGTTTCGATATCTCAGCTCTGGAAGGGGCTAGAGCCTCCATTTTTGCACTCAGGTCTAAGTCTCATGACCCTCTATCAGAATTTGGAAAGATTGGAGAAACTTAATTTTTCGCCCAAAAAAAAAAACGTAAGGGGTACCACTGTCGTTTTTTTTTTTGGGCCGAATTTTTGAGTTTCGATATCTCAGCTCTGGAAGGGGCTAGAGCCTCCATTTTTGCACTCAGGTCTAAGTCTCATGGCCCTCTATCAGAATTTGGGAAGATTGGAGAAACTTAATTTTTCGCCCTAAAAAAAAAACGTAAGGGGTACCACTGTCGTTTTTTTTTTCGGGCCGAATTTTTGAGTTTCGATATCTCAGCTCTGGAAGGGGCTAGAGCCTCCATTTTTGCACTCAGGTCTAAGTCTCATGGCCCTCTATCAGAATTTGGGAAGATTGGAGAAACTTAATTTTTCGCCCAAAAAAGAAACGTAAGGGGTACCACTGTCTTTTTTTTTTTCGGGCCGAATTTTTGAGTTTCGATATCTCAGCTCTGGAAGGGGCTAGAGCCTCCATTTTTGCACTCAGGTCTAAGTCTCATGGCCCTCTATCAGAATTTGGGAAGATTGGAGAAACTTAATTTTTCGCCCAAAAAAAAAAACGAAAGGGGTACCACTGTCGTTTTTTTTTTCGGGCCGAATTTTTGAGTTTCGATATCTCAGCTCTGGAAGGGGCTAGAGCCTCCATTTTTGCACTCAGGTCTAAGTCTCATGGCCCTCTATCAGAATTCGGGGAGATTGGAGAAACTTAATTTTTCGCCCAAAAAAAAAAACGTAAGGGGTACCACTGTCGTTTTTTTTTCGGGCCGAATTTTTGAGTTTCGATATCTCAGCTCTGGAAGGGGCTAGAGCCTCCATTTTTGCACTCAGGTCTAAGTCTCATGGCCCTCTATCAGAATTTGGAAAGATTGGAGAAACTTAATTTTTCGCCCAAAAAAAAAAACGTAAGGGGTACCACTGTCGTTTTTTTTTCGGGCCGAATTTTTGAGTTTCGATATCTCAGCTCTGGAAGGGGCTAGAGCCTCCATTTTTGCACTCAGGTCTAAGTCTCATGGCCCTCTATCAGAATTTGGGAAGATTGGAGAAACTTAATTTTTCGCCCCCAAAAAAAACGTAAGGGGTACCACTGTGGTTTTTTTTTCGGGCCGAATTTTTGAGTTTCGATATCTCAGCTCTGGAAGGGGCTAGAGCCTCCATTTTTGCACTCAGGTCTAAGTCTCATGGCCCTCTATCAGAATTTGGGAAGATTGGATAAACTTAATTTTTCGCCCAAAAAAAAACGTAAGGGGTACCACTGTCGTTTTTTTTTTTCGGGCCGAATTTTTGAGTTTCGATATCTCAGCTCTGGAAGGGGCTAGAACCTCCATTTTTGCACTCAGGTCTAAGTCTCATGGCCCTCTATCAGAATTCGGGGAGATTGGAGAAACTTAATTTTTCGCCCCAAGAAAAAAACGTAAGGGGTACCACTGTCGTTTTTTTTTTCGGGCCGAATTTTTGAGTTTCGATATCTCAGCTCTGGAAGGGGCTAGAGCCTCCATTTTTGCACTCAGGTCTAAGTCTCATGGCCCTCTATCAGAATTTGGGAAGATTGGAGAAACTTAATTTTTCGCCCTAAAAAAAAAACGTAAGGGGTACCACTGTCGTTTTTTTTTTTCGGGCCGAATTTTTGAGTTTCGATATCTCAGCTCTGGAAGGGGCTAGAGCCTCCATTTTTGCACTCAGGTCTAAGTCTCATGGCCCTCTATCAGAATTTGGGAAGATTGGAGAAACTTAATTTTTCGCCCAAAAAAGAAACGTAAGGGGTACCACTGTCTTTTTTTTTTCGGGCCGAATTTTTGAGTTTCGATATCTCAGCTCTGGAAGGGGCTAGAGCCTCCATTTTTGCACTCAGGTCTAAGTCTCATGGCCCTCTATCAGAATTTGGGAAGATTGGAGAAACTTAATTTTTCGCCCAAAAAAAAAAACGAAAGGGGTACCACTGTCGTTTTTTTTTTCGGGCCGAATTTTTGAGTTTCGATATCTCAGCTCTGGAAGGGGCTAGAGCCTCCATTTTTGCACTCAGGTCTAAGTCTCATGGCCCTCTATCAGAATTCGGGGAGATTGGAGAAACTTAATTTTTCGCCCAAAAAAAAAACGTAAGGGGTACCACTGTCGTTTTTTTTTCGGGCCGAATTTTTGAGTTTCGATATCTCAGCTCTGGAAGGGGCTAGAGCCTCCATTTTTGCACTCAGGTCTAAGTCTCATGGCCCTCTATCAGAATTTGGAAAGATTGGAGAAACTTAATTTTTCGCCCAAAAAAAAAAACGTAAGGGGTACCACTGTCGTTTTTTTTTCGGGCCGAATTTTTGAGTTTCGATATCTCAGCTCTGGAAGGGGCTAGAGCCTCCATTTTTGCACTCAGGTCTAAGTCTCATGGCCCTCTATCAGAATTTGGGAAGATTGGAGAAACTTAATTTTTCGCCCTAAAAAAAAAAAACGTAAGGGGTACCACTGTCGTTTTTTTTTTTCGGGCCGAATTTTTGAGTTTCGATATCTCAGCTCTGGAAGGGGCTAGAGCCTCCATTTTTGCACTCAGGTCTAAGTCTCATGGCCCTCTATCAGAATTTGGGAAGATTGGAGAAACTTAATTTTTCGCCCAAAAAAAAAACGTAAGGGGTACCACTGTCGTTTTTTTTTCGGGCCGAATTTTGAGTTTCGATATCTCAGCTCTGGAAGGGGCTAGAGCCTCCATTTTTGCACTCAGGTCTAAGTCTCATGGCCCTCTATCAGAATTTGGGAAGATTGGAGAAACTTAATTTTTCGCCCAAAAAAAAAACGTAAGGGGTACCACTGTCGTTTTTTTTTTCGGGCCGAATTTTGAGTTTCGATATCTCAGCTCTGGAAGGGGCTAGAGCCTCAATTTTTGCACTCAGGTCTAAGTCTCATGGCCCTCTACCAGAATTTGGGAAGATTGGAGAAACTTAATTTTTCGCCCCAAAAAAAAAACGTAAGGGGTACCACTGTCGTTTTTTTTTTCGGGCCGAATTTTTGAGTTTCGATATCTCAGCTCTGGAAGGGGCTAGAGCCTCCATTTTTGCACTCAGGTCTAAGTCTCATGGCCCTCTATCAGAATTCGGGGAGATTGGAGAAACTTAATTTTTTGCCCAAAAAAAAAAACGTAAGGGGTACCACTGTCGTTTTTTTTTCGGGCCGAATTTTTGAGTTTCGATATCTCAGCTCTGGAAGGGGCTAGAGCCTCCATTTTTGCACTCAGGTCTAAGTCTCATGGCCCTCTATCAGAATTTGGGAAGATTGGAGAAACTTAATTTTTCGCCCTAAAAAAAAAACGTAAGGGGTACCACTGTCGGTTTTTTTTTCGGGCCGAATTTTTGAGTTTCGATATCTCAGCTCTGGAAAGGGCTAGAGCCTCCATTTTTGCACTCAGGTCTAAGTCTCATGGCCCTCTATCAGAATTTGGGAAGATTGGATAAACTTAATTTTTCGCCCAAAAAAAAACGTAAGGGGTACCACTGTCGTTTTTTTTTTCGGGCCGAATTTTTGAGTTTCGATATCTCAGCTCTGGAAGGGGCTAGAGCCTCCATTTTTGCACTCAGGTCTAAGTCTCATGGCCCTCTATCAGAATTTGGGAAGATTGGAGAAACTTAATTTTTCGCCCAAAAAAAAAAACGTAAGGGGTACCACTGTCGTTTTTTTTTTCGGGCCGAATTTTTGAGTTTCGATATCTCAGCTCTGGAAGGGGCTAGAGCCTCCATTTTTGCACTCAGGTCTAAGTCTCATGGCCCTCTACCAGAATTTGGGAAGATTGGAGAAACTTAATTTTTCGCCCCAAAAAAAAAACGTAAGGGGTACCACTGTCGTTTTTTTTTTCGGGCCGAATTTTTGAGTTTCGATATCTCAGCTCTGGAAGGGGCTAGAGCCTCCATTTTTGCACTCAGGTCTAAGTCTCATGGCCCTCTATCAGAATTCGGGGAGATTGGAGAAACTTAATTTTTCGCCCAAAAAAAAAAACGTAAGGGGTACCACTGTCGTTTTTTTTTCGGGCCGAATTTTTGAGTTTCGATATCTCAGCTCTGGAAGGGGCTAGAGCCTCCATTTTTGCACTCAGGTCTAAGTCTCATGGCCCTCTATCAGAATTTGGGAAGATTGGAGAAACTTAATTTTTCGCCCTAAAAAAAAAACGTAAGGGGTACCACTGTCGGTTTTTTTTTCGGGCCGAATTTTTGAGTTTCGATATCTCAGCTCTGGAAAGGGCTAGAGCCTCCATTTTTGCACTCAGGTCTAAGTCTCATGGCCCTCAATCAGAATTTGGAAAGATTGGAGAAACTTAATTTTTCGCCCAAAAAAAAAACGTAAGGGGTACCACTGTCGTTTTTTTTTTTCGGGCCGAATTTTTGAGTTTCGATATCTCAGCTCTGGAAGGGGCTAGAGCCTCCATTTTTGCACTCAGGTCTAAGTCTCATGGCCCTCTATCAGAATTTGGGAAGATTGGAGAAACTTAATTTTTCGCCCTAAAAAAAAAAACGTAAGGGGTACCACTGTCGTTTTTTTTTTTCGGGCCGAATTTTTGAGTTTCGATATCTCAGCTCTGGAAGGGGCTAGAGCCTCCATTTTTGCACTCAGGTCTAAGTCTCATGGCCCTCTATCAGAATTTGGGAAGATTGGAGAAACTTAATTTTTCGCCCAAAAAAAAAACGTAAGGGGTACCACTGTCGGTTTTTTTTCGGGCCGAATTTTTGAGTTTCGATATCTCAGCTCTGGAAGGGGCTAGAGCCTCCATTTTTGCACTCAGGTCTAAGTCTCATGGCCCTCTATCAGAATTTGGGAAGATTGGAGAAACTTAATTTTTCGCCCAAAAAAAAAAACGAAAGGGGTACCACTGTCGTTTTTTTTTTCGGGCCGAATTTTTGAGTTTCGATATCTCAGCTCTGGAAGGGGCTAGAGCCTCCATTTTTGCACTCAGGTCTAAGTCTCATGGCCCTCTATCAGAATTCGGGGAGATTGGAGAAACTTAATTTTTCGCCCAAAAAAAAAAACGTAAGGGGTACCACTGTCGTTTTTTTTTCGGGCCGAATTTTTGAGTTTCGATATCTCAGCTCTGGAAGGGGCTAGAGCCTCCATTTTTGCACTCAGGTCTAAGTCTCATGGCCCTCTATCAGAATTTGGAAAGATTGGAGAAACTTAATTTTTCGCCCAAAAAAAAAAACGTAAGGGGTACCACTGTCGTTTTTTTTTCGGGCCGAATTTTTGAGTTTCGATATCTCAGCTCTGGAAGGGGCTAGAGCCTCCATTTTTGCACTCAGGTCTAAGTCTCATGGCCCTCTATCAGAATTTGGGAAGATTGGAGAAACTTAATTTTTCGCCCTAAAAAAAAAAAACGTAAGGGGTACCACTGTCGTTTTTTTTTTTTCGGGCCGAATTTTTGAGTTTCGATATCTCAGCTCTGGAAGGGGCTAGAGCCTCCATTTTTGCACTCAGGTCTAAGTCTCATGGCCCTCTATCAGAATTTGGGAAGATTGGAGAAACTTAATTTTTCGCCCCAAGAAAAAAACGTAAGGGGTACCACTGTCGTTTTTTTTTTCGGGCCGAATTTTTGAGTTTCGATATCTCAGCTCTGGAAGGGGCTAGAGCCTCCATTTTTGCACTCAGGTCTAAGTCTCATGGCCCTCTATCAGAATTTGGGAAGATTGGAGAAACTTAATTTTTCGCCCTAAAAAAAAAACGTAAGGGGTACCACTGTCGTTTTTTTTTTTCGGGCCGAATTTTTGAGTTTCGATATCTCAGCTCTGGAAGGGGCTAGAGCCTCCATTTTTGCACTCAGGTCTAAGTCTCATGGCCCTCTATCAGAATTTGGGAAGATTGGAGAAACTTAATTTTTCGCCCAAAAAAGAAACGTAAGGGGTACCACTGTCTTTTTTTTTTCGGGCCGAATTTTTGAGTTTCGATATCTCAGCTCTGGAAGGGGCTAGAGCCTCCATTTTTGCACTCAGGTCTAAGTCTCATGGCCCTCTATCAGAATTTGGGAAGATTGGAGAAACTTAATTTTTCGCCCAAAAAAAAAAACGAAAGGGGTACCACTGTCGTTTTTTTTTTCGGGCCGAATTTTTGAGTTTCGATATCTCAGCTCTGGAAGGGGCTAGAGCCTCCATTTTTGCACTCAGGTCTAAGTCTCATGGCCCTCTATCAGAATTCGGGGAGATTGGAGAAACTTAATTTTTCGCCCAAAAAAAAAACGTAAGGGGTACCACTGTCGTTTTTTTTTCGGGCCGAATTTTTGAGTTTCGATATCTCAGCTCTGGAAGGGGCTAGAGCCTCCATTTTTGCACTCAGGTCTAAGTCTCATGGCCCTCTATCAGAATTTGGAAAGATTGGAGAAACTTAATTTTTCGCCCAAAAAAAAAAACGTAAGGGGTACCACTGTCGTTTTTTTTTCGGGCCGAATTTTTGAGTTTCGATATCTCAGCTCTGGAAGGGGCTAGAGCCTCCATTTTTGCACTCAGGTCTAAGTCTCATGGCCCTCTATCAGAATTTGGGAAGATTGGAGAAACTTAATTTTTCGCCCTAAAAAAAAAAACGTAAGGGGTACCACTGTCGTTTTTTTTTTTCGGGCCGAATTTTTGAGTTTCGATATCTCAGCTCTGGAAGGGGCTAGAGCCTCCATTTTTGCACTCAGGTCTAAGTCTCATGGCCCTCTATCAGAATTTGGGAAGATTGGAGAAACTTAATTTTTCGCCCAAAAAAAAAACGTAAGGGGTACCACTGTCGTTTTTTTTTCGGGCCGAATTTTTGAGTTTCGATATCTCAGCTCTGGAAGGGGCTAGAGCCTCCATTTTTGCACTCAGGTCTAAGTCTCATGGCCCTCTATCAGAATTTGGGAAGATTGGAGAAACTTAATTTTTCGCCCAAAAAAAAAAACGTAAGGGGTACCACTGTCGTTTTTTTTTTCGGGCCGAATTTTTGAGTTTCGATATCTCAGCTCTGGAAGGGGCTAGAGCCTCCATTTTTGCACTCAGGTCTAAGTCTCATGGCCCTCTACCAGAATTTGGGAAGATTGGAGAAACTTAATTTTTCGCCCCAAAAAAAAAACGTAAGGGGTACCACTGTCGTTTTTTTTTTCGGGCCGAATTTTTGAGTTTCGATATCTCAGCTCTGGAAGGGGCTAGAGCCTCCATTTTTGCACTCAGGTCTAAGTCTCATGGCCCTCTATCAGAATTCGGGGAGATTGGAGAAACTTAATTTTTCGCCCAAAAAAAAAAACGTAAGGGGTACCACTGTCGTTTTTTTTTCGGGCCGAATTTTTGAGTTTCGATATCTCAGCTCTGGAAGGGGCTAGAGCCTCCATTTTTGCACTCAGGTCTAAGTCTCATGGCCCTCTATCAGAATTTGGGAAGATTGGAGAAACTTAATTTTTCGCCCTAAAAAAAAAACGTAAGGGGTACCACTGTCGGTTTTTTTTTCGGGCCGAATTTTTGAGTTTCGATATCTCAGCTCTGGAAAGGGCTAGAGCCTCCATTTTTGCACTCAGGTCTAAGTCTCATGGCCCTCTATCAGAATTTGGGAAGATTGGATAAACTTAATTTTTCGCCCAAAAAAAAACGTAAGGGGTACCACTGTCGTTTTTTTTTTCGGGCCGAATTTTTGAGTTTCGATATCTCAGCTCTGGAAGGGGCTAGAGCCTCCATTTTTGCACTCAGGTCTAAGTCTCATGGCCCTCTATCAGAATTTGGGAAGATTGGAGAAACTTAATTTTTCGCCCAAAAAAAAAAACGTAAGGGGTACCACTGTCGTTTTTTTTTTCGGGCCGAATTTTTGAGTTTCGATATCTCAGCTCTGGAAGGGGCTAGAGCCTCCATTTTTGCACTCAGGTCTAAGTCTCATGGCCCTCTACCAGAATTTGGGAAGATTGGAGAAACTTAATTTTTCGCCCCAAAAAAAAAACGTAAGGGGTACCACTGTCGTTTTTTTTTTCGGGCCGAATTTTTGAGTTTCGATATCTCAGCTCTGGAAGGGGCTAGAGCCTCCATTTTTGCACTCAGGTCTAAGTCTCATGGCCCTCTATCAGAATTCGGGGAGATTGGAGAAACTTAATTTTTCGCCCAAAAAAAAAAACGTAAGGGGTACCACTGTCGTTTTTTTTTCGGGCCGAATTTTTGAGTTTCGGTATCTCAGCTCTGGAAGGGGCTAGAGCCTCCATTTTTGCACTCAGGTCTAAGTCTCATGGCCCTCTATCAGAATTTGGGAAGATTGGAGAAACTTAATTTTTCGCCCTAAAAAAAAAACGTAAGGGGTACCACTGTCGGTTTTTTTTTCGGGCCGAATTTTTGAGTTTCGATATCTCAGCTCTGGAAAGGGCTAGAGCCTCCATTTTTGCACTCAGGTCTAAGTCTCATGGCCCTCAATCAGAATTTGGAAAGATTGGAGAAACTTAATTTTTCGCCCAAAAAAAAAAACGTAAGGGGTACCACTGTCGTTTTTTTTTCGGGCCGAATTTTTGAGTTTCGATATCTCAGCTCTGGAAGGGGCTAGAGCCTCCATTTTTGCACTCAGGTCTAAGTCTCATGGCCCTCTATCAGAATTCGGGGAGATTGGAGAAACTTAATTTTTCGCCCCAAAAAAAAAACGTAAGGGGTACCACTGTCGTTTTTTTTTTCGGGCCGAATTTTTGAGTTTCGATATCTCAGCTCTGGAAGGGGCTAGAGCCTCCATTTTTGCACTCAGGTCTAAGTCTCATGGCCCTCTATCAGAATTTGGGAAGATTGGAGAAACTTAATTTTTCGCCCTAAAAAAAAAACGTAAGGGGTACCACTGTCGTTTTTTTTTTCGGGCCGAATTTTTGAGTTTCGATATCTCAGCTCTGGAAGGGGCTAGAGCCTCCATTTTTGCACTCAGGTCTAAGTCTCATGGCCCTCTATCAGAATTTGGGAAGATTGGAGAAACTTAATTTTTCGCCCAAAAAAAAAACGTAAGGGGTACCACTGTCGTTTTTTTTTCGGGCCGAATTTTTGAGTTTCGATATCTCAGCTCTGGAAGGGGCTAGAGCCTCCATTTTTGCACTCAGGTCTAAGTCTCATGGCCCTCTATCAGAATTTGGGAAGATTGGAGAAACTTAATTTTTCGCCCCAAAAAAAAACGTAAGGGGTACCACTGTGGTTTTTTTTTCAGGCCGAATTTTTGAGTTTCGATATCTCAGCTCTGGAAGGGGCTAGAGCCTCCATTTTTGCACTCAGGTCTAAGTCTCATGGCCCTCTATCAGAATTTGGGAAGATTGGATAAACTTAATTTTTCGCCCAAAAAAAAACGTAAGGGGTACCACTGTCGTTTTTTTTTTCGGGCCGAATTTTTGAGTTTCGATATCTCAGCTCTGGAAGGGGCTAGAGCCTCCATTTTTGCACTCAGGTCTAAGTCTCATGGCCCTCTATCAGAATTTGGAAAGATTGGAGAAACTTAATTTTTCGCCCAAAAAAAAAAACGTAAGGGGTACCACTGTCGTTTTTTTTTTCGGGCCGAATTTTTGAGTTTCGATATCTCAGCTCTGGAAGGGGCTAGAGCCTCCATTTTTGCACTCAGGTCTAAGTCTCATGGCCCTCTATCAGAATTTGGGAAGATTGGAGAAACTTAATTTTTCGCCCTAAAAAAAAAACGTAAGGGGTACCAATGTCGTTTTTTTTTTCGGGCCGAATTTTTGAGTTTCGATATCTCAGCTCTGGAAGGGGCTAGAGCCTCCATTTTTGCACTCAGGTCTAAGTCTCATGGCCCTCTATCAGAATTTGGGAAGATTGGAGAAACTTAATTTTTCGCCCAAAAAAGAAACGTAAGGGGTACCACTGTCTTTTTTTTTTTCGGGCCGAATTTTTGAGTTTCGATATCTCAGCTCTGGAAGGGGCTAGAGCCTCCATTTTTGCACTCAGGTCTAAGTCTCATGGCCCTCTATCAGAATTTGGGAAGATTGGAGAAACTTAATTTTTCGCCCAAAAAAAAAAACGAAAGGGGTACCACTGTCGTTTTTTTTTTCGGGCCGAATTTTTGAGTTTCGATATCTCAGCTCTGGAAGGGGCTAGAGCCTCCATTTTTGCACTCAGGTCTAAGTCTCATGGCCCTCTATCAGAATTCGGGGAGATTGGAGAAACTTAATTTTTCGCCCAAAAAAAAAAACGTAAGGGGTACCACTATCGTTTTTTTTTCGGGCCGAATTTTTGAGTTTCGATATCTCAGCTCTGGAAGGGGCTAGAGCCTCCATTTTTGCACTCAGGTCTAAGTCTCATGGCCCTCTATCAGAATTTGGAAAGATTGGAGAAACTTAATTTTTCGCCCAAAAAAAAAAACGTAAGGGGTACCACTGTCGTTTTTTTTTCGGGCCGAATTTTTGAGTTTCGATATCTCAGCTCTGGAAGGGGCTAGAGCCTCCATTTTTGCACTCAGGTCTAAGTCTCATGGCCCTCTATCAGAATTTGGGAAGATTGGAGAAACTTAATTTTTCGCCCCAAAAAAAAACGTAAGGGGTACCACTGTGGTTTTTTTTTCGGGCCGAATTTTTGAGTTTCGATATCTCAGCTCTGGAAGGGGCTAGAGCCTCCATTTTTGCACTCAGGTCTAAGTCTCATGGCCCTCTATCAGAATTTGGGAAGATTGGATAAACTTAATTTTTCGCCCAAAAAAAAACGTAAGGGGTACCACTGTCGTTTTTTTTTTCGGGCCGAATTTTTGAGTTTCGATATCTCAGCTCTGGAAGGGGCTAGAACCTCCATTTTTGCACTCAGGTCTAAGTCTCATGGCCCTCTATCAGAATTCGGGGAGATTGGAGAAACTTAATTTTTCGCCCCAAGAAAAAAACGTAAGGGGTACCACTGTCGTTTTTTTTTTTCGGGCCGAATTTTTGAGTTTCGATATCTCAGCTCTGGAAGGGGCTAGAGCCTCCATTTTTGCACTCAGGTCTAAGTCTCATGGCCCTCTATCAGAATTTGGAAAGATTGGAGAAACTTAATTTTTCGCCCAAAAAAAAAACGTAAGGGGTACCACTGTCGTTTTTTTTTTCGGGCCGAATTTTTGAGTTTCGATATCTCAGCTCTGGAAGGGGCTAGAGCCTCCATTTTTGCACTCAGGTCTAAGTCTCATGGCCCTCTATCAGAATTTGGGAAGATTGGAGAAACTTAATTTTTCGCCCTAAAAAAAAAACGTAAGGGGTACCACTGTCGTTTTTTTTTTTCGGGCCGAATTTTTGAGTTTCGATATCTCAGCTCTGGAAGGGGCTAGAGCCTCCATTTTTGCACTCAGGTCTAAGTCTCATGGCCCTCTATCAGAATTTGGGAAGATTGGAGAAACTTAATTTTTCGCCCAAAAAAGAAACGTAAGGGGTACCACTGTCTTTTTTTTTTTCGGGCCGAATTTTTGAGTTTCGATATCTCAGCTCTGGAAGGGGCTAGAGCCTCCATTTTTGCACTCAGGTCTAAGTCTCATGGCCCTCTATCAGAATTTGGGAAGATTGGAGAAACTTAATTTTTCGCCCAAAAAAAAAAACGAAAGGGGTACCACTGTCGTTTTTTTTTTCGGGCCGAATTTTTGAGTTTCGATATCTCAGCTCTGGAAGGGGCTAGAGCCTCCATTTTTGCACTCAGGTCTAAGTCTCATGGCCCTCTATCAGAATTCGGGGAGATTGGAGAAACTTAATTTTTCGCCCAAAAAAAAAAACGTAAGGGGTACCACTGTCGTTTTTTTTTCGGGCCGAATTTTTGAGTTTCGATATCTCAGCTCTGGAAGGGGCTAGAGCCTCCATTTTTGCACTCAGGTCTAAGTCTCATGGCCCTCTATCAGAATTTGGAAAGATTGGAGAAACTTAATTTTTCGCCCAAAAAAAAAAACGTAAGGGGTACCACTGTCGTTTTTTTTTCGGGCCGAATTTTTGAGTTTCGATATCTCAGCTCTGGAAGGGGCTAGAGCCTCCATTTTTGCACTCAGGTCTAAGTCTCATGGCCCTCTATCAGAATTTGGGAAGATTGGAGAAACTTAATTTTTCGCCCTAAAAAAAAAAAACGTAAGGGGTACCACTGTCGTTTTTTTTTTTTCGGGCCGAATTTTTGAGTTTCGATATCTCAGCTCTGGAAGGGGCTAGAGCCTCCATTTTTGCACTCAGGTCTAAGTCTCATGGCCCTCTATCAGAATTTGGGAAGATTGGAGAAACTTAATTTTTCGCCCAAAAAAAAAACGTAAGGGGTACCACTGTCGTTTTTTTTTCGGGCCGAATTTTTGAGTTTCGATATCTCAGCTCTGGAAGGGGCTAGAGCCTCCATTTTTGCACTCAGGTCTAAGTCTCATGGCCCTCTATCAGAATTTGGGAAGATTGGAGAAACTTAATTTTTCGCCCAAAAAAAAAAACGTAAGGGGTACCACTGTCGTTTTTTTTTTCGGGCCGAATTTTTGAGTTTCGATATCTCAGCTCTGGAAGGGGCTAGAGCCTCCATTTTTGCACTCAGGTCTAAGTCTCATGGCCCTCTACCAGAATTTGGGAAGATTGGAGAAACTTAATTTTTCGCCCCAAAAAAAAAACGTAAGGGGTACCACTGTCGTTTTTTTTTTCGGGCCGAATTTTTGAGTTTCGATATCTCAGCTCTGGAAGGGGCTAGAGCCTCCATTTTTGCACTCAGGTCTAAGTCTCATGGCCCTCTATCAGAATTCGGGGAGATTGGAGAAACTTAATTTTTCGCCCAAAAAAAAAAACGTAAGGGGTACCACTGTCGTTTTTTTTTCGGGCCGAATTTTTGAGTTTCGATATCTCAGCTCTGGAAGGGGCTAGAGCCTCCATTTTTGCACTCAGGTCTAAGTCTCATGGCCCTCTATCAGAATTTGGGAAGATTGGAGAAACTTAATTTTTCGCCCTAAAAAAAAAACGTAAGGGGTACCACTGTCGGTTTTTTTTTCGGGCCGAATTTTTGAGTTTCGATATCTCAGCTCTGGAAAGGGCTAGAGCCTCCATTTTTGCACTCAGGTCTAAGTCTCATGGCCCTCTATCAGAATTTGGGAAGATTGGATAAACTTAATTTTTCGCCCAAAAAAAAACGTAAGGGGTACCACTGTCGTTTTTTTTTTCGGGCCGAATTTTTGAGTTTCGATATCTCAGCTCTGGAAGGGGCTAGAGCCTCCATTTTTGCACTCAGGTCTAAGTCTCATGGCCCTCTATCAGAATTTGGGAAGATTGGAGAAACTTAATTTTTCGCCCAAAAAAAAAACGTAAGGGGTACCACTGTCGTTTTTTTTTCGGGCCGAATTTTTGAGTTTCGATATCTCAGCTCTGGAAGGGGCTAGAGCCTCCATTTTTGCACTCAGGTCTAAGTCTCATGGCCCTCTATCAGAATTTGGGAAGATTGGAGAAACTTAATTTTTCGCCCAAAAAAAAAAACGTAAGGGGTACCACTGTCGTTTTTTTTTTCGGGTCGAATTTTTGAGTTTCGATATCTCAGCTCTGGAAGGGGCTAGAGCCTCCATTTTTGCACTCAGGTCTAAGTCTCATGGCCCTCTACCAGAATTTGGGAAGATTGGAGAAACTTAATTTTTCGCCCCAAAAAAAAAACGTAAGGGGTACCACTGTCGTTTTTTTTTTCGGGCCGAATTTTTGAGTTTCGATATCTCAGCTCTGGAAGGGGCTAGAGCCTCCATTTTTGCACTCAGGTCTAAGTCTCATGGCCCTCTATCAGAATTCGGGGAGATTGGAGAAACTTAATTTTTCGCCCAAAAAAAAAAACGTAAGGGGTACCACTGTCGTTTTTTTTTCGGGCCGAATTTTTGAGTTTCGATATCTCAGCTCTGGAAGGGGCTAGAGCCTCCATTTTTGCACTCAGGTCTAAGTCTCATGGCCCTCTATCAGAATTTGGGAAGATTGGAGAAACTTAATTTTTCGCCCTAAAAAAAAAACGTAAGGGGTACCACTGTCGGTTTTTTTTTCGGGCCGAATTTTTGAGTTTCGATATCTCAGCTCTGGAAAGGGCTAGAGCCTCCATTTTTGCACTCAGGTCTAAGTCTCATGGCCCTCAATCAGAATTTGGAAAGATTGGAGAAACTTAATTTTTCGCCCAAAAAAAAAAACGTAAGGGGTACCACTGTCGTTTTTTTTTCGGGCCAAATTTTTGAGTTTCGATATCTCAGCTCTGGAAGGGGCTAGAGCCTCCATTTTTGCACTCAGGTCTAAGTCTCATGGCCCTCTATCAGAATTCGGGGAGATTGGAGAAACTTAATTTTTCGCCCCAAAAAAAAAAACGTAAGGGGTACCACTGTCGTTTTTTTTTTTCGGGCCGAATTTTTGAGTTTCGATATCTCAGCTCTGGAAGGGGCTAGAGCCTCCATTTTTGCACTCAGGTCTAAGTCTCATGGCCCTCTATCAGAATTTGGAAAGATTGGAGAAACTTAATTTTTCGCCCAAAAAAAAAACGTAAGGGGTACCACTGTCGTTTTTTTTTCGGGCCGAATTTTTGAGTTTCGATATCTCAGCTCTGGAAGGGGCTAGAGCCTCCATTTTTGCACTCAGGTCTAAGTCTCATGGCCCTCTATCAGAATTTGGGAAGATTGGAGAAACTTAATTTTTCGCCCCAAAAAAAAACGTAAGGGGTACCACTGTGGTTTTTTTTTCAGGCCGAATTTTTGAGTTTCGATATCTCAGCTCTGGAAGGGGCTAGAGCCTCCATTTTTGCACTCAGGTCTAAGTCTCATGGCCCTCTATCAGAATTTGGGAAGATTGGATAAACTTAATTTTTCGCCCAAAAAAAAACGTAAGGGGTACCACTGTCGTTTTTTTTTTGCGGGCCGAATTTTTGAGTTTCGATATCTCAGCTCTGGAAGGGGCTAGAGCCTCCATTTTTGCACTCAGGTCTAAGTCTCATGGCCCTCTATCAGAATTTGGAAAGATTGGAGAAACTTAATTTTTCGCCCAAAAAAAAAAACGTAAGGGGTACCACTGTCGTTTTTTTTTTCGGGCCGAATTTTTGAGTTTCGATATCTCAGCTCTGGAAGGGGCTAGAGCCTCCATTTTTGCACTCAGGTCTAAGTCTCATGGCCCTCTATCAGAATTTGGGAAGATTGGAGAAACTTAATTTTTCGCCCTAAAAAAAAAAACGTAAGGGGTACCACTGTCGTTTTTTTTTTTCGGGCCGAATTTTTGAGTTTCGATATCTCAGCTCTGGAAGGGGCTAGAGCCTCCATTTTTGCACTCAGGTCTAAGTCTCATGGCCCTCTATCAGAATTTGGGAAGATTGGAGAAACTTAATTTTTCGCCCAAAAAAGAAACGTAAGGGGTACCACTGTCTTTTTTTTTTTCGGGCCGAATTTTTGAGTTTCGATATCTCAGCTCTGGAAGGGGCTAGAGCCTCCATTTTTGCACTCAGGTCTAAGTCTCATGGCCCTCTATCAGAATTTGGGAAGATTGGAGAAACTTAATTTTTCGCCCAAAAAAAAAAACGAAAGGGGTACCACTGTCGTTTTTTTTTTCGGGCCGAATTTTTGAGTTTCGATATCTCAGCTCTGGAAGGGGCTAGAGCCTCCATTTTTGCACTCAGGTCTAAGTCTCATGGCCCTCTATCAGAATTCGGGGAGATTGGAGAAACTTAATTTTTCGCCCAAAAAAAAAAACGTAAGGGGTACCACTGTCGTTTTTTTTTCGGGCCGAATTTTTGAGTTTCGATATCTCAGCTCTGGAAGGGGCTAGAGCCTCCATTTTTGCACTCAGGTCTAAGTCTCATGGCCCTCTATCAGAATTTGGAAAGATTGGAGAAACTTAATTTTTCGCCCCAAAAAAAAAACATAAGGGGTACCACTGTCGTTTTTTTTTCGGGCCGAATTTTTGAGTTTCGATATCTCAGCTCTGGAAGGGGCTAGAGCCTCCATTTTTGCACTCAGGTCTAAGTCTCATGGCCCTCTATCAGAATTTGGGAAGATTGGAGAAACTTAATTTTTCGCCCCAAAAAAAAACGTAAGGGGTACCACTTTGGTTTTTTTTTCGGGCCGAATTTTTGAGTTTCGATATCTCAGCTCTGGAAGGGGCTAGAGCCTCCATTTTTGCACTCAGGTCTAAGTCTCATGGCCCTCTATCAGAATTTGGGAAGATTGGATAAACTTAATTTTTCGCCCAAAAAAAAACCGTAAGGGGTACCACTGTCGTTTTTTTTTCGGGCCGAATTTTTGAGTTTCGATATCTCAGCTCTGGAAGGGGCTAGAACCTCCATTTTTGCACTCAGGTCTAAGTCTCATGGCCCTCTATCAGAATTCGGGGAGATTGGAGAAACTTAATTTTTCGCCCCAAGAAAAAAACGTAAGGGGTACCACTGTCGTTTTTTTTTTTCGGGCCGAATTTTTGAGTTTCGATATCTCAGCTCTGGAAGGGGCTAGAGCCTCCATTTTTGCACTCAGGTCTAAGTCTCATGGCCCTCTATCAGAATTTGGGAAGATTGGATAAACTTAATTTTTCGCCCAAAAAAAAACGTAAGGGGTACCACTGTCGTTTTTTTTTTTCGGGCCGAATTTTTGAGTTTCGATATCTCAGCTCTGGAAGGGGCTAGAGCCTCCATTTTTGCACTCAGGTCTAAGTCTCATGGCCCTCTATCAGAATTTGGAAAGATTGGAGAAACTTAATTTTTCGCCCAAAAAAAAAAACGTAAGGGGTACCACTGTCGTTTTTTTTTTCGGGCCGAATTTTTGAGTTTCGATATCTCAGCTCTGGAAGGGGCTAGAGCCTCCATTTTTGCACTCAGGTCTAAGTCTCATGGCCCTCTATCAGAATTTGGGAAGATTGGAGAAACTTAATTTTTCGCCCTAAAAAAAAAACGTAAGGGGTACCACTGTCGTTTTTTTTTTTCGGGCCGAATTTTTGAGTTTCGATATCTCAGCTCTGGAAGGGGCTAGAGCCTCCATTTTTGCACTCAGGTCTAAGTCTCATGGCCCTCTATCAGAATTTGGGAAGATTGGAGAAACTTAATTTTTCGCCCAAAAAAAAAACGTAAGGGGTACCACTGTCGTTTTTTTTTCGGGCCGAATTTTTGAGTTTCGATATCTCAGCTCTGGAAGGGGCTAGAGCCTCCATTTTTGCACTCAGGTCTAAGTCTCATGGCCCTCTATCAGAATTTGGGAAGATTGGAGAAACTTAATTTTTCGCCCAAAAAAAAAAACGTAAGGGGTACCACTGTCGTTTTTTTTTTCGGGCCGAATTTTTGAGTTTCGATATCTCAGCTCTGGAAGGGGCTAGAGCCTCCATTTTTGCACTCAGGTCTAAGTCTCATGGCCCTCTACCAGAATTTGGGAAGATTGGAGAAACTTAATTTTTCGCCCCAAAAAAAAAACGTAAGGGGTACCACTGTCGTTTTTTTTTTCGGGCCGAATTTTTGAGTTTCGATATCTCAGCTCTGGAAGGGGCTAGAGCCTCCATTTTTGCACTCAGGTCTAAGTCTCATGGCCCTCTATCAGAATTCGGGGAGATTGGAGAAACTTAATTTTTCGCCCAAAAAAAAAAACGTAAGGGGTACCACTGTCGTTTTTTTTTCGGGCCGAATTTTTGAGTTTCGATATCTCAGCTCTGGAAGGGGCTAGAGCCTCCATTTTTGCACTCAGGTCTAAGTCTCATGGCCCTCTATCAGAATTTGGGAAGATTGGAGAAACTTAATTTTTCGCCCTAAAAAAAAAACGTAAGGGGTACCACTGTCGGTTTTTTTTTCGGGCCGAATTTTTGAGTTTCGATATCTCAGCTCTGGAAAGGGCTAGAGCCTCCATTTTTGCACTCAGGTCTAAGTCTCATGGCCCTCTATCAGAATTTGGGAAGATTGGATAAACTTAATTTTTCGCCCAAAAAAAAACGTAAGGGGTACCACTGTCGTTTTTTTTTTCGGGCCGAATTTTTGAGTTTCGATATCTCAGCTCTGGAAGGGGCTAGAGCCTCCATTTTTGCACTCAGGTCTAAGTCTCATGGCCCTCTATCAGAATTTGGGAAGATTGGAGAAACTTAATTTTTCGCCCAAAAAAAAAAACGTAAGGGGTACCACTGTCGTTTTTTTTTTCGGGCCGAATTTTTGAGTTTCGATATCTCAGCTCTGGAAGGGGCTAGAGCCTCCATTTTTGCACTCAGGTCTAAGTCTCATGGCCCTCTACCAGAATTTGGGAAGATTGGAGAAACTTAATTTTTCGCCCCAAAAAAAAAACGTAAGGGGTACCACTGTCGTTTTTTTTTTCGGGCCGAATTTTTGAGTTTCGATATCTCAGCTCTGGAAGGGGCTAGAGCCTCCATTTTTGCACTCAGGTCTAAGTCTCATGGCCCTCTATCAGAATTCGGGGAGATTGGAGAAACTTAATTTTTCGCCCAAAAAAAAAAACGTAAGGGGTACCACTGTCGTTTTTTTTTTTCGGGCCGAATTTTTGAGTTTCGATATCTCAGCTCTGGAAGGGGCTAGAGCCTCCATTTTTGCACTCAGGTCTAAGTCTCATGGCCCTCTATCAGAATTTGGAAAGATTGGAGAAACTTAATTTTTCGCCCAAAAAAAAAAACGTAAGGGGTACCACTGTCGTTTTTTTTTTCGGGCCGAATTTTTGAGTTTCGATATCTCAGCTCTGGAAGGGGCTAGAGCCTCCATTTTTGCACTCAGGTCTAAGTCTCATGGCCCTCTATCAGAATTTGGAAAGATTGGAGAAACTTAATTTTTCGCCCAAAAAAAAAAACGTAAGGGGTACCACTGTCGTTTTTTTTTTCGGGCCGAATTTTTGAGTTTCGATATCTCAGCTCTGGAAGGGGCTAGAGCCTCCATTTTTGCACTCAGGTCTAAGTCTCATGGCCCTCTATCAGAATTTGGGAAGATTGGAGAAACTTAATTTTTCGCCCTAAAAAAAAAACGTAAGGGGTACCAATGTCGTTTTTTTTTTCGGGCCGAATTTTTGAGTTTCGATATCTCAGCTCTGGAAGGGGCTAGAGCCTCCATTTTTGCACTCAGGTCTAAGTCTCATGGCCCTCTATCAGAATTTGGGAAGATTGGAGAAACTTAATTTTTCGCCCAAAAAAGAAACGTAAGGGGTACCACTGTCTTTTTTTTTTCGGGCCGAATTTTTGAGTTTCGATATCTCAGCTCTGGAAGGGGCTAGAGCCTCCATTTTTGCACTCAGGTCTAAGTCTCATGGCCCTCTATCAGAATTTGGGAAGATTGGAGAAACTTAATTTTTCGCCCAAAAAAAAAAACGAAAGGGGTACCACTGTCGTTTTTTTTTTCGGGCCGAATTTTTGAGTTTCGATATCTCAGCTCTGGAAGGGGCTAGAGCCTCCATTTTTGCACTCAGGTCTAAGTCTCATGGCCCTCTATCAGAATTCGGGGAGATTGGAGAAACTTAATTTTTCGCCCAAAAAAAAAAACGTAAGGGGTACCACTATCGTTTTTTTTTCGGGCCGAATTTTTGAGTTTCGATATCTCAGCTCTGGAAGGGGCTAGAGCCTCCATTTTTGCACTCAGGTCTAAGTCTCATGGCCCTCTATCAGAATTTGGAAAGATTGGAGAAACTTAATTTTTCGCCCAAAAAAAAAAACGTAAGGGGTACCACTGTCGTTTTTTTTTCGGGCCGAATTTTTGAGTTTCGATATCTCAGCTCTGGAAGGGGCTAGAGCCTCCATTTTTGCACTCAGGTCTAAGTCTCATGGCCCTCTATCAGAATTTGGGAAGATTGGAGAAACTTAATTTTTCGCCCCAAAAAAAAACGTAAGGGGTACCACTGTGGTTTTTTTTTCGGGCCGAATTTTTGAGTTTCGATATCTCAGCTCTGGAAGGGGCTAGAGCCTCCATTTTTGCACTCAGGTCTAAGTCTCATGGCCCTCTATCAGAATTTGGGAAGATTGGATAAACTTAATTTTTCGCCCAAAAAAAAACGTAAGGGGTACCACTGTCGTTTTTTTTTTCGGGCCGAATTTTTGAGTTTCGATATCTCAGCTCTGGAAGGGGCTAGAACCTCCATTTTTGCACTCAGGTCTAAGTCTCATGGCCCTCTATCAGAATTCGGGGAGATTGGAGAAACTTAATTTTTCGCCCCAAGAAAAAAACGTAAGGGGTACCACTGTCGTTTTTTTTTTCGGGCCGAATTTTTGAGTTTCGATATCTCAGCTCTGGAAGGGGCTAGAGCCTCCATTTTTGCACTCAGGTCTAAGTCTCATGGCCCTCTATCAGAATTTGGAAAGATTGGAGAAACTTAATTTTTCGCCCAAAAAAAAAACGTAAGGGGTACCACTGTCGTTTTTTTTTTCGGGCCGAATTTTTGAGTTTCGATATCTCAGCTCTGGAAGGGGCTAGAGCCTCCATTTTTGCACTCAGGTCTAAGTCTCATGGCCCTCTATCAGAATTTGGGAAGATTGGAGAAACTTAATTTTTCGCCCTAAAAAAAAAACGTAAGGGGTACCACTGTCGTTTTTTTTTTTCGGGCCGAATTTTTGAGTTTCGATATCTCAGCTCTGGAAGGGGCTAGAGCCTCCATTTTTGCACTCAGGTCTAAGTCTCATGGCCCTCTATCAGAATTTGGGAAGATTGGAGAAACTTAATTTTTCGCCCAAAAAAGAAACGTAAGGGGTACCACTGTCTTTTTTTTTTTCGGGCCGAATTTTTGAGTTTCGATATCTCAGCTCTGGAAGGGGCTAGAGCCTCCATTTTTGCACTCAGGTCTAAGTCTCATGGCCCTCTATCAGAATTTGGGAAGATTGGAGAAACTTAATTTTTCGCCCAAAAAAAAAAACGAAAGGGGTACCACTGTCGTTTTTTTTTTCGGGCCGAATTTTTGAGTTTCGATATCTCAGCTCTGGAAGGGGCTAGAGCCTCCATTTTTGCACTCAGGTCTAAGTCTCATGGCCCTCTATCAGAATTCGGGGAGATTGGAGAAACTTAATTTTTCGCCCAAAAAAAAAAACGTAAGGGGTACCACTGTCGTTTTTTTTTCGGGCCGAATTTTTGAGTTTCGATATCTCAGCTCTGGAAGGGGCTAGAGCCTCCATTTTTGCACTCAGGTCTAAGTCTCATGGCCCTCTATCAGAATTTGGAAAGATTGGAGAAACTTAATTTTTCGCCCAAAAAAAAAAACGTAAGGGGTACCACTGTCGTTTTTTTTTCGGGCCGAATTTTTGAGTTTCGATATCTCAGCTCTGGAAGGGGCTAGAGCCTCCATTTTTGCACTCAGGTCTAAGTCTCATGGCCCTCTATCAGAATTTGGGAAGATTGGAGAAACTTAATTTTTCGCCCTAAAAAAAAAAAACGTAAGGGGTACCACTGTCGTTTTTTTTTTTTCGGGCCGAATTTTTGAGTTTCGATATCTCAGCTCTGGAAGGGGCTAGAGCCTCCATTTTTGCACTCAGGTCTAAGTCTCATGGCCCTCTATCAGAATTTGGGAAGATTGGAGAAACTTAATTTTTCGCCCAAAAAAAAAACGTAAGGGGTACCACTGTCGTTTTTTTTTCGGGCCGAATTTTTGAGTTTCGATATCTCAGCTCTGGAAGGGGCTAGAGCCTCCATTTTTGCACTCAGGTCTAAGTCTCATGGCCCTCTATCAGAATTTGGGAAGATTGGAGAAACTTAATTTTTCGCCCAAAAAAAAAAACGTAAGGGGTACCACTGTCGTTTTTTTTTTCGGGCCGAATTTTTGAGTTTCGATATCTCAGCTCTGGAAGGGGCTAGAGCCTCCATTTTTGCACTCAGGTCTAAGTCTCATGGCCCTCTACCAGAATTTGGGAAGATTGGAGAAACTTAATTTTTCGCCCCAAAAAAAAAACGTAAGGGGTACCACTGTCGTTTTTTTTTTCGGGCCGAATTTTTGAGTTTCGATATCTCAGCTCTGGAAGGGGCTAGAGCCTCCATTTTTGCACTCAGGTCTAAGTCTCATGGCCCTCTATCAGAATTCGGGGAGATTGGAGAAACTTAATTTTTCGCCCAAAAAAAAAAACGTAAGGGGTACCACTGTCGTTTTTTTTTCGGGCCGAATTTTTGAGTTTCGATATCTCAGCTCTGGAAGGGGCTAGAGCCTCCATTTTTGCACTCAGGTCTAAGTCTCATGGCCCTCTATCAGAATTTGGGAAGATTGGAGAAACTTAATTTTTCGCCCTAAAAAAAAAACGTAAGGGGTACCACTGTCGGTTTTTTTTTCGGGCCGAATTTTTGAGTTTCGATATCTCAGCTCTGGAAAGGGCTAGAGCCTCCATTTTTGCACTCAGGTCTAAGTCTCATGGCCCTCTATCAGAATTTGGGAAGATTGGATAAACTTAATTTTTCGCCCAAAAAAAAACGTAAGGGGTACCACTGTCGTTTTTTTTTTCGGGCCGAATTTTTGAGTTTCGATATCTCAGCTCTGGAAGGGGCTAGAGCCTCCATTTTTGCACTCAGGTCTAAGTCTCATGGCCCTCTATCAGAATTTGGGAAGATTGGAGAAACTTAATTTTTCGCCCAAAAAAAAAACGTAAGGGGTACCACTGTCGTTTTTTTTTCGGGCCGAATTTTTGAGTTTCGATATCTCAGCTCTGGAAGGGGCTAGAGCCTCCATTTTTGCACTCAGGTCTAAGTCTCATGGCCCTCTATCAGAATTTGGGAAGATTGGAGAAACTTAATTTTTCGCCCAAAAAAAAAAACGTAAGGGGTACCACTGTCGTTTTTTTTTTCGGGTCGAATTTTTGAGTTTCGATATCTCAGCTCTGGAAGGGGCTAGAGCCTCCATTTTTGCACTCAGGTCTAAGTCTCATGGCCCTCTACCAGAATTTGGGAAGATTGGAGAAACTTAATTTTTCGCCCCAAAAAAAAAACGTAAGGGGTACCACTGTCGTTTTTTTTTTCGGGCCGAATTTTTGAGTTTCGATATCTCAGCTCTGGAAGGGGCTAGAGCCTCCATTTTTGCACTCAGGTCTAAGTCTCATGGCCCTCTATCAGAATTCGGGGAGATTGGAGAAACTTAATTTTTCGCCCAAAAAAAAAAACGTAAGGGGTACCACTGTCGTTTTTTTTTCGGGCCGAATTTTTGAGTTTCGATATCTCAGCTCTGGAAGGGGCTAGAGCCTCCATTTTTGCACTCAGGTCTAAGTCTCATGGCCCTCTATCAGAATTTGGGAAGATTGGAGAAACTTAATTTTTCGCCCTAAAAAAAAAACGTAAGGGGTACCACTGTCGGTTTTTTTTTCGGGCCGAATTTTTGAGTTTCGATATCTCAGCTCTGGAAAGGGCTAGAGCCTCCATTTTTGCACTCAGGTCTAAGTCTCATGGCCCTCAATCAGAATTTGGAAAGATTGGAGAAACTTAATTTTTCGCCCAAAAAAAAAAACGTAAGGGGTACCACTGTCGTTTTTTTTTCGGGCCAAATTTTTGAGTTTCGATATCTCAGCTCTGGAAGGGGCTAGAGCCTCCATTTTTGCACTCAGGTCTAAGTCTCATGGCCCTCTATCAGAATTCGGGGAGATTGGAGAAACTTAATTTTTCGCCCCAAAAAAAAAAACGTAAGGGGTACCACTGTCGTTTTTTTTTTTCGGGCCGAATTTTTGAGTTTCGATATCTCAGCTCTGGAAGGGGCTAGAGCCTCCATTTTTGCACTCAGGTCTAAGTCTCATGGCCCTCTATCAGAATTTGGAAAGATTGGAGAAACTTAATTTTTCGCCCAAAAAAAAAACGTAAGGGGTACCACTGTCGTTTTTTTTTCGGGCCGAATTTTTGAGTTTCGATATCTCAGCTCTGGAAGGGGCTAGAGCCTCCATTTTTGCACTCAGGTCTAAGTCTCATGGCCCTCTATCAGAATTTGGGAAGATTGGAGAAACTTAATTTTTCGCCCCAAAAAAAAACGTAAGGGGTACCACTGTGGTTTTTTTTTCAGGCCGAATTTTTGAGTTTCGATATCTCAGCTCTGGAAGGGGCTAGAGCCTCCATTTTTGCACTCAGGTCTAAGTCTCATGGCCCTCTATCAGAATTTGGGAAGATTGGATAAACTTAATTTTTCGCCCAAAAAAAAACGTAAGGGGTACCACTGTCGTTTTTTTTTTGCGGGCCGAATTTTTGAGTTTCGATATCTCAGCTCTGGAAGGGGCTAGAGCCTCCATTTTTGCACTCAGGTCTAAGTCTCATGGCCCTCTATCAGAATTTGGAAAGATTGGAGAAACTTAATTTTTCGCCCAAAAAAAAAAACGTAAGGGGTACCACTGTCGTTTTTTTTTTCGGGCCGAATTTTTGAGTTTCGATATCTCAGCTCTGGAAGGGGCTAGAGCCTCCATTTTTGCACTCAGGTCTAAGTCTCATGGCCCTCTATCAGAATTTGGGAAGATTGGAGAAACTTAATTTTTCGCCCTAAAAAAAAAAACGTAAGGGGTACCACTGTCGTTTTTTTTTTTCGGGCCGAATTTTTGAGTTTCGATATCTCAGCTCTGGAAGGGGCTAGAGCCTCCATTTTTGCACTCAGGTCTAAGTCTCATGGCCCTCTATCAGAATTTGGGAAGATTGGAGAAACTTAATTTTTCGCCCAAAAAAGAAACGTAAGGGGTACCACTGTCTTTTTTTTTTTCGGGCCGAATTTTTGAGTTTCGATATCTCAGCTCTGGAAGGGGCTAGAGCCTCCATTTTTGCACTCAGGTCTAAGTCTCATGGCCCTCTATCAGAATTTGGGAAGATTGGAGAAACTTAATTTTTCGCCCAAAAAAAAAAACGAAAGGGGTACCACTGTCGTTTTTTTTTTCGGGCCGAATTTTTGAGTTTCGATATCTCAGCTCTGGAAGGGGCTAGAGCCTCCATTTTTGCACTCAGGTCTAAGTCTCATGGCCCTCTATCAGAATTCGGGGAGATTGGAGAAACTTAATTTTTCGCCCAAAAAAAAAAACGTAAGGGGTACCACTGTCGTTTTTTTTTCGGGCCGAATTTTTGAGTTTCGATATCTCAGCTCTGGAAGGGGCTAGAGCCTCCATTTTTGCACTCAGGTCTAAGTCTCATGGCCCTCTATCAGAATTTGGAAAGATTGGAGAAACTTAATTTTTCGCCCCAAAAAAAAAACATAAGGGGTACCACTGTCGTTTTTTTTTCGGGCCGAATTTTTGAGTTTCGATATCTCAGCTCTGGAAGGGGCTAGAGCCTCCATTTTTGCACTCAGGTCTAAGTCTCATGGCCCTCTATCAGAATTTGGGAAGATTGGAGAAACTTAATTTTTCGCCCCAAAAAAAAACGTAAGGGGTACCACTTTGGTTTTTTTTTCGGGCCGAATTTTTGAGTTTCGATATCTCAGCTCTGGAAGGGGCTAGAGCCTCCATTTTTGCACTCAGGTCTAAGTCTCATGGCCCTCTATCAGAATTTGGGAAGATTGGATAAACTTAATTTTTCGCCCAAAAAAAAACCGTAAGGGGTACCACTGTCGTTTTTTTTTCGGGCCGAATTTTTGAGTTTCGATATCTCAGCTCTGGAAGGGGCTAGAACCTCCATTTTTGCACTCAGGTCTAAGTCTCATGGCCCTCTATCAGAATTCGGGGAGATTGGAGAAACTTAATTTTTCGCCCCAAGAAAAAAACGTAAGGGGTACCACTGTCGTTTTTTTTTTCGGGCCGAATTTTTGAGTTTCGATATCTCAGCTCTGGAAGGGGCTAGAGCCTCCATTTTTGCACTCAGGTCTAAGTCTCATGGCCCTCTATCAGAATTTGGGAAGATTGGATAAACTTAATTTTTCGCCCAAAAAAAAACGTAAGGGGTACCACTGTCGTTTTTTTTTTTCGGGCCGAATTTTTGAGTTTCGATATCTCAGCTCTGGAAGGGGCTAGAGCCTCCATTTTTGCACTCAGGTCTAAGTCTCATGGCCCTCTATCAGAATTTGGAAAGATTGGAGAAACTTAATTTTTCGCCCAAAAAAAAAAACGTAAGGGGTACCACTGTCGTTTTTTTTTTCGGGCCGAATTTTTGAGTTTCGATATCTCAGCTCTGGAAGGGGCTAGAGCCTCCATTTTTGCACTCAGGTCTAAGTCTCATGGCCCTCTATCAGAATTTGGGAAGATTGGAGAAACTTAATTTTTCGCCCTAAAAAAAAAACGTAAGGGGTACCACTGTCGTTTTTTTTTTTCGGGCCGAATTTTTGAGTTTCGATATCTCAGCTCTGGAAGGGGCTAGAGCCTCCATTTTTGCACTCAGGTCTAAGTCTCATGGCCCTCTATCAGAATTTGGGAAGATTGGAGAAACTTAATTTTTCGCCCAAAAAAAAAACGTAAGGGGTACCACTGTCGTTTTTTTTTCGGGCCGAATTTTTGAGTTTCGATATCTCAGCTCTGGAAGGGGCTAGAGCCTCCATTTTTGCACTCAGGTCTAAGTCTCATGGCCCTCTATCAGAATTTGGGAAGATTGGAGAAACTTAATTTTTCGCCCAAAAAAAAAAACGTAAGGGGTACCACTGTCGTTTTTTTTTTCGGGCCGAATTTTTGAGTTTCGATATCTCAGCTCTGGAAGGGGCTAGAGCCTCCATTTTTGCACTCAGGTCTAAGTCTCATGGCCCTCTACCAGAATTTGGGAAGATTGGAGAAACTTAATTTTTCGCCCCAAAAAAAAAACGTAAGGGGTACCACTGTCGTTTTTTTTTTCGGGCCGAATTTTTGAGTTTCGATATCTCAGCTCTGGAAGGGGCTAGAGCCTCCATTTTTGCACTCAGGTCTAAGTCTCATGGCCCTCTATCAGAATTCGGGGAGATTGGAGAAACTTAATTTTTCGCCCAAAAAAAAAAACGTAAGGGGTACCACTGTCGTTTTTTTTTCGGGCCGAATTTTTGAGTTTCGATATCTCAGCTCTGGAAGGGGCTAGAGCCTCCATTTTTGCACTCAGGTCTAAGTCTCATGGCCCTCTATCAGAATTTGGGAAGATTGGAGAAACTTAATTTTTCGCCCTAAAAAAAAAACGTAAGGGGTACCACTGTCGGTTTTTTTTTCGGGCCGAATTTTTGAGTTTCGATATCTCAGCTCTGGAAAGGGCTAGAGCCTCCATTTTTGCACTCAGGTCTAAGTCTCATGGCCCTCTATCAGAATTTGGGAAGATTGGATAAACTTAATTTTTCGCCCAAAAAAAAACGTAAGGGGTACCACTGTCGTTTTTTTTTTCGGGCCGAATTTTTGAGTTTCGATATCTCAGCTCTGGAAGGGGCTAGAGCCTCCATTTTTGCACTCAGGTCTAAGTCTCATGGCCCTCTATCAGAATTTGGGAAGATTGGAGAAACTTAATTTTTCGCCCAAAAAAAAAAACGTAAGGGGTACCACTGTCGTTTTTTTTTTCGGGCCGAATTTTTGAGTTTCGATATCTCAGCTCTGGAAGGGGCTAGAGCCTCCATTTTTGCACTCAGGTCTAAGTCTCATGGCCCTCTACCAGAATTTGGGAAGATTGGAGAAACTTAATTTTTCGCCCCAAAAAAAAAACGTAAGGGGTACCACTGTCGTTTTTTTTTTCGGGCCGAATTTTTGAGTTTCGATATCTCAGCTCTGGAAGGGGCTAGAGCCTCCATTTTTGCACTCAGGTCTAAGTCTCATGGCCCTCTATCAGAATTCGGGGAGATTGGAGAAACTTAATTTTTCGCCCAAAAAAAAAAACGTAAGGGGTACCACTGTCGTTTTTTTTTCGGGCCGAATTTTTGAGTTTCGATATCTCAGCTCTGGAAGGGGCTAGAGCCTCCATTTTTGCACTCAGGTCTAAGTCTCATGGCCCTCTATCAGAATTTGGGAAGATTGGAGAAACTTAATTTTTCGCCCTAAAAAAAAAACGTAAGGGGTACCACTGTCGGTTTTTTTTTCGGGCCGAATTTTTGAGTTTCGATATCTCAGCTCTGGAAAGGGCTAGAGCCTCCATTTTTGCACTCAGGTCTAAGTCTCATGGCCCTCAATCAGAATTTGGAAAGATTGGAGAAACTTAATTTTTCGCCCAAAAAAAAAAACGTAAGGGGTACCACTGTCGTTTTTTTTTCGGGCCGAATTTTTGAGTTTCGATATCTCAGCTCTGGAAGGGGCTAGAGCCTCCATTTTTGCACTCAGGTCTAAGTCTCATGGCCCTCTATCAGAATTCGGGGAGATTGGAGAAACTTAATTTTTCGCCCCAAAAAAAAAACGTAAGGGGTACCACTGTGGTTTTTTTTTCGGGCCGAATTTTTGAGTTTCGATATCTCAGCTCTGGAAGGGGCTAGAGCCTCCATTTTTGCACTCAGGTCTAAGTCTCATGGCCCTCTATCAGAATTTGGGAAGATTGGATAAACTTAATTTTTCGCCCAAAAAAAAACGTAAGGGGTACCACTGTCGTTTTTTTTTTCGGGCCGAATTTTTGAGTTTCGATATCTCAGCTCTGGAAGGGGCTAGAACCTCCATTTTTGCACTCAGGTCTAAGTCTCATGGCCCTCTATCAGAATTCGGGGAGATTGGAGAAACTTAATTTTTCGCCCCAAGAAAAAAACGTAAGGGGTACCACTGTCGTTTTTTTTTTTCGGGCCGAATTTTTGAGTTTCGATATCTCAGCTCTGGAAGGGGCTAGAGCCTCCATTTTTGCACTCAGGTCTAAGTCTCATGGCCCTCTATCAGAATTTGGAAAGATTGGAGAAACTTAATTTTTCGCCCAAAAAAAAAACGTAAGGGGTACCACTGTCGTTTTTTTTTTCGGGCCGAATTTTTGAGTTTCGATATCTCAGCTCTGGAAGGGGCTAGAGCCTCCATTTTTGCACTCAGGTCTAAGTCTCATGGCCCTCTATCAGAATTTGGGAAGATTGGAGAAACTTAATTTTTCGCCCTAAAAAAAAAACGTAAGGGGTACCACTGTCGTTTTTTTTTTTCGGGCCGAATTTTTGAGTTTCGATATCTCAGCTCTGGAAGGGGCTAGAGCCTCCATTTTTGCACTCAGGTCTAAGTCTCATGGCCCTCTATCAGAATTTGGGAAGATTGGAGAAACTTAATTTTTCGCCCAAAAAAGAAACGTAAGGGGTACCACTGTCTTTTTTTTTTTCGGGCCGAATTTTTGAGTTTCGATATCTCAGCTCTGGAAGGGGCTAGAGCCTCCATTTTTGCACTCAGGTCTAAGTCTCATGGCCCTCTATCAGAATTTGGGAAGATTGGAGAAACTTAATTTTTCGCCCAAAAAAAAAAACGAAAGGGGTACCACTGTCGTTTTTTTTTTCGGGCCGAATTTTTGAGTTTCGATATCTCAGCTCTGGAAGGGGCTAGAGCCTCCATTTTTGCACTCAGGTCTAAGTCTCATGGCCCTCTATCAGAATTCGGGGAGATTGGAGAAACTTAATTTTTCGCCCAAAAAAAAAAACGTAAGGGGTACCACTGTCGTTTTTTTTTCGGGCCGAATTTTTGAGTTTCGATATCTCAGCTCTGGAAGGGGCTAGAGCCTCCATTTTTGCACTCAGGTCTAAGTCTCATGGCCCTCTATCAGAATTTGGAAAGATTGGAGAAACTTAATTTTTCGCCCAAAAAAAAAAACGTAAGGGGTACCACTGTCGTTTTTTTTTCGGGCCGAATTTTTGAGTTTCGATATCTCAGCTCTGGAAGGGGCTAGAGCCTCCATTTTTGCACTCAGGTCTAAGTCTCATGGCCCTCTATCAGAATTTGGGAAGATTGGAGAAACTTAATTTTTCGCCCTAAAAAAAAAAAACGTAAGGGGTACCACTGTCGTTTTTTTTTTTTCGGGCCGAATTTTTGAGTTTCGATATCTCAGCTCTGGAAGGGGCTAGAGCCTCCATTTTTGCACTCAGGTCTAAGTCTCATGGCCCTCTATCAGAATTTGGGAAGATTGGAGAAACTTAATTTTTCGCCCAAAAAAAAAACGTAAGGGGTACCACTGTCGTTTTTTTTTCGGGCCGAATTTTTGAGTTTCGATATCTCAGCTCTGGAAGGGGCTAGAGCCTCCATTTTTGCACTCAGGTCTAAGTCTCATGGCCCTCTATCAGAATTTGGGAAGATTGGAGAAACTTAATTTTTCGCCCAAAAAAAAAAACGTAAGGGGTACCACTGTCGTTTTTTTTTTCGGGCCGAATTTTTGAGTTTCGATATCTCAGCTCTGGAAGGGGCTAGAGCCTCCATTTTTGCACTCAGGTCTAAGTCTCATGGCCCTCTACCAGAATTTGGGAAGATTGGAGAAACTTAATTTTTCGCCCCAAAAAAAAAACGTAAGGGGTACCACTGTCGTTTTTTTTTTCGGGCCGAATTTTTGAGTTTCGATATCTCAGCTCTGGAAGGGGCTAGAGCCTCCATTTTTGCACTCAGGTCTAAGTCTCATGGCCCTCTATCAGAATTCGGGGAGATTGGAGAAACTTAATTTTTCGCCCAAAAAAAAAAACGTAAGGGGTACCACTGTCGTTTTTTTTTCGGGCCGAATTTTTGAGTTTCGATATCTCAGCTCTGGAAGGGGCTAGAGCCTCCATTTTTGCACTCAGGTCTAAGTCTCATGGCCCTCTATCAGAATTTGGGAAGATTGGAGAAACTTAATTTTTCGCCCTAAAAAAAAAACGTAAGGGGTACCACTGTCGGTTTTTTTTTCGGGCCGAATTTTTGAGTTTCGATATCTCAGCTCTGGAAAGGGCTAGAGCCTCCATTTTTGCACTCAGGTCTAAGTCTCATGGCCCTCTATCAGAATTTGGGAAGATTGGATAAACTTAATTTTTCGCCCAAAAAAAAACGTAAGGGGTACCACTGTCGTTTTTTTTTTCGGGCCGAATTTTTGAGTTTCGATATCTCAGCTCTGGAAGGGGCTAGAGCCTCCATTTTTGCACTCAGGTCTAAGTCTCATGGCCCTCTATCAGAATTTGGGAAGATTGGAGAAACTTAATTTTTCGCCCAAAAAAAAAACGTAAGGGGTACCACTGTCGTTTTTTTTTCGGGCCGAATTTTTGAGTTTCGATATCTCAGCTCTGGAAGGGGCTAGAGCCTCCATTTTTGCACTCAGGTCTAAGTCTCATGGCCCTCTATCAGAATTTGGGAAGATTGGAGAAACTTAATTTTTCGCCCAAAAAAAAAAACGTAAGGGGTACCACTGTCGTTTTTTTTTTCGGGTCGAATTTTTGAGTTTCGATATCTCAGCTCTGGAAGGGGCTAGAGCCTCCATTTTTGCACTCAGGTCTAAGTCTCATGGCCCTCTACCAGAATTTGGGAAGATTGGAGAAACTTAATTTTTCGCCCCAAAAAAAAAACGTAAGGGGTACCACTGTCGTTTTTTTTTTCGGGCCGAATTTTTGAGTTTCGATATCTCAGCTCTGGAAGGGGCTAGAGCCTCCATTTTTGCACTCAGGTCTAAGTCTCATGGCCCTCTATCAGAATTCGGGGAGATTGGAGAAACTTAATTTTTCGCCCAAAAAAAAAAACGTAAGGGGTACCACTGTCGTTTTTTTTTCGGGCCGAATTTTTGAGTTTCGATATCTCAGCTCTGGAAGGGGCTAGAGCCTCCATTTTTGCACTCAGGTCTAAGTCTCATGGCCCTCTATCAGAATTTGGGAAGATTGGAGAAACTTAATTTTTCGCCCTAAAAAAAAAACGTAAGGGGTACCACTGTCGGTTTTTTTTTCGGGCCGAATTTTTGAGTTTCGATATCTCAGCTCTGGAAAGGGCTAGAGCCTCCATTTTTGCACTCAGGTCTAAGTCTCATGGCCCTCAATCAGAATTTGGAAAGATTGGAGAAACTTAATTTTTCGCCCAAAAAAAAAAACGTAAGGGGTACCACTGTCGTTTTTTTTTCGGGCCAAATTTTTGAGTTTCGATATCTCAGCTCTGGAAGGGGCTAGAGCCTCCATTTTTGCACTCAGGTCTAAGTCTCATGGCCCTCTATCAGAATTCGGGGAGATTGGAGAAACTTAATTTTTCGCCCCAAAAAAAAAAACGTAAGGGGTACCACTGTCGTTTTTTTTTTTCGGGCCGAATTTTTGAGTTTCGATATCTCAGCTCTGGAAGGGGCTAGAGCCTCCATTTTTGCACTCAGGTCTAAGTCTCATGGCCCTCTATCAGAATTTGGAAAGATTGGAGAAACTTAATTTTTCGCCCAAAAAAAAAACGTAAGGGGTACCACTGTCGTTTTTTTTTCGGGCCGAATTTTTGAGTTTCGATATCTCAGCTCTGGAAGGGGCTAGAGCCTCCATTTTTGCACTCAGGTCTAAGTCTCATGGCCCTCTATCAGAATTTGGGAAGATTGGAGAAACTTAATTTTTCGCCCCAAAAAAAAACGTAAGGGGTACCACTGTGGTTTTTTTTTCAGGCCGAATTTTTGAGTTTCGATATCTCAGCTCTGGAAGGGGCTAGAGCCTCCATTTTTGCACTCAGGTCTAAGTCTCATGGCCCTCTATCAGAATTTGGGAAGATTGGATAAACTTAATTTTTCGCCCAAAAAAAAACGTAAGGGGTACCACTGTCGTTTTTTTTTTGCGGGCCGAATTTTTGAGTTTCGATATCTCAGCTCTGGAAGGGGCTAGAGCCTCCATTTTTGCACTCAGGTCTAAGTCTCATGGCCCTCTATCAGAATTTGGAAAGATTGGAGAAACTTAATTTTTCGCCCAAAAAAAAAAACGTAAGGGGTACCACTGTCGTTTTTTTTTTCGGGCCGAATTTTTGAGTTTCGATATCTCAGCTCTGGAAGGGGCTAGAGCCTCCATTTTTGCACTCAGGTCTAAGTCTCATGGCCCTCTATCAGAATTTGGGAAGATTGGAGAAACTTAATTTTTCGCCCTAAAAAAAAAAACGTAAGGGGTACCACTGTCGTTTTTTTTTTTCGGGCCGAATTTTTGAGTTTCGATATCTCAGCTCTGGAAGGGGCTAGAGCCTCCATTTTTGCACTCAGGTCTAAGTCTCATGGCCCTCTATCAGAATTTGGGAAGATTGGAGAAACTTAATTTTTCGCCCAAAAAAGAAACGTAAGGGGTACCACTGTCTTTTTTTTTTTCGGGCCGAATTTTTGAGTTTCGATATCTCAGCTCTGGAAGGGGCTAGAGCCTCCATTTTTGCACTCAGGTCTAAGTCTCATGGCCCTCTATCAGAATTTGGGAAGATTGGAGAAACTTAATTTTTCGCCCAAAAAAAAAAACGAAAGGGGTACCACTGTCGTTTTTTTTTTCGGGCCGAATTTTTGAGTTTCGATATCTCAGCTCTGGAAGGGGCTAGAGCCTCCATTTTTGCACTCAGGTCTAAGTCTCATGGCCCTCTATCAGAATTCGGGGAGATTGGAGAAACTTAATTTTTCGCCCAAAAAAAAAAACGTAAGGGGTACCACTGTCGTTTTTTTTTCGGGCCGAATTTTTGAGTTTCGATATCTCAGCTCTGGAAGGGGCTAGAGCCTCCATTTTTGCACTCAGGTCTAAGTCTCATGGCCCTCTATCAGAATTTGGAAAGATTGGAGAAACTTAATTTTTCGCCCCAAAAAAAAAACATAAGGGGTACCACTGTCGTTTTTTTTTCGGGCCGAATTTTTGAGTTTCGATATCTCAGCTCTGGAAGGGGCTAGAGCCTCCATTTTTGCACTCAGGTCTAAGTCTCATGGCCCTCTATCAGAATTTGGGAAGATTGGAGAAACTTAATTTTTCGCCCCAAAAAAAAACGTAAGGGGTACCACTTTGGTTTTTTTTTCGGGCCGAATTTTTGAGTTTCGATATCTCAGCTCTGGAAGGGGCTAGAGCCTCCATTTTTGCACTCAGGTCTAAGTCTCATGGCCCTCTATCAGAATTTGGGAAGATTGGATAAACTTAATTTTTCGCCCAAAAAAAAACCGTAAGGGGTACCACTGTCGTTTTTTTTTCGGGCCGAATTTTTGAGTTTCGATATCTCAGCTCTGGAAGGGGCTAGAACCTCCATTTTTGCACTCAGGTCTAAGTCTCATGGCCCTCTATCAGAATTCGGGGAGATTGGAGAAACTTAATTTTTCGCCCCAAGAAAAAAACGTAAGGGGTACCACTGTCGTTTTTTTTTTTCGGGCCGAATTTTTGAGTTTCGATATCTCAGCTCTGGAAGGGGCTAGAGCCTCCATTTTTGCACTCAGGTCTAAGTCTCATGGCCCTCTATCAGAATTTGGGAAGATTGGATAAACTTAATTTTTCGCCCAAAAAAAAACGTAAGGGGTACCACTGTCGTTTTTTTTTTTCGGGCCGAATTTTTGAGTTTCGATATCTCAGCTCTGGAAGGGGCTAGAGCCTCCATTTTTGCACTCAGGTCTAAGTCTCATGGCCCTCTATCAGAATTTGGAAAGATTGGAGAAACTTAATTTTTCGCCCAAAAAAAAAAACGTAAGGGGTACCACTGTCGTTTTTTTTTTCGGGCCGAATTTTTGAGTTTCGATATCTCAGCTCTGGAAGGGGCTAGAGCCTCCATTTTTGCACTCAGGTCTAAGTCTCATGGCCCTCTATCAGAATTTGGGAAGATTGGAGAAACTTAATTTTTCGCCCTAAAAAAAAAACGTAAGGGGTACCACTGTCGTTTTTTTTTTCGGGCCGAATTTTTGAGTTTCGATATCTCAGCTCTGGAAGGGGCTAGAGCCTCCATTTTTGCACTCAGGTCTAAGTCTCATGGCCCTCTATCAGAATTTGGGAAGATTGGAGAAACTTAATTTTTCGCCCAAAAAAGAAACGTAAGGGGTACCACTGTCTTTTTTTTTTCGGGCCGAATTTTTGAGTTTCGATATCTCAGCTCTGGAAGGGGCTAGAGCCTCCATTTTTGCACTCAGGTCTAAGTCTCATGGCCCTCTATCAGAATTTGGGAAGATTGGAGAAACTTAATTTTTCGCCCAAAAAAAAAAACGAAAGGGGTACCACTGTCGTTTTTTTTTTCGGGCCGAATTTTTGAGTTTCGATATCTCAGCTCTGGAAGGGGCTAGAGCCTCCATTTTTGCACTCAGGTCTAAGTCTCATGGCCCTCTATCAGAATTCGGGGAGATTGGAGAAACTTAATTTTTCGCCCAAAAAAAAAAACGTAAGGGGTACCACTGTCGTTTTTTTTTCGGGCCGAATTTTTGAGTTTCGATATCTCAGCTCTGGAAGGGACTAGAGCCTCCATTTTTGCACTCAGGTCTAAGTCTCATGGCCCTCTATCAGAATTTGGAAAGATTGGAGAAACTTAATTTTTCGCCCAAAAAAAAAAACGTAAGGGGTACCACTGTCGTTTTTTTTTCGGGCCGAATTTTTGAGTTTCGATATCTCAGCTCTGGAAGGGGCTAGAGCCTCCATTTTTGCACTCAGGTCTAAGTCTCATGGCCCTCTATCAGAATTTGGGAAGATTGGAGAAACTTAATTTTTCGCCCCAAAAAAAAACGTAAGGGGTACCACTGTGGTTTTTTTTTCGGGCCGAATTTTTGAGTTTCGATATCTCAGCTCTGGAAGGGGCTAGAGCCTCCATTTTTGCACTCAGGTCTAAGTCTCATGGCCCTCTATCAGAATTTGGGAAGATTGGATAAACTTAATTTTTCGCCCAAAAAAAAAACGTAAGGGGTACCACTGTCGTTTTTTTTTTCGGGCCGAATTTTTGAGTTTCGATATCTCAGCTCTGGAAGGGGCTAGAACCTCCATTTTTGCACTCAGGTCTAAGTCTCATGGCCCTCTATCAGAATTCGGGGAGATTGGAGAAACTTAATTTTTCGCCCCAAGAAAAAAACGTAAGGGGTACCACTGTCGTTTTTTTTTTCGGGCCGAATTTTTGAGTTTCGATATCTCAGCTCTGGAAGGGGCTAGAGCCTCCATTTTTGCACTCAGGTCTAAGTCTCATGGCCCTCTATCAGAATTTGGAAAGATTGGAGAAACTTAATTTTTCGCCCAAAAAAAAAACGTAAGGGGTACCACTGTCGTTTTTTTTTCGGGCCGAATTTTTGAGTTTCGATATCTCAGCTCTGGAAGGGGCTAGAGCCTCCATTTTTGCACTCAGGTCTAAGTCTCATGGCCCTCTATCAGAATTTGGGAAGATTGGAGAAACTTAATTTTTCGCCCTAAAAAAAAAACGTAAGGGGTACCACTGTCGTTTTTTTTTTCGGGCCGAATTTTTGAGTTTCGATATCTCAGCTCTGGAAGGGGCTAGAGCCTCCATTTTTGCACTCAGGTCTAAGTCTCATGGCCCTCTATCAGAATTTGGGAAGATTGGAGAAACTTAATTTTTCGCCCAAAAAAGAAACGTAAGGGGTACCACTGTCTTTTTTTTTTCGGGCCGAATTTTTGAGTTTCGATATCTCAGCTCTGGAAGGGGCTAGAGCCTCCATTTTTGCACTCAGGTCTAAGTCTCATGGCCCTCTATCAGAATTTGGGAAGATTGGAGAAACTTAATTTTTCGCCCAAAAAAAAAAACGAAAGGGGTACCACTGTCGTTTTTTTTTTCGGGCCGAATTTTTGAGTTTCGATATCTCAGCTCTGGAAGGGGCTAGAGCCTCCATTTTTGCACTCAGGTCTAAGTCTCATGGCCCTCTATCAGAATTCGGGGAGATTGGAGAAACTTAATTTTTCGCCCAAAAAAAAAAACGTAAGGGGTACCACTGTCGTTTTTTTTTCGGGCCGAATTTTTGAGTTTCGATATCTCAGCTCTGGAAGGGGCTAGAGCCTCCATTTTTGCACTCAGGTCTAAGTCTCATGGCCCTCTATCAGAATTTGGAAAGATTGGAGAAACTTAATTTTTCGCCCAAAAAAAAAAACGTAAGGGGTACCACTGTCGTTTTTTTTTTTCGGGCCGAATTTTTGAGTTTCGATATCTCAGCTCTGGAAGGGGCTAGAGCCTCCATTTTTGCACTCAGGTCTAAGTCTCATGGCCCTCTATCAGAATTTGGGAAGATTGGAGAAACTTAATTTTTCGCCCAAAAAAAAAAACGTAAGGGGTACCACTGTCGTTTTTTTTTTCGGGCCGAATTTTTGAGTTTCGATATCTCAGCTCTGGAAGGGGCTAGAGCCTCCATTTTTGCACTCAGGTCTAAGTCTCATGGCCCTCTATCAGAATTTGGGAAGATTGGAGAAACTTAATTTTTCGCCCAAAAAAAAAACGTAAGGGGTACCACTGTCGTTTTTTTTTCGGGCCGAATTTTTGAGTTTCGATATCTCAGCTCTGGAAGGGGCTAGAGCCTCCATTTTTGCACTCAGGTCTAAGTCTCATGGCCCTCTATCAGAATTTGGGAAGATTGGAGAAACTTAATTTTTCGCCCAAAAAAAAAAACGTAAGGGGTACCACTGTCGTTTTTTTTTTCGGGCCGAATTTTTGAGTTTCGATATCTCAGCTCTGGAAGGGGCTAGAGCCTCCATTTTTGCACTCAGGTCTAAGTCTCATGGCCCTCTACCAGAATTTGGGAAGATTGGAGAAACTTAATTTTTCGCCCCAAAAAAAAAACGTAAGGGGTACCACTGTCGTTTTTTTTTTCGGGCCGAATTTTTGAGTTTCGATATCTCAGCTCTGGAAGGGGCTAGAGCCTCCATTTTTGCACTCAGGTCTAAGTCTCATGGCCCTCTATCAGAATTCGGGGAGATTGGAGAAACTTAATTTTTCGCCCAAAAAAAAAAACGTAAGGGGTACCACTGTCGTTTTTTTTTCGGGCCGAATTTTTGAGTTTCGATATCTCAGCTCTGGAAGGGGCTAGAGCCTCCATTTTTGCACTCAGGTCTAAGTCTCATGGCCCTCTATCAGAATTCGGGGAGATTGGAGAAACTTAATTTTTCGCCCCAAAAAAAAAAACGTAAGGGGTACCACTGTCGTTTTTTTTTTTCGGGCCGAATTTTTGAGTTTCGATATCTCAGCTCTGGAAGGGGCTAGAGCCTCCATTTTTGCACTCAGGTCTAAGTCTCATGGCCCTCTATCAGAATTTGGAAAGATTGGAGAAACTTAATTTTTCGCCCAAAAAAAAAACGTAAGGGGTACCACTGTCGTTTTTTTTTCGGGCCAAATTTTTGAGTTTCGATATCTCAGCTCTGGAAGGGGCTAGAGCCTCCATTTTTGCACTCAGGTCTAAGTCTCATGGCCCTCTATCAGAATTTGGGAAGATTGGAGAAACTTAATTTTTCGCCCCAAAAAAAAACGTAAGGGGTACCACTGTGGTTTTTTTTTCAGGCCGAATTTTTGAGTTTCGATATCTCAGCTCTGGAAGGGGCTAGAGCCTCCATTTTTGCACTCAGGTCTAAGTCTCGTGGCCCTCTATCAGAATTTGGGAAGATTGGATAAACTTAATTTTTCGCCCAAAAAAAAACGTAAGGGGTACCACTGTCGTTTTTTTTTTCGGGCCGAATTTTTGAGTTTCGATATCTCAGCTCTGGAAGGGGCTAGAGCCTCCATTTTTGCACTCAGGTCTAAGTCTCATGGCCCTCTATCAGAATTTGGAAAGATTGGAGAAACTTAATTTTTCGCCCAAAAAAAAAAAACGTAAGGGGTACCACTGTCGTTTTTTTTTTCGGGCCGAATTTTTGAGTTTCGATATCTCAGCTCTGGAAGGGGCTAGAGCCTCCATTTTTGCACTCAGGTCTAAGTCTCATGGCCCTCTATCAGAATTTGGGAAGATTGGAGAAACTTAATTTTTCGCCCTAAAAAAAAAAACGTAAGGGGTACCACTGTCGTTTTTTTTTTTCGGGCCGAATTTTTGAGTTTCGATATCTCAGCTCTGGAAGGGGCTAGAGCCTCCATTTTTGCACTCAGGTCTAAGTCTCATGGCCCTCTATCAGAATTTGGGAAGATTGGAGAAACTTAATTTTTCGCCCAAAAAAGAAACGTAAGGGGTACCACTGTCTTTTTTTTTTCGGGCCGAATTTTTGAGTTTCGATATCTCAGCTCTGGAAGGGGCTAGAGCCTCCATTTTTGCACTCAGGTCTAAGTCTCATGGCCCTCTATCAGAATTTGGGAAGATTGGAGAAACTTAATTTTTCGCCCAAAAAAAAAACGAAAGGGGTACCACTGTCGTTTTTTTTTTCGGGCCGAATTTTTGAGTTTCGATATCTCAGCTCTGGAAGGGGCTAGAGCCTCCATTTTTGCACTCAGGTCTAAGTCTCATGGCCCTCTATCAGAATTCGGGGAGATTGGAGAAACTTAATTTTTCGCCCAAAAAAAAAAACGTAAGGGGTACCACTGTCGTTTTTTTTTCGGGCCGAATTTTTGAGTTTCGATATCTCAGCTCTGGAAGGGGCTAGAGCCTCCATTTTTGCACTCAGGTCTAAGTCTCATGGCCCTCTATCAGAATTTGGAAAGATTGGAGAAACTTAATTTTTCGCCCCAAAAAAAAAACATAAGGGGTACCACTGTCGTTTTTTTTTCGGGCCGAATTTTTGAGTTTCGATATCTCAGCTCTGGAAGGGGCTAGAGCCTCCATTTTTGCACTCAGGTCTAAGTCTCATGGCCCTCTATCAGAATTTGGGAAGATTGGAGAAACTTAATTTTTCGCCCCAAAAAAAAACGTAAGGGGTACCACTTTGGTTTTTTTTTCGGGCCGAATTTTTGAGTTTCGATATCTCAGCTCTGGAAGGGGCTAGAGCCTCCATTTTTGCACTCAGGTCTAAGTCTCATGGCCCTCTATCAGAATTTGGGAAGATTGGATAAACTTAATTTTTCGCCCAAAAAAAAACCGTAAGGGGTACCACTGTCGTTTTTTTTTCGGGCCGAATTTTTGAGTTTCGATATCTCAGCTCTGGAAGGGGCTAGAACCTCCATTTTTGCACTCAGGTCTAAGTCTCATGGCCCTCTATCAGAATTCGGGGAGATTGGAGAAACTTAATTTTTCGCCCCAAGAAAAAAACGTAAGGGGTACCACTGTCGTTTTTTTTTTCGGGCCGAATTTTTGAGTTTCGATATCTCAGCTCTGGAAGGGGCTAGAGCCTCCATTTTTGCACTCAGGTCTAAGTCTCATGGCCCTCTATCAGAATTTGGGAAGATTGGATAAACTTAATTTTTCGCCCAAAAAAAAACGTAAGGGGTACCACTGTCGTTTTTTTTTTTCGGGCCGAATTTTTGAGTTTCGATATCTCAGCTCTGGAAGGGGCTAGAGCCTCCATTTTTGCACTCAGGTCTAAGTCTCATGGCCCTCTATCAGAATTTGGAAAGATTGGAGAAACTTAATTTTTCGCCCAAAAAAAAAAACGTAAGGGGTACCACTGTCGTTTTTTTTTTCGGGCCGAATTTTTGAGTTTCGATATCTCAGCTCTGGAAGGGGCTAGAGCCTCCATTTTTGCACTCAGGTCTAAGTCTCATGGCCCTCTATCAGAATTCGGGGAGATTGGAGAAACTTAATTTTTCGCCCAAAAAAAAAAACGTAAGGGGTACCACTGTCGTTTTTTTTTCGGGCCGAATTTTTGAGTTTCGATATCTCAGCTCTGGAAGGGGCTAGAGCCTCCATTTTTGCACTCAGGTCTAAGTCTCATGGCCCTCTATCAGAATTTGGAAAGATTGGAGAAACTTAATTTTTCGCCCCAAAAAAAAAACATAAGGGGTACCACTGTCGTTTTTTTTTCGGGCCGAATTTTTGAGTTTCGATATCTCAGCTCTGGAAGGGGCTAGAGCCTCCATTTTTGCACTCAGGTCTAAGTCTCATGGCCCTCTATCAGAATTTGGGAAGATTGGAGAAACTTAATTTTTCGCCCCAAAAAAAAACGTAAGGGGTACCACTTTGGTTTTTTTTTCGGGCCGAATTTTTGAGTTTCGATATCTCAGCTCTGGAAGGGGCTAGAGCCTCCATTTTTGCACTCAGGTCTAAGTCTCATGGCCCTCTATCAGAATTTGGGAAGATTGGATAAACTTAATTTTTCGCCCAAAAAAAAACCGTAAGGGGTACCACTGTCGTTTTTTTTTTCGGGCCGAATTTTTGAGTTTCGATATCTCAGCTCTGGAAGGGGCTAGAACCTCCATTTTTGCACTCAGGTCTAAGTCTCATGGCCCTCTATCAGAATTCGGGGAGATTGGAGAAACTTAATTTTTCGCCCCAAGAAAAAAACGTAAGGGGTACCACTGTCGTTTTTTTTTTCGGGCCGAATTTTTGAGTTTCGATATCTCAGCTCTGGAAGGGGCTAGAGCCTCCATTTTTGCACTCAGGTCTAAGTCTCATGGCCCTCTATCAGAATTTGGGAAGATTGGATAAACTTAATTTTTCGCCCAAAAAAAAACGTAAGGGGTACCACTGTCGTTTTTTTTTTTCGGGCCGAATTTTTGAGTTTCGATATCTCAGCTCTGGAAGGGGCTAGAGCCTCCATTTTTGCACTCAGGTCTAAGTCTCATGGCCCTCTATCAGAATTTGGAAAGATTGGAGAAACTTAATTTTTCGCCCAAAAAAAAAAACGTAAGGGGTACCACTGTCGTTTTTTTTTTCGGGCCGAATTTTTGAGTTTCGATATCTCAGCTCTGGAAGGGGCTAGAGCCTCCATTTTTGCACTCAGGTCTAAGTCTCATGGCCCTCTATCAGAATTTGGGAAGATTGGAGAAACTTAATTTTTCGCCCTAAAAAAAAAACGTAAGGGGTACCACTGTCGTTTTTTTTTTCGGGCCGAATTTTTGAGTTTCGATATCTCAGCTCTGGAAGGGGCTAGAGCCTCCATTTTTGCACTCAGGTCTAAGTCTCATGGCCCTCTATCAGAATTTGGGAAGATTGGAGAAACTTAATTTTTCGCCCAAAAAAGAAACGTAAGGGGTACCACTGTCTTTTTTTTTTTCGGGCCGAATTTTTGAGTTTCGATATCTCAGCTCTGGAAGGGGCTAGAGCCTCCATTTTTGCACTCAGGTCTAAGTCTCATGGCCCTCTATCAGAATTTGGGAAGATTGGAGAAACTTAATTTTTCGCCCAAAAAAAAAAACGAAAGGGGTACCACTGTCGTTTTTTTTTTCGGGCCGAATTTTTGAGTTTCGATATCTCAGCTCTGGAAGGGGCTAGAGCCTCCATTTTTGCACTCAGGTCTAAGTCTCATGGCCCTCTATCAGAATTCGGGGAGATTGGAGAAACTTAATTTTTCGCCCAAAAAAAAAAACGTAAGGGGTACCACTGTCGTTTTTTTTTCGGGCCGAATTTTTGAGTTTCGATATCTCAGCTCTGGAAGGGGCTAGAGCCTCCATTTTTGCACTCAGGTCTAAGTCTCATGGCCCTCTATCAGAATTTGGAAAGATTGGAGAAACTTAATTTTTCGCCCAAAAAAAAAAACGTAAGGGGTACCACTGTCGTTTTTTTTTCGGGCCGAATTTTTGAGTTTCGATATCTCAGCTCTGGAAGGGGCTAGAGCCTCCATTTTTGCACTCAGGTCTAAGTCTCATGGCCCTCTATCAGAATTTGGGAAGATTGGAGAAACTTAATTTTTCGCCCAAAAAAAAACGTAAGGGGTACCACTGTGGTTTTTTTTTCGGGCCGAATTTTTGAGTTTCGATATCTCAGCTCTGGAAGGGGCTAGAGCCTCCATTTTTGCACTCAGGTCTAAGTCTCATGGCCCTCTATCAGAATTTGGGAAGATTGGATAAACTTAATTTTTCGCCCAAAAAAAAACGTAAGGGGTACCACTGTCGTTTTTTTTTTCGGGCCGAATTTTTGAGTTTCGATATCTCAGCTCTGGAAGGGGCTAGAACCTCCATTTTTGCACTCAGGTCTAAGTCTCATGGCCCTCTATCAGAATTCGGGGAGATTGGAGAAACTTAATTTTTCGCCCCAAGAAGAAAACGTAAGGGGTACCACTGTCGTTTTTTTTTTCGGGCCGAATTTTTGAGTTTCGATATCTCAGCTCTGGAAGGGGCTAGAGCCTCCATTTTTGCACTCAGGTCTAAGTCTCATGGCCCTCTATCAGAATTTGGAAAGATTGGAGAAACTTAATTTTTCGCCCAAAAAAAAAACGTAAGGGGTACCACTGTCGTTTTTTTTTTCGGGCCGAATTTTTGAGTTTCGATATCTCAGCTCTGGAAGGGGCTAGAGCCTCCATTTTTGCACTCAGGTCTAAGTCTCATGGCCCTCTATCAGAATTTGGGAAGATTGGAGAAACTTAATTTTTCGCCCTAAAAAAAAAACGTAAGGGGTACCACTGTCGTTTTTTTTTTTCGGGCCGAATTTTTGAGTTTCGATATCTCAGCTCTGGAAGGGGCTAGAGCCTCCATTTTTGCACTCAGGTCTAAGTCTCATGGCCCTCTATCAGAATTTGGGAAGATTGGAGAAACTTAATTTTTCGCCCAAAAAAGAAACGTAAGGGGTACCACTGTCTTTTTTTTTTTCGGGCCGAATTTTTGAGTTTCGATATCTCAGCTCTGGAAGGGGCTAGAGCCTCCATTTTTGCACTCAGGTCTAAGTCTCATGGCCCTCTATCAGAATTTGGGAAGATTGGAGAAACTTAATTTTTCGCCCAAAAAAAAAAACGAAAGGGGTACCACTGTCGTTTTTTTTTTCGGGCCGAATTTTTGAGTTTCGATATCTCAGCTCTGGAAGGGGCTAGAGCCTCCATTTTTGCACTCAGGTCTAAGTCTCATGGCCCTCTATCAGAATTCGGGGAGATTGGAGAAACTTAATTTTTCGCCCAAAAAAAAAAACGTAAGGGGTACCACTGTCGTTTTTTTTTCGGGCCGAATTTTTGAGTTTCGATATCTCAGCTCTGGAAGGGGCTAGAGCCTCCATTTTTGCACTCAGGTCTAAGTCTCATGGCCCTCTATCAGAATTTGGAAAGATTGGAGAAACTTAATTTTTCGCCCAAAAAAAAAAACGTAAGGGGTACCACTGTCGTTTTTTTTTCGGGCCGAATTTTTGAGTTTCGATATCTCAGCTCTGGAAGGGGCTAGAGCCTCCATTTTTGCACTCAGGTCTAAGTCTCATGGCCCTCTATCAGAATTTGGGAAGATTGGAGAAACTTAATTTTTCGCCCTAAAAAAAAAAAACGTAAGGGGTACCACTGTCGTTTTTTTTTTTTCGGGCCGAATTTTTGAGTTTCGATATCTCAGCTCTGGAAGGGGCTAGAGCCTCCATTTTTGCACTCAGGTCTAAGTCTCATGGCCCTCTATCAGAATTTGGGAAGATTGGAGAAACTTAATTTTTCGCCCAAAAAAAAAACGTAAGGGGTACCACTGTCGTTTTTTTTTCGGGCCGAATTTTTGAGTTTCGATATCTCAGCTCTGGAAGGGGCTAGAGCCTCCATTTTTGCACTCAGGTCTAAGTCTCATGGCCCTCTATCAGAATTTGGGAAGATTGGAGAAACTTAATTTTTCGCCCAAAAAAAAAAACGTAAGGGGTACCACTGTCGTTTTTTTTTTCGGGCCGAATTTTTGAGTTTCGATATCTCAGCTCTGGAAGGGGCTAGAGCCTCCATTTTTGCACTCAGGTCTAAGTCTCATGGCCCTCTACCAGAATTTGGGAAGATTGGAGAAACTTAATTTTTCGCCCCAAAAAAAAAACGTAAGGGGTACCACTGTCGTTTTTTTTTTCGGGCCGAATTTTTGAGTTTCGATATCTCAGCTCTGGAAGGGGCTAGAGCCTCCATTTTTGCACTCAGGTCTAAGTCTCATGGCCCTCTATCAGAATTCGGGGAGATTGGAGAAACTTAATTTTTCGCCCAAAAAAAAAAAACGTAAGGGGTACCACTGTCGTTTTTTTTTCGGGCCGAATTTTTGAGTTTCGATATCTCAGCTCTGGAAGGGGCTAGAGCCTCCATTTTTGCACTCAGGTCTAAGTCTCATGGCCCTCTATCAGAATTCGGGGAGATTGGAGAAACTTAATTTTTCGCCCCAAAAAAAAAAACGTAAGGGGTACCACTGTCGTTTTTTTTTTTCGGGCCGAATTTTTGAGTTTCGATATCTCAGCTCTGGAAGGGGCTAGAGCCTCCATTTTTGCACTCAGGTCTAAGTCTCATGGCCCTCTATCAGAATTTGGAAAGATTGGAGAAACTTAATTTTTCGCCCAAAAAAAAAACGTAAGGGGTACCACTGTCGTTTTTTTTTCGGGCCGAATTTTTGAGTTTCGATATCTCAGCTCTGGAAGGGGCTAGAGCCTCCATTTTTGCACTCAGGTCTAAGTCTCATGGCCCTCTATCAGAATTTGGGAAGATTGGAGAAACTTAATTTTTCGCCCCAAAAAAAAACGTAAGGGGTACCACTGTGGTTTTTTTTTCAGGCCGAATTTTTGAGTTTCGATATCTCAGCTCTGGAAGGGGCTAGAGCCTCCATTTTTGCACTCAGGTCTAAGTCTCATGGCCCTCTATCAGAATTTGGGAAGATTGGATAAACTTAATTTTTCGCCCAAAAAAAAACGTAAGGGGTACCACTGTCGTTTTTTTTTTTCGGGCCGAATTTTTGAGTTTCGATATCTCAGCTCTGGAAGGGGCTAGAGCCTCCATTTTTGCACTCAGGTCTAAGTCTCATGGCCCTCTATCAGAATTTGGAAAGATTGGAGAAACTTAATTTTTCGCCCAAAAAAAAAAACGTAAGGGGTACCACTGTCGTTTTTTTTTTCGGGCCGAATTTTTGAGTTTCGATATCTCAGCTCTGGAAGGGGCTAGAGCCTCCATTTTTGCACTCAGGTCTAAGTCTCATGGCCCTCTATCAGAATTTGGGAAGATTGGAGAAACTTAATTTTTCACCCTAAAAAAAAAACGTAAGGGGTACCACTGTCGTTTTTTTTTTTCGGGCCGAATTTTTGAGTTTCGATATCTCAGCTCTGGAAGGGGCTAGAGCCTCCATTTTTGCACTCAGGTCTAAGTCTCATGGCCCTCTATCAGAATTTGGGAAGATTGGAGAAACTTAATTTTTCGCCCAAAAAAGAAACGTAAGGGGTACCACTGTCTTTTTTTTTTTCGGGCCGAATTTTTGAGTTTCGATATCTCAGCTCTGGAAGGGGCTAGAGCCTCCATTTTTGCACTCAGGTCTAAGTCTCATGGCCCTCTATCAGAATTTGGGAAGATTGGAGAAACTTAATTTTTCGCCCAAAAAAAAAAACGAAAGGGGTACCACTGTCGTTTTTTTTTTCGGGCCGAATTTTTGAGTTTCGATATCTCAGCTCTGGAAGGGGCTAGAGCCTCCATTTTTGCACTCAGGTCTAAGTCTCATGGCCCTCTATCAGAATTCGGGGAGATTGGAGAAACTTAATTTTTCGCCCAAAAAAAAAAACGTAAGGGGTACCACTGTCGTTTTTTTTTCGGGCCGAATTTTTGAGTTTCGATATCTCAGCTCTGGAAGGGGCTAGAGCCTCCATTTTTGCACTCAGGTCTAAGTCTCATGGCCCTCTATCAGAATTTGGAAAGATTGGAGAAACTTAATTTTTCGCCCCAAAAAAAAAACATAAGGGGTACCACTGTCGTTTTTTTTCGGGCCGAATTTTTGAGTTTCGATATCTCAGCTCTGGAAGGGGCTAGAGCCTCCATTTTTGCACTCAGGTCTAAGTCTCATGGCCCTCTATCAGAATTTGGGAAGATTGGAGAAACTTAATTTTTCGCCCAAAAAAAAAACGTAAGGGGTACCACTTTGGTTTTTTTTTCGGGCCGAATTTTTGAGTTTCGATATCTCAGCTCTGGAAGGGGCTAGAACCTCCATTTTTGCACTCAGGTCTAAGTCTCATGGCCCTCTATCAGAATTCGGGGAGATTGGAGAAACTTAATTTTTCGCCCCAAGAAAAAAACGTAAGGGGTACCACTGTCGTTTTTTTTTTTCGGGCCGAATTTTTGAGTTTCGATATCTCAGCTCTGGAAGGGGCTAGAGCCTCCATTTTTGCACTCAGGTCTAAGTCTCATGGCCCTCTATCAGAATTTGGGAAGATTGGATAAACTTAATTTTTCGCCCAAAAAAAAACGTAAGGGGTACCACTGTCGTTTTTTTTTTTTCGGGCCGAATTTTTGAGTTTCGATATCTCAGCTCTGGAAGGGGCTAGAGCCTCCATTTTTGCACTCAGGTCTAAGTCTCATGGCCCTCTATCAGAATTTGGAAAGATTGGAGAAACTTAATTTTTCGCCCAAAAAAAAAAACGTAAGGGGTACCACTGTCGTTTTTTTTTTCGGGCCGAATTTTTGAGTTTCGATATCTCAGCTCTGGAAGGGGCTAGAGCCTCCATTTTTGCACTCAGGTCTAAGTCTCATGGCCCTCTATCAGAATTTGGGAAGATTGGAGAAACTTAATTTTTCGCCCTAAAAAAAAAACGTAAGGGGTACCACTGTCGTTTTTTTTTTTCGGGCCGAATTTTTGAGTTTCGATATCTCAGCTCTGGAAGGGGCTAGAGCCTCCATTTTTGCACTCAGGTCTAAGTCTCATGGCCCTCTATCAGAATTTGGGAAGATTGGAGAAACTTAATTTTTCGCCCAAAAAAGAAACGTAAGGGGTACCACTGTCTTTTTTTTTTCGGGCCGAATTTTTGAGTTTCGATATCTCAGCTCTGGAAGGGGCTAGAGCCTCCATTTTTGCACTCAGGTCTAAGTCTCATGGCCCTCTATCAGAATTTGGAAAGATTGGAGAAACTTAATTTTTCGCCCAAAAAAAAAAACGTAAGGGGTACCACTGTCGTTTTTTTTTCGGGCCGAATTTTTGAGTTTCGATATCTCAGCTCTGGAAGGGGCTAGAGCCTCCATTTTTGCACTCAGGTCTAAGTCTCATGGCCCTCTATCAGAATTTGGGAAGATTGGAGAAACTTAATTTTTCGCCCCAAAAAAAAACGTAAGGGGTACCACTGTGGTTTTTTTTTCGGGCCGAATTTTTGAGTTTCGATATCTCAGCTCTGGAAGGGGCTAGAGCCTCCATTTTTGCACTCAGGTCTAAGTCTCATGGCCCTCTATCAGAATTTGGGAAGATTGGATAAACTTAATTTTTCGCCCAAAAAAAAACGTAAGGGGTACCACTGTCGTTTTTTTTTTCGGGCCGAATTTTTGAGTTTCGATATCTCAGCTCTGGAAGGGGCTAGAACCTCCATTTTTGCACTCAGGTCTAAGTCTCATGGCCCTCTATCAGAATTCGGGGAGATTGGAGAAACTTAATTTTTCGCCCCAAGAAAAAAACGTAAGGGGTACCACTGTCGTTTTTTTTTTTCGGGCCGAATTTTTGAGTTTCGATATCTCAGCTCTGGAAGGGGCTAGAGCCTCCATTTTTGCACTCAGGTCTAAGTCTCATGGCCCTCTATCAGAATTTGGAAAGATTGGAGAAACTTAATTTTTCGCCCAAAAAAAAAACGTAAGGGGTACCACTGTCGTTTTTTTTTCGGGCCGAATTTTTGAGTTTCGATATCTCAGCTCTGGAAGGGGCTAGAACCTCCATTTTTGCACTCAGGTCTAAGTCTCATGGCCCTCTATCAGAATTCGGGGAGATTGGAGAAACTTAATTTTTCGCCCCAAGAAAAAAACGTAAGGGGTACCACTGTCGTTTTTTTTTTCGGGCCGAATTTTTGAGTTTCGATATCTCAGCTCTGGAAGGGGCTAGAGCCTCCATTTTTGCACTCAGGTCTAAGTCTCATGGCCCTCTATCAGAATTTGGGAAGATTGGATAAACTTAATTTTTCGCCCAAAAAAAAACGTAAGGGGTACCACTGTCGTTTTTTTTTTTCGGGCCAAATTTTTGAGTTTCGATATCTCAGCTCTGGAAGGGGCTAGAGCCTCCATTTTTGCACTCAGGTCTAAGTCTCATGGCCCTCTATCAGAATTTGGAAAGATTGGAGAAACTTAATTTTTCGCCCAAAAAAAAAAACGTAAGGGGTACCACTGTCGTTTTTTTTTTTCGGGCCGAATTTTTGAGTTTCGATATCTCAGCTCTGGAAGGGGCTAGAGCCTCCATTTTTGCACTCAGGTCTAAGTCTCATGGCCCTCTATCAGAATTTGGGAAGATTGGAGAAACTTAATTTTTCGCCCTAAAAAAAAAACGTAAGGGGTACCACTGTCGTTTTTTTTTTTCGGGCCGAATTTTTGAGTTTCGATATCTCAGCTCTGGAAGGGGCTAGAGCCTCCATTTTTGCACTCAGGTCTAAGTCTCATGGCCCTCTATCAGAATTTGGGAAGATTGGAGAAACTTAATTTTTCGCCCAAAAAAGAAACGTAAGGGGTACCACTGTCTTTTTTTTTTCGGGCCGAATTTTTGAGTTTCGATATCTCAGCTCTGGAAGGGGCTAGAGCCTCCATTTTTGCACTCAGGTCTAAGTCTCATGGCCCTCTATCAGAATTTGGGAAGATTGGAGAAACTTAATTTTTCGCCCAAAAAAAAAAACGAAAGGGGTACCACTGTCGTTTTTTTTTTCGGGCCGAATTTTTGAGTTTCGATATCTCAGCTCTGGAAGGGGCTAGAGCCTCCATTTTTGCACTCAGGTCTAAGTCTCATGGCCCTCTATCAGAATTCGGGGAGATTGGAGAAACTTAATTTTTCGCCCAAAAAAAAAAACGTAAGGGGTACCACTGTCGTTTTTTTTTCGGGCCGAATTTTTGAGTTTCGATATCTCAGCTCTGGAAGGGACTAGAGCCTCCATTTTTGCACTCAGGTCTAAGTCTCATGGCCCTCTATCAGAATTTGGAAAGATTGGAGAAACTTAATTTTTCGCCCAAAAAAAAAAACGTAAGGGGTACCACTGTCGTTTTTTTTTCGGGCCGAATTTTTGAGTTTCGATATCTCAGCTCTGGAAGGGGCTAGAGCCTCCATTTTTGCACTCAGGTCTAAGTCTCATGGCCCTCTATCAGAATTTGGGAAGATTGGAGAAACTTAATTTTTCGCCCCAAAAAAAAACGTAAGGGGTACCACTGTGGTTTTTTTTTCGGGCCGAATTTTTGAGTTTCGATATCTCAGCTCTGGAAGGGGCTAGAGCCTCCATTTTTGCACTCAGGTCTAAGTCTCATGGCCCTCTATCAGAATTTGGGAAGATTGGATAAACTTAATTTTTCGCCCAAAAAAAAACGTAAGGGGTACCACTGTCGTTTTTTTTTTCGGGCCGAATTTTTGAGTTTCGATATCTCAGCTCTGGAAGGGGCTAGAACCTCCATTTTTGCACTCAGGTCTAAGTCTCATGGCCCTCTATCAGAATTCGGGGAGATTGGAGAAACTTAATTTTTCGCCCCAAGAAAAAAACGTAAGGGGTACCACTGTCGTTTTTTTTTTCGGGCCGAATTTTTGAGTTTCGATATCTCAGCTCTGGAAGGGGCTAGAGCCTCCATTTTTGCACTCAGGTCTAAGTCTCATGGCCCTCTATCAGAATTTGGAAAGATTGGAGAAACTTAATTTTTCGCCCAAAAAAAAAACGTAAGGGGTACCACTGTCGTTTTTTTTTCGGGCCGAATTTTTGAGTTTCGATATCTCAGCTCTGGAAGGGGCTAGAGCCTCCATTTTTGCACTCAGGTCTAAGTCTCATGGCCCTCTATCAGAATTTGGGAAGATTGGAGAAACTTAATTTTTCGCCCTAAAAAAAAAACGTAAGGGGTACCACTGTCGTTTTTTTTTTCGGGCCGAATTTTTGAGTTTCGATATCTCAGCTCTGGAAGGGGCTAGAGCCTCCATTTTTGCACTCAGGTCTAAGTCTCATGGCCCTCTATCAGAATTTGGGAAAATTGGAGAAACTTAATTTTTCGCCCAAAAAAGAAACGTAAGGGGTACCACTGTCTTTTTTTTTTTCGGGCCGAATTTTTGAGTTTCGATATCTCAGCTCTGGAAGGGGCTAGAGCCTCCATTTTTGCACTCAGGTCTAAGTCTCATGGCCCTCTATCAGAATTTGGGAAGATTGGAGAAACTTAATTTTTCGCCCAAAAAAAAAAACGAAAGGGGTACCACTGTCGTTTTTTTTTTCGGGCCGAATTTTTGAGTTTCGATATCTCAGCTCTGGAAGGGGCTAGAGCCTCCATTTTTGCACTCAGGTCTAAGTCTCATGGCCCTCTATCAGAATTCGGGGAGATTGGAGAAACTTAATTTTTCGCCCAAAAAAAAAAATGTAAGGGGTACCACTGTCGTTTTTTTTTCGGGCCGAATTTTTGAGTTTCGATATCTCAGCTCTGGAAGGGGCTAGAGCCTCCATTTTTGCACTCAGGTCTAAGTCTCATGGCCCTCTATCAGAATTTGGAAAGATTGGAGAAACTTAATTTTTCGCCCAAAAAAAAAAACGTAAGGGGTACCACTGTCGTTTTTTTTTCGGGCCGAATTTTTGAGTTTCGATATCTCAGCTCTGGAAGGGGCTAGAGCCTCCATTTTTGCACTCAGGTCTAAGTCTCATGGCCCTCTATCAGAATTTGGGAAGATTGGAGAAACTTAATTTTTCGCCCTAAAAAAAAAAAACGTAAGGGGTACCACTGTCGTTTTTTTTTTTTCGGGCCGAATTTTTGAGTTTCGATATCTCAGCTCTGGAAGGGGCTAGAGCCTCCATTTTTGCACTCAGGTCTAAGTCTCATGGCCCTCTATCAGAATTTGGGAAGATTGGAGAAGCTTAATTTTTCGCCCAAAAAAAAAACGTAAGGGGTACCACTGTCGTTTTTTTTTCGGGCCAAATTTTTGAGTTTCGATATCTCAGCTCTGGAAGGGGCTAGAGCCTCCATTTTTGCACTCAGGTCTAAGTCTCATGGCCCTCTATCAGAATTTGGGAAGATTGGAGAAACTTAATTTTTCGCCCAAAAAAAAAAACGTAAGGGGTACCACTGTCGTTTTTTTTTTCGGGCCGAATTTTTGAGTTTCGATATCTCAGCTCTGGAAGGGGCTAGAGCCTCCATTTTTGCACTCAGGTCTAAGTCTCATGGCCCTCTACCAGAATTTGGGAAGATTGGAGAAACTTAATTTTTCGCCCCAAAAAAAAAACGTAAGGGGTACCACTGTCGTTTTTTTTTTCGGGCCGAATTTTTGAGTTTCGATATCTCAGCTCTGGAAGGGGCTAGAGCCTCCATTTTTGCACTCAGGTCTAAGTCTCATGGCCCTCTATCAGAATTCGGGGAGATTGGAGAAACTTAATTTTTCGCCCAAAAAAAAAAACGTAAGGGGTACCACTGTCGTTTTTTTTTCGGGCCGAATTTTTGAGTTTCGATATCTCAGCTCTGGAAGGGGCTAGAGCCTCCATTTTTGCACTCAGGTCTAAGTCTCATGGCCCTCTATCAGAATTTGGAAAGATTGGAGAAACTTAATTTTTCGCCCAAAAAAAAAAACGTAAGGGGTACCACTGTCGTTTTTTTTTCGGGCCGAATTTTTGAGTTTCGATATCTCAGCTCTGGAAGGGGCTAGAGCCTCCATTTTTGCACTCAGGTCTAAGTCTCATGGCCCTCTATCAGAATTTGGGAAGATTGGAGAAACTTAATTTTTCGCCCCAAAAAAAAACGTAAGGGGTACCACTGTGGTTTTTTTTTCGGGCCGAATTTTTGAGTTTCGATATCTCAGCTCTGGAAGGGGCTAGAGCCTCCATTTTTGCACTCAGGTCTAAGTCTCATGGCCCTCTATCAGAATTTGGGAAGATTGGATAAACTTAATTTTTCGCCCAAAAAAAAACGTAAGGGGTACCACTGTCGTTTTTTTTTTCGGGCCGAATTTTTGAGTTTCGATATCTCAGCTCTGGAAGGGGCTAGAACCTCCATTTTTGCACTCAGGTCTAAGTCTCATGGCCCTCTATCAGAATTCGGGGAGATTGGAGAAACTTAATTTTTCGCCCCAAGAAAAAAACGTAAGGGGTACCACTGTCGTTTTTTTTTTTCGGGCCGAATTTTTGAGTTTCGATATCTCAGCTCTGGAAGGGGCTAGAGCCTCCATTTTTGCACTCAGGTCTAAGTCTCATGGCCCTCTATCAGAATTTGGAAAGATTGGAGAAACTTAATTTTTCGCCCAAAAAAAAAACGTAAGGGGTACCACTGTCGTTTTTTTTTCGGGCCGAATTTTTGAGTTTCGATATCTCAGATCTGGAAGGGGCTAGAGCCTCCATTTTTGCACTCAGGTCTAAGTCTCATGGCCCTCTATCAGAATTTGGGAAGATTGGAGAAACTTAATTTTTCGCCCTAAAAAAAAAACGTAAGGGGTACCACTGTCGTTTTTTTTTTTCGGGCCGAATTTTTGAGTTTCGATATCTCAGCTCTGGAAGGGGCTAGAGCCTCCATTTTTGCACTCAGGTCTAAGTCTCATGGCCCTCTATCAGAATTTGGGAAGATTGGAGAAACTTAATTTTTCGCCCAAAAAAGAAACGTAAGGGGTACCACTGTCTTTTTTTTTTTCGGGCCGAATTTTTGAGTTTCGATATCTCAGCTCTGGAAGGGGCTAGAGCCTCCATTTTTGCACTCAGGTCTAAGTCTCATGGCCCTCTATCAGAATTTGGGAAGATTGGAGAAACTTAATTTTTCGCCCAAAAAAAAAAACGAAAGGGGTACCACTGTCGTTTTTTTTTTCGGGCCGAATTTTTGAGTTTCGATATCTCAGCTCTGGAAGGGGCTAGAGCCTCCATTTTTGCACTCAGGTCTAAGTCTCATGGCCCTCTATCAGAATTCGGGGAGATTGGAGAAACTTAATTTTTCGCCCAAAAAAAAAAACGTAAGGGGTACCACTGTCGTTTTTTTTTCGGGCCGAATTTTTGAGTTTCGATATCTCAGCTCTGGAAGGGGCTAGAGCCTCCATTTTTGCACTCAGGTCTAAGTCTCATGGCCCTCTATCAGAATTTGGAAAGATTGGAGAAACTTAATTTTCCGCCCAAAAAAAAAACGTAAGGGGTACCACTGTCGTTTTTTTTTCGGGCCGAATTTTTGAGTTTCGATATCTCAGCTCTGGAAGGGGCTAGAGCCTCCATTTTTGCACTCAGGTCTAAGTCTCATGGCCCTCTATCAGAATTTGGGAAGATTGGAGAAACTTAATTTTTCGCCCAAAAAAAAAACGTAAGGGGTACCACTTTGGTTTTTTTTTCGGGCCGAATTTTTGAGTTTCGATATCTCAGCTCTGGAAGGGGCTAGAGCCTCCATTTTTGCACTCAGGTCTAAGTCTCATGGCCCTCTATCAGAATTTGGGAAGATTGGATAAACTTAATTTTTCGCCCAAAAAAAAACCGTAAGGGGTACCACTGTCGTTTTTTTTTCGGGCCGAATTTTTGAGTTTCGATATCTCAGCTCTGGAAGGGGCTAGAACCTCCATTTTTGCACTCAGGTCTAAGTCTCATGGCCCTCTATCAGAATTCGGGGAGATTGGAGAAACTTAATTTTTCGCCCCAAGAAAAAAACGTAAGGGGTACCACTGTCGTTTTTTTTTTTCGGGCCGAATTTTTGAGTTTCGATATCTCAGCTCTGGAAGGGGCTAGAGCCTCCATTTTTGCACTCAGGTCTAAGTCTCATGGCCCTCTATCAGAATTTGGGAAGATTGGATAAACTTAATTTTTCGCCCAAAAAAAAACGTAAGGGGTACCACTGTCGTTTTTTTTTTTTCGGGCCGAATTTTTGAGTTTCGATATCTCAGCTCTGGAAGGGGCTAGAGCCTCCATTTTTGCACTCAGGTCTAAGTCTCATGGCCCTCTATCAGAATTTGGAAAGATTGGAGAAACTTAATTTTTCGCCCAAAAAAAAAAACGTAAGGGGTACCACTGTCGTTTTTTTTTTCGGGCCGAATTTTTGAGTTTCGATATCTCAGCTCTGGAAGGGGCTAGAGCCTCCATTTTTGCACTCAGGTCTAAGTCTCATGGCCCTCTATCAGAATTTGGGAAGATTGGAGAAACTTAATTTTTCGCCCTAAAAAAAAAACGTAAGGGGTACCACTGTCGTTTTTTTTTTCGGGCCGAATTTTTGAGTTTCGATATCTCAGCTCTGGAAGGGGCTAGAGCCTCCATTTTTGCACTCAGGTCTAAGTCTCATGGCCCTCTATCAGAATTTGGGAAGATTGGAGAAACTTAATTTTTCGCCCAAAAAAGAAACGTAAGGGGTACCACTGTCTTTTTTTTTTTCGGGCCGAATTTTTGAGTTTCGATATCTCAGCTCTGGAAGGGGCTAGAGCCTCCATTTTTGCACTCAGGTCTAAGTCTCATGGCCCTCTATCAGAATTTGGGAAGATTGGAGAAACTTAATTTTTCGCCCAAAAAAAAAAACGAAAGGGGTACCACTGTCGTTTTTTTTTTCGGGCCGAATTTTTGAGTTTCGATATCTCAGCTCTGGAAGGGGCTAGAGCCTCCATTTTTGCACTCAGGTCTAAGTCTCATGGCCCTCTATCAGAATTCGGGGAGATTGGAGAAACTTAATTTTTCGCCCAAAAAAAAAAACGTAAGGGGTACCACTGTCGTTTTTTTTTCGGGCCGAATTTTTGAGTTTCGATATCTCAGCTCTGGAAGGGACTAGAGCCTCCATTTTTGCACTCAGGTCTAAGTCTCATGGCCCTCTATCAGAATTTGGAAAGATTGGAGAAACTTAATTTTTCGCCCAAAAAAAAAAACGTAAGGGGTACCACTGTCGTTTTTTTTTCGGGCCGAATTTTTGAGTTTCGATATCTCAGCTCTGGAAGGGGCTAGAGCCTCCATTTTTGCACTCAGGTCTAAGTCTCATGGCCCTCTATCAGAATTTGGGAAGATTGGAGAAACTTAATTTTTCGCCCCAAAAAAAAACGTAAGGGGTACCACTGTGGTTTTTTTTTCGGGCCGAATTTTTGAGTTTCGATATCTCAGCTCTGGAAGGGGCTAGAGCCTCCATTTTTGCACTCAGGTCTAAGTCTCATGGCCCTCTATCAGAATTTGGGAAGATTGGATAAACTTAATTTTTCGCCCAAAAAAAAACGTAAGGGGTACCACTGTCGTTTTTTTTTTCGGGCCGAATTTTTGAGTTTCGATATCTCAGCTCTGGAAGGGGCTAGAACCTCCATTTTTGCACTCAGGTCTAAGTCTCATGGCCCTCTATCAGAATTCGGGGAGATTGGAGAAACTTAATTTTTCGCCCCAAGAAAAAAACGTAAGGGGTACCACTGTCGTTTTTTTTTTTCGGGCCGAATTTTTGAGTTTCGATATCTCAGCTCTGGAAGGGGCTAGAGCCTCCATTTTTGCACTCAGGTCTAAGTCTCATGGCCCTCTATCAGAATTTGGAAAGATTGGAGAAACTTAATTTTTCGCCCAAAAAAAAACGTAAGGGGTACCACTGTCGTTTTTTTTTCGGGCCGAATTTTTGAGTTTCGATATCTCAGCTCTGGAAGGGGCTAGAACCTCCATTTTTGCACTCAGGTCTAAGTCTCATGGCCCTCTATCAGAATTCGGGGAGATTGGAGAAACTTAATTTTTCGCCCCAAGAAAAAAACGTAAGGGGTACCACTGTCGTTTTTTTTTTTCGGGCCGAATTTTTGAGTTTCGATATCTCAGCTCTGGAAGGGGCTAGAGCCTCCATTTTTGCACTCAGGTCTAAGTCTCATGGCCCTCTATCAGAATTTGGGAAGATTGGATAAACTTAATTTTTCGCCCAAAAAAAAACGTAAGGGGTACCACTGTCGTTTTTTTTTTTCGGGCCGAATTTTTGAGTTTCGATATCTCAGCTCTGGAAGGGGCTAGAGCCTCCATTTTTGCACTCAGGTCTAAGTCTCATGGCCCTCTATCAGAATTTGGAAAGATTGGAGAAACTTAATTTTTCGCCCAAAAAAAAAAAACGTAAGGGGTACCACTGTCGTTTTTTTTTTCGGGCCGAATTTTTGAGTTTCGATATCTCAGCTCTGGAAGGGGCTAGAGCCTCCATTTTTGCACTCAGGTCTAAGTCTCATGGCCCTCTATCAGAATTTGGGAAGATTGGAGAAACTTAATTTTTCGCCCTAAAAAAAAAACGTAAGGGGTACCACTGTCGTTTTTTTTTTTCGGGCCGAATTTTTGAGTTTCGATATCTCAGCTCTGGAAGGGGCTAGAGCCTCCATTTTTGCACTCAGGTCTAAGTCTCATGGCCCTCTATCAGAATTTGGGAAGATTGGAGAAACTTAATTTTTCGCCCAAAAAAGAAACGTAAGGGGTACCACTGTCTTTTTTTTTTTCGGGCCGAATTTTTGAGTTTCGATATCTCAGCTCTGGAAGGGGCTAGAGCCTCCATTTTTGCACTCAGGTCTAAGTCTCATGGCCCTCTATCAGAATTTGGGAAGATTGGAGAAACTTAATTTTTCGCCCAAAAAAAAAAACGAAAGGGGTACCACTGTCGTTTTTTTTTTCGGGCCGAATTTTTGAGTTTCGATATCTCAGCTCTGGAAGGGGCTAGAGCCTCCATTTTTGCACTCAGGTCTAAGTCTCATGGCCCTCTATCAGAATTCGGGGAGATTGGAGAAACTTAATTTTTCGCCCAAAAAAAAAAACGTAAGGGGTACCACTGTCGTTTTTTTTTCGGGCCGAATTTTTGAGTTTCGATATCTCAGCTCTGGAAGGGACTAGAGCCTCCATTTTTGCACTCAGGTCTAAGTCTCATGGCCCTCTATCAGAATTTGGAAAGATTGGAGAAACTTAATTTTTCGCCCAAAAAAAAAAACGTAAGGGGTACCACTGTCGTTTTTTTTTCGGGCCGAATTTTTGAGTTTCGATATCTCAGCTCTGGAAGGGGCTAGAGCCTCCATTTTTGCACTCAGGTCTAAGTCTCATGGCCCTCTATCAGAATTTGGGAAGATTGGAGAAACTTAATTTTTCGCCCCAAAAAAAAACGTAAGGGGTACCACTGTGGTTTTTTTTTCGGGCCGAATTTTTGAGTTTCGATATCTCAGCTCTGGAAGGGGCTAGAGCCTCCATTTTTGCACTCAGGTCTAAGTCTCATGGCCCTCTATCAGAATTTGGGAAGATTGGATAAACTTAATTTTTCGCCCAAAAAAAAACGTAAGGGGTACCACTGTCGTTTTTTTTTTCGGGCCGAATTTTTGAGTTTCGATATCTCAGCTCTGGAAGGGGCTAGAACCTCCATTTTTGCACTCAGGTCTAAGTCTCATGGCCCTCTATCAGAATTCGGGGAGATTGGAGAAACTTAATTTTTCGCCCCAAGAAAAAAACGTAAGGGGTACCACTGTCGTTTTTTTTTTTCGGGCCGAATTTTTGAGTTTCGATATCTCAGCTCTGGAAGGGGCTAGAGCCTCCATTTTTGCACTCAGGTCTAAGTCTCATGGCCCTCTATCAGAATTTGGAAAGATTGGAGAAACTTAATTTTTCGCCCAAAAAAAAAACGTAAGGGGTACCACTGTCGTTTTTTTTTCGGGCCGAATTTTTGAGTTTCGATATCTCAGCTCTGGAAGGGGCTAGAGCCTCCATTTTTGCACTCAGGTCTAAGTCTCATGGCCCTCTATCAGAATTTGGGAAGATTGGAGAAACTTAATTTTTCGCCCTAAAAAAAAAACGTAAGGGGTACCACTGTCGTTTTTTTTTTTCGGGCCGAATTTTTGAGTTTCGATATCTCAGCTCTGGAAGGGGCTAGAGCCTCCATTTTTGCACTCAGGTCTAAGTCTCATGGCCCTCTATCAGAATTTGGGAAGATTGGAGAAACTTAATTTTTCGCCCAAAAAAGAAACGTAAGGGGTACCACTGTCTTTTTTTTTTTCGGGCCGAATTTTTGAGTTTCGATATCTCAGCTCTGGAAGGGGCTAGAGCCTCCATTTTTGCACTCAGGTCTAAGTCTCATGGCCCTCTATCAGAATTTGGGAAGATTGGAGAAACTTAATTTTTCGCCCAAAAAAAAAAACGAAAGGGGTACCACTGTCGTTTTTTTTTTCGGGCCGAATTTTTGAGTTTCGATATCTCAGCTCTGGAAGGGGCTAGAGCCTCCATTTTTGCACTCAGGTCTAAGTCTCATGGCCCTCTATCAGAATTCGGGGAGATTGGAGAAACTTAATTTTTCGCCCAAAAAAAAAAATGTAAGGGGTACCACTGTCGTTTTTTTTTCGGGCCGAATTTTTGAGTTTCGATATCTCAGCTCTGGAAGGGGCTAGAGCCTCCATTTTTGCACTCAGGTCTAAGTCTCATGGCCCTCTATCAGAATTTGGAAAGATTGGAGAAACTTAATTTTTCGCCCAAAAAAAAAAACGTAAGGGGTACCACTGTCGTTTTTTTTTCGGGCCGAATTTTTGAGTTTCGATATCTCAGCTCTGGAAGGGGCTAGAGCCTCCATTTTTGCACTCAGGTCTAAGTCTCATGGCCCTCTATCAGAATTTGGGAAGATTGGAGAAACTTAATTTTTCGCCCTAAAAAAAAAAAACGTAAGGGGTACCACTGTCGTTTTTTTTTTTTCGGGCCGAATTTTTGAGTTTCGATATCTCAGCTCTGGAAGGGGCTAGAGCCTCCATTTTTGCACTCAGGTCTAAGTCTCATGGCCCTCTATCAGAATTTGGGAAGATTGGAGAAACTTAATTTTTCGCCCAAAAAAAAAAACGTAAGGGGTACCACTGTCGTTTTTTTTTCGGGCCAAATTTTTGAGTTTCGATATCTCAGCTCTGGAAGGGGCTAGAGCCTCCATTTTTGCACTCAGGTCTAAGTCTCATGGCCCTCTATCAGAATTTGGGAAGATTGGAGAAACTTAATTTTTCGCCCAAAAAAAAAAACGTAAGGGGTACCACTGTCGTTTTTTTTTTTCGGGCCGAATTTTTGAGTTTCGATATCTCAGCTCTGGAAGGGGCTAGAGCCTCCATTTTTGCACTCAGGTCTAAGTCTCATGGCCCTCTATCAGAATTTGGAAAGATTGGAGAAACTTAATTTTTCGCCCAAAAAAAAACGTAAGGGGTACCACTGTCGTTTTTTTTTCGGGCCGAATTTTTGAGTTTCGATATCTCAGCTCTGGAAGGGGCTAGAACCTCCATTTTTGCACTCAGGTCTAAGTCTCATGGCCCTCTATCAGAATTCGGGGAGATTGGAGAAACTTAATTTTTCGCCCCAAGAAAAAAACGTAAGGGGTACCACTGTCGTTTTTTTTTTTCGGGCCGAATTTTTGAGTTTCGATATCTCAGCTCTGGAAGGGGCTAGAGCCTCCATTTTTGCACTCAGGTCTAAGTCTCATGGCCCTCTATCAGAATTTGGGAAGATTGGATAAACTTAATTTTTCGCCCAAAAAAAAACGTAAGGGGTACCACTGTCGTTTTTTTTTTTCGGGCCGAATTTTTGAGTTTCGATATCTCAGCTCTGGAAGGGGCTAGAGCCTCCATTTTTGCACTCAGGTCTAAGTCTCATGGCCCTCTATCAGAATTTGGAAAGATTGGAGAAACTTAATTTTTCGCCCAAAAAAAAAAACGTAAGGGGTACCACTGTCGTTTTTTTTTTCGGGCCGAATTTTTGAGTTTCGATATCTCAGCTCTGGAAGGGGCTAGAGCCTCCATTTTTGCACTCAGGTCTAAGTCTCATGGCCCTCTATCAGAATTTGGGAAGATTGGAGAAACTTAATTTTTCGCCCTAAAAAAAAAACGTAAGGGGTACCACTGTCGTTTTTTTTTTTCGGGCCGAATTTTTGAGTTTCGATATCTCAGCTCTGGAAGGGGCTAGAGCCTCCATTTTTGCACTCAGGTCTAAGTCTCATGGCCCTCTATCAGAATTTGGGAAGATTGGAGAAACTTAATTTTTCGCCCAAAAAAGAAACGTAAGGGGTACCACTGTCTTTTTTTTTTTCGGGCCGAATTTTTGAGTTTCGATATCTCAGCTCTGGAAGGGGCTAGAGCCTCCATTTTTGCACTCAGGTCTAAGTCTCATGGCCCTCTATCAGAATTTGGGAAGATTGGAGAAACTTAATTTTTCGCCCAAAAAAAAAAACGAAAGGGGTACCACTGTCGTTTTTTTTTTCGGGCCGAATTTTTGAGTTTCGATATCTCAGCTCTGGAAGGGGCTAGAGCCTCCATTTTTGCACTCAGGTCTAAGTCTCATGGCCCTCTATCAGAATTCGGGGAGATTGGAGAAACTTAATTTTTCGCCCAAAAAAAAAAACGTAAGGGGTACCACTGTCGTTTTTTTTTCGGGCCGAATTTTTGAGTTTCGATATCTCAGCTCTGGAAGGGACTAGAGCCTCCATTTTTGCACTCAGGTCTAAGTCTCATGGCCCTCTATCAGAATTTGGAAAGATTGGAGAAACTTAATTTTTCGCCCAAAAAAAAAAACGTAAGGGGTACCACTGTCGTTTTTTTTTCGGGCCGAATTTTTGAGTTTCGATATCTCAGCTCTGGAAGGGGCTAGAGCCTCCATTTTTGCACTCAGGTCTAAGTCTCATGGCCCTCTATCAGAATTTGGGAAGATTGGAGAAACTTAATTTTTCGCCCCAAAAAAAAACGTAAGGGGTACCACTGTGGTTTTTTTTTCGGGCCGAATTTTTGAGTTTCGATATCTCAGCTCTGGAAGGGGCTAGAGCCTCCATTTTTGCACTCAGGTCTAAGTCTCATGGCCCTCTATCAGAATTTGGGAAGATTGGATAAACTTAATTTTTCGCCCAAAAAAAAACGTAAGGGGTACCACTGTCGTTTTTTTTTTCGGGCCGAATTTTTGAGTTTCGATATCTCAGCTCTGGAAGGGGCTAGAACCTCCATTTTTGCACTCAGGTCTAAGTCTCATGGCCCTCTATCAGAATTCGGGGAGATTGGAGAAACTTAATTTTTCGCCCCAAGAAAAAAACGTAAGGGGTACCACTGTCGTTTTTTTTTTCGGGCCGAATTTTTGAGTTTCGATATCTCAGCTCTGGAAGGGGCTAGAGCCTCCATTTTTGCACTCAGGTCTAAGTCTCATGGCCCTCTATCAGAATTTGGAAAGATTGGAGAAACTTAATTTTTCGCCCAAAAAAAAAACGTAAGGGGTACCACTGTCGTTTTTTTTTCGGGCCGAATTTTTGAGTTTCGATATCTCAGCTCTGGAAGGGGCTAGAGCCTCCATTTTTGCACTCAGGTCTAAGTCTCATGGCCCTCTATCAGAATTTGGGAAGATTGGAGAAACTTAATTTTTCGCCCTAAAAAAAAAACGTAAGGGGTACCACTGTCGTTTTTTTTTTTCGGGCCGAATTTTTGAGTTTCGATATCTCAGCTCTGGAAGGGGCTAGAGCCTCCATTTTTGCACTCAGGTCTAAGTCTCATGGCCCTCTATCAGAATTTGGGAAGATTGGAGAAACTTAATTTTTCGCCCAAAAAAGAAACGTAAGGGGTACCACTGTCTTTTTTTTTTTCGGGCCGAATTTTTGAGTTTCGATATCTCAGCTCTGGAAGGGGCTAGAGCCTCCATTTTTGCACTCAGGTCTAAGTCTCATGGCCCTCTATCAGAATTTGGGAAGATTGGAGAAACTTAATTTTTCGCCCAAAAAAAAAAACGAAAGGGGTACCACTGTCGTTTTTTTTTTCGGGCCGAATTTTTGAGTTTCGATATCTCAGCTCTGGAAGGGGCTAGAGCCTCCATTTTTGCACTCAGGTCTAAGTCTCATGGCCCTCTATCAGAATTCGGGGAGATTGGAGAAACTTAATTTTTCGCCCAAAAAAAAAAATGTAAGGGGTACCACTGTCGTTTTTTTTTCGGGCCGAATTTTTGAGTTTCGATATCTCAGCTCTGGAAGGGGCTAGAGCCTCCATTTTTGCACTCAGGTCTAAGTCTCATGGCCCTCTATCAGAATTTGGAAAGATTGGAGAAACTTAATTTTTCGCCCAAAAAAAAAAACGTAAGGGGTACCACTGTCGTTTTTTTTTCGGGCCGAATTTTTGAGTTTCGATATCTCAGCTCTGGAAGGGGCTAGAGCCTCCATTTTTGCACTCAGGTCTAAGTCTCATGGCCCTCTATCAGAATTTGGGAAGATTGGAGAAACTTAATTTTTCGCCCTAAAAAAAAAAAACGTAAGGGGTACCACTGTCGTTTTTTTTTTTCGGGCCGAATTTTTGAGTTTCGATATCTCAGCTCTGGAAGGGGCTAGAGCCTCCATTTTTGCACTCAGGTCTAAGTCTCATGGCCCTCTATCAGAATTTGGGAAGATTGGAGAAACTTAATTTTTCGCCCAAAAAAAAAAACGTAAGGGGTACCACTGTCGTTTTTTTTTCGGGCCAAATTTTTGAGTTTCGATATCTCAGCTCTGGAAGGGGCTAGAGCCTCCATTTTTGCACTCAGGTCTAAGTCTCATGGCCCTCTATCAGAATTTGGGAAGATTGGAGAAACTTAATTTTTCGCCCAAAAAAAAAAACGTAAGGGGTACCACTGTCGTTTTTTTTTTCGGGCCGAATTTTTGAGTTTCGATATCTCAGCTCTGGAAGGGGCTAGAGCCTCCATTTTTGCACTCAGGTCTAAGTCTCATGGCCCTCTACCAGAATTTGGGAAGATTGGAGAAACTTAATTTTTCGCCCCAAAAAAAAAACGTAAGGGGTACCACTGTCGTTTTTTTTTTCGGGCCGAATTTTTGAGTTTCGATATCTCAGCTCTGGAAGGGGCTAGAGCCTCCATTTTTGCACTCAGGTCTAAGTCTCATGGCCCTCTATCAGAATTCGGGGAGATTGGAGAAACTTAATTTTTCGCCCAAAAAAAAAAACGTAAGGGGTACCACTGTCGTTTTTTTTTCGGGCCGAATTTTTGAGTTTCGATATCTCAGCTCTGGAAGGGGCTAGAGCCTCCATTTTTGCACTCAGGTCTAAGTCTCATGGCCCTCTATCAGAATTTGGAAAGATTGGAGAAACTTAATTTTTCGCCCAAAAAAAAAAACGTAAGGGGTACCACTGTCGTTTTTTTTTCGGGCCGAATTTTTGAGTTTCGATATCTCAGCTCTGGAAGGGGCTAGAGCCTCCATTTTTGCACTCAGGTCTAAGTCTCATGGCCCTCTATCAGAATTTGGGAAGATTGGAGAAACTTAATTTTTCGCCCCAAAAAAAAACGTAAGGGGTACCACTGTGGTTTTTTTTTCGGGCCGAATTTTTGAGTTTCGATATCTCAGCTCTGGAAGGGGCTAGAGCCTCCATTTTTGCACTCAGGTCTAAGTCTCATGGCCCTCTATCAGAATTTGGGAAGATTGGATAAACTTAATTTTTCGCCCAAAAAAAAACGTAAGGGGTACCACTGTCGTTTTTTTTTTCGGGCCGAATTTTTGAGTTTCGATATGTCAGCTCTGGAAGGGGCTAGAACCTCCATTTTTGCACTCAGGTCTAAGTCTCATGGCCCTCTATCAGAATTCGGGGAGATTGGAGAAACTTAATTTTTCGCCCCAAGAAAAAAACGTAAGGGGTACCACTGTCGTTTTTTTTTTTCGGGCCGAATTTTTGAGTTTCGATATCTCAGCTCTGGAAGGGGCTAGAGCCTCCATTTTTGCACTCAGGTCTAAGTCTCATGGCCCTCTATCAGAATTTGGAAAGATTGGAGAAACTTAATTTTTCGCCCAAAAAAAAAACGTAAGGGGTACCACTGTCGTTTTTTTTTCGGGCCGAATTTTTGAGTTTCGATATCTCAGATCTGGAAGGGGCTAGAGCCTCCATTTTTGCACTCAGGTCTAAGTCTCATGGCCCTCTATCAGAATTTGGGAAGATTGGAGAAACTTAATTTTTCGCCCTAAAAAAAAAACGTAAGGGGTACCACTGTCGTTTTTTTTTTTCGGGCCGAATTTTTGAGTTTCGATATCTCAGCTCTGGAAGGGGCTAGAGCCTCCATTTTTGCACTCAGGTCTAAGTCTCATGGCCCTCTATCAGAATTTGGGAAGATTGGAGAAACTTAATTTTTCGCCCAAAAAAGAAACGTAAGGGGTACCACTGTCTTTTTTTTTTCGGGCCGAATTTTTGAGTTTCGATATCTCAGCTCTGGAAGGGGCTAGAGCCTCCATTTTTGCACTCAGGTCTAAGTCTCATGGCCCTCTATCAGAATTTGGGAAGATTGGAGAAACTTAATTTTTCGCCCAAAAAAAAAAACGAAAGGGGTACCACTGTCGTTTTTTTTTTCGGGCCGAATTTTTGAGTTTCGATATCTCAGCTCTGGAAGGGGCTAGAGCCTCCATTTTTGCACTCAGGTCTAAGTCTCATGGCCCTCTATCAGAATTCGGGGAGATTGGAGAAACTTAATTTTTCGCCCAAAAAAAAAAACGTAAGGGGTACCACTGTCGTTTTTTTTTCGGGCCGAATTTTTGAGTTTCGATATCTCAGCTCTGGAAGGGGCTAGAGCCTCCATTTTTGCACTCAGGTCTAAGTCTCATGGCCCTCTATCAGAATTTGGAAAGATTGGAGAAACTTAATTTTCCGCCCAAAAAAAAAACGTAAGGGGTACCACTGTCGTTTTTTTTTCGGGCCGAATTTTTGAGTTTCGATATCTCAGCTCTGGAAGGGGCTAGAGCCTCCATTTTTGCACTCAGGTCTAAGTCTCATGGCCCTCTATCAGAATTTGGGAAGATTGGAGAAAATTAATTTTTCGCCCTAAAAAAAAAAAACGTAAGGGGTACCACTGTCGTTTTTTTTTTTCGGGCCGAATTTTTGAGTTTCGATATCTCAGCTCTGGAAGGGGCTAGAGCCTCCATTTTTGCACTCAGGTCTAAGTCTCATGGCCCTCTATCAGAATTTGGGAAGATTGGAGAAACTTAATTTTTCGCCCAAAAAAAAAACGTAAGGGGTACCACTGTCGTTTTTTTTTCGGGCCGAATTTTTGAGTTTCGATATCTCAGCTCTGGAAGGGGCTAGAGCCTCCATTTTTGCACTCAGGTCTAAGTCTCATGGCCCTCTATCAGAATTTGGGAAGATTGGAGAAACTTAATTTTTCGCCCAAAAAAAAAAACGTAAGGGGTACCACTGTCGTTTTTTTTTTCGGGCCGAATTTTTGAGTTTCGATATCTCAGCTCTGGAAGGGGCTAGAGCCTCCATTTTTGCACTCAGGTCTAAGTCTCATGGCCCTCTACCAGAATTTGGGAAGATTGGAGAAACTTAATTTTTCGCCCCAAAAAAAAAACGTAAGGGGTACCACTGTCGTTTTTTTTTTCGGGCCGAATTTTTGAGTTTCGATATCTCAGCTCTGGAAGGGGCTAGAGCCTCCATTTTTGCACTCAGGTCTAAGTCTCATGGCCCTCTATCAGAATTCGGGGAGATTGGAGAAACTTAATTTTTCGCCCAAAAAAAAAAACGTAAGGGGTACCACTGTCGTTTTTTTTTCGGGCCGAATTTTTGAGTTTCGATATCTCAGCTCTGGAAGGGGCTAGAGCCTCCATTTTTGCACTCAGGTCTAAGTCTCATGGCCCTCTATCAGAATTTGGGAAGATTGGAGAAACTTAATTTTTCGCCCTAAAAAAAAAACGTAAGGGGTACCACTGTCGGGTTTTTTTTCGGGCCGAATTTTTGAGTTTCGATATCTCAGCTCTGGAAAGGGCTAGAGCCTCCATTTTTGCACTCAGGTCTAAGTCTCATGGCCCTCTATCAGAATTTGGGAAGATTGGATAAACTTAATTTTTCGCCCAAAAAAAAACGTAAGGGGTACCACTGTCGTTTTTTTTTTCGGGCCGAATTTTTGAGTTTCGATATCTCAGCTCTGGAAGGGGCTAGAGCCTCCATTTTTGCACTCAGGTCTAAGTCTCATGGCCCTCTATCAGAATTTGGGAAGATTGGAGAAACTTAATTTTTCGCCCAAAAAAAAAACGTAAGGGGTACCACTGTCGTTTTTTTTTCGGGCCGAATTTTTGAGTTTCGATATCTCAGCTCTGGAAGGGGCTAGAGCCTCCATTTTTGCACTCAGGTCTAAGTCTCATGGCCCTCTATCAGAATTTGGGAAGATTGGAGAAACTTAATTTTTCGCCCAAAAAAAAAAACGTAAGGGGTACCACTGTCGTTTTTTTTTTCGGGCCGAATTTTTGAGTTTCGATATCTCAGCTCTGGAAGGGGCTAGAGCCTCCATTTTTGCACTCAGGTCTAAGTCTCATGGCCCTCTACCAGAATTTGGGAAGATTGGAGAAACTTAATTTTTCGCCCCAAAAAAAAAACGTAAGGGGTACCACTGTCGTTTTTTTTTTCGGGCCGAATTTTTGAGTTTCGATATCTCAGCTCTGGAAGGGGCTACAGCCTCCATTTTTGCACTCAGGTCTAAGTCTCATGGCCCTCTATCAGAATTCGGGGAGATTGGAGAAACTTAATTTTTCGCCCAAAAAAAAAAACGTAAGGGGTACCACTGTCGTTTTTTTTTCGGGCCGAATTTTTGAGTTTCGATATCTCAGCTCTGGAAGGGGCTAGAGCCTCCATTTTTGCACTCAGGTCTAAGTCTCATGGCCCTCTATCAGAATTTGGGAAGATTGGAGAAACTTAATTTTTCGCCCTAAAAAAAAACGTAAGGGGTACCACTGTCGGTTTTTTTTTCGGGCCGAATTTTTGAGTTTCGATATCTCAGCTCTGGAAAGGGCTAGAGCCTCCATTTTTGCACTCAGGTCTAAGTCTCATGGCCCTCAATCAGAATTTGGAAAGATTGGAGAAACTTAATTTTTCGCCCAAAAAAAAAAACGTAAGGGGTACCACTGTCGTTTTTTTTTCGGGCCGAATTTTTGAGTTTCGATATCTCAGCTCTGGAAGGGGCTAGAGCCTCCATTTTTGCACTCAGGTCTAAGTCTCATGGCCCTCTATCAGAATTCGGGGAGATTGGAGAAACTTAATTTTTCGCCCCAAAAAAAAAAAACGTAAGGGGTACCACTGTCGTTTTTTTTTTCGGGCCGAATTTTTGAGTTTCGATATCTCAGCTCTGGAAGGGGCTAGAGCCTCCATTTTTGCACTCAGGTCTAAGTCTCATGGCCCTCTATCAGAATTTGGAAAGATTGGAGAAACTTAATTTTTCGCCCAAAAAAAAAACGTAAGGGGTACCACTGTCGTTTTTTTTTCGGGCCGAATTTTTGAGTTTCGATATCTCAGCTCTGGAAGGGGCTAGAGCCTCCATTTTTGCACTCAGGTCTAAGTCTCATGGCCCTCTATCAGAATTTGGGAAGATTGGAGAAACTTAATTTTTCGCCCCAAAAAAAAACGTAAGGGGTACCACTGTGGTTTTTTTTTCAGGCCGAATTTTTGAGTTTCGATATCTCAGCTCTGGAAGGGGCTAGAGCCTCCATTTTTGCACTCAGGTCTAAGTCTCATGGCCCTCTATCAGAATTTGGGAAGATTGGATAAACTTAATTTTTCGCCCAAAAAAAAACGTAAGGGGTACCACTGTCGTTTTTTTTTTTCGGGCCGAATTTTTGAGTTTCGATATCTCAGCTCTGGAAGGGGCTAGAGCCTCCATTTTTGCACTCAGGTCTAAGTCTCATGGCCCTCTATCAGAATTTGGAAAGATTGGAGAAACTTAATTTTTCGCCCAAAAAAAAAAACGTAAGGGGTACCACTGTCGTTTTTTTTTTCGGGCCGAATTTTTGAGTTTCGATATCTCAGCTCTGGAAGGGGCTAGAACCTCCATTTTTGCACTCAGGTCTAAGTCTCATGGCCCTCTATCAGAATTCGGGGAGATTGGAGAAACTTAATTTTTCGCCCCAAGAAAAAAACGTAAGGGGTACCACTGTCGTTTTTTTTTTCGGGTCGAATTTTTGAGTTTCGATATCTCAGCTCTGGAAGGGGCTAGAGCCTCCATTTTTGCACTCAGGTCTAAGTCTCATGGCCCTCTATCAGAATTTGGAAAGATTGGAGAAACTTAATTTTTCGCCCAAAAAAAAAACGTAAGGGGTACCACTGTCGTTTTTTTTTCGGGCCGAATTTTTGAGTTTCGATATCTCAGCTCTGGAAGGGGCTAGAGCCTCCATTTTTGCACTCAGGTCTAAGTCTCATGGCCCTCTATCAGAATTTGGGAAGATTGGAGAAACTTAATTTTTCGCCCTAAAAAAAAAACGTAAGGGGTACCACTGTCGTTTTTTTTTTTCGGGCCGAATTTTTGAGTTTCGATATCTCAGCTCTGGAAGGGGCTAGAGCCTCCATTTTTGCACTCAGGTCTAAGTCTCATGGCCCTCTATCAGAATTTGGGAAGATTGGAGAAACTTAATTTTTCGCCCAAAAAAGAAACGTAAGGGGTACCACTGTCTTTTTTTTTTTCGGGCCGAATTTTTGAGTTTCGATATCTCAGCTCTGGAAGGGGCTAGAGCCTCCATTTTTGCACTCAGGTCTAAGTCTCATGGCCCTCTATCAGAATTTGGGAAGATTGGAGAAACTTAATTTTTCGCCCAAAAAAAAAAACGAAAGGGGTACCACTGTCGTTTTTTTTTTCGGGCCGAATTTTTGAGTTTCGATATCTCAGCTCTGGAAGGGGCTAGAGCCTCCATTTTTGCACTCAGGTCTAAGTCTCATGGCCCTCTATCAGAATTCGGGGAGATTGGAGAAACTTAATTTTTCGCCCAAAAAAAAAAACGTAAGGGGTACCACTGTCGTTTTTTTTTCGGGCCGAATTTTTGAGTTTCGATATCTCAGCTCTGGAAGGGGCTAGAGCCTCCATTTTTGCACTCAGGTCTAAGTCTCATGGCCCTCTATCAGAATTTGGAAAGATTGGAGAAACTTAATTTTTCGCCCAAAAAAAAAACGTAAGGGGTACCACTGTCGTTTTTTTTTCGGGCCGAATTTTTGAGTTTCGATATCTCAGCTCTGGAAGGGGCTAGAGCCTCCATTTTTGCACTCAGGTCTAAGTCTCATGGCCCTCTATCAGAATTTGGGAAGATTGGAGAAACTTAATTTTTCGCCCTAAAAAAAAAAACGTAAGGGGTACCACTGTCGTTTTTTTTTTTCGGGCCGAATTTTTGAGTTTCGATATCTCAGCTCTGGAAGGGGCTAGAGCCTCCATTTTTGCACTCAGGTCTAAGTCTCATGGCCCTCTATCAGAATTTGGGAAGATTGGAGAAACTTAATTTTTCGCCCAAAAAAAAAACGTAAGGGGTACCACTGTCGTTTTTTTTTCGGGCCGAATTTTTGAGTTTCGATATCTCAGCTCTGGAAGGGGCTAGAGCCTCCATTTTTGCACTCAGGTCTAAGTCTCATGGCCCTCTATCAGAATTTGGGAAGATTGGAGAAACTTAATTTTTCGCCCAAAAAAAAAAAACGTAAGGGGTACCACTGTCGTTTTTTTTTTCGGGCCGAATTTTTGAGTTTCGATATCTCAGCTCTGGAAGGGGCTAGAGCCTCCATTTTTGCACTCAGGTCTAAGTCTCATGGCCCTCTACCAGAATTTGGGAAGATTGGAGAAACTTAATTTTTCGCCCCAAAAAAAAAACGTAAGGGGTACCACTGTCGTTTTTTTTTTCGGGCCGAATTTTTGAGTTTCGATATCTCAGCTCTGGAAGGGGCTAGAGCCTCCATTTTTGCACTCAGGTCTAAGTCTCATGGCCCTCTATCAGAATTCGGGGAGATTGGAGAAACTTAATTTTTCGCCCAAAAAAAAAAACGTAAGGGGTACCACTGTCGTTTTTTTTTCGGGCCGAATTTTTGAGTTTCGATATCTCAGCTCTGGAAGGGGCTAGAGCCTCCATTTTTGCACTCAGGTCTAAGTCTCATGGCCCTCTATCAGAATTTGGAAAGATTGGAGAAACTTAATTTTTCGCCCAAAAAAAAAAACGTAAGGGGTACCACTGTCGTTTTTTTTTCGGGCCGAATTTTTGAGTTTCGATATCTCAGCTCTGGAAGGGGCTAGAGCCTCCATTTTTGCACTCAGGTCTAAGTCTCATGGCCCTCTATCAGAATTTGGGAAGATTGGAGAAACTTAATTTTTCGCCCCAAAAAAAAACGTAAGGGGTACCACTGTGGTTTTTTTTTCGGGCCGAATTTTTGAGTTTCGATATCTCAGCTCTGGAAGGGGCTAGAGCCTCCATTTTTGCACTCAGGTCTAAGTCTCATGGCCCTCTATCAGAATTTGGGAAGATTGGATAAACTTAATTTTTCGCCCAAAAAAAAACGTAAGGGGTACCACTGTCGTTTTTTTTTTCGGGCCGAATTTTTGAGTTTCGATATCTCAGCTCTGGAAGGGGCTAGAACCTCCATTTTTGCACTCAGGTCTAAGTCTCATGGCCCTCTATCAGAATTCGGGGAGATTGGAGAAACTTAATTTTTCGCCCCAAGAAAAAAACGTAAGGGGTACCACTGTCGTTTTTTTTTTTCGGGCCGAATTTTTGAGTTTCGATATCTCAGCTCTGGAAGGGGCTAGAGCCTCCATTTTTGCACTCAGGTCTAAGTCTCATGGCCCTCTATCAGAATTTGGAAAGATTGGAGAAACTTAATTTTTCGCCCAAAAAAAAACGTAAGGGGTACCACTGTCGTTTTTTTTTCGGGCCGAATTTTTGAGTTTCGATATCTCAGCTCTGGAAGGGGCTAGAGCCTCCATTTTTGCACTCAGGTCTAAGTCTCATGGCCCTCTATCAGAATTTGGGAAGATTGGAGAAACTTAATTTTTCGCCCTAAAAAAAAAACGTAAGGGGTACCACTGTCGTTTTTTTTTTTCGGGCCGAATTTTTGAGTTTCGATATCTCAGCTCTGGAAGGGGCTAGAGCCTCCATTTTTGCACTCAGGTCTAAGTCTCATGGCCCTCTATCAGAATTTGGGAAGATTGGAGAAACTTAATTTTTCGCCCAAAAAAGAAACGTAAGGGGTACCACTGTCTTTTTTTTTTTCGGGCCGAATTTTTGAGTTTCGATATCTCAGCTCTGGAAGGGGCTAGAGCCTCCATTTTTGCACTCAGGTCTAAGTCTCATGGCCCTCTATCAGAATTTGGGAAGATTGGAGAAACTTAATTTTTCGCCCAAAAAAAAAAACGAAAGGGGTACCACTGTCGTTTTTTTTTTCGGGCCGAATTTTTGAGTTTCGATATCTCAGCTCTGGAAGGGGCTAGAGCCTCCATTTTTGCACTCAGGTCTAAGTCTCATGGCCCTCTATCAGAATTCGGGGAGATTGGAGAAACTTAATTTTTCGCCCAAAAAAAAAAACGTAAGGGGTACCACTGTCGTTTTTTTTTCGGGCCGAATTTTTGAGTTTCGATATCTCAGCTCTGGAAGGGGCTAGAGCCTCCATTTTTGCACTCAGGTCTAAGTCTCATGGCCCTCTATCAGAATTTGGAAAGATTGGAGAAACTTAATTTTTCGCCCAAAAAAAAAAACGTAAGGGGTACCACTGTCGTTTTTTTTTCGGGCCGAATTTTTGAGTTTCGATATCTCAGCTCTGGAAGGGGCTAGAGCCTCCATTTTTGCACTCAGGTCTAAGTCTCATGGCCCTCTATCAGAATTTGGGAAGATTGGAGAAACTTAATTTTTCGCCCTAAAAAAAAAAACGTAAGGGGTACCACTGTCGTTTTTTTTTTCGGGCCGAATTTTTGAGTTTCGATATCTCAGCTCTGGAAGGGGCTAGAGCCTCCATTTTTGCACTCAGGTCTAAGTCTCATGGCCCTCTATCAGAATTTGGGAAGATTGGAGAAACTTAATTTTTCGCCCAAAAAAAAAACGTAAGGGGTACCACTGTCGTTTTTTTTTCGGGCCGAATTTTTGAGTTTCGATATCTCAGCTCTGGAAGGGGCTAGAGCCTCCATTTTTGCACTCAGGTCTAAGTCTCATGGCCCTCTATCAGAATTTGGGAAGATTGGAGAAACTTAATTTTTCGCCCAAAAAAAAAAACGTAAGGGGTACCACTGTCGTTTTTTTTTTCGGGCCGAATTTTTGAGTTTCGATATCTCAGCTCTGGAAGGGGCTAGAGCCTCCATTTTTGCACTCAGGTCTAAGTCTCATGGCCCTCTACCAGAATTTGGGAAGATTGGAGAAACTTAATTTTTCGCCCCAAAAAAAAAACGTAAGGGGTACCACTGTCGTTTTTTTTTTCGGGCCGAATTTTTGAGTTTCGATATCTCAGCTCTGGAAGGGGCTAGAGCCTCCATTTTTGCACTCAGGTCTAAGTCTCATGGCCCTCTATCAGAATTCGGGGAGATTGGAGAAACTTAATTTTTCGCCCAAAAAAAAAAACGTAAGGGGTACCACTGTCGTTTTTTTTTTCGGGCCGAATTTTTGAGTTTCGATATCTCAGCTCTGGAAGGGGCTAGAGCCTCCATTTTTGCACTCAGGTCTAAGTCTCATGGCCCTCTATCAGAATTTGGGAAGATTGGAGAAACTTAATTTTTCGCCCTAAAAAAAAAACGTAAGGGGTACCACTGTCGGGTTTTTTTTCGGGCCGAATTTTTGAGTTTCGATATCTCAGCTCTGGAAAGGGCTAGAGCCTCCATTTTTGCACTCAGGTCTAAGTCTCATGGCCCTCTATCAGAATTTGGGAAGATTGGATAAACTTAATTTTTCGCCCAAAAAAAAACGTAAGGGGTACCACTGTCGTTTTTTTTTTCGGGCCGAATTTTTGAGTTTCGATATCTCAGCTCTGGAAGGGGCTAGAGCCTCCATTTTTGCACTCAGGTCTAAGTCTCATGGCCCTCTATCAGAATTTGGGAAGATTGGAGAAACTTAATTTTTCGCCCAAAAAAAAAAAACGTAAGGGGTACCACTGTCGTTTTTTTTTTCGGGCCGAATTTTTGAGTTTCGATATCTCAGCTCTGGAAGGGGCTAGAGCCTCCATTTTTGCACTCAGGTCTAAGTCTCATGGCCCTCTACCAGAATTTGGGAAGATTGGAGAAACTTAATTTTTCGCCCCAAAAAAAAAACGTAAGGGGTACCACTGTCGTTTTTTTTTTCGGGCCGAATTTTTGAGTTTCGATATCTCAGCTCTGGAAGGGGCTAGAGCCTCCATTTTTGCACTCAGGTCTAAGTCTCATGGCCCTCTATCAGAATTCGGGGAGATTGGAGAAACTTAATTTTTCGCCCAAAAAAAAAAACGTAAGGGGTACCACTGTCGTTTTTTTTTCGGGCCGAATTTTTGAGTTTCGATATCTCAGCTCTGGAAGGGGCTAGAGCCTCCATTTTTGCACTCAGGTCTAAGTCTCATGGCCCTCTATCAGAATTTGGGAAGATTGGAGAAACTTAATTTTTCGCCCTAAAAAAAAACGTAAGGGGTACCACTGTCGGTTTTTTTTTCGGGCCGAATTTTTGAGTTTCGATATCTCAGCTCTGGAAAGGGCTAGAGCCTCCATTTTTGCACTCAGGTCTAAGTCTCATGGCCCTCAATCAGAATTTGGAAAGATTGGAGAAACTTAATTTTTCGCCCAAAAAAAAAAACGTAAGGGGTACCACTGTCGTTTTTTTTTCGGGCCGAATTTTTGAGTTTCGATATCTCAGCTCTGGAAGGGGCTAGAGCCTCCATTTTTGCACTCAGGTCTAAGTCTCATGGCCCTCTATCAGAATTCGGGGAGATTGGAGAAACTTAATTTTTCGCCCCAAAAAAAAAAACGTAAGGGGTACCACTGTCGTTTTTTTTTTTCGGGCCGAATTTTTGAGTTTCGATATCTCAGCTCTGGAAGGGGCTAGAGCCTCCATTTTTGCACTCAGGTCTAAGTCTCATGGCCCTCTATCAGAATTTGGAAAGATTGGAGAAACTTAATTTTTCGCCCAAAAAAAAAACGTAAGGGGTACCACTGTCGTTTTTTTTTCGGGCCGAATTTTTGAGTTTCGATATCTCAGCTCTGGAAGGGGCTAGAGCCTCCATTTTTGCACTCAGGTCTAAGTCTCATGGCCCTCTATCAGAATTTGGGAAGATTGGAGAAACTTAATTTTTCGCCCCAAAAAAAAACGTAAGGGGTACCACTGTGGTTTTTTTTTCAGGCCGAATTTTTGAGTTTCGATATCTCAGCTCTGGAAGGGGCTAGAGCCTCCATTTTTGCACTCAGGTCTAAGTCTCATGGCCCTCTATCAGAATTTGGGAAGATTGGATAAACTTAATTTTTCGCCCAAAAAAAAACGTAAGGGGTACCACTGTCGTTTTTTTTTTTCGGGCCGAATTTTTGAGTTTCGATATCTCAGCTCTGGAAGGGGCTAGAGCCTCCATTTTTGCACTCAGGTCTAAGTCTCATGGCCCTCTATCAGAATTTGGAAAGATTGGAGAAACTTAATTTTTCGCCCAAAAAAAAAAACGTAAGGGGTACCACTGTCGTTTTTTTTTTCGGGCCGAATTTTTGAGTTTCGATATCTCAGCTCTGGAAGGGGCTAGAGCCTCCATTTTTGCACTCAGGTCTAAGTCTCATGGCCCTCTATCAGAATTTGGGAAGATTGGAGAAACTTAATTTTTCGCCCTAAAAAAAAAAACGTAAGGGGTACCACTGTCGTTTTTTTTTTCGGGCCGAATTTTTGAGTTTCGATATCTCAGCTCTGGAAGGGGCTAGAGCCTCCATTTTTGCACTCAGGTCTAAGTCTCATGGCCCTCTATCAGAATTTGGGAAGATTGGAGAAACTTAATTTTTCGCCCAAAAAAGAAACGTAAGGGGTACCACTGTCTTTTTTTTTTTCGGGCCGAATTTTTGAGTTTCGATATCTCAGCTCTGGAAGGGGCTAGAGCCTCCATTTTTGCACTCAGGTCTAAGTCTCATGGCCCTCTATCAGAATTTGGGAAGATTGGAGAAACTTAATTTTTCGCCCAAAAAAAAAAACGAAAGGGGTACCACTGTCGTTTTTTTTTTCGGGCCGAATTTTTGAGTTTCGATATCTCAGCTCTGGAAGGGGCTAGAGCCTCCATTTTTGCACTCAGGTCTAAGTCTCATGGCCCTCTATCAGAATTCGGGGAGATTGGAGAAACTTAATTTTTCGCCCAAAAAAAAAAACGTAAGGGGTACCACTGTCGTTTTTTTTTCGGGCCGAATTTTTGAGTTTCGATATCTCAGCTCTGGAAGGGGCTAGAGCCTCCATTTTTGCACTCAGGTCTAAGTCTCATGGCCCTCTATCAGAATTTGGAAAGATTGGAGAAACTTAATTTTTCGCCCCAAAAAAAAAACATAAGGGGTACCACTGTCGTTTTTTTTTCGGGCCGAATTTTTGAGTTTCGATATCTCAGCTCTGGAAGGGGCTAGAGCCTCCATTTTTGCACTCAGGTCTAAGTCTCATGGCCCTCTATCAGAATTTGGGAAGATTGGAGAAACTTAATTTTTCGCCCAAAAAAAAAAACGAAAGGGGTACCACTGTCGTTTTTTTTTTCGGGCCGAATTTTTGAGTTTCGATATCTCAGCTCTGGAAGGGGCTAGAGCCTCCATTTTTGCACTCAGGTCTAAGTCTCATGGCCCTCTATCAGAATTCGGGGAGATTGGAGAAACTTAATTTTTCGCCCAAAAAAAAAAACGTAAGGGGTACCACTGTCGTTTTTTTTTCGGGCCGAATTTTTGAGTTTCGATATCTCAGCTCTGGAAGGGGCTAGAGCCTCCATTTTTGCACTCAGGTCTAAGTCTCATGGCCCTCTATCAGAATTCGGGGAGATTGGAGAAACTTAATTTTTCGCCCAAAAAAAAAAACGTAAGGGGTACCACTGTCGTTTTTTTTTCGGGCCGAATTTTTGAGTTTCGATATCTCAGCTCTGGAAGGGGCTAGAGCCTCCATTTTTGCACTCAGGTCTAAGTCTCATGGCCCTCTATCAGAATTTGGGAAGATTGGAGAAACTTAATTTTTCGCCCAAAAAAAAAACGTAAGGGGTACCACTGTCGTTTTTTTTTTTCGGGCCGAATTTTTGAGTTTCGATATCTCAGCTCTGGAAGGGGCTAGAGCCTCCATTTTTGCACTCAGGTCTAAGTCTCATGGCCCTCTACCAGAATTTGGGAAGATTGGAGAAACTTAATTTTTCGCCCCAAAAAAAAAACGTAAGGGGTACCACTGTCGTTTTTTTTTTCGGGCCGAATTTTTGAGTTTCGATATCTCAGCTCTGGAAGGGGCTAGAGCCTCCATTTTTGCACTCAGGTCTAAGTCTCATGGCCCTCTATCAGAATTTGGAAAGATTGGAGAAACTTAATTTTTCGCCCAAAAAAAAAACGTAAGGGGTACCACTGTCGTTTTTTTTTCGGGCCGAATTTTTGAGTTTCGATATCTCAGCTCTGGAAGGGGCTAGAGCCTCCATTTTTGCACTCAGGTCTAAGTCTCATGGCCCTCTATCAGAATTTGGGAAGATTGGAGAAACTTAATTTTTCGCCCCAAAAAAAAACGTAAGGGGTACCACTGTGTTTTTTTTTTCAGGCCGAATTTTTGAGTTTCGATATCTCAGCTCTGGAAGGGGCTAGAGCCTCCATTTTTGCACTCAGGTCTAAGTCTCATGGCCCTCTATCAGAATTTGGGAAGATTGGATAAACTTAATTTTTCGCCCAAAAAAAAACGTAAGGGGTACCACTGTCGTTTTTTTTTTTCGGGCCGAATTTTTGAGTTTCGATATCTCAGCTCTGGAAGGGGCTAGAGCCTCCATTTTTGCACTCAGGTCTAAGTCTCATGGCCCTCTATCAGAATTTGGGAAGATTGGAGAAACTTAATTTTTCGCCCTAAAAAAAAAAACGTAAGGGGTACCACTGTCGTTTTTTTTTTCGGGCCGAATTTTTGAGTTTCGATATCTCAGCTCTGGAAGGGGCTAGAGCCTCCATTTTTGCACTCAGGTCTAAGTCTCATGGCCCTCTATCAGAATTTGGGAAGATTGGAGAAACTTAATTTTTCGCCCAAAAAAGAAACGTAAGGGGTACCACTGTCTTTTTTTTTTTCGGGCCGAATTTTTGAGTTTCGATATCTCAGCTCTGGAAGGGGCTAGAGCCTCCATTTTTGCACTCAGGTCTAAGTCTCATGGCCCTCTATCAGAATTTGGGAAGATTGGAGAAACTTAATTTTTCGCCCAAAAAAAAAAACGAAAGGGGTACCACTGTCGTTTTTTTTTTCGGGCCGAATTTTTGAGTTTCGATATCTCAGCTCTGGAAGGGGCTAGAGCCTCCATTTTTGCACTCAGGTCTAAGTCTCATGGCCCTCTATCAGAATTCGGGGAGATTGGAGAAACTTAATTTTTCGCCCAAAAAAAAAAACGTAAGGGGTACCACTGTCGTTTTTTTTTCGGGCCGAATTTTTGAGTTTCGATATCTCAGCTCTGGAAGGGGCTAGAGCCTCCATTTTTGCACTCAGGTCTAAGTCTCATGGCCCTCTATCAGAATTTGGAAAGATTGGAGAAACTTAATTTTTCGCCCCAAAAAAAAAACATAAGGGGTACCACTGTCGTTTTTTTTTCGGGCCGAATTTTTGAGTTTCGATATCTCAGCTCTGGAAGGGGCTAGAGCCTCCATTTTTGCACTCAGGTCTAAGTCTCATGGCCCTCTATCAGAATTTGGGAAGATTGGAGAAACTTAATTTTTCGCCCCAAAAAAAAACGTAAGGGGTACCACTGTGGTTTTTTTTTCGGGCCGAATTTTTGAGTTTCGATATCTCAGCTCTGGAAGGGGCTAGAGCCTCCATTTTTGCACTCAGGTCTAAGTCTCATGGCCCTCTATCAGAATTTGGGAAGATTGGATAAACTTAATTTTTCGCCCAAAAAAAAACCGTAAGGGGTACCACTGTCGTTTTTTTTTCGGGCCGAATTTTTGAGTTTCGATATCTCAGCTCTGGAAGGGGCTAGAACCTCCATTTTTGCACTCAGGTCTAAGTCTCATGGCCCTCTATCAGAATTCGGGGAGATTGGAGAAACTTAATTTTTCGCCCCAAGAAAAAAACGTAAGGGGTACCACTGTCGTTTTTTTTTTCGGGCCGAATTTTTGAGTTTCGATATCTCAGCTCTGGAAGGGGCTAGAGCCTCCATTTTTGCACTCAGGTCTAAGTCTCATGGCCCTCTATCAGAATTTGGGAAGATTGGATAAACTTAATTTTTCGCCCAAAAAAAAACGTAAGGGGTACCACTGTCGTTTTTTTTTTTCGGGCCGAATTTTTGAGTTTCGATATCTCAGCTCTGGAAGGGGCTAGAGCCTCCATTTTTGCACTCAGGTCTAAGTCTCATGGCCCTCTATCAGAATTTGGAAAGATTGGAGAAACTTAATTTTTCGCCCAAAAAAAAAAACGTAAGGGGTACCACTGTCGTTTTTTTTTTCGGGCCGAATTTTTGAGTTTCGATATCTCAGCTCTGGAAGGGGCTAGAGCCTCCATTTTTGCACTCAGGTCTAAGTCTCATGGCCCTCTATCAGAATTTGGGAAGATTGGAGAAACTTAATTTTTCGCCCTAAAAAAAAAACGTAAGGGGTACCACTGTCGTTTTTTTTTTCGGGCCGAATTTTTGAGTTTCGATATCTCAGCTCTGGAAGGGGCTAGAGCCTCCATTTTTGCACTCAGGTCTAAGTCTCATGGCCCTCTATCAGAATTTGGGAAGATTGGAGAAACTTAATTTTTCGCCCAAAAAAGAAACGTAAGGGGTACCACTGTCTTTTTTTTTTCGGGCCGAATTTTTGAGTTTCGATATCTCAGCTCTGGAAGGGGCTAGAGCCTCCATTTTTGCACTCAGGTCTAAGTCTCATGGCCCTCTATCAGAATTTGGGAAGATTGGAGAAACTTAATTTTTCGCCCAAAAAAAAAAACGAAAGGGGTACCACTGTCGTTTTTTTTTTCGGGCCGAATTTTTGAGTTTCGATATCTCAGCTCTGGAAGGGGCTAGAGCCTCCATTTTTGCACTCAGGTCTAAGTCTCATGGCCCTCTATCAGAATTCGGGGAGATTGGAGAAACTTAATTTTTCGCCCAAAAAAAAAAACGTAAGGGGTACCACTGTCGTTTTTTTTTCGGGCCGAATTTTTGAGTTTCGATATCTCAGCTCTGGAAGGGGCTAGAGCCTCCATTTTTGCACTCAGGTCTAAGTCTCATGGCCCTCTATCAGAATTTGGAAAGATTGGAGAAACTTAATTTTTCGCCCAAAAAAAAAAACGTAAGGGGTACCACTGTCGTTTTTTTTCGGGCCGAATTTTTGAGTTTCGATATCTCAGCTCTGGAAGGGGCTAGAGCCTCCATTTTTGCACTCAGGTCTAAGTCTCATGGCCCTCTATCAGAATTTGGGAAGATTGGAGAAACTTAATTTTTCGCCCCAAAAAAAAACGTAAGGGGTACCACTGTGGTTTTTTTTTCGGGCCGAATTTTTGAGTTTCGATATCTCAGCTCTGGAAGGGGCTAGAGCCTCCATTTTTGCACTCAGGTCTAAGTCTCATGGCCCGCTATCAGAATTTGGGAAGATTGGATAAACTTAATTTTTCGCCCAAAAAAAAACGTAAGGGGTACCACTGTCGTTTTTTTTTTCGGGCCGAATTTTTGAGTTTCGATATCTCAGCTCTGGAAGGGGCTAGAACCTCCATTTTTGCACTCAGGTCTAAGTCTCATGGCCCTCTATCAGAATTTGGGAAGATTGGATAAACTTAATTTTTCGCCCAAAAAAAAACGTAAGGGGTACCACTGTCGTTTTTTTTTTCGGGCCGAATTTTTGAGTTTCGATATCTCAGCTCTGGGAGGGGCTAGAGCCTCCATTTTTGCACTCAGGTCTAAGTCTCATGGCCCTCTATCAGAATTTGGGAAGATTGGATAAACTTAATTTTTCGCCCAAAAAAAAACGTAAGGGGTACCACTGTCGTTTTTTTTTTCGGGCCGAATTTTTGAGTTTCGATATCTCAGCTCTGGAAGGGGCTAGAACCTCCATTTTTGCACTCAGGTCTAAGTCTCATGGCCCTCTATCAGAATTCGGGGAGATTGGAGAAACTTAATTTTTCGCCCCAAGAAAAAAACGTAAGGGGTACCACTGTCGTTTTTTTTTTTCGGGCCGAATTTTTGAGTTTCGATATCTCAGCTCTGGAAGGGGCTAGAGCCTCCATTTTTGCACTCAGGTCTAAGTCTCATGGCCCTCTATCAGAATTTGGAAAGATTGGAGAAACTTAATTTTTCGCCCAAAAAAAAAACGTAAGGGGTACCACTGTCGTTTTTTTTTCGGGCCGAATTTTTGAGTTTCGATATCTCAGCTCTGGAAGGGGCTAGAGCCTCCATTTTTGCACTCAGGTCTAAGTCTCATGGCCCTCTATCAGAATTTGGGAAGATTGGAGAAACTTAATTTTTCGCCCTAAAAAAAAAAACGTAAGGGGTACCACTGTCGTTTTTTTTTTTCGGGCCGAATTTTTGAGTTTCGATATCTCAGCTCTGGAAGGGGCTAGAGCCTCCATTTTTGCACTCAGGTCTAAGTCTCATGGCCCTCTATCAGAATTTGGGAAGATTGGAGAAACTTAATTTTTCGCCCAAAAAAGAAACGTAAGGGGTACCACTGTCTTTTTTTTTTTCGGGCCGAATTTTTGAGTTTCGATATCTCAGCTCTGGAAGGGGCTAGAGCCTCCATTTTTGCACTCAGGTCTAAGTCTCATGGCCCTCTATCAGAATTTGGGAAGATTGGAGAAACTTAATTTTTCGCCCAAAAAAAAAAACGAAAGGGGTACCACTGTCGTTTTTTTTTTCGGGCCGAATTTTTGAGTTTCGATATCTCAGCTCTGGAAGGGGCTAGAGCCTCCATTTTTGCACTCAGGTCTAAGTCTCATGGCCCTCTATCAGAATTCGGGGAGATTGGAGAAACTTAATTTTTCGCCCAAAAAAAAAAACGTAAGGGGTACCACTGTCGTTTTTTTTTCGGGCCGAATTTTTGAGTTTCGATATCTCAGCTCTGGAAGGGGCTAGAGCCTCCATTTTTGCACTCAGGTCTAAGTCTCATGGCCCTCTATCAGAATTTGGAAAGATTGGAGAAACTTAATTTTTCGCCCCAAAAAAAAAACATAAGGGGTACCACTGTCGTTTTTTTTTCGGGCCGAATTTTTGAGTTTCGATATCTCAGCTCTGGAAGGGGCTAGAGCCTCCATTTTTGCACTCAGGTCTAAGTCTCATGGCCCTCTATCAGAATTTGGGAAGATTGGAGAAACTTAATTTTTCGCCCAAAAAAAAAAACGAAAGGGGTACCACTGTCGTTTTTTTTTTCGGGCCGAATTTTTGAGTTTCGATATCTCAGCTCTGGAAGGGGCTAGAGCCTCCATTTTTGCACTCAGGTCTAAGTCTCATGGCCCTCTATCAGAATTCGGGGAGATTGGAGAAACTTAATTTTTCGCCCAAAAAAAAAAACGTAAGGGGTACCACTGTCGTTTTTTTTTCGGGCCGAATTTTTGAGTTTCGATATCTCAGCTCTGGAAGGGGCTAGAGCCTCCATTTTTGCACTCAGGTCTAAGTCTCATGGCCCTCTATCAGAATTCGGGGAGATTGGAGAAACTTAATTTTTCGCCCAAAAAAAAAAACGTAAGGGGTACCACTGTCGTTTTTTTTTCGGGCCGAATTTTTGAGTTTCGATATCTCAGCTCTGGAAGGGGCTAGAGCCTCCATTTTTGCACTCAGGTCTAAGTCTCATGGCCCTCTATCAGAATTTGGGAAGATTGGAGAAACTTAATTTTTCGCCCAAAAAAAAAAACGTAAGGGGTACCACTGTCGTTTTTTTTTTCGGGCCGAATTTTTGAGTTTCGATATCTCAGCTCTGGAAGGGGCTAGAGCCTCCATTTTTGCACTCAGGTCTAAGTCTCATGGCCCTCTACCAGAATTTGGGAAGATTGGAGAAACTTAATTTTTCGCCCCAAAAAAAAAACGTAAGGGGTACCACTGTCGTTTTTTTTTTCGGGCCGAATTTTTGAGTTTCGATATCTCAGCTCTGGAAGGGGCTAGAGCCTCCATTTTTGCACTCAGGTCTAAGTCTCATGGCCCTCTATCAGAATTTGGAAAGATTGGAGAAACTTAATTTTTCGCCCAAAAAAAAAACGTAAGGGGTACCACTGTCGTTTTTTTTTCGGGCCGAATTTTTGAGTTTCGATATCTCAGCTCTGGAAGGGGCTAGAGCCTCCATTTTTGCACTCAGGTCTAAGTCTCATGGCCCTCTATCAGAATTTGGGAAGATTGGAGAAACTTAATTTTTCGCCCCAAAAAAAAACGTAAGGGGTACCACTGTGTTTTTTTTTTCAGGCCGAATTTTTGAGTTTCGATATCTCAGCTCTGGAAGGGGCTAGAGCCTCCATTTTTGCACTCAGGTCTAAGTCTCATGGCCCTCTATCAGAATTTGGGAAGATTGGATAAACTTAATTTTTCGCCCAAAAAAAAACGTAAGGGGTACCACTGTCGTTTTTTTTTTTCGGGCCGAATTTTTGAGTTTCGATATCTCAGCTCTGGAAGGGGCTAGAGCCTCCATTTTTGCACTCAGGTCTAAGTCTCATGGCCCTCTATCAGAATTTGGAAAGATTGGAGAAACTTAATTTTTCGCCCAAAAAAAAAAACGTAAGGGGTACCACTGTCGTTTTTTTTTTCGGGCCGAATTTTTGAGTTTCGATATCTCAGCTCTGGAAGGGGCTAGAGCCTCCATTTTTGCACTCAGGTCTAAGTCTCATGGCCCTCTATCAGAATTTGGGAAGATTGGAGAAACTTAATTTTTCGCCCTAAAAAAAAAAACGTAAGGGGTACCACTGTCGTTTTTTTTTTCGGGCCGAATTTTTGAGTTTCGATATCTCAGCTCTGGAAGGGGCTAGAGCCTCCATTTTTGCACTCAGGTCTAAGTCTCATGGCCCTCTATCAGAATTTGGGAAGATTGGAGAAACTTAATTTTTCGCCCAAAAAAGAAACGTAAGGGGTACCACTGTCTTTTTTTTTTTCGGGCCGAATTTTTGAGTTTCGATATCTCAGCTCTGGAAGGGGCTAGAGCCTCCATTTTTGCACTCAGGTCTAAGTCTCATGGCCCTCTATCAGAATTTGGGAAGATTGGAGAAACTTAATTTTTCGCCCAAAAAAAAAAACGAAAGGGGTACCACTGTCGTTTTTTTTTTCGGGCCGAATTTTTGAGTTTCGATATCTCAGCTCTGGAAGGGGCTAGAGCCTCCATTTTTGCACTCAGGTCTAAGTCTCATGGCCCTCTATCAGAATTCGGGGAGATTGGAGAAACTTAATTTTTCGCCCAAAAAAAAAAACGTAAGGGGTACCACTGTCGTTTTTTTTTCGGGCCGAATTTTTGAGTTTCGATATCTCAGCTCTGGAAGGGGCTAGAGCCTCCATTTTTGCACTCAGGTCTAAGTCTCATGGCCCTCTATCAGAATTTGGAAAGATTGGAGAAACTTAATTTTTCGCCCCAAAAAAAAAACATAAGGGGTACCACTGTCGTTTTTTTTTCGGGCCGAATTTTTGAGTTTCGATATCTCAGCTCTGGAAGGGGCTAGAGCCTCCATTTTTGCACTCAGGTCTAAGTCTCATGGCCCTCTATCAGAATTTGGGAAGATTGGAGAAACTTAATTTTTCGCCCCAAAAAAAAACGTAAGGGGTACCACTGTGGTTTTTTTTTCGGGCCGAATTTTTGAGTTTCGATATCTCAGCTCTGGAAGGGGCTAGAGCCTCCATTTTTGCACTCAGGTCTAAGTCTCATGGCCCTCTATCAGAATTTGGGAAGATTGGATAAACTTAATTTTTCGCCCAAAAAAAAACCGTAAGGGGTACCACTGTCGTTTTTTTTTCGGGCCGAATTTTTGAGTTTCGATATCTCAGCTCTGGAAGGGGCTAGAACCTCCATTTTTGCACTCAGGTCTAAGTCTCATGGCCCTCTATCAGAATTCGGGGAGATTGGAGAAACTTAATTTTTCGCCCCAAGAAAAAAACGTAAGGGGTACCACTGTCGTTTTTTTTTTTCGGGCCGAATTTTTGAGTTTCGATATCTCAGCTCTGGAAGGGGCTAGAGCCTCCATTTTTGCACTCAGGTCTAAGTCTCATGGCCCTCTATCAGAATTTGGGAAGATTGGATAAACTTAATTTTTCGCCCAAAAAAAAACGTAAGGGGTACCACTGTCGTTTTTTTTTTTCGGGCCGAATTTTTGAGTTTCGATATCTCAGCTCTGGAAGGGGCTAGAGCCTCCATTTTTGCACTCAGGTCTAAGTCTCATGGCCCTCTATCAGAATTTGGAAAGATTGGAGAAACTTAATTTTTCGCCCAAAAAAAAAAACGTAAGGGGTACCACTGTCGTTTTTTTTTTCGGGCCGAATTTTTGAGTTTCGATATCTCAGCTCTGGAAGGGGCTAGAGCCTCCATTTTTGCACTCAGGTCTAAGTCTCATGGCCCTCTATCAGAATTTGGGAAGATTGGAGAAACTTAATTTTTCGCCCTAAAAAAAAAACGTAAGGGGTACCACTGTCGTTTTTTTTTTTCGGGCCGAATTTTTGAGTTTCGATATCTCAGCTCTGGAAGGGGCTAGAGCCTCCATTTTTGCACTCAGGTCTAAGTCTCATGGCCCTCTATCAGAATTTGGGAAGATTGGAGAAACTTAATTTTTCGCCCAAAAAAGAAACGTAAGGGGTACCACTGTCTTTTTTTTTTCGGGCCGAATTTTTGAGTTTCGATATCTCAGCTCTGGAAGGGGCTAGAGCCTCCATTTTTGCACTCAGGTCTAAGTCTCATGGCCCTCTATCAGAATTTGGGAAGATTGGAGAAACTTAATTTTTCGCCCCAAAAAAAAAAACGAAAGGGGTACCACTGTCGTTTTTTTTTTCGGGCCGAATTTTTGAGTTTCGATATCTCAGCTCTGGAAGGGGCTAGAGCCTCCATTTTTGCACTCAGGTCTAAGTCTCATGGCCCTCTATCAGAATTCGGGGAGATTGGAGAAACTTAATTTTTCGCCCAAAAAAAAAAACGTAAGGGGTACCACTGTCGTTTTTTTTTCGGGCCGAATTTTTGAGTTTCGATATCTCAGCTCTGGAAGGGGCTAGAGCCTCCATTTTTGCACTCAGGTCTAAGTCTCATGGCCCTCTATCAGAATTTGGAAAGATTGGAGAAACTTAATTTTTCGCCCAAAAAAAAAAACGTAAGGGGTACCACTGTCGTTTTTTTTCGGGCCGAATTTTTGAGTTTCGATATCTCAGCTCTGGAAGGGGCTAGAGCCTCCATTTTTGCACTCAGGTCTAAGTCTCATGGCCCTCTATCAGAATTTGGGAAGATTGGAGAAACTTAATTTTTCGCCCCAAAAAAAAACGTAAGGGGTACCACTGTGGTTTTTTTTTCGGGCCGAATTTTTGAGTTTCGATATCTCAGCTCTGGAAGGGGCTAGAGCCTCCATTTTTGCACTCAGGTCTAAGTCTCATGGCCCTCTATCAGAATTTGGGAAGATTGGATAAACTTAATTTTTCGCCCAAAAAAAAACGTAAGGGGTACCACTGTCGTTTTTTTTTTCGGGCCGAATTTTTGAGTTTCGATATCTCAGCTCTGGAAGGGGCTAGAACCTCCATTTTTGCACTCAGGTCTAAGTCTCATGGCCCTCTATCAGAATTCGGGGAGATTGGAGAAACTTAATTTTTCGCCCCAAGAAAAAAACGTAAGGGGTACCACTGTCGTTTTTTTTTTTCGGGCCGAATTTTTGAGTTTCGATATCTCAGCTCTGGAAGGGGCTAGAGCCTCCATTTTTGCACTCAGGTCTAAGTCTCATGGCCCTCTATCAGAATTTGGAAAGATTGGAGAAACTTAATTTTTCGCCCAAAAAAAAAACGTAAGGGGTACCACTGTCGTTTTTTTTTCGGGCCGAATTTTTGAGTTTCGATATCTCAGCTCTGGAAGGGGCTAGAGCCTCCATTTTTGCACTCAGGTCTAAGTCTCATGGCCCTCTATCAGAATTTGGGAAGATTGGAGAAACTTAATTTTTCGCCCTAAAAAAAAAACGTAAGGGGTACCACTGTCGTTTTTTTTTTCGGGCCGAATTTTTGAGTTTCGATATCTCAGCTCTGGAAGGGGCTAGAGCCTCCATTTTTGCACTCAGGTCTAAGTCTCATGGCCCTCTATCAGAATTTGGGAAGATTGGAGAAACTTAATTTTTCGCCCAAAAAAGAAACGTAAGGGGTACCACTGTCTTTTTTTTTTTCGGGCCGAATTTTTGAGTTTCGATATCTCAGCTCTGGAAGGGGCTAGAGCCTCCATTTTTGCACTCAGGTCTAAGTCTCATGGCCCTCTATCAGAATTTGGGAAGATTGGAGAAACTTAATTTTTCGCCCAAAAAAAAAAACGAAAGGGGTACCACTGTCGTTTTTTTTTTCGGGCCGAATTTTTGAGTTTCGATATCTCAGCTCTGGAAGGGGCTAGAGCCTCCATTTTTGCACTCAGGTCTAAGTCTCATGGCCCTCTATCAGAATTCGGGGAGATTGGAGAAACTTAATTTTTCGCCCAAAAAAAAAAACGTAAGGGGTACCACTGTCGTTTTTTTTTCGGGCCGAATTTTTGAGTTTCGATATCTCAGCTCTGGAAGGGGCTAGAGCCTCCATTTTTGCACTCAGGTCTAAGTCTCATGGCCCTCTATCAGAATTTGGAAAGATTGGAGAAACTTAATTTTTCGCCCAAAAAAAAAAACGTAAGGGGTACCACTGTCGTTTTTTTTTCGGGCCGAATTTTTGAGTTTCGATATCTCAGCTCTGGAAGGGGCTAGAGCCTCCATTTTTGCACTCAGGTCTAAGTCTCATGGCCCTCTATCAGAATTTGGGAAGATTGGAGAAACTTAATTTTTCGCCCTAAAAAAAAAAAACGTAAGGGGTACCACTGTCGTTTTTTTTTTTTCGGGCCGAATTTTTGAGTTTCGATATCTCAGCTCTGGAAGGGGCTAGAGCCTCCATTTTTGCACTCAGGTCTAAGTCTCATGGCCCTCTATCAGAATTTGGGAAGATTGGAGAAACTTAATTTTTCGCCCAAAAAAAAAACGTAAGGGGTACCACTGTCGTTTTTTTTTCGGGCCGAATTTTTGAGTTTCGATATCTCAGCTCTGGAAGGGGCTAGAGCCTCCATTTTTGCACTCAGGTCTAAGTCTCATGGCCCTCTATCAGAATTTGGGAAGATTGGAGAAACTTAATTTTTCGCCCAAAAAAAAAAACGTAAGGGGTACCACTGTCGTTTTTTTTTTCGGGCCGAATTTTTGAGTTTCGATATCTCAGCTCTGGAAGGGGCTAGAGCCTCCATTTTTGCACTCAGGTCTAAGTCTCATGGCCCTCTACCAGAATTTGGGAAGATTGGAGAAACTTAATTTTTCGCCCCAAAAAAAAAACGTAAGGGGTACCACTGTCGTTTTTTTTTTCGGGCCGAATTTTTGAGTTTCGATATCTCAGCTCTGGAAGGGGCTAGAGCCTCCATTTTTGCACTCAGGTCTAAGTCTCATGGCCCTCTATCAGAATTCGGGGAGATTGGAGAAACTTAATTTTTCGCCCAAAAAAAAAACATAAGGGGTACCACTGTCGTTTTTTTTTCGGGCCGAATTTTTGAGTTTCGATATCTCAGCTCTGGAAGGGGCTAGAGCCTCCATTTTTGCACTCAGGTCTAAGTCTCATGGCCCTCTATCAGAATTTGGGAAGATTGGAGAAACTTAATTTTTCGCCCTAAAAAAAAAACGTAAGGGGTACCACTGTCGGGTTTTTTTTCGGGCCGAATTTTTGAGTTTCGATATCTCAGCTCTGGAAAGGGCTAGAGCCTCCATTTTTGCACTCAGGTCTAAGTCTCATGGCCCTCTATCAGAATTTGGGAAGATTGGATAAACTTAATTTTTCGCCCAAAAAAAAACGTAAGGGGTACCACTGTCGTTTTTTTTTTCGGGCCGAATTTTTGAGTTTCGATATCTCAGCTCTGGAAGGGGCTAGAGCCTCCATTTTTGCACTCAGGTCTAAGTCTCATGGCCCTCTATCAGAATTTGGGAAGATTGGAGAAACTTAATTTTTCGCCCAAAAAAAAAACGTAAGGGGTACCACTGTCGTTTTTTTTTCGGGCCGAATTTTTGAGTTTCGATATCTCAGCTCTGGAAGGGGCTAGAGCCTCCATTTTTGCACTCAGGTCTAAGTCTCATGGCCCTCTATCAGAATTTGGGAAGATTGGAGAAACTTAATTTTTCGCCCAAAAAAAAAACGTAAGGGGTACCACTGTCGTTTTTTTTTTCGGGCCGAATTTTTGAGTTTCGATATCTCAGCTCTGGAAGGGGCTAGAGCCTCCATTTTTGCACTCAGGTCTAAGTCTCATGGCCCTCTACCAGAATTTGGGAAGATTGGAGAAACTTAATTTTTCGCCCCAAAAAAAAAACGTAAGGGGTACCACTGTCGTTTTTTTTTTCGGGCCGAATTTTTGAGTTTCGATATCTCAGCTCTGGAAGGGGCTAGAGCCTCCATTTTTGCACTCAGGTCTAAGTCTCATGGCCCTCTATCAGAATTCGGGGAGATTGGAGAAACTTAATTTTTCGCCCAAAAAAAAAAACGTAAGGGGTACCACTGTCGTTTTTTTTTCGGGCCGAATTTTTGAGTTTCGATATCTCAGCTCTGGAAGGGGCTAGAGCCTCCATTTTTGCACTCAGGTCTAAGTCTCATGGCCCTCTATCAGAATTTGGGAAGATTGGAGAAACTTAATTTTTCGCCCTAAAAAAAAACGTAAGGGGTACCACTGTCGGTTTTTTTTTCGGGCCGAATTTTTGAGTTTCGATATCTCAGCTCTGGAAAGGGCTAGAGCCTCCATTTTTGCACTCAGGTCTAAGTCTCATGGCCCTCAATCAGAATTTGGAAAGATTGGAGAAACTTAATTTTTCGCCCAAAAAAAAAACGTAAGGGGTACCACTGTCGTTTTTTTTTCGGGCCGAATTTTTGAGTTTCGATATCTCAGCTCTGGAAGGGGCTAGAGCCTCCATTTTTGCACTCAGGTCTAAGTCTCATGGCCCTCTATCAGAATTCGGGGAGATTGGAGAAACTTAATTTTTCGCCCCAAAAAAAAAAACGTAAGGGGTACCACTGTCGTTTTTTTTTTTCGGGCCGAATTTTTGAGTTTCGATATCTCAGCTCTGGAAGGGGCTAGAGCCTCCATTTTTGCACTCAGGTCTAAGTCTCATGGCCCTCTATCAGAATTTGGAAAGATTGGAGAAACTTAATTTTTCGCCCAAAAAAAAAACGTAAGGGGTACCACTGTCGTTTTTTTTTCGGGCCGAATTTTTGAGTTTCGATATCTCAGCTCTGGAAGGGGCTAGAGCCTCCATTTTTGCACTCAGGTCTAAGTCTCATGGCCCTCTATCAGAATTTGGGAAGATTGGAGAAACTTAATTTTTCGCCCCCAAAAAAAACGTAAGGGGTACCACTGTGGTTTTTTTTTCAGGCCGAATTTTTGAGTTTCGATATCTCAGCTCTGGAAGGGGCTAGAGCCTCCATTTTTGCACTCAGGTCTAAGTCTCATGGCCCTCTATCAGAATTTGGGAAGATTGGATAAACTTAATTTTTCGCCCAAAAAAAAACGTAAGGGGTACCACTGTCGTTTTTTTTTTTCGGGCCGAATTTTTGAGTTTCGATATCTCAGCTCTGGAAGGGGCTAGAGCCTCCATTTTTGCACTCAGGTCTAAGTCTCATGGCCCTCTATCAGAATTTGGAAAGATTGGAGAAACTTAATTTTTCGCCCAAAAAAAAAAACGTAAGGGGTACCACTGTCGTTTTTTTTTTCGGGCCGAATTTTTGAGTTTCGATATCTCAGCTCTGGAAGGGGCTAGAGCCTCCATTTTTGCACTCAGGTCTAAGTCTCATGGCCCTCTATCAGAATTTGGGAAGATTGGATAAACTTAATTTTTCGCCCAAAAAAAAACGTAAGGGGTACCACTGTCGTTTTTTTTTTCGGGCCGAATTTTTGAGTTTCGATATCTCAGCTCTGGAAGGGGCTAGAGCCTCCATTTTTGCACTCAGGTCTAAGTCTCATGGCCCTCTATCAGAATTTGGGAAGATTGGAGAAACTTAATTTTTCGCCCAAAAAAAAAACGTAAGGGGTACCACTGTCGTTTTTTTTTCGGGCCGAATTTTTGAGTTTCGATATCTCAGCTCTGGAAGGGGCTAGAGCCTCAATTTTTGCACTCAGGTCTAAGTCTCATGGCCCTCTATCAGAATTTGGGAAGATTGGAGAAACTTAATTTTTCGCCCAAAAAAAAAACGTAAGGGGTACCACTGTCGTTTTTTTTTTCGGGCCGAATTTTTGAGTTTCGATATCTCAGCTCTGGAAGGGGCTAGAGCCTCCATTTTTGCACTCAGGTCTAAGTCTCATGGCCCTCTACCAGAATTTGGGAAGATTGGAGAAACTTAATTTTTCGCCCCAAAAAAAAAACGTAAGGGGTACCACTGTCGTTTTTTTTTTCGGGCCGAATTTTTGAGTTTCGATATCTCAGCTCTGGAAGGGGCTAGAGCCTCCATTTTTGCACTCAGGTCTAAGTCTCATGGCCCTCTATCAGAATTCGGGGAGATTGGAGAAACTTAATTTTTCGCCCAAAAAAAAAAACGTAAGGGGTACCACTGTCGTTTTTTTTTCGGGCCGAATTTTTGAGTTTCGATATCTCAGCTCTGGAAGGGGCTAGAGCCTCCATTTTTGCACTCAGGTCTAAGTCTCATGGCCCTCTATCAGAATTTGGGAAGATTGGAGAAACTTAATTTTTCGCCCTAAAAAAAAACGTAAGGGGTACCACTGTCGGTTTTTTTTTCGGGCCGAATTTTTGAGTTTCGATATCTCAGCTCTGGAAAGGGCTAGAGCCTCCATTTTTGCACTCAGGTCTAAGTCTCATGGCCCTCAATCAGAATTTGGAAAGATTGGAGAAACTTAATTTTTCGCCCAAAAAAAAAAACGTAAGGGGTACCACTGTCGTTTTTTTTTCGGGCCGAATTTTTGAGTTTCGATATCTCAGCTCTGGAAGGGGCTAGAGCCTCCATTTTTGCACTCAGGTCTAAGTCTCATGGCCCTCTATCAGAATTCGGGGAGATTGGAGAAACTTAATTTTTCGCCCCAAAAAAAAAAACGTAAGGGGTACCACTGTCGTTTTTTTTTTTCGGGCCGAATTTTTGAGTTTCGATATCTCAGCTCTGGAAGGGGCTAGAGCCTCCATTTTTGCACTCAGGTCTAAGTCTCATGGCCCTCTATCAGAATTTGGAAAGATTGGAGAAACTTAATTTTTTGCCCAAAAAAAAAACGTAAGGGGTACCACTGTCGTTTTTTTTTCGGGCCGAATTTTTGAGTTTCGATATCTCAGCTCTGGAAGGGGCTAGAGCCTCCATTTTTGCACTCAGGTCTAAGTCTCATGGCCCTCTATCAGAATTTGGGAAGATTGGAGAAACTTAATTTTTCGCCCCAAAAAAAAACGTAAGGGGTACCACTGTGGTTTTTTTTTCAGGCCGAATTTTTGAGTTTCGATATCTCAGCTCTGGAAGGGGCTAGAGCCTCCATTTTTGCACTCAGGTCTAAGTCTCATGGCCCTCTATCAGAATTTGGGAAGATTGGATAAACTTAATTTTTCGCCCAAAAAAAAACGTAAGGGGTACCACTGTCGTTTTTTTTTTTCGGGCCGAATTTTTGAGTTTCGATATCTCAGCTCTGGAAGGGGCTAGAGCCTCCATTTTTGCACTCAGGTCTAAGTCTCATGGCCCTCTATCAGAATTTGGAAAGATTGGAGAAACTTAATTTTTCGCCCAAAAAAAAAAACGTAAGGGGTACCACTGTCGTTTTTTTTTTCGGGCCGAATTTTTGAGTTTCGATATCTCAGCTCTGGAAGGGGCTAGAGCCTCCATTTTTGCACTCAGGTCTAAGTCTCATGGCCCTCTATCAGAATTTGGGAAGATTGGAGAAACTTAATTTTTCGCCCTAAAAAAAAAAACGTAAGGGGTACCACTGTCGTTTTTTTTTTTCGGGCCGAATTTTTGAGTTTCGATATCTCAGCTCTGGAAGGGGCTAGAGCCTCCATTTTTGCACTCAGGTCTAAGTCTCATGGCCCTCTATCAGAATTTGGGAAGATTGGAGAAACTTAATTTTTCGCCCAAAAAAGAAACGTAAGGGGTACCACTGTCTTTTTTTTTTTCGGGCCGAATTTTTGAGTTTCGATATCTCAGCTCTGGAAGGGGCTAGAGCCTCCATTTTTGCACTCAGGTCTAAGTCTCATGGCCCTCTATCAGAATTTGGGAAGATTGGAGAAACTTAATTTTTCGCCCAAAAAAAAAAACGAAAGGGGTACCACTGTCGTTTTTTTTTTCGGGCCGAATTTTTGAGTTTCGATATCTCAGCTCTGGAAGGGGCTAGAGCCTCCATTTTTGCACTCAGGTCTAAGTCTCATGGCCCTCTATCAGAATTCGGGGAGATTGGAGAAACTTAATTTTTCGCCCAAAAAAAAAAACGTAAGGGGTACCACTGTCGTTTTTTTTTCGGGCCGAATTTTTGAGTTTCGATATCTCAGCTCTGGAAGGGGCTAGAGCCTCCATTTTTGCACTCAGGTCTAAGTCTCATGGCCCTCTATCAGAATTTGGAAAGATTGGAGAAACTTAATTTTTCGCCCCAAAAAAAAAACATAAGGGGTACCACTGTCGTTTTTTTTTCGGGCCGAATTTTTGAGTTTCGATATCTCAGCTCTGGAAGGGGCTAGAGCCTCCATTTTTGCACTCAGGTCTAAGTCTCATGGCCCTCTATCAGAATTTGGGAAGATTGGAGAAACTTAATTTTTCGCCCCAAAAAAAAACGTAAGGGGTACCACTGTGGTTTTTTTTTCGGGCCGAATTTTTGAGTTTCGATATCTCAGCTCTGGAAGGGGCTAGAGCCTCCATTTTTGCACTCAGGTCTAAGTCTCATGGCCCTCTATCAGAATTTGGGAAGATTGGATAAACTTAATTTTTCGCCCAAAAAAAAACCGTAAGGGGTACCACTGTCGTTTTTTTTTCGGGCCGAATTTTTGAGTTTCGATATCTCAGCTCTGGAAGGGGCTAGAACCTCCATTTTTGCACTCAGGTCTAAGTCTCATGGCCCTCTATCAGAATTCGGGGAGATTGGAGAAACTTAATTTTTCGCCCCAAGAAAAAAACGTAAGGGGTACCACTGTCGTTTTTTTTTTTCGGGCCGAATTTTTGAGTTTCGATATCTCAGCTCTGGAAGGGGCTAGAGCCTCCATTTTTGCACTCAGGTCTAAGTCTCATGGCCCTCTATCAGAATTTGGAAAGATTGGAGAAACTTAATTTTTCGCCCAAAAAAAAAACGTAAGGGGTACCACTGTCGTTTTTTTTTCGGGCCGAATTTTTGAGTTTCGATATCTCAGCTCTGGAAGGGGCTAGAGCCTCCATTTTTGCACTCAGGTCTAAGTCTCATGGCCCTCTATCAGAATTTGGGAAGATTGGAGAAACTTAATTTTTCGCCCTAAAAAAAAAACGTAAGGGGTACCACAGTCGTTTTTTTTTTTCGGGCCGAATTTTTGAGTTTCGATATCTCAGCTCTGGAAGGGGCTAGAGCCTCCATTTTTGCACTCAGGTCTAAGTCTCATGGCCCTCTATCAGAATTTGGGAAGATTGGAGAAACTTAATTTTTCGCCCAAAAAAGAAACGTAAGGGGTACCACTGTCTTTTTTTTTTTCGGGCCGAATTTTTGAGTTTCGATATCTCAGCTCTGGAAGGGGCTAGAGCCTCCATTTTTGCACTCAGGTCTAAGTCTCATGGCCCTCTATCAGAATTTGGGAAGATTGGAGAAACTTAATTTTTCGCCCAAAAAAAAAAACGAAAGGGGTACCACTGTCGTTTTTTTTTTCGGGCCGAATTTTTGAGTTTCGATATCTCAGCTCTGGAAGGGGCTAGAGCCTCCATTTTTGCACTCAGGTCTAAGTCTCATGGCCCTCTATCAGAATTCGGGGAGATTGGAGAAACTTAATTTTTCGCCCAAAAAAAAAAACGTAAGGGGTACCACTGTCGTTTTTTTTTCGGGCCGAATTTTTGAGTTTCGATATCTCAGCTCTGGAAGGGGCTAGAGCCTCCATTTTTGCACTCAGGTCTAAGTCTCATGGCCCTCTATCAGAATTTGGGAAGATTGGAGAAACTTAATTTTTCGCCCTAAAAAAAAAAAACGTAAGGGGTACCACTGTCGTTTTTTTTTCGGGCCGAATTTTTGAGTTTCGATATCTCAGCTCTGGAAGGGGCTAGAGCCTCCATTTTTGCACTCAGGTCTAAGTCTCATGGCCCTCTATCAGAATTCGGGGAGATTGGAGAAACTTAATTTTTCGCCCCAAAAAAAAAAACGTAAGGGGTACCACTGTCGTTTTTTTTTTCGGGCCGAATTTTTGAGTTTCGATATCTCAGCTCTGGAAGGGGCTAGAGCCTCCATTTTTGCACTCAGGTCTAAGTCTCATGGCCCTCTATCAGAATTTGGAAAGATTGGAGAAACTTAATTTTTCGCCCAAAAAAAAAACGTAAGGGGTACCACTGTCGTTTTTTTTTCGGGCCGAATTTTTGAGTTTCGATATCTCAGCTCTGGAAGGGGCTAGAGCCTCCATTTTTGCACTCAGGTCTAAGTCTCATGGCCCTCTATCAGAATTTGGGAAGATTGGAGAAACTTAATTTTTCGCCCTAAAAAAAACCGTAAGGGGTACCACTGTCGTTTTTTTTTTTCGGGCCGAATTTTTGAGTTTCGATATCTCAGCTCTGGAAGGGGCTAGAGCCTCCATTTTTGCACTCAGGTCTAAGTCTCATGGCCCTCTATCAGAATTTGGGAAGATTGGAGAAACTTAATTTTTCGCCCAAAAAAGAAACGTAAGGGGTACCACTGTCTTTTTTTTTTTCGGGCCGAATTTTTGAGTTTCGATATCTCAGCTCTGGAAGGGGCTAGAGCCTCCTTTTTTGCACTCAGGTCTAAGTCTCATGGCCCTCTATCAGAATTTGGGAAGATTGGAGAAACTTAATTTTTCGCCCAAAAAAAAACGAAAGGGGTACCACTGTCGTTTTTTTTTTCGGGCCGAATTTTTGAGTTTCGATATCTCAGCTCTGGAAGGGGCTAGAGCCTCCATTTTTGCACTCAGGTCTAAGTCTCATGGCCCTCTATCAGAATTCGGGGAGATTGGAGAAACTTAATTTTTCGCCCAAAAAAAAAAACATAAGGGGTACCACTGTCGTTTTTTTTTCGGGCCGAATTTTTGAGTTTCGATATCTCAGCTCTGGAAGGGGCTAGAGCCTCCATTTTTGCACTCAGGTCTAAGTCTCATGGCCCTCTATCAGAATTTGGAAAGATTGGAGAAACTTAATTTTTCGCCCAAAAAAAAAAACGTAAGGGGTACCACTGTCGTTTTTTTTTTCGGGCCGAATTTTTGAGTTTCGATATCTCAGCTCTGGAAGGGGCTAGAGCCTCCATTTTTGCACTCAGGTCTAAGTCTCATGGCCCTCTATCAGAATTTGGGAAGATTGGAGAAACTTAATTTTTCGCCCTAAAAAAAAAACGTAAGGGGTACCACTGTCGTTTTTTTTTTCGGGCCGAATTTTTGAGTTTCGATATCTCAGCTCTGGAAGGGGCTAGAGCCTCCATTTTTGCACTCAGGTCTAAGTCTCATGGCCCTCTATCAGAATTTGGGAAGATTGGAGAAACTTAATTTTTCGCCCAAAAAAGAAACGTAAGGGGTACCACTGTCTTTTTTTTTTTCGGGCCGAATTTTTGAGTTTCGATATCTCAGCTCTGGAAGGGGCTAGAGCCTCCATTTTTGCACTCAGGTCTAAGTCTCATGGCCCTCTATCAGAATTTGGGAAGATTGGAGAAACTTAATTTTTCGCCCAAAAAAAAAAAACGAAAGGGGTACCACTGTCGTTTTTTTTTTCGGGCCGAATTTTTGAGTTTCGATATCTCAGCTCTGGAAGGGGCTAGAGCCTCCATTTTTGCACTCAGGTCTAAGTCTCATGGCCCTCTATCAGAATTCGGGGAGATTGGAGAAACTTAATTTTTCGCCCAAAAAAAAAAACGTAAGGGGTACCACTGTCGTTTTTTTTTTCGGGCCGAATTTTTGAGTTTCGATATCTCAGCTCTGGAAGGGGCTAGAGCCTCCATTTTTGCACTCAGGTCTAAGTCTCATGGCCCTCTATCAGAATTTGGGAAGATTGGAGAAACTTAATTTTTCGCCCAAAAAAAAAACGTAAGGGGTACCACTGTCGTTTTTTTTTTCGGGCCGAATTTTTGAGTTTCGATATCTCAGCTCTGGAAGGGGCTAGAGCCTCCATTTTTGCACTCAGGTCTAAGTCTCATGGCCCTCTACCAGAATTTGGGAAGATTGGAGAAACTTAATTTTTCGCCCCAAAAAAAAAACGTAAGGGGTACCACTGTCGTTTTTTTTTTTCGGGCCGAATTTTTGAGTTTCGATATCTCAGCTCTGGAAGGGGCTAGAGCCTCCATTTTTGCACTCAGGTCTAAGTCTCATGGCCCTCTATCAGAATTCGGGGAGATTGGAGAAACTTAATTTTTCGCCCAAAAAAAAAAACGTAAGGGGTACCACTGTCGTTTTTTTTTCGGGCCGAATTTTTGAGTTTCGATATCTCAGCTCTGGAAGGGGCTAGAGCCTCCATTTTTGCACTCAGGTCTAAGTCTCATGGCCCTCTATCAGAATTTGGGAAGATTGGAGAAACTTAATTTTTCGCCCTAAAAAAAAAACGTAAGGGGTACCACTGTCGGTTTTTTTTTCGGGCCGAATTTTTGAGTTTCGATATCTCAGCTCTGGAAGGGGCTAGAGCCTCCATTTTTGCACTCAGGTCTAAGTCTCATGGCCCTCAATCAGAATTTGGAAAGATTGGAGAAACTTAATTTTTCGCCCAAAAAAAAAAAACGTAAGGGGTACCACTGTCGTTTTTTTTTCGGGCCGAATTTTTGAGTTTCGATATCTCAGCTCTGGAAGGGGCTAGAGCCTCCATTTTTGCACTCAGGTCTAAGTCTCATGGCCCTCTATCAGAATTCGGGGAGATTGGAGAAACTTAATTTTTCGCCCCAAAAAAAAAAACGTAAGGGGTACCACTGTCGTTTTTTTTTTTCGGGCCGAATTTTTGAGTTTCGATATCTCAGCTCTGGAAGGGGCTAGAGCCTCCATTTTTGCACTCAGGTCTAAGTCTCATGGCCCTCTATCAGAATTTGGAAAGATTGGAGAAACTTAATTTTTCGCCCAAAAAAAAAACGTAAGGGGTACCACTGTCGTTTTTTTTTCGGGCCGAATTTTTGAGTTTCGATATCTCAGCTCTGGAAGGGGCTAGAGCCTCCATTTTTGCACTCAGGTCTAAGTCTCATGGCCCTCTATCAGAATTTGGAAAGATTGGAGAAACTTAATTTTTCGCCCAAAAAAAAAACGTAAGGGGTACCACTGTCGTTTTTTTTTCGGGCCGAATTTTTGAGTTTCGATATCTCAGCTCTGGAAGGGGCTAGAGCCTCCATTTTTGCACTCAGGTCTAAGTCTCATGGCCCTCTATCAGAATTTGGGAAGATTGGAGAAACTTAATTTTTCGCCCTAAAAAAAAACCGTAAGGGGTACCACTGTCGTTTTTTTTTTCGGGCCGAATTTTTGAGTTTCGATATCTCAGCTCTGGAAGGGGCTAGAGCCTCCATTTTTGCACTCAGGTCTAAGTCTCATGGCCCTCTATCAGAATTTGGGAAGATTGGAGAAACTTAATTTTTCGCCCAAAAAAGAAACGTAAGGGGTACCACTGTCTTTTTTTTTTTCGGGCCGAATTTTTGAGTTTCGATATCTCAGCTCTGGAAGGGGCTAGAGCCTCCATTTTTGCACTCAGGTCTAAGTCTCATGGCCCTCTATCAGAATTTGGGAAGATTGGAGAAACTTAATTTTTCGCCCAAAAAAAAAACGAAAGGGGTACCACTGTCGTTTTTTTTTTCGGGCCGAATTTTTGAGTTTCGATATCTCAGCTCTGGAAGGGGCTAGAGCCTCCATTTTTGCACTCAGGTCTAAGTCTCATGGCCCTCTATCAGAATTCGGGGAGATTGGAGAAACTTAATTTTTCGCCCAAAAAAAAAAACATAAGGGGTACCACTGTCGTTTTTTTTTCGGGCCGAATTTTTGAGTTTCGATATCTCAGCTCTGGAAGGGGCTAGAGCCTCCATTTTTGCACTCAGGTCTAAGTCTCATGGCCCTCTATCAGAATTTGGAAAGATTGGAGAAACTTAATTTTTCGCCCAAAAAAAAAACGTAAGGGGTACCACTGTCGTTTTTTTTTTCGGGCCGAATTTTTGAGTTTCGATATCTCAGCTCTGGAAGGGGCTAGAGCCTCCATTTTTGCACTCAGGTCTAAGTCTCATGGCCCTCTATCAGAATTTGGGAAGATTGGAGAAACTTAATTTTTCGCCCTAAAAAAAAAACGTAAGGGGTACCACTGTCGTTTTTTTTTTTCGGGCCGAATTTTTGAGTTTCGATATCTCAGCTCTGGAAGGGGCTAGAGCCTCCATTTTTGCACTCAGGTCTAAGTCTCATGGCCCTCTATCAGAATTTGGGAAGATTGGAGAAACTTAATTTTTCGCCCAAAAAAGAAACGTAAGGGGTACCACTGTCTTTTTTTTTTTCGGGCCGAATTTTTGAGTTTCGATATCTCAGCTCTGGAAGGGGCTAGAGCCTCCATTTTTGCACTCAGGTCTAAGTCTCATGGCCCTCTATCAGAATTCGGGGAGATTGGAGAAACTTAATTTTTCGCCCAAAAAAAAAAACGTAAGGGGTACCACTGTCGTTTTTTTTTCGGGCCGAATTTTTGAGTTTCGATATCTCAGCTCTGGAAGGGGCTAGAGCCTCCATTTTTGCACTCAGGTCTAAGTCTCATGGCCCTCTATCAGAATTTGGGAAGATTGGAGAAACTTAATTTTTCGCCCTAAAAAAAAAACGTAAGGGGTACCACTGTCGGTTTTTTTTTCGGGCCGAATTTTTGAGTTTCGATATCTCAGCTCTGGAAGGGGCTAGAGCCTCCATTTTTGCACTCAGGTCTAAGTCTCATGGCCCTCAATCAGAATTTGGAAAGATTGGAGAAACTTAATTTTTCGCCCAAAAAAAAAAACGTAAGGGGTACCACTGTCGTTTTTTTTTCGGGCCGAATTTTTGAGTTTCGATATCTCAGCTCTGGAAGGGGCTAGAGCCTCCATTTTTGCACTCAGGTCTAAGTCTCATGGCCCTCTATCAGAATTCGGGGAGATTGGAGAAACTTAATTTTTCGCCCCAAAAAAAAAAACGTAAGGGGTACCACTGTCGTTTTTTTTTTTCGGGCCGAATTTTTGAGTTTCGATATCTCAGCTCTGGAAGGGGCTAGAGCCTCCATTTTTGCACTCAGGTCTAAGTCTCATGGCCCTCTATCAGAATTTGGAAAGATTGGAGAAACTTAATTTTTCGCCCAAAAAAAAAACGTAAGGGGTACCACTGTCGTTTTTTTTTCGGGCCGAATTTTTGAGTTTCGATATCTCAGCTCTGGAAGGGGCTAGAGCCTCCATTTTTGCACTCAGGTCTAAGTCTCATTGCCCTCTATCAGAATTTGGGAAGATTGGAGAAACTTAATTTTTCGCCCTAAAAAAAAACCGTAAGGGGTACCACTGTCGTTTTTTTTTTTCGGGCCGAATTTTTGAGTTTCGATATCTCAGCTCTGGAAGGGGCTAGAGCCTCCATTTTTGCACTCAGGTCTAAGTCTCATGGCCCTCTATCAGAATTTGGGAAGATTGGAGAAACTTAATTTTTCGCCCAAAAAAGAAACGTAAGGGGTACCACTGTCTTTTTTTTTTTCGGGCCGAATTTTTGAGTTTCGATATCTCAGCTCTGGAAGGGGCTAGAGCCTCCATTTTTGCACTCAGGTCTAAGTCTCATGGCCCTCTATCAGAATTTGGGAAGATTGGAGAAACTTAATTTTTCGCCCAAAAAAAAAACGAAAGGGGTACCACTGTCGTTTTTTTTTTCGGGCCGAATTTTTGAGTTTCGATATCTCAGCTCTGGAAGGGGCTAGAGCCTCCATTTTTGCACTCAGGTCTAAGTCTCATGGCCCTCTATCAGAATTCGGGGAGATTGGAGAAACTTAATTTTTCGCCCAAAACAAAAAACATAAGGGGTACCACTGTCGTTTTTTTTTCGGGCCGAATTTTTGAGTTTCGATATCTCAGCTCTGGAAGGGGCTAGAGCCTCCATTTTTGCACTCAGGTCTAAGTCTCATGGCCCTCTATCAGAATTTGGAAAGATTGGAGAAACTTAATTTTTCGCCCAAAAAAAAAAACGTAAGGGGTACCACTGTCGTTTTTTTTTTCGGGCCGAATTTTTGAGTTTCGATATCTCAGCTCTGGAAGGGGCTAGAGCCTCCATTTTTGCACTCAGGTCTAAGTCTCATGGCCCTCTATCAGAATTTGGGAAGATTGAAGAAACTTAATTTTTCGCCCTAAAAAAAAAAACGTAAGGGGTACCACTGTCGTTTTTTTTTTTCGGGCCGAATTTTTGAGTTTCGATATCTCAGCTCTGGAAGGGGCTAGAGCCTCCATTTTTGCACTCAGGTCTAAGTCTCATGGCCCTCTATCAGAATTTGGGAAGATTGGAGAAACTTAATTTTTCGCCCAAAAAAAAAACGTAAGGGGTACCACTGTCGTTTTTTTTTCGGGCCGAATTTTTGAGTTTCGATATCTCAGCTCTGGAAGGGGCTAGAGCCTCCATTTTTGCACTCAGGTCTAAGTCTCATGGCCCTCTATCAGAATTTGGAAAGATTGGAGAAACTTAATTTTTCGCCCAAAAAAAAAAACGTAAGGGGTACCACTGTCGTTTTTTTTTCGGGCCGAATTTTTGAGTTTCGATATCTCAGCTCTGGAAGGGGCTAGAGCCTCCATTTTTGCACTCAGGTCTAAGTCTCATGGCCCTCTATCAGAATTTGGGAAGATTGGAGAAACTTAATTTTTCGCCCTAAAAAAAAAAAACGTAAGGGGTACCACTGTCGTTTTTTTTTTTCGGGCCGAATTTTTGAGTTTCGATATCTCAGCTCTGGAAGGGGCTAGAGCCTCCATTTTTGCACTCAGGTCTAAGTCTCATGGCCCTCTATCAGAATTTGGGAAGATTGGAGAAACTTAATTTTTCGCCCAAAAAAAAAACGTAAGGGGTACCACTGTCGTTTTTTTTTCGGGCCGAATTTTTGAGTTTCGATATCTCAGCTCTGGAAGGGGCTAGAGCCTCCATTTTTGCACTCAGGTCTAAGTCTCATGGCCCTCTATCAGAATTTGGGAAGATTGGAGAAACTTAATTTTTCGCCCAAAAAAAAAAACGTAAGGGGTACCACTGTGGTTTTTTTTTTCGGGCCGAATTTTTGAGTTTCGATATCTCAGCTCTGGAAGGGGCTAGAGCCTCCATTTTTGCACTCAGGTCTAAGTCTCATGGCCCTCTACCAGAATTTGGGAAGATTGGAGAAACTTAATTTTTCGCCCCAAAAAAAAAACGTAAGGGGTACCACTGTCGTTTTTTTTTTTCGGGCCGAATTTTTGAGTTTCGATATCTCAGCTCTGGAAGGGGCTAGAGCCTCCATTTTTGCACTCAGGTCTAAGTCTCATGGCCCTCTATCAGAATTTGGGAAGATTGGAGAAACTTAATTTTTCGCCCTAAAAAAAAAACGTAAGGGGTACCACTGTCGGTTTTTTTTTCGGGCCGAATTTTTGAGTTTCGATATCTCAGCTCTGGAAGGGGCTAGAGCCTCCATTTTTGCACTCAGGTCTAAGTCTCATGGCCCTCTATCAGAATTTGGGAAGATTGGAGAAACTTAATTTTTCGCCCAAAAAAAAAACGTAAGGGGTACCACTGTCGTTTTTTTTTCGGGCCGAATTTTTGAGTTTCGATATCTCAGCTCTGGAAGGGGCTAGAGCCTCCATTTTTGCACTCAGGTCTAAGTCTCATGGCCCTCTATCAGAATTTGGAAAGATTGGAGAAACTTAATTTTTCGCCCAAAAAAAAAAACGTAAGGGGTACCACTGTCGTTTTTTTTTCGGGCCGAATTTTTGAGTTTCGATATCTCAGCTCTGGAAGGGGCTAGAGCCTCCATTTTTGCACTCAGGTCTAAGTCTCATGGCCCTCTATCAGAATTTGGGAAGATTGGAGAAACTTAATTTTTCGCCCTAAAAAAAAAAACGTAAGGGGTACCACTGTCGTTTTTTTTTTCGGGCCGAATTTTTGAGTTTCGATATCTCAGCTCTGGAAGGGGCTAGAGCCTCCATTTTTGCACTCAGGTCTAAGTCTCATGGCCCTCTATCAGAATTTGGGAAGATTGGAGAAACTTAATTTTTCGCCCAAAAAAAAAACGAAAGGGGTACCACTGTCGTTTTTTTTTTCGGGCCGAATTTTTGAGTTTCGATATCTCAGCTCTGGAAGGGGCTAGAGCCTCCATTTTTGCACTCAGGTCTAAGTCTCATGGCCCTCTATCAGAATTCGGGGAGATTGGAGAAACTTAATTTTTCGCCCAAAAAAAAAAAACGTAAGGGGTACCACTGTCGTTTTTTTTTCGGGCCGAATTTTTGAGTTTCGATATCTCAGCTCTGGAAGGGGCTAGAGCCTCCATTTTTGCACTCAGGTCTAAGTCTCATGGCCCTCTATCAGAATTTGGAAAGATTGGAGAAACTTAATTTTTCGCCCAAAAAAAAAAACGTAAGGGGTACCACTGTCGTTTTTTTTTCGGGCCGAATTTTTGAGTTTCGATATCTCAGCTCTGGAAGGGGCTAGAGCCTCCATTTTTGCACTCAGGTCTAAGTCTCATGGCCCTCTATCAGAATTTGGGAAGATTGGAGAAACTTAATTTTTCGCCCTAAAAAAAAAAACGTAAGGGGTACCACTGTCGGTTTTTTTTTTCGGGCCGAATTTTTGAGTTTCGATATCTCAGCTCTGGAAGGGGCTAGAGCCTCCATTTTTGCACTCAGGTCTAAGTCTCATGGCCCTCTATCAGAATTTGGGAAGATTGGAGAAACTTAATTTTTCGCCCAAAAAAAAAACGTAAGGGGTACCACTGTCGTTTTTTTTTCGGGCCGAATTTTTGAGTTTCGATATCTCAGCTCTGGAAGGGGCTAGAGCCTCCATTTTTGCACTCAGGTCTAAGTCTCATGGCCCTCTATCAGAATTTGGGAAGATTGGAGAAACTTAATTTTTCGCCCAAAAAAAAAAACGTAAGGGGTACCACTGTGGTTTTTTTTTTCGGGCCGAATTTTTGAGTTTCGATATCTCAGCTCTGGAAGGGGCTAGAGCCTCCATTTTTGCACTCAGGTCTAAGTCTCATGGCCCTCTACCAGAATTTGGGAAGATTGGAGAAACTTAATTTTTCGCCCCAAAAAAAAAACGTAAGGGGTACCACTGTCGTTTTTTTTTTCGGGCCGAATTTTTGAGTTTCGATATCTCAGCTCTGGAAGGGGCTAGAGCCTCCATTTTTGCACTCAGGTCTAAGTCTCATGGCCCTCTATCAGAATTTGGGAAGATTGGAGAAACTTAATTTTTCGCCCCAAAAAAAAAACGTAAGGGGTACCACTAGGGGTGGCACGGTACATGAAAAAACACCCGAACCGTTCGGTTCGCTTGTCTCGGTTCGGAGCGTGTGTGCGTCTCACGGTTCGACGCATGCGCAATGTAGCCCGTATGTCACGTTTGTTTTCTTTTCGCACGACATAAGCTTGTTCAACTTGGACCGGCGCTGCAGAGAGCGACCGGTGAATAACATCAAACTAGAGCGGGAACGACGGCTCCGTCACTCACTTTCGCGGTATTTGATGTCATTACCGATCGCTCTGTATGCCGGTTCAAGTTAGTAAACAATCCAGTAAAAGTGGAGTATGGAGCGCTGCAGGTCACGGCACGCGGAGAAATGGCAAGTGGGAGAGATGAGGGAGTTGGAGGAAGCGCGAGCGTCCTATAAGTCCGGTGTGTGGGAACATTTTGGATTTCATGTTATGATATTTTAATATAACGCTACAGTGGCACTTTATGTTTAAATAAGAGCTCCAGTCATATGTTTCGAAATCCTGCATTTTAATTTCAAGTGAAAAAAGGTACCCTCACTTTTTGGGAATAGAAGCATTGTTTATACTGTTTTTTGTGTTGAGGTTGAACTTGTTTCACTTTATGTTTATGGCCTTTGCTATTGCTATAGCCTAATTATAGGCAATGAGGTATTCATGTATATTAACTTATTCATAAAAGACAGTGTAGTTCCTCTTTTTTTCTTTTAAAAGATAGAATTTTTGTAAGAGCTACAAAAGTTGTCAGTTGATAAATGCAAGTTAATTTCTTTGTGTAAATAAGATTTGTGTGATAAAAATGCTCAAGTTCTTGTAGAGATAGTGATACACATTCTCCTTTTTTTTCAAAAAAAAATCAAAAGCATGTTAATGTCTTCTCTCTTGCTGTATCAAAATCTCACCTAGCTTTCCTCTGAGATAGTCCCAAAATGTGCTTAAAGTCAAAGAGTCAAATTCAGTTTGTGCATGATTGCATGAATATAATATATATTTTTTTAATACTGTATCCTAAAGTGTGGATAATTAAGCTATATATCACATGCTGAAGTACATTTCTGGAGTGTTAAAGATTAAAAGAAAAAAAATAACAAGAACCGTACAGAACCGAAAACCGTGACACTAAAACCGTGATACAAACCGAACCGTCGGTTTCGTGAACCGTGCCACCCCTAGGTACCACTGTGGTTTTTTTTTCGGGCCGAATTTTTGAGTTTCGATATCTCAGCTCTGGAAGGGGCTAGAGCCTCCATTTTTGCACTCAGGTCTAAGTCTCATGGCCCTCTATCAGAATTTGGGAAGATTGGATAAACTTAATTTTTCGCCCCAATAAAAAAACGTAAGGGGTACCACTGTCGTTTTTTTTTTCGGGCCGAATTTTTGAGTTTCGATATCTCAGCTCTGGAAGGGGCTAGAGCCTCCATTTTTGCACTCAGGTCTAAGTCTCATGGCCCTCTATCAGAATTCGGGGAGATTGGAGAAACTTAATTTTTCGCCCAAAAAAAAAAACGTAAGGGGTACCACTGTCGTTTTTTTTTCGGGCCGAATTTTTGAGTTTCGATATCTCAGCTCTGGAAGGGGCTAGAGCCTCCATTTTTGCACTCAGGTCTAAGTCTCATGGCCCTCTATCAGAATTTGGGAAGATTGGAGAAACTTAATTTTTCGCCCTAAAAAAAAAACGTAAGGGGTACCACTGTCGTTTTTTTTTTTCGGGCCGAATTTTTGAGTTTCGATATCTCAGCTCTGGAAGGGGCTAGAGCCTCCATTTTTGCACTCAGGTCTAAGTCTCATGGCCCTCTATCAGAATTTGGGAAGATTGGAGAAACTTAATTTTTCGCCCAAAAAAGAAACGTAAGGGGTACCACTGTCTTTTTTTTTTTTCGGGCCGAATTTTTGAGTTTCGATATCTCAGCTCTGGAAGGGGCTAGAGCCTCCATTTTTGCACTCAGGTCTAAGTCTCATGGCCCTCTATCAGAATTTGGGAAGATTGGAGAAACTTAATTTTTCGCCCAAAAAAAAAAAAACGTAAGGGGTACCACTGTCGGTTTTTTTTTCGGGCCGAATTTTTGAGTTTCGATATCTCAGCTCTGGAAGGGGCTAGAGCCTCCATTTTTGCACTCAGGTCTAAGTCTCATGGCCCTCTATAAGAATTTGGGAAGATTGGAGAAACTTAATTTTTCGCCCCAAAAAAAAAACGTAAGGGGTACCACTGTGGTTTTTTTTTTTCGGGCCGAATTTTTGAGTTTCGATATCTCAGCTCTGGAAGGAGCTAGAGCCTCCATTTTTGCACTGAGGTCTAAGTCTCATGGCCCTCTATCAGAATTTGGGAAGATTGGAGAAACTTAATTTTTCGCCCAAAAAAAAAAAACGTAAGGGGTACCATTGTCGGTTTTTTTTTTCGGGCCGAATTTTTGAGTTTCGATATCTCAGCTCTGGAAGGGGCTAGAGCCTCCATTTTTGCACTCAGGTCTAAGTCTCATGGCCCTCTATCAGAATTTGGGAAGATTGGAGAAACTTAATTTTACCCCCAAAAAAAAAAACGTAAGGGGTACCACTGTCGTTTTTTTTTTGGGCCGAATTTTTGAGTTTCGATATCTCAGCTCTGGAAGGGGCTAGAGCCTCCATTTTTGCACTCAGGTCTAAGTCTCATGGCCCTCTATCAGAATTTGGGAAGATTGGAGAAACTTAATTTTTCGCCCAAAAAAAAACCGTAAGGGGTACCACTGTCGTTTTTTTTTTCGGGCCGAATTTTTGAGTTTCGATATCTCAGCTCTGGAAGGGGCTAGAGCCTCCATTTTTGCACTCAGGTCTAAGTATCATGGCCCTCTATCAGAATTTGGGAAGATTGGAGAAACTTAATTTTTCGCCCAAAAAAAAAAAACGTAAGGGGTACCACTTTCGTTTTTTTTTCGGGCCGAATTTTTGAGTTTCGATATCTCAGCTCTGGAAGGGGCTAGAGCCTCCATTTTTGCACTCAGGTCTAAGTCTCATGGCCCTCTATCAGAATTTGGGAAGATTGGAGAAACTTAATTTTTCGCCCAAAAAAAAAAACGTAAGGGGTACCACTGTCGTTTTTTTTTCGGGCCGAATTTTTGAGTTTCGATATCTCAGCTCTGGAAGGGGCTAGAGCCTCCATTTTTGCACTCAGGTCTAAGTCTCATGGCCCTCTATCAGAATTTGGGAAGATTGGAGAAACTTAATTTTTCGCCCCGAAAAAAAACGTAAGGGGTACCACTGTCGTTTTTTTTTTCGGGCCGAATTTTCGAGTTTCGATATCTCAGCTCTGGAAGGGGCTAGAGCCTCCATTTTTGCACTCAGGTCTAAGTCTCATGGCCCTCTATCAGAATTTGGGAAGATTGGAGAAACTTAATTTTTCGCCCCAAAAAAAAAAACGTAAGGGGTACCACTGTCGTTTTTTTTTCGGGCCGAATTTTTGAGTTTCGATATCTCAGCTCTGGAAGGGGCTAGAGCCTCCATTTTTGCACTCAGGTCTAAGTCTCATGGCCCTCTATCAGAATTTAGGAAGATTGGAGAAACTTAATTTTTCGCCCAAAAAAAAAACGTAAGGGGTACCACTGTCGTTTTTTTTTTTGGGCCGAATTTTTGAGTTTCGATATCTCAGCTCTGGAAGGGGCTAGAGCCTCCATTTTTGCACTCAGGTCTAAGTCTCATGGCCCTCTATCAGAATTTGGGAAGATTGGAGAAACTTAATTTTTCGCCCAAAAAAAAAACGTAAGGGGTACCACTGTCGTTTTTTTTTTCGGGCCGAATTTTTGAGTTTCGATATCTCAGCTCTGGAAGGGGCTAGAGCCTCCATTTTTGCACTCAGGTCTAAGTCTCATGACCCTCTATCAGAATTTGGGAAGATTGGAGAAACTTAATTTTTCGCCCAAAAAAAAAAAACGTAAGGGGTACCACTGTCGTTTTTTTTTTTCGGGCCGAATTTTTGAGTTTCGATATCTCAGCTCTGGAAGGGGCTAGAGCCTCCATTTTTGCACTCAGGTCTAAGTCTCATGGCCCTCTATCAGAATTTTGGAAGATTGGAGAAACTTAATTTTTCGCCCCAAAAAAAAACGTAAGGGGTACCACTGTCGTTTTTTTTTCGGGCCGAATTTTTGAGTTTCGATATCTCAGCTCTGGAAGGGGCTAGAGCCTCCATTTTTGCACTCAGGTCTAAGTCTCATGGCCCTCTATCAGAATTTGGGAAGATTGGAGAAACTTAATTTTTCGCCCAAAAAAAAAACGTAAGGGGTACCACTGTCGTTTTTTTTTTTGGGCCGAATTTTTGAGTTTCGATATCTCAGCTCTGGAAGGGGCTAGAGCCTCCATTTTTGCACTCAGGTCTAAGTCTCATGGCCCTCTATCAGAATTTGGGAAGATTGGAGAAACTTAATTTTTCGCCCCCCAAAAAAAACGTAAGGGGTACCACTGTCGTTTTTTTTTTCGGGCCGAATTTTTGAGTTTCGATATCTCAGCTCTGGAAGGGGCTAGAGCCTCCATTTTTTCACTCAGGTCTAAGTCTCATGGCCCTCTATCAGAATTTGGGGAGATTGGAGAAACTTAATTTTTCGCCCAAAAAAAAAAACGTAAGGGGTACCACTGTCGTTTTTTTTTCGGGCCGAATTTTTGAGTTTCGATATCTCAGCTCTGGAAGGGGCTAGAGCCTCCATTTTTGCACTCAGGTCTAAGTCTCATGGCCCTCTATCAGAATTTGGGAAGATTGGAGTATCTTAATTTTTCGCCCAAAAAAAAAAAACGACAGTGGTACCCCTTACGTTTTTTTTTTTTCGGGCCGAATTTTTGAGTTTCGATATCTCAGCTCTGGAAGGGGCTAGAGCCTCCATTTTTGCACTCAGGTCTAAGTCTCATGGCCCTCTATCAGAATTTGGGAAGATTGGAGAAACTTAATTTTTCGCCCAAAAAAAAAAACGTAAGGGGTACCACTGTCGTTTTTTTTTTCGGGCCGAATTTTTGAGTTTCGATATCTCAGCTCTGGAAGGGGCTAGAGCCTCCATTTTTGCACTCAGGTCTAAGTCTCATGGCCCTCTATCAGAATTTGGGAAGATTGGAGAAACTTAATTTTTCACCCCAAAAAAAAACGTAAGGGGTACCACTGTCGTTTTTTTTTCGGGCCGAATTTTTGAGTTTCGATATCTCAGCTCTGGAAGGGGCTAGAGCCTCCATTTTTGCACTCAGGTCTAAGTCTCATGGCCCTCTATCAGAATTTGGGAAGATTGGAGAAACTTAATTTTTCGCCCAAAAAAGAAACGTAAGGGGTACCACTGTCGTTTTTTTTTCGGGCCGAATTTTTGAGTTTCGATATCTCAGCTCTGGAAGGGGCTAGAGCCTCCATTTTTGCACTCAGGTCTAAGTCTCATGGCCCTCTATCAGAATTTGGGAAGATTGGAGAAACTTAATTTTTCGTCCAAAAAAAAAAACGTAAGGGGTACCACTGTCGTTTTTTTTTTCGGGCCGAATTTTTGAGTTTCGATATCTCAGCTCTGGAAGGGGCTAGAGCCTCCATTTTTGCACTCACGTCTAAGTCTCATGGCCCTCTATCAGAATTTGGGAAGATTGGAGAAACTTAATTTTTCGCCCAAAAAAAAAACGTAAGGGGTACCACTGTCGTTTTTTTTTCGGGCCGAATTTTTGAGTTTCGATATCTCAGCTCTGGAAGGGGCTAGAGCCTCCATTTTTGCACTCAGGTCTAAGTCTCATGGCCCTCTATCAGAATTTGGGAGGATTGGAGAAACTTAATTTTTCGCCCCAAAAAAAAAACGTAAGGGGTACCACTGTCGTTTTTTTTTTGGGCCGAATTTTTGAGTTTCGATATCTCAGCTCTGGAAGGGGCTAGAGCCTCCATTTTTGCACTCAGGTCTAAGTCTCATGGCCCTCTATCAGAATTTGGGAAGATTGGATAAACTTAATTTTTCGCCCAAAAAAAAAACGTAAGGGGTACCACTGTCGTTTTTTTTTTCGGGCCGAATTTTTGAGTTTCGATATCTCAGCTCTGGAAGGGGCTAGAGCCTCCATTTTTGCACTCAGGTCTAAGTCTCATGGCCCTCTATCAGAATTTGGGAAGATTGGAGAAACTTAATTTTTCGCCCCAAAAAAAAAACGTAAGGGGTACCACTGTCGTTTTTTTTTTCGGGCCGAATTTTTGAGTTTCGATATCTCAGCTCTGGAAGGGGCTAGAGCCTCCATTTTTGCACTCAGGTCTAAGTCTCATGGCCCTCTATCAGAATTCGGGGAGTTTGGAGAAACTTAATTTTTCGCCCAAAAAAAAAAACGTAAGGGGTACCACTGTCGTTTTTTTTTTCGGGCCGAATTTTTGAGTTTCGATATCTCAGCTCTGGAAGGGGCTAGAGCCTCCATTTTTGCACTCAGGTCTAAGTCTCATGGCCCTCTATCAGAATTCGGGGAGATTGGAGAAACTTAATTTTTCGCCCAAAAAAAAAAACGTAAGGGGTACCACTGTCGTTTTTTTTTTTTCGGGCCGAATTTTTGAGTTTCGATATCTCAGCTCTGGAAGGGGCTAGAGCCTCCATTTTTGCACTCAGGTCTAAGTCTCATGGCCCTCTATCAGAATTTGCAAAGATTGGAGAAACTTAATTTTTCGTCCAAAAAAAAACCGTAAGGGGTACCACTGTCGTTTTTTTTTTTCGGGCCGAATTTTTGAGTTTCGATATCTCAGCTCTGGAAGGGGCTAGAGCCTCCATTTTTGCACTCACGTCTAAGTCTCATGGCCCTCTATCAGAATTTGGGAAGATTGGAGAAACTTAATTTTTCGCCCAAAAAAAAAAACGTAAGGGGTACCACTGTCGTTTTTTTTTCGGGCCGAATTTTTGAGTTTCGATATCTCAGCTCTGGAAGGGGCTAGAGCCTCCATTTTTGCACTCAGGTCTAAGTCTCATGGCCCTCTATCAGAATTTGGGAGGATTGGAGAAACTTAATTTTTCGCCCCAAAAAAAAATGTAAGGGGTACCACTGTCGTTTTTTTTTTGGGCCGAATTTTTGAGTTTCGATATCTCAGCTCTGGAAGGGGCTAGAGCCTCCATTTTTGCACTCAGGTCTAAGTCTCATGGCCCTCTATCAGAATTTGGGAGGATTGGAGAAACTTAATTTTTCGCCCCAAAAAAAAAACGTAAGGGGTACCACTGTCGTTTTTTTTTTGGGCCGAATTTTTGAGTTTCGATATCTCAGCTCTGGAAGGGGCTAGAGCCTCCATTTTTGCACTCAGGTCTAAGTGTCATGGCCCTCTATCAGAATTTGAAAAGATTGGAGAAACGTAATTTTTCGCCCAAAAAAAAAAAACGTAAGGGGTACCACTGTTGTTTTTTTTTCGGGCCGAATTTTTGAGTTTCGATATCTCAGCTCTGGAAGGGGCCAGAGCCTCCATTTTTGCACTCAGGTCTAAGTCTCATGGCCCTCTATCAGAATTTGGGAAGATTGGAGAAACTTAATTTTTTGCCCCAAAAAAAAAAAAACGTAAGGGGTACCACCGTCGTTTTTTTTTTCGGGCCGAATTTTTGAGTTTCGATATCTCAGCTCTGGAAGGGGCTAGAGCCTCCATTTTTGCACTCGGGTCTAAGTCTCATGGCCCTCTATCAGAATTTGGGAAGATTGGAGAAACTTAATTTTTCGCCCAAAAAAAAAAACGTAAGGGGTACCACTTTCGTTTTTTTTTCGGGCCGAATTTTTGAGTTTCGATATCTCAGCTCTGGAAGGGGCTAGAGCCTCCATTTTTGCACTCAGGTCTAAGTCTCATGGCCCTCTATCAAAATTTGGGAAGATTGGAGAAATTTAATTTTTCGCCCCCAAAAAAAAACGTAAGGGGTACCACTGTCGTTTTTTTTTCGGGCCGAATTTTTGAGTTTCGATATCTCAGCTCTGGAAGGGGCTAGAGCCTCCATTTTTGCACTCAGGTCTAAGTCTCATGGCCCTCTATCAGAATTTGGGAAGATTGGAGAAACTTAATTTTTCGCCCCAAAAAAAAAAACGTAAGGGGTACCACTGTCGTTTTTTTTTTCGGGCCGAATTTTTGAGTTTCGATATCTCAGCTCTGGAAGGGGCTAGAGCCTCCATTTTTGCACTCAGGTCTAAGTCTCATGGCCCTCTATCAGAATTTGGGAAGATTGGAGAAACTTAATTTTTCGCCCAAAAAAAAAACGTAAGGGGTACCACTGTCGTTTTTTTTTTCGGGCTGAATTTTTGAGTTTCGATATCTCAGCTCTGGAAGGGGCTAGAGCCTCCATTTTTGCACTCAGGTCTAAGTCTCATGGCCCTCTATCAGAATTTGGGAAGATTGGAGAAACTTAATTTTTCGCCCCCCAAAAAAAACGTAAGGGGTACCACTGTCGTTTTTTTTTTTCGGGCCGAATTTTTGAGTTTCGATATCTCAGCTCTGGAAGGGGCTAGAGCCTCCATTTTTTCACTCAGGTCTAAGTCTCATGGCCCTCTATCAGAATTTGGGGAGATTGGAGAAACTTAATTTTTCGCCCAAAAAAAAAAACGTAAGGGGTACCACTGTCGTTTTTTTTTCGGGCCGAATTTTTGAGTTTCGATATCTCAGCTCTGGAAGGGGCTAGAGCCTCCATTTTTGCACTCAGGTCTAAGTCTCATGGCCCTCTATCAGAATTTGGGAAGATTGGAGTATCTTAATTTTTCGCCCAAAAAAAAAAACGACAGTGGTACCCCTTACGTTTTTTTTTTTCGGGCCGAATTTTTGAGTTTCGATATCTCAGCTCTGGAAGGGGCTAGAGCCTCCATTTTTGCACTCAGGTCTAAGTCTCATGGCCCTCTATCAGAATTTGGGAAGATTGGAGAAACTTAATTTTTCGCCCAAAAAAAAAAACGTAAGGGGTACCACTGTCGTTTTTTTTTTCGGGCCGAATTTTTGAGTTTCGATATCTCAGCTCTGGAAGGGGCTAGAGCCTCCATTTTTGCACTCAGGTCTAAGTCTCATGGCCCTCTATCAGAATTTGGGAAGATTGGAGAAACTTAATTTTTCACCCCAAAAAAAAACGTAAGGGGTACCACTGTCGTTTTTTTTTCGGGCCGAATTTTTGAGTTTCGATATCTCAGCTCTGGAAGGGGCTAGAGCCTCCATTTTTGCACTCAGGTCTAAGTCTCATGGCCCTCTATCAGAATTTGGGAAGATTGGAGAAACTTAATTTTTCGCCCAAAAAAGAAACGTAAGGGGTACCACTGTCGTTTTTTTTTCGGGCCGAATTTTTGAGTTTCGATATCTCAGCTCTGGAAGGGGCTAGAGCCTCCATTTTTGCACTCAGGTCTAAGTCTCATGGCCCTCTATCAGAATTTGGGAAGATTGGAGAAACTTAATTTTTCGTCCAAAAAAAAAAACGTAAGGGGTACCACTGTCGTTTTTTTTTTCGGGCCGAATTTTTGAGTTTCGATATCTCAGCTCTGGAAGGGGCTAGAGCCTCCATTTTTGCACTCACGTCTAAGTCTCATGGCCCTCTATCAGAATTTGGGAAGATTGGAGAAACTTAATTTTTCGCCCAAAAAAAAAAACGTAAGGGGTACCACTGTCGTTTTTTTTTCGGGCCGAATTTTTGAGTTTCGATATCTCAGCTCTGGAAGGGGCTAGAGCCTCCATTTTTGCACTCAGGTCTAAGTCTCATGGCCCTCTATCAGAATTTGGGAGGATTGGAGAAACTTAATTTTTCGCCCCAAAAAAAAAACGTAAGGGGTACCACTGTCGTTTTTTTTTTGGGCCGAATTTTTGAGTTTCGATATCTCAGCTCTGGAAGGGGCTAGAGCCTCCATTTTTGCACTCAGGTCTAAGTCTCATGGCCCTCTATCAGAATTTGGGAAGATTGGATAAACTTAATTTTTCGCCCAAAAAAAAAACGTAAGGGGTACCACTGTCGTTTTTTTTTTCGGGCCGAATTTTTGAGTTTCGATATCTCAGCTCTGGAAGGGGCTAGAGCCTCCATTTTTGCACTCAGGTCTAAGTCTCATGGCCCTCTATCAGAATTTGGGAAGATTGGAGAAACTTAATTTTTCGCCCCAAAAAAAAAACGTAAGGGGTACCACTGTCGTTTTTTTTTTCGGGCCGAATTTTTGAGTTTCGATATCTCAGCTCTGGAAGGGGCTAGAGCCTCCATTTTTGCACTCAGGTCTAAGTCTCATGGCCCTCTATCAGAATTCGGGGAGATTGGAGAAACTTAATTTTTCGCCCAAAAAAAAAAACGTAAGGGGTACCACTGTCGTTTTTTTTTTCGGGCCGAATTTTTGAGTTTCGATATCTCAGCTCTGGAAGGGGCTAGAGCCTCCATTTTTGCACTCAGGTCTAAGTCTCATGGCCCTCTATCAGAATTCGGGGAGATTGGAGAAACTTAATTTTTCGCCCAAAAAAAAAAACGTAAGGGGTACCACTGTCGGTTTTTTTTTTTCGGGCCGAATTTTTGAGTTTCGATATCTCAGCTCTGGAAGGGGCTAGAGCCTCCATTTTTGCACTCAGGTCTAAGTCTCATGGCCCTCTATCAGAATTTGCAAAGATTGGAGAAACTTAATTTTTCGTCCAAAAAAAAACCGTAAGGGGTACCACTGTCGTTTTTTTTTTTCGGGCCGAATTTTTGAGTTTCGATATCTCAGCTCTGGAAGGGGCTAGAGCCTCCATTTTTGCACTCACGTCTAAGTCTCATGGCCCTCTATCAGAATTTGGGAAGATTGGAGAAACTTAATTTTTCGCCCAAAAAAAAAAACGTAAGGGGTACCACTGTCGTTTTTTTTTCGGGCCGAATTTTTGAGTTTCGATATCTCAGCTCTGGAAGGGGCTAGAGCCTCCATTTTTGCACTCAGGTCTAAGTCTCATGGCCCTCTATCAGAATTTGGGAGGATTGGAGAAACTTAATTTTTCGCCCCAAAAAAAAATGTAAGGGGTACCACTGTCGTTTTTTTTTTGGGCCGAATTTTTGAGTTTCGATATCTCAGCTCTGGAAGGGGCTAGAGCCTCCATTTTTGCACTCAGGTCTAAGTCTCATGGCCCTCTATCAGAATTTGGGAGGATTGGAGAAACTTAATTTTTCGCCCCAAAAAAAAAAACGTAAGGGGTACCACTGTCGTTTTTTTTTTGGGCCGAATTTTTGAGTTTCGATATCTCAGCTCTGGAAGGGGCTAGAGCCTCCATTTTTGCACTCAGGTCTAAGTGTCATGGCCCTCTATCAGAATTTGAAAAGATTGGAGAAACGTAATTTTTCGCCCAAAAAAAAAAAACGTAAGGGGTACCACTGTTGTTGTTTTTTCGGGCCGAATTTTTGAGTTTCGATATCTCAGCTCTGGAAGGGGCCAGAGCCTCCATTTTTGCACTCAGGTCTAAGTCTCATGGCCCTCTATCAGAATTTGGGAAGATTGGAGAAACTTAATTTTTCGCCCAAAAAAAAAAACGTAAGGGGTACCACTTTCGTTTTTTTTTCGGGCCGAATTTTTGAGTTTCGATATCTCAGCTCTGGAAGGGGCTAGAGCCTCCATTTTTGCACTCAGGTCTAAGTCTCATGGCCCTCTATCAAAATTTGGGAAGATTGGAGAAATTAAATTTTTCGCCCCCAAAAAAAAACGTAAGGGGTACCACTGTCGTTTTTTTTTCGGGCCGAATTTTTGAGTTTCGATATCTCAGCTCTGGAAGGGGCTAGAGCCTCCATTTTTGCACTCAGGTCTAAGTCTCATGGCCCTCTATCAGAATTTGGGAAGATTGGAGAAACTTAATTTTTCGCCCCAAAAAAAAAAACGTAAGGGGTACCACTGTCGTTTTTTTTTTCGGGCCGAATTTTTGAGTTTCGATATCTCAGCTCTGGAAGGGGCTAGAGCCTCCATTTTTGCACTCAGGTCTAAGTCTCATGGCCCTCTATCAGAATTTGGGAAGATTGGAGAAACTTAATTTTTCGCCCAAAAAAAAAACGTAAGGGGTACCACTGTCGTTTTTTTTTTCGGGCCGAATTTTTGAGTTTCGATATCTCAGCTCTGGAAGGGGCTAGAGCCTCCATTTTTGCACTCAGGTCTAAGTCTCATGGCCCTCTATCAGAATTTGGGAAGATTGGAGAAACTTAATTTTTCGCCCCAAAAAAAAAACGTAAGGGGTACCACTGTCGTTTTTTTTTCGGGCCGAATTTTTGAGTTTCGATATCTCAGCTCTGGAAGGGGCTAGAGCCTCCATTTTTGCACTCAGGTCTAAGTCTCATGGCCCTCTATCAGAATTTGGGAAGATTGGAGAAACTTAATTTTTCGCCCAAAAAAAAACGTAAGGGGTACCACTGTCGTTTTTTTTTCGGGCCGAATTTTTGAGTTTCGATATCTCAGCTCTGGAAGGGGCTAGAGCCTCCATTTTTGCACTCAGGTCTAAGTCTCATGGCCCTCTATCAGAATTTGGGAAGATTGGAGTAACTTAATTTTTCGCCCCAAAAAAAAAAACGTAAGGGGTACCACTGTCGTTTTTTTTTTCGGGCCGAATTTTTGAGTTTCGATATCTCAGCTCTGGAAGGGGCTAGAGCCTCCATTTTTGCACTCAGGTCTAAGTCTCATGGCCCTCTATCAGAATTTGGGGAGATTGGAGAAACTTAATTTTTCGCCCAAAAAAAAAAAACGTAAGGGGTACCACTGTCGTTTTTTTTTCGGGCCGAATTTTTGAGTTTCGACATCTCAGCTCTGGAAGGGGCTAGAGCCTCCATTTTTGCACTCAGGTCTAAGTCTCATGGCCCTCTATCAGAATTTGGGAAGATTGGAGAAACTTAATTTTTCGCCCCAAAAAAAAAACGTAAGGGGTACCACTGTCGTTTTTTTTTTTCGGGCCGAATTTTTGAGTTTCGATATCTCAGCTCTGGAAGGGGCTAGAGCCTCCATTTTTGCACTCACGTCTAAGTCTCATGGCCCTCTATCAGAATTTGGGAAGATTGGAGAAACTTAATTTTTCGCCCAAAAAAAAAAACGTAAGGGGTACCACTGTCGTTTTTTTTTCGGGCCGAATTTTTGAGTTTCGATATCTCAGCTCTGGAAGGGGCTAGAGCCTCCATTTTTGCACTCAGGTCTAAGTCTCATGGCCCTCTATCAGAATTTGGGAGGATTGGAGAAACTTAATTTTTCGCCCCAAAAAAAAAATGTAAGGGGTACCACTGTCGTTTTTTTTTTGGGCCGAATTTTTGAGTTTCGATATCTCAGCTCTGGAAGGGGCTAGAGCCTCCATTTTTGCACTCAGGTCTAAGTCTCATGGCCCTCTATCAGAATTTGGGAGGATTGGAGAAACTTAATTTTTCGCCCCAAAAAAAAAACGTAAGGGGTACCACTGTCGTTTTTTTTTTGGGCCGAATTTTTGAGTTTCGATATCTCAGCTCTGGAAGGGGCTAGAGCCTCCATTTTTGCACTCAGGTCTAAGTGTCATGGCCCTCTATCAGAATTTGAAAAGATTGGAGAAACGTAATTTTTCGCCCAAAAAAAAAAAACGTAAGGGGTACCACTGTTGTTTTTTTTTCGGGCCGAATTTTTGAGTTTCGATATCTCAGCTCTGGAAGGGGCCAGAGCCTCCATTTTTGCACTCAGGTCTAAGTCTCATGGCCCTCTATCAGAATTTGGGAAGATTGGAGAAACTTAATTTTTTGCCCCAAAAAAAAAAAAACGTAAGGGGTACCACCGTCGTTTTTTTTTTTCGGGCCGAATTTTTGAGTTTCGATATCTCAGCTCTGGAAGGGGCTAGAGCCTCCATTTTTGCACTCAGGTCTAAGTCTCATGGCCCTCTATCAGAATTTGGGAAGATTGGAGAAACTTAATTTTTCGCCCAAAAAAAAAAACGTAAGGGGTACCACTTTCGTTTTTTTTTCGGGCCGAATTTTTGAGTTTCGATATCTCAGCTCTGGAAGGGGCTAGAGCCTCCATTTTTGCACTCAGGTCTAAGTCTCATGGCCCTCTATCAAAATTTGGGAAGATTGGAGAAATTTAATTTTTCGCCCCCAAAAAAAAACGTAAGGGGTACCACTGTCGTTTTTTTTTCGGGCCGAATTTTTGAGTTTCGATATCTCAGCTCTGGAAGGGGCTAGAGCCTCCATTTTTGCACTCAGGTCTAAGTCTCATGGCCCTCTATCAGAATTTGGGAAGATTGGAGAAACTTAATTTTTCGCCCCAAAAAAAAAAACGTAAGGGGTACCACTGTCGTTTTTTTTTTCGGGCCGAATTTTTGAGTTTCGATATCTCAGCTCTGGAAGGGGCTAGAGCCTCCATTTTTGCACTCAGGTCTAAGTCTCATGGCCCTCTATCAGAATTTGGGAAGATTGGAGAAACTTAATTTTTCGCCCAAAAAAAAAACGTAAGGGGTACCACTGTCGTTTTTTTTTTCGGGCTGAATTTTTGAGTTTCGATATCTCAGCTCTGGAAGGGGCTAGAGCCTCCATTTTTGCACTCAGGTCTAAGTCTCATGGCCCTCTATCAGAATTTGGGAAGATTGGAGAAACTTAATTTTTCGCCCCCCAAAAAAAACGTAAGGGGTACCACTGTCGTTTTTTTTTTTCGGGCCGAATTTTTGAGTTTCGATATCTCAGCTCTGGAAGGGGCTAGAGCCTCCATTTTTTCACTCAGGTCTAAGTCTCATGGCCCTCTATCAGAATTTGGGGAGATTGGAGAAACTTAATTTTTCGCCCAAAAAAAAAAACGTAAGGGGTACCACTGTCGTTTTTTTTTCGGGCCGAATTTTTGAGTTTCGATATCTCAGCTCTGGAAGGGGCTAGAGCCTCCATTTTTGCACTCAGGTCTAAGTCTCATGGCCCTCTATCAGAATTTGGGAAGATTGGAGTATCTTAATTTTTCGCCCAAAAAAAAAAACGACAGTGGTACCCCTTACGTTTTTTTTTTTCGGGCCGAATTTTTGAGTTTCGATATCTCAGCTCTGGAAGGGGCTAGAGCCTCCATTTTTGCACTCAGGTCTAAGTCTCATGGCCCTCTATCAGAATTTGGGAAGATTGGAGAAACTTAATTTTTCGCCCAAAAAAAAAAACGTAAGGGGTACCACTGTCGTTTTTTTTTTCGGGCCGAATTTTTGAGTTTCGATATCTCAGCTCTGGAAGGGGCTAGAGCCTCCATTTTTGCACTCAGGTCTAAGTCTCATGGCCCTCTATCAGAATTTGGGAAGATTGGAGAAACTTAATTTTTCACCCCAAAAAAAAACGTAAGGGGTACCACTGTCGTTTTTTTTTCGGGCCGAATTTTTGAGTTTCGATATCTCAGCTCTGGAAGGGGCTAGAGCCTCCATTTTTGCACTCAGGTCTAAGTCTCATGGCCCTCTATCAGAATTTGGGAAGATTGGAGAAACTTAATTTTTCGCCCAAAAAAGAAACGTAAGGGGTACCACTGTCGTTTTTTTTTCGGGCCGAATTTTTGAGTTTCGATATCTCAGCTCTGGAAGGGGCTAGAGCCTCCATTTTTGCACTCAGGTCTAAGTCTCATGGCCCTCTATCAGAATTTGGGAAGATTGGAGAAACTTAATTTTTCGTCCAAAAAAAAAAACGTAAGGGGTACCACTGTCGTTTTTTTTTTCGGGCCGAATTTTTGAGTTTCGATATCTCAGCTCTGGAAGGGGCTAGAGCCTCCATTTTTGCACTCACGTCTAAGTCTCATGGCCCTCTATCAGAATTTGGGAAGATTGGAGAAACTTAATTTTTCGCCCAAAAAAAAAACGTAAGGGGTACCACTGTCGTTTTTTTTTCGGGCCGAATTTTTGAGTTTCGATATCTCAGCTCTGGAAGGGGCTAGAGCCTCCATTTTTGCACTCAGGTCTAAGTCTCATGGCCCTCTATCAGAATTTGGGAGGATTGGAGAAACTTAATTTTTCGCCCCAAAAAAAAAACGTAAGGGGTACCACTGTCGTTTTTTTTTTGGGCCGAATTTTTGAGTTTCGATATCTCAGCTCTGGAAGGGGCTAGAGCCTCCATTTTTGCACTCAGGTCTAAGTCTCATGGCCCTCTATCAGAATTTGGGAAGATTGGATAAACTTAATTTTTCGCCCAAAAAAAAAACGTAAGGGGTACCACTGTCGTTTTTTTTTTCGGGCCGAATTTTTGAGTTTCGATATCTCAGCTCTGGAAGGGGCTAGAGCCTCCATTTTTGCACTCAGGTCTAAGTCTCATGGCCCTCTATCAGAATTTGGGAAGATTGGAGAAACTTAATTTTTCGCCCCAAAAAAAAAACGTAAGGGGTACCACTGTCGTTTTTTTTTTCGGGCCGAATTTTTGAGTTTCGATATCTCAGCTCTGGAAGGGGCTAGAGCCTCCATTTTTGCACTCAGGTCTAAGTCTCATGGCCCTCTATCAGAATTCGGGGAGATTGGAGAAACTTAATTTTTCGCCCAAAAAAAAAAACGTAAGGGGTACCACTGTCGTTTTTTTTTTCGGGCCGAATTTTTGAGTTTCGATATCTCAGCTCTGGAAGGGGCTAGAGCCTCCATTTTTGCACTCAGGTCTAAGTCTCATGGCCCTCTATCAGAATTCGGGGAGATTGGAGAAACTTAATTTTTCGCCCAAAAAAAAAAACGTAAGGGGTACCACTGTCGGTTTTTTTTTTTCGGGCCGAATTTTTGAGTTTCGATATCTCAGCTCTGGAAGGGGCTAGAGCCTCCATTTTTGCACTCAGGTCTAAGTCTCATGGCCCTCTATCAGAATTTGCAAAGATTGGAGAAACTTAATTTTTCGTCCAAAAAAAAACCGTAAGGGGTACCACTGTCGTTTTTTTTTTTCGGGCCGAATTTTTGAGTTTCGATATCTCAGCTCTGGAAGGGGCTAGAGCCTCCATTTTTGCACTCACGTCTAAGTCTCATGGCCCTCTATCAGAATTTGGGAAGATTGGAGAAACTTAATTTTTCGCCCAAAAAAAAAAACGTAAGGGGTACCACTGTCGTTTTTTTTTTCGGGCCGAATTTTTGAGTTTCGATATCTCAGCTCTGGAAGGGGCTAGAGCCTCCATTTTTGCACTCAGGTCTAAGTCTCATGGCCCTCTATCAGAATTTGGGAGGATTGGAGAAACTTAATTTTTCGCCCCAAAAAAAAATGTAAGGGGTACCACTGTCGTTTTTTTTTTGGGCCGAATTTTTGAGTTTCGATATCTCAGCTCTGGAAGGGGCTAGAGCCTCCATTTTTGCACTCAGGTCTAAGTCTCATGGCCCTCTATCAGAATTTGGGAGGATTGGAGAAACTTAATTTTTCGCCCCAAAAAAAAAAACGTAAGGGGTACCACTGTCGTTTTTTTTTTGGGCCGAATTTTTGAGTTTCGATATCTCAGCTCTGGAAGGGGCTAGAGCCTCCATTTTTGCACTCAGGTCTAAGTGTCATGGCCCTCTATCAGAATTTGAAAAGATTGGAGAAACGTAATTTTTCGCCCAAAAAAAAAAAACGTAAGGGGTACCACTGTTGTTGTTTTTTCGGGCCGAATTTTTGAGTTTCGATATCTCAGCTCTGGAAGGGGCCAGAGCCTCAATTTTTGCACTCAGGTCTAAGTCTCATGGCCCTCTATCAGAATTTGGGAAGATTGGAGAAACTTAATTTTTCGCCCAAAAAAAAAAACGTAAGGGGTACCACTTTCGTTTTTTTTTCGGGCCGAATTTTTGAGTTTCGATATCTCAGCTCTGGAAGGGGCTAGAGCCTCCATTTTTGCACTCAGGTCTAAGTCTCATGGCCCTCTATCAAAATTTGGGAAGATTGGAGAAATTAAATTTTTCGCCCCCAAAAAAAAACGTAAGGGGTACCACTGTCGTTTTTTTTTCGGGCCGAATTTTTGAGTTTCGATATCTCAGCTCTGGAAGGGGCTAGAGCCTCCATTTTTGCACTCAGGTCTAAGTCTCATGGCCCTCTATCAGAATTTGGGAAGATTGGAGAAACTTAATTTTTCGCCCCAAAAAAAAAAACGTAAGGGGTACCACTGTCGTTTTTTTTTTCGGGCCGAATTTTTGAGTTTCGATATCTCAGCTCTGGAAGGGGCTAGAGCCTCCATTTTTGCACTCAGGTCTAAGTCTCATGGCCCTCTATCAGAATTTGGGAAGATTGGAGAAACTTAATTTTTCGCCCAAAAAAAAAACGTAAGGGGTACCACTGTCGTTTTTTTTTTCGGGCCGAATTTTTGAGTTTCGATATCTCAGCTCTGGAAGGGGCTAGAGCCTCCATTTTTGCACTCAGGTCTAAGTCTCATGGCCCTCTATCAGAATTTGGGAAGATTGGAGAAACTTAATTTTTCGCCCCAAAAAAAAAACGTAAGGGGTACCACTGTCGTTTTTTTTTCGGGCCGAATTTTTGAGTTTCGATATCTCAGCTCTGGAAGGGGCTAGAGCCTCCATTTTTGCACTCAGGTCTAAGTCTCATGGCCCTCTATCAGAATTTGGGAAGATTGGAGAAACTTAATTTTTCGCCCAAAAAAAAACGTAAGGGGTACCACTGTCGTTTTTTTTTCGGGCCGAATTTTTGAGTTTCGATATCTCAGCTCTGGAAGGGGCTAGAGCCTCCATTTTTGCACTCAGGTCTAAGTCTCATGGCCCTCTATCAGAATTTGGGAAGATTGGAGTAACTTAATTTTTCGCCCCAAAAAAAAAAACGTAAGGGGTACCACTGTCGTTTTTTTTTTCGGGCCGAATTTTTGAGTTTCGATATCTCAGCTCTGGAAGGGGCTAGAGCCTCCATTTTTGCACTCAGGTCTAAGTCTCATGGCCCTCTATCAGAATTTGGGGAGATTGGAGAAACTTAATTTTTCGCCCAAAAAAAAAAAACGTAAGGGGTACCACTGTCGTTTTTTTTTCGGGCCGAATTTTTGAGTTTCGACATCTCAGCTCTGGAAGGGGCTAGAGCCTCCATTTTTGCACTCAGGTCTAAGTCTCATGGCCCTCTATCAGAATTTGGGAAGATTGGAGAAACTTAATTTTTCGCCCAAAAAAGAAACGTAAGGGGTACCACTGTCTTTTTTTTTTTCGGGCCGAATTTTTGAGTTTCGATATCTCAGCTCTGGAAGGGGCTAGAGCCTCCATTTTTGCACTCAGGTCTAAGTCTCATGGCCCTCTATCAGAATTTGGGAAGATTGGAGAAACTTAATTTTTCGCCCAAAAAAAAAACGAAAGGGGTACCACTGTCGTTTTTTTTTTCGGGCCGAATTTTTGAGTTTCGATATCTCAGCTCTGGAAGGGGCTAGAGCCTCCATTTTTGCACTCAGGTCTAAGTCTCATGGCCCTCTATCAGAATTTGGGAAGATTGGAGAAACTTAATTTTTCGCCCCAAAAAAAAAACGTAAGGGGTACCACTGTCGTTTTTTTTTCGGGCCGAATTTTTGAGTTTCGATATCTCAGCTCTGGAAGGGGCTAGAGCCTCCATTTTTGCACTCAGGTCTAAGTCTCATGGCCCTCTATCAGAATTTGGGAAGATTGGAGAAACTTAATTTTTCGCCCAAAAAAAAACGTAAGGGGTACCACTGTCGTTTTTTTTTCGGGCCGAATTTTTGAGTTTCGATATCTCAGCTCTGGAAGGGGCTAGAGCCTCCATTTTTGCACTCAGGTCTAAGTCTCATGGCCCTCTATCAGAATTTGGGAAGATTGGAGTAACTTAATTTTTCGCCCCAAAAAAAAAAACGTAAGGGGTACCACTGTCGTTTTTTTTTTCGGGCCGAATTTTTGAGTTTCGATATCTCAGCTCTGGAAGGGGCTAGAGCCTCCATTTTTGCACTCAGGTCTAAGTCTCATGGCCCTCTATCAGAATTTGGGGAGATTGGAGAAACTTAATTTTTCGCCCAAAAAAAAAAAACGTAAGGGGTACCACTGTCGTTTTTTTTTCGGGCCGAATTTTTGAGTTTCGACATCTCAGCTCTGGAAGGGGCTAGAGCCTCCATTTTTGCACTCAGGTCTAAGTCTCATGGCCCTCTATCAGAATTTGGGAAGATTGGAGAAACTTAATTTTTCGCCCCAAAAAAAAAACGTAAGGGGTACCACTGTGTTTTTTTTTTTCGGGCCGAATTTTTGAGTTTCGATATCTCAGCTCTGGAAGGGGCTAGAGCCTCCATTTTTGCACTCAGGTCTAAGTCTCATGGCCCTCTATCAGAATTTGGGGAGATTGGAGAAACTTAATTTTTCGCCCCAAAAAAAAAACGTAAGGGGTACCCCTTACGTTTTTTTTTTTGGGCCGAATTTTTGAGTTTCGATATATCAGCTCTGGAAGGGGCTAGAGCCTCCATTTTTGCACTCAGGTCTAAGTCTCATGGCCCTCTATCAGAATTTGGGAAGATTGGAGAAACTTAATTTTTCGCCCAAAAAAAAAACGTAAGGGGTACCACTGTCGTTTTTTTTTTTCGGGCCGAATTTTTGAGTTTCGATATCTCAGCTCTGGAAGGGGCTAGAGCCTCCATTTTTGCACTCAGGTCTAAGTCTCATGGCCCTCTATCAGAATTTGGGGAGATTGGAGAAACTTAATTTTTCGCCCAAAAAAAAAAACGTAAGGGGTACCACTGTCGTTTTTTTTTTCGGGCCGAATTTTTGAGTTTCGATATCTCAGCTCTGGAAGGGGCTAGAGCCTCCATTTTTGCACTCAGGTCTAAGTCTCATGGCCCTCTATCAGAATTTGGGAAGATTGGAGAAACTTAATTTTTCGCCCCCCAAAAAAAACGTAAGGGGTACCACTGTCGTTTTTTTTTTCGGGCCGAATTTTTGAGTTTCGATATCTCAGCTCTGGAAGGGGCTAGAGCAGGGGTCTCAAACCCAAATTAACTGGGGGCCGCTGGAGATAGAGTCTGGGTCAGGCCGGGCCGCATCAAGTATTACAAAAAAAAAATTTTATTTAAGTATTCCAAAAATGGAGCACAACTGATCCAATCTTCTCAATCTTTATTATGAACGTTTCTTTTGAACTGTTCCTGAACTGTTTGAACATCCTTTCTGTACATGATTGGTTCTTCATGAGCTGTCCTTCTGACAGTTGAAGTTCATTTTACAAACTTTCTGTCTTTTTCTTATACAACATCTTCGTGATGATAGTCAAATTTGCTTTTTATTTTCTTTATACAACACTATTATATTGAATGTTTTTTTTCTTTTTTTTCCTAAAGGCATATTTCCTTTTATTATACTTAGAAAAACAATTACTGCTTTTGAAATACAAATAATTATTTCTACATATGTATATTGTCTCTTTTTTACTAAAATTACTGACTTTGCACATATCAAAGCAAACCTTCTTATCAACCTGTTGGACCAAGTTCATTACATGAACTAGTTCAAAGTTCAGTTCACAAATTTTAAAATGGACTAGTTAGTTCTTTTTTTCCATATGTTGCTGCGAGCTTCTTTTTTATTATTATGGTATTATTATTGCCACAGCCCATATACAACCACAGATAACAATAATTTTGTCTACGGGCAAATTTTGCACATTAAGATTTTCCCATCCTCACCGACCTCATAAAAGCCTTTTAAATGATCTTACGACGCCTCCTCGCTCCTCGGTTCACAGACACTACTAGAATGAACGAGTACACTGTAACTTTCATCAGGCAGTAATACAGTAGGCTACGTTCAGTTCACGTTCGCCCAAAATATGAACGAGATCATGAACTATATCTTTCATTGAACGCGTTCAGACACAACGCATATTACAAGCTCAAAATGATTATTCTCACATTGTTTTAGAGCAGGGGTATCCAACACGTCGCTCGCGAGCTGTGGCCTGATTTGGTGGTGGTAGCTCGCCTTGTTCACATATCGCGCTCACATATTTTGCACGCTCAATTACGTTTCAGATGTAGGCGCGCATCAAGCACCCTCATAATTGAAGCGACGCGCTCATTTTTTCCAGGCGCAGTATATTTGTACTTCGTGGTTGTCTATGACAACTGACAACAAACCCACCGTAAGCTGTCACGAGACTATATATGGTAGCCCATAAGGGATAAAAATATTAATAATAAAAAAACGCGGCAAACACAATGGCGGGCCGCACTAACATTAAACTTTAATATCAAGTAGGGGGCCACAAAATATCATCGGGCCGCGAGTTTGAGACCTCTGGGCTAGAGCCTCCATTTTTGCACTCAGGTCTAAGTCGCATGGCCCTCTATCAGAATTTGGGAAGATTGGAGAAACTTAATTTTTCGCCCAAAAAAAAAAACGTAAGGGGTACCACTGTCGTTTTTTTTTCGGGCCGAATTTTTGAGTTTCGATATCTCAGCTCTGGAAGGGGCTAGAGCCTCCATTTTTGCACTCAGGTCTAAGTCTCATGGCCCTCTATCAGAATTTGGGAAGATTGGAGAAACTTAATTTTTCGCCCAAAAAAAAAAACGTAAGGGGTACCACTGTCGTTTTTTTTTCGGGCCGAATTTTTGAGTTTCAATATCTCAGCTCTGGAAGGGGCTAGAGCCTCCATTTTTGCACTCAGGTCTAAGTCTCATGGCCCTCTATCAAAATTTGGGAAGATTGGAGAAACTTAATTTTTCGCCCAAAAAAAAAACGTAAGGGGTACCACTGTCGTTTTTTTTTCGGGCCGAATTTTTGAGTTTCGATATCTCAGCTCTGGAAGGGACTAGAGCCTCCATTTTTGCACTCAGGTCTAAGTCTCATGGCCCTCTATCAGAATTTGGGAAGATTGGAGAAACTTAATTTTTCGCCCCAAAAAAAAAAAGTAAGGGGTACCACTGTCGTTTTTTTTTTCGGGCCGAATTTTTGAGTTTCGATATCTCAGCTCTGGAAGGGGCTAGAGCCTCCATTTTTGCACTCAGGTCTAAGTCTCATGGCCCTCTATCAGAATTTGGGAAGATTGGAGAAACTTAATTTTTCGCCCAAAAAAAAACGTAAGGGGTACCACTGTCGTTTTTTTTTCGGGCCGAATTTTTGAGTTTCGATATCTCAGCTCTGGAAGGGGCTAGAGCCTCCATTTTTGCACTCAGGTCTAAGTCTCATGGCCCTCTATCAGAATTTGGGAAGATTGGAGTAACTTAATTTTTCGCCCCAAAAAAAAAAACGTAAGGGGTACCACTGTCGTTTTTTTTTTCGGGCCGAATTTTTGAGTTTCGATATCTCAGCTCTGGAAGGGGCTAGAGCCTCCATTTTTGCACTCAGGTCTAAGTCTCATGGCCCTCTATCAGAATTTGGGGAGATTGGAGAAACTTAATTTTTCGCCCAAAAAAAAAAAACGTAAGGGGTACCACTGTCGTTTTTTTTTCGGGCCGAATTTTTGAGTTTCGACATCTCAGCTCTGGAAGGGGCTAGAGCCTCCATTTTTGCACTCAGGTCTAAGTCTCATGGCCCTCTATCAGAATTTGGGAAGATTGGAGAAACTTAATTTTTCGCCCCAAAAAAAAAACGTAAGGGGTACCACTGTGTTTTTTTTTTTCGGGCCGAATTTTTGAGTTTCGATATCTCAGCTCTGGAAGGGGCTAGAGCCTCCATTTTTGCACTCAGGTCTAAGTCTCATGGCCCTCTATCAGAATTTGGGGAGATTGGAGAAACTTAATTTTTCGCCCCAAAAAAAAAACGTAAGGGGTACCCCTTACGTTTTTTTTTTTGGGCCGAATTTTTGAGTTTCGATATATCAGCTCTGGAAGGGGCTAGAGCCTCCATTTTTGCACTCAGGTCTAAGTCTCATGGCCCTCTATCAGAATTTGGGAAGATTGGAGAAACTTAATTTTTCGCCCAAAAAAAAAACGTAAGGGGTACCACTGTCGTTTTTTTTTTTCGGGCCGAATTTTTGAGTTTCGATATCTCAGCTCTGGAAGGGGCTAGAGCCTCCATTTTTGCACTCAGGTCTAAGTCTCATGGCCCTCTATCAGAATTTGGGGAGATTGGAGAAACTTAATTTTTCGCCCAAAAAAAAAACGTAAGGGGTACCACTGTCGTTTTTTTTTCGGGCCGAATTTTTGAGTTTCGATATCTCAGCTCTGGAAGGGGCTAGAGCCTCCATTTTTGCACTCAGGTCTAAGTCTCATGGCCCTCTATCAGAATTTGGGAAGATTGGAGAAACTTAATTTTTCGCCCCCCAAAAAAAACGTAAGGGGTACCACTGTCGTTTTTTTTTTCGGGCCGAATTTTTGAGTTTCGATATCTCAGCTCTGGAAGGGGCTAGAGCAGGGGTCTCAAACTCAAATTAACTGGGGGCCGCTGGAGATAGAGTCTGGGTCAGGCCGGGCCGCATCAAGTATTACAAAAAAAAAATTTTATTTAAGTATTCCAAAAATGGAGCACAACTGATCCAATCTTCTCAATCTTTATTATGAACGTTTCTTTTGAACTGTTCCTGAACTGTTTGAACATCCTTTCTGTACATGATTGGTTCTTCATGAGCTGTCCTTCTGACAGTTGAAGTTCATTTTACAAACTTTCTGTCTTTTTCTTATACAACATCTTCGTGATGATAGTCAAATTTGCTTTTTATTTTCTTTATACAACACTATTATATTGAATGTTTTTTTTCTTTTTTTTCCTAAAGGCATATTTCCTTTTATTATACTTAGAAAAACAATTACTGCTTTTGAAATACAAATAATTATTTCTACATATGTATATTGTCTCTTTTTTACTAAAATTACTGACTTTGCACATATCAAAGCAAACCTTCTTATCAACCTGTTGGACCAAGTTCATTACATGAACTAGTTCAAAGTTCAGTTCACAAATTTTAAAATGGACTAGTTAGTTCTTTTTTTCCATATGTTGCTGCGAGCTTCTTTTTTATTATTATGGTATTATTATTGCCACAGCCCATATACAACCACAGATAACAATAATTTTGTCTACGGGCAAATTTTGCACATTAAGATTTTCCCATCCTCACCGACCTCATAAAAGCCTTTTAAATGATCTTACGACGCCTCCTCGCTCCTCGGTTCACAGACACTACTAGAATGAACGAGTACACTGTAACTTTCATCAGGCAGTAATACAGTAGGCTACGTTCAGTTCACGTTCGCCCAAAATATGAACGAGATCATGAACTATATCTTTCATTGAACGCGTTCAGACACAACGCATATTACAAGCTCAAAATGATTATTCTCACATTGTTTTAGAGCAGGGGTATCCAACACGTCGCTCGCGAGCTGTGGCCTGATTTGGTGGTGGTAGCTCGCCTTGTTCACATATCGCGCTCACATATTTTGCACGCTCAATTACGTTTCAGATGTAGGCGCGCATCAAGCACCCTCATAATTGAAGCGACGCGCTCATTTTTTCCAGGCGCAGTATATTTGTACTTCGTGGTTGTCTATGACAACTGACAACAAACCCACCGTAAGCTGTCACGAGACTATATATGGTAGCCCATAAGGGATAAAAATATTAATAATAAAAAAACGCGGCAAACACAATGGCGGGCCGCACTAACATTAAACTTTAATATCAAGTAGGGGGCCACAAAATATCATCGGGCCGCGAGTTTGAGACCTCTGGGCTAGAGCCTCCATTTTTGCACTCAGGTCTAAGTCGCATGGCCCTCTATCAGAATTTGGGAAGATTGGAGAAACTTAATTTTTCGCCCAAAAAAAAAAACGTAAGGGGTACCACTGTCGTTTTTTTTTCGGGCCGAATTTTTGAGTTTCGATATCTCAGCTCTGGAAGGGGCTAGAGCCTCCATTTTTGCACTCAGGTCTAAGTCTCATGGCCCTCTATCAGAATTTGGGAAGATTGGAGAAACTTAATTTTTCGCCCCCCAAAAAAAACGTAAGGGGTACCACTGTCGTTTTTTTTTCGGGCCGAATTTTTGAGTTTCGACATCTCAGCTCTGGAAGGGGCTAGAGCCTCCATTTTTGCACTCAGGTCTAAGTCTCATGGCCCTCTATCAGAATTTGGGAAGATTGGAGAAACTTAATTTTTCGCCCCAAAAAAAAAACGTAAGGGGTACCACTGTGTTTTTTTTTTTCGGGCCGAATTTTTGAGTTTCGATATCTCAGCTCTGGAAGGGGCTAGAGCCTCCATTTTTGCACTCAGGTCTAAGTCTCATGGCCCTCTATCAGAATTTGGGAAGATTGGAGAAACTTAATTTTTCGCCCAAAAAAAAAACGTAAGGGGTACCACTGTCGTTTTTTTTTTCGGGCCGAATTTTTGAGTTTCGATATCTCAGCTCTGGAAGGGGCTAGAGCCTCCATTTTTGCACTCAGGTCTAAGTCTCATGGCCCTCTATCAGAATTTGGGAAGATTGGAGAAACTTAATTTTTCGCCCCAAAAAAAAAACGTAAGGGGTACCACTGTCGTTTTTTTTTCGGGCCGAATTTTTGAGTTTCGATATCTCAGCTCTGGAAGGGGCTAGAGCCTCCATTTTTGCACTCAGGTCTAAGTCTCATGGCCCTCTATCAGAATTTGGGAAGATTGGAGAAACTTAATTTTTCGCCCAAAAAAAAACGTAAGGGGTACCACTGTCGTTTTTTTTTCGGGCCGAATTTTTGAGTTTCGATATCTCAGCTCTGGAAGGGGCTAGAGCCTCCATTTTTGCACTCAGGTCTAAGTCTCATGGCCCTCTATCAGAATTTGGGAAGATTGGAGTAACTTAATTTTTCGCCCCAAAAAAAAAAACGTAAGGGGTACCACTGTCGTTTTTTTTTTCGGGCCGAATTTTTGAGTTTCGATATCTCAGCTCTGGAAGGGGCTAGAGCCTCCATTTTTGCACTCAGGTCTAAGTCTCATGGCCCTCTATCAGAATTTGGGGAGATTGGAGAAACTTAATTTTTCGCCCAAAAAAAAAAAACGTAAGGGGTACCACTGTCGTTTTTTTTTCGGGCCGAATTTTTGAGTTTCGACATCTCAGCTCTGGAAGGGGCTAGAGCCTCCATTTTTGCACTCAGGTCTAAGTCTCATGGCCCTCTATCAGAATTTGGGAAGATTGGAGAAACTTAATTTTTCGCCCAAAAAAGAAACGTAAGGGGTACCACTGTCTTTTTTTTTTCGGGCCGAATTTTTGAGTTTCGATATCTCAGCTCTGGAAGGGGCTAGAGCCTCCATTTTTGCACTCAGGTCTAAGTCTCATGGCCCTCTATCAGAATTTGGGAAGATTGGAGAAACTTAATTTTTCGCCCAAAAAAAAAACGAAAGGGGTACCACTGTCGTTTTTTTTTTCGGGCCGAATTTTTGAGTTTCGATATCTCAGCTCTGGAAGGGGCTAGAGCCTCCATTTTTGCACTCAGGTCTAAGTCTCATGGCCCTCTATCAGAATTTGGGAAGATTGGAGAAACTTAATTTTTCGCCCCAAAAAAAAAACGTAAGGGGTACCACTGTCGTTTTTTTTTCGGGCCGAATTTTTGAGTTTCGATATCTCAGCTCTGGAAGGGGCTAGAGCCTCCATTTTTGCACTCAGGTCTAAGTCTCATGGCCCTCTATCAGAATTTGGGAAGATTGGAGAAACTTAATTTTTCGCCCAAAAAAAAACGTAAGGGGTACCACTGTCGTTTTTTTTTCGGGCCGAATTTTTGAGTTTCGATATCTCAGCTCTGGAAGGGGCTAGAGCCTCCATTTTTGCACTCAGGTCTAAGTCTCATGGCCCTCTATCAGAATTTGGGAAGATTGGAGTAACTTAATTTTTCGCCCCAAAAAAAAAAACGTAAGGGGTACCACTGTCGTTTTTTTTTTCGGGCCGAATTTTTGAGTTTCGATATCTCAGCTCTGGAAGGGGCTAGAGCCTCCATTTTTGCACTCAGGTCTAAGTCTCATGGCCCTCTATCAGAATTTGGGGAGATTGGAGAAACTTAATTTTTCGCCCAAAAAAAAAAAACGTAAGGGGTACCACTGTCGTTTTTTTTTCGGGCCGAATTTTTGAGTTTCGACATCTCAGCTCTGGAAGGGGCTAGAGCCTCCATTTTTGCACTCAGGTCTAAGTCTCATGGCCCTCTATCAGAATTTGGGAAGATTGGAGAAACTTAATTTTTCGCCCCAAAAAAAAAACGTAAGGGGTACCACTGTGTTTTTTTTTTTTCGGGCCGAATTTTTGAGTTTCGATATCTCAGCTCTGGAAGGGGCTAGAGCCTCCATTTTTGCACTCAGGTCTAAGTCTCATGGCCCTCTATCAGAATTTGGGGAGATTGGAGAAACTTAATTTTTCGCCCCAAAAAAAAAACGTAAGGGGTACCCCTTACGTTTTTTTTTTTGGGCCGAATTTTTGAGTTTCGATATATCAGCTCTGGAAGGGGCTAGAGCCTCCATTTTTGCACTCAGGTCTAAGTCTCATGGCCCTCTATCAGAATTTGGGAAGATTGGAGAAACTTAATTTTTCGCCCAAAAAAAAAACGTAAGGGGTACCACTGTCGTTTTTTTTTTTCGGGCCGAATTTTTGAGTTTCGATATCTCAGCTCTGGAAGGGGCTAGAGCCTCCATTTTTGCACTCAGGTCTAAGTCTCATGGCCCTCTATCAGAATTTGGGGAGATTGGAGAAACTTAATTTTTCGCCCAAAAAAAAAAACGTAAGGGGTACCACTGTCGTTTTTTTTTTCGGGCCGAATTTTTGAGTTTCGATATCTCAGCTCTGGAAGGGGCTAGAGCCTCCATTTTTGCACTCAGGTCTAAGTCTCATGGCCCTCTATCAGAATTTGGGAAGATTGGAGAAACTTAATTTTTCGCCCCCCAAAAAAAACGTAAGGGGTACCACTGTCGTTTTTTTTTTCGGGCCGAATTTTTGAGTTTCGATATCTCAGCTCTGGAAGGGGCTAGAGCAGGGGTCTCAAACTCAAATTAACTGGGGGCCGCTGGAGATAGAGTCTGGGTCAGGCCGGGCCGCATCAAGTATTACAAAAAAAAAATTTTATTTAAGTATTCCAAAAATGGAGCACAACTGATCCAATCTTCTCAATCTTTATTATGAACGTTTCTTTTGAACTGTTCCTGAACTGTTTGAACATCCTTTCTGTACATGATTGGTTCTTCATGAGCTGTCCTTCTGACAGTTGAAGTTCATTTTACAAACTTTCTGTCTTTTTCTTATACAACATCTTCGTGATGATAGTCAAATTTGCTTTTTATTTTCTTTATACAACACTATTATATTGAATGTTTTTTTTCTTTTTTTTCCTAAAGGCATATTTCCTTTTATTATACTTAGAAAAACAATTACTGCTTTTGAAATACAAATAATTATTTCTACATATGTATATTGTCTCTTTTTTACTAAAATTACTGACTTTGCACATATCAAAGCAAACCTTCTTATCAACCTGTTGGACCAAGTTCATTACATGAACTAGTTCAAAGTTCAGTTCACAAATTTTAAAATGGACTAGTTAGTTCTTTTTTTCCATATGTTGCTGCGAGCTTCTTTTTTATTATTATGGTATTATTATTGCCACAGCCCATATACAACCACAGATAACAATAATTTTGTCTACGGGCAAATTTTGCACATTAAGATTTTCCCATCCTCACCGACCTCATAAAAGCCTTTTAAATGATCTTACGACGCCTCCTCGCTCCTCGGTTCACAGACACTACTAGAATGAACGAGTACACTGTAACTTTCATCAGGCAGTAATACAGTAGGCTACGTTCAGTTCACGTTCGCCCAAAATATGAACGAGATCATGAACTATATCTTTCATTGAACGCGTTCAGACACAACGCATATTACAAGCTCAAAATGATTATTCTCACATTGTTTTAGAGCAGGGGTATCCAACACGTCGCTCGCGAGCTGTGGCCTGATTTGGTGGTGGTAGCTCGCCTTGTTCACATATCGCGCTCACATATTTTGCACGCTCAATTACGTTTCAGATGTAGGCGCGCATCAAGCACCCTCATAATTGAAGCGACGCGCTCATTTTTTCCAGGCGCAGTATATTTGTACTTCGTGGTTGTCTATGACAACTGACAACAAACCCACCGTAAGCTGTCACGAGACTATATATGGTAGCCCATAAGGGATAAAAATATTAATAATAAAAAAACGCGGCAAACACAATGGCGGGCCGCACTAACATTAAACTTTAATATCAAGTAGGGGGCCACAAAATATCATCGGGCCGCGAGTTTGAGACCTCTGGGCTAGAGCCTCCATTTTTGCACTCAGGTCTAAGTCGCATGGCCCTCTATCAGAATTTGGGAAGATTGGAGAAACTTAATTTTTCGCCCAAAAAAAAAAACGTAAGGGGTACCACTGTCGTTTTTTTTTCGGGCCGAATTTTTGAGTTTCGATATCTCAGCTCTGGAAGGGGCTAGAGCCTCCATTTTTGCACTCAGGTCTAAGTCTCATGGCCCTCTATCAGAATTTGGGAAGATTGGAGAAACTTAATTTTTCGCCCAAAAAAAAAAACGTAAGGGGTACCACTGTCGTTTTTTTTTCGGGCCGAATTTTTGAGTTTCAATATCTCAGCTCTGGAAGGGGCTAGAGCCTCCATTTTTGCACTCAGGTCTAAGTCTCATGGCCCTCTATCAAAATTTGGGAAGATTGGAGAAACTTAATTTTTCGCCCAAAAAAAAAACGTAAGGGGTACCACTGTCGTTTTTTTTTCGGGCCGAATTTTTGAGTTTCGATATCTCAGCTCTGGAAGGGACTAGAGCCTCCATTTTTGCACTCAGGTCTAAGTCTCATGGCCCTCTATCAGAATTTGGGAAGATTGGAGAAACTTAATTTTTCGCCCCAAAAAAAAAAAGTAAGGGGTACCACTGTCGTTTTTTTTTTCGGGCCGAATTTTTGAGTTTCGATATCTCAGCTCTGGAAGGGGCTAGAGCCTCCATTTTTGCACTCAGGTCTAAGTCTCATGGCCCTCTATCAGAATTTGGGAAGATTGGAGAAACTTAATTTTTCGCCCAAAAAAAAACGTAAGGGGTACCACTGTCGTTTTTTTTTCGGGCCGAATTTTTGAGTTTCGATATCTCAGCTCTGGAAGGGGCTAGAGCCTCCATTTTTGCACTCAGGTCTAAGTCTCATGGCCCTCTATCAGAATTTGGGAAGATTGGAGTAACTTAATTTTTCGCCCCAAAAAAAAAAACGTAAGGGGTACCACTGTCGTTTTTTTTTTCGGGCCGAATTTTTGAGTTTCGATATCTCAGCTCTGGAAGGGGCTAGAGCCTCCATTTTTGCACTCAGGTCTAAGTCTCATGGCCCTCTATCAGAATTTGGGGAGATTGGAGAAACTTAATTTTTCGCCCAAAAAAAAAAAACGTAAGGGGTACCACTGTCGTTTTTTTTTCGGGCCGAATTTTTGAGTTTCGACATCTCAGCTCTGGAAGGGGCTAGAGCCTCCATTTTTGCACTCAGGTCTAAGTCTCATGGCCCTCTATCAGAATTTGGGAAGATTGGAGAAACTTAATTTTTCGCCCCAAAAAAAAAACGTAAGGGGTACCACTGTGTTTTTTTTTTTCGGGCCGAATTTTTGAGTTTCGATATCTCAGCTCTGGAAGGGGCTAGAGCCTCCATTTTTGCACTCAGGTCTAAGTCTCATGGCCCTCTATCAGAATTTGGGGAGATTGGAGAAACTTAATTTTTCGCCCCAAAAAAAAAACGTAAGGGGTACCCCTTACGTTTTTTTTTTTGGGCCGAATTTTTGAGTTTCGATATATCAGCTCTGGAAGGGGCTAGAGCCTCCATTTTTGCACTCAGGTCTAAGTCTCATGGCCCTCTATCAGAATTTGGGAAGATTGGAGAAACTTAATTTTTCGCCCAAAAAAAAAACGTAAGGGGTACCACTGTCGTTTTTTTTTTTCGGGCCGAATTTTTGAGTTTCGATATCTCAGCTCTGGAAGGGGCTAGAGCCTCCATTTTTGCACTCAGGTCTAAGTCTCATGGCCCTCTATCAGAATTTGGGGAGATTGGAGAAACTTAATTTTTCGCCCAAAAAAAAAAACGTAAGGGGTACCACTGTCGTTTTTTTTTCGGGCCGAATTTTTGAGTTTCGATATCTCAGCTCTGGAAGGGGCTAGAGCCTCCATTTTTGCACTCAGGTCTAAGTCTCATGGCCCTCTATCAGAATTTGGGAAGATTGGAGAAACTTAATTTTTCGCCCCCCAAAAAAAACGTAAGGGGTACCACTGTCGTTTTTTTTTTCGGGCCGAATTTTTGAGTTTCGATATCTCAGCTCTGGAAGGGGCTAGAGCAGGGGTCTCAAACTCAAATTAACTGGGGGCCGCTGGAGATAGAGTCTGGGTCAGGCCGGGCCGCATCAAGTATTACAAAAAAAAAATTTTATTTAAGTATTCCAAAAATGGAGCACAACTGATCCAATCTTCTCAATCTTTATTATGAACGTTTCTTTTGAACTGTTCCTGAACTGTTTGAACATCCTTTCTGTACATGATTGGTTCTTCATGAGCTGTCCTTCTGACAGTTGAAGTTCATTTTACAAACTTTCTGTCTTTTTCTTATACAACATCTTCGTGATGATAGTCAAATTTGCTTTTTATTTTCTTTATACAACACTATTATATTGAATGTTTTTTTTCTTTTTTTTCCTAAAGGCATATTTCCTTTTATTATACTTAGAAAAACAATTACTGCTTTTGAAATACAAATAATTATTTCTACATATGTATATTGTCTCTTTTTTACTAAAATTACTGACTTTGCACATATCAAAGCAAACCTTCTTATCAACCTGTTGGACCAAGTTCATTACATGAACTAGTTCAAAGTTCAGTTCACAAATTTTAAAATGGACTAGTTAGTTCTTTTTTTCCATATGTTGCTGCGAGCTTCTTTTTTATTATTATGGTATTATTATTGCCACAGCCCATATACAACCACAGATAACAATAATTTTGTCTACGGGCAAATTTTGCACATTAAGATTTTCCCATCCTCACCGACCTCATAAAAGCCTTTTAAATGATCTTACGACGCCTCCTCGCTCCTCGGTTCACAGACACTACTAGAATGAACGAGTACACTGTAACTTTCATCAGGCAGTAATACAGTAGGCTACGTTCAGTTCACGTTCGCCCAAAATATGAACGAGATCATGAACTATATCTTTCATTGAACGCGTTCAGACACAACGCATATTACAAGCTCAAAATGATTATTCTCACATTGTTTTAGAGCAGGGGTATCCAACACGTCGCTCGCGAGCTGTGGCCTGATTTGGTGGTGGTAGCTCGCCTTGTTCACATATCGCGCTCACATATTTTGCACGCTCAATTACGTTTCAGATGTAGGCGCGCATCAAGCACCCTCATAATTGAAGCGACGCGCTCATTTTTTCCAGGCGCAGTATATTTGTACTTCGTGGTTGTCTATGACAACTGACAACAAACCCACCGTAAGCTGTCACGAGACTATATATGGTAGCCCATAAGGGATAAAAATATTAATAATAAAAAAACGCGGCAAACACAATGGCGGGCCGCACTAACATTAAACTTTAATATCAAGTAGGGGGCCACAAAATATCATCGGGCCGCGAGTTTGAGACCTCTGGGCTAGAGCCTCCATTTTTGCACTCAGGTCTAAGTCGCATGGCCCTCTATCAGAATTTGGGAAGATTGGAGAAACTTAATTTTTCGCCCAAAAAAAAAAACGTAAGGGGTACCACTGTCGTTTTTTTTTCGGGCCGAATTTTTGAGTTTCGATATCTCAGCTCTGGAAGGGGCTAGAGCCTCCATTTTTGCACTCAGGTCTAAGTCTCATGGCCCTCTATCAGAATTTGGGAAGATTGGAGAAACTTAATTTTTCGCCCAAAAAAAAAAACGTAAGGGGTACCACTGTCGTTTTTTTTTCGGGCCGAATTTTTGAGTTTCAATATCTCAGCTCTGGAAGGGGCTAGAGCCTCCATTTTTGCACTCAGGTCTAAGTCTCATGGCCCTCTATCAAAATTTGGGAAGATTGGAGAAACTTAATTTTTCGCCCAAAAAAAAAACGTAAGGGGTACCACTGTCGTTTTTTTTTCGGGCCGAATTTTTGAGTTTCGATATCTCAGCTCTGGAAGGGACTAGAGCCTCCATTTTTGCACTCAGGTCTAAGTCTCATGGCCCTCTATCAGAATTTGGGAAGATTGGAGAAACTTAATTTTTCGCCCCAAAAAAAAAAAGTAAGGGGTACCACTGTCGTTTTTTTTTTCGGGCCGAATTTTTGAGTTTCGATATCTCAGCTCTGGAAGGGGCTAGAGCCTCCATTTTTGCACTCAGGTCTAAGTCTCATGGCCCTCTATCAGAATTTGGGAAGATTGGAGAAACTTAATTTTTCGCCCCAAAAAAAAACGTAAGGGGTACCACTGTCGTTTTTTTTTTCGGGCCGAATTTTTGAGTTTCGATATCTCAGCTCTGGAAGGGGCTAGAGCCTCCATTTTTGCACTCAGGTCTAAGTATCATGGCCCTCTATCAGAATTTGGGAAGATTGGAGAAACTTAATTTTTCGCCCAAAAAAAAAAAACGTAAGGGGTACCACTGTCGTTTTTTTTTTCGGGCCGAATTTTTGAGTTTCGATATCTCAGCTCTGGAAGGGGCTAGAGCCTCCATTTTTGCACTCAGGTCTAAGTCTCATGGCCCTCTATCAGAATTTGGGAAGATTGGAGAAACTTAATTTTTCGCCCAAAAAAAAAACGTAAGGGGTACCACTGTCGTTTTTTTTTCGGACCGAATTTTTGAGTTTCGATATCTCAGCTCTGGAAGGGGCTAGAGCCTCCATTTTTGCACTCAGGTCTAAGTCTCATGGCCCTCTATCAGAATTTGGGAAGATTGGAGTAACTTAATTTTTCGCCCCAAAAAAAAAAACGTAAGGGGTACCACTGTCGTTTTTTTTTTCGGGCCGAATTTTTGAGTTTCGATATCTCAGCTCTGGAAGGGGCTAGAGCCTCCATTTTTGCACTCAGGTCTAAGTCTCATGGCCCTCTATCAGAATTTGGGAAGATTGGAGAAACTTAATTTTTCGCCCCAAAAAAAAAACGTAAGGGGTACCACTGTCGTTTTTTTTTTCGGGCCGAATTTTTGAGTTTCGATATCTCAGCTCTGGAAGGGGCTAGAGCCTCCATTTTTGCACTCAGGTCTAAGTCTCAAGGCCCTCTATCAGAATTTGGGAAGATTGGAGAAACTTAATTTTTCGCCTCAAAAAAAAACGTAAGGGGTACCACTGTCGTTTTTTTTTTTCGGGCCGAATTTTTGAGTTTCGATATCTCAGCTCTGGAAGGGGCTAGAGCCTCCATTTTTGCACTCAGGTCTAAGTCTCATGGCCCTCTATCAGAATTTGGGAAGATTGGAGAAACTTAATTTTTCGCCCAAAAAAAAAAAACGTAAGGGGTACCACTGTCGTTTTTTTTTTCGGGCCGAATTTTTGAGTTTCGATATCTCAGCTCTGGAAGGGGCTAGAGCCTCCATTTTTGCACTCAGGTCTAAGTCTCATGGCCCTCTATCAGAATTTGGGAAGATTGGAGAAACTTAATTTTTCGCCCAAAAAAAAAACGTAAGGGGTACCACTGTCGTTTTTTTTTCGGGCCGAATTTTTGAGTTTCGATATCTCAGCTCTGGAAGGGGCTAGAGCCTCCATTTTTGCACTCAGGTCTAAGTCTCATGGCCCTCTATCAGAATTTGGGAAGATTAGAGTAACTTAATTTTTCGCCCAAAAAAAAAAAACGTAAGGGGTACCAGTGTCGTTTTTTTTTCGGGCCGAATTTTTGAGTTTCGATATCTCAGCTCTGGAAGGGGCTAGAGCCTCCATTTTTGCACTCAGGTCTAAGTCTCATGGCCCTCTATCAGAATTTGGGAAGATTGGAGAAACTTAATTTTTCGCCCCAAAAAAAAACGTAAGGGGTACCACTGTCATTTTTTTTTTCGGGCCGAATTTTTGAGTTTCGATATCTCAGCTCTGGAAGGGGCTAGAGCCTCCATTTTTGCACTCAGGTCTAAGTATCATGGCCCTCTATCAGAATTTGGGAAGATTGGAGAAACTTAATTTTTCGCCCAAAAAAAAAAACGTAAGGGGTACCACTGTCGTTTTTTTTTCGGGCCGAATTTTTGAGTTTCGATATCTCAGCTCTGGAAGGGGCTAGAGCCTCCATTTTTGCACTCAGGTCTAAGTCTCATGGCCCTCTATCAGAATTTGGGAAGATTGGAGAAACTTAATTTTTCGCCCAAAAAAAAAACGTAAGGGGTACCACTGTCGTTTTTTTTTCGGACCGAATTTTTGAGTTTCGATATCTCAGCTCTGGAAGGGGCTAGAGCCTCCATTTTTGCACTCAGGTCTAAGTCTCATGGCCCTCTATCAGAATTTGGGAAGATTGGAGTAACTTAATTTTTCGCCCCAAAAAAAAAAACGTAAGGGGTACCACTGTCGTTTTTTTTTTTCGGGCCGAATTTTTGAGTTTCGATATCTCAGCTCTGGAAGGGGCTAGAGCCTCCATTTTTGCACTCAGGTCTAAGTCTCATGGCCCTCTATCAGAATTTGGGAAGATTGGAGAAACTTAATTTTTCGCCCCAAAAAAAAAACGTAAGGGGTACCACTGTCGTTTTTTTTTTCGGGCCGAATTTTTGAGTTTCGATATCTCAGCTCTGGAAGGGGCTAGAGCCTCCATTTTTGCACTCAGGTCTAAGTCTCATGGCCCTCTATCAGAATTTGGGAAGATTGGAGAAACTTAATTTTTCGCCTCAAAAAAAAACGTAAGGGGTACCACTGTCGTTTTTTTTTTTCGGGCCGAATTTTTGAGTTTCGATATCTCAGCTCTGGAAGGGGCTAGAGCCTCCATTTTTGCACTCAGGTCTAAGTCTCATGGCCCTCTATCAGAATTTGGGAAGATTGGAGAAACTTAATTTTTCGCCCAAAAAAAAAAAACGTAAGGGGTACCACTGTCGTTTTTTTTTTCGGGCCGAATTTTTGAGTTTCGATATCTCAGCTCTGGAAGGGGCTAGAGCCTCCATTTTTGCACTCAGGTCTAAGTCTCATGGCCCTCTATCAGAATTTGGGAAGATTGGAGAAACTTAATTTTTCGCCCAAAAAAAAAACGTAAGGGGTACCACTGTCGTTTTTTTTTCGGGCCGAATTTTTGAGTTTCGATATCTCAGCTCTGGAAGGGGCTAGAGCCTCCATTTTTGCACTCAGGTCTAAGTCTCATGGCCCTCTATCAGAATTTGGGAAGATTGGAGTAACTTAATTTTTCGCCCAAAAAAAAAAAACGTAAGGGGTACCAGTGTCGTTTTTTTTTCGGGCCGAATTTTTGAGTTTCGATATCTCAGCTCTGGAAGGGGCTAGAGCCTCCATTTTTGCACTCAGGTCTAAGTCTCATGGCCCTCTATCAGAATTTGGGAAGATTGGAGAAACTTAATTTTTCGCCCCAAAAAAAAACGTAAGGGGTACCACTGTCGTTTTTTTTTTCAGGCCGAATTTTTGAGTTTCGATATCTCAGCTCTGGAAGGGGCTAGAGCCTCCATTTTTGCACTCAGGTCTAAGTCTCATGGCCCTCTATCAGAATTTGGGGAGATTGGAGAAACTTAATTTTTCGCCCAAAAAAAAAAACGTAAGGGGTACCACTGTCGTTTTTTTTTTCGGGCCGAATTTTTGAGTTTCGATATCTCAGCTCTGGAAGGCGCTAGAGCCTCCATTTTTGCACTCAGGTCTAAGTCTCATGGCCCTCTATCAGAATTTGGGAAGATTGGAGTAACTTAATTTTTCGCCCAAAAAAAAAAACGACAGTGGTACCCCTTACGTTTTTTTTTTTCGGGCCGAATTTTTGAGTTTCGATATCTCAGCTCTGGAAGGCGCTAGAGCCTCCATTTTTGCACTCAGGTCTAAGTCTCAAGGCCCTCTATCAGAATTTGGGAAGATTGGAGAAACTTAATTTTTCGCCTCAAAAAAAAACGTAAGGGGTACCACTGTCGTTTTTTTTTTTCGGGCCGAATTTTTGAGTTTCGATATCTCAGCTCTGGAAGGGGCTAGAGCCTCCATTTTTGCACTCAGGTCTAAGTCTCATGGCCCTCTATCAGAATTTGGGAAGATTGGAGAAACTTAATTTTTCGCCCAAAAAAAAAAAACGTAAGGGGTACCACTGTCGTTTTTTTTTTCGGGCCGAATTTTTGAGTTTCGATATCTCAGCTCTGGAAGGGGCTAGAGCCTCCATTTTTGCACTCAGGTCTAAGTCTCATGGCCCTCTATCAGAATTTGGGAAGATTGGAGAAACTTAATTTTTCGCCCAAAAAAAAAACGTAAGGGGTACCACTGTCGTTTTTTTTTCGGGCCGAATTTTTGAGTTTCGATATCTCAGCTCTGGAAGGGGCTAGAGCCTCCATTTTTGCACTCAGGTCTAAGTCTCATGGCCCTCTATCAGAATTTGGGAAGATTAGAGTAACTTAATTTTTCGCCCAAAAAAAAAAAACGTAAGGGGTACCAGTGTCGTTTTTTTTTCGGGCCGAATTTTTGAGTTTCGATATCTCAGCTCTGGAAGGGGCTAGAGCCTCCATTTTTGCACTCAGGTCTAAGTCTCATGGCCCTCTATCAGAATTTGGGAAGATTGGAGAAACTTAATTTTTCGCCCCAAAAAAAAACGTAAGGGGTACCACTGTCATTTTTTTTTTCGGGCCGAATTTTTGAGTTTCGATATCTCAGCTCTGGAAGGGGCTAGAGCCTCCATTTTTGCACTCAGGTCTAAGTATCATGGCCCTCTATCAGAATTTGGGAAGATTGGAGAAACTTAATTTTTCGCCCAAAAAAAAAAATGTAAGGGGTACCACTGTCGTTTTTTTTTTCGGGCCGAATTTTTGAGTTTCGATATCTCAGCTCTGGAAGGGGCTAGAGCCTCCATTTTTGCACTCAGGTCTAAGTCTCATGGCCCTCTATCAGAATTTGGGAAGATTGGAGAAACTTAATTTTTCGCCCAAAAAAAAAACGTAAGGGGTACCACTGTCGTTTTTTTTTCGGACCGAATTTTTGAGTTTCGATATCTCAGCTCTGGAAGGGGCTAGAGCCTCCATTTTTGCACTCAGGTCTAAGTCTCATGGCCCTCTATCAGAATTTGGGAAGATTGGAGTAACTTAATTTTTCGCCCCAAAAAAAAAAACGTAAGGGGTACCACTGTCGTTTTTTTTTTTCGGGCCGAATTTTTGAGTTTCGATATCTCAGCTCTGGAAGGGGCTAGAGCCTCCATTTTTGCACTCAGGTCTAAGTCTCATGGCCCTCTATCAGAATTTGGGAAGATTGGAGAAACTTAATTTTTCGCCCCAAAAAAAAAACGTAAGGGGTACCACTGTCGTTTTTTTTTTCGGGCCGAATTTTTGAGTTTCGATATCTCAGCTCTGGAAGGGGCTAGAGCCTCCATTTTTGCACTCAGGTCTAAGTCTCATGGCCCTCTATCAGAATTTGGGAAGATTGGAGAAACTTAATTTTTCGCCTCAAAAAAAAACGTAAGGGGTACCACTGTCGTTTTTTTTTTTCGGGCCGAATTTTTGAGTTTCGATATCTCAGCTCTGGAAGGGGCTAGAGCCTCCATTTTTGCACTCAGGTCTAAGTCTCATGGCCCTCTATCAGAATTTGGGAAGATTGGAGAAACTTAATTTTTCGCCCAAAAAAAAAAAACGTAAGGGGTACCACTGTCGTTTTTTTTTTCGGGCCGAATTTTTGAGTTTCGATATCTCAGCTCTGGAAGGGGCTAGAGCCTCCATTTTTGCACTCAGGTCTAAGTCTCATGGCCCTCTATCAGAATTTGGGAAGATTGGAGAAACTTAATTTTTCGCCCAAAAAAAAAACGTAAGGGGTACCACTGTCGTTTTTTTTTCGGGCCGAATTTTTGAGTTTCGATATCTCAGCTCTGGAAGGGGCTAGAGCCTCCATTTTTGCACTCAGGTCTAAGTCTCATGGCCCTCTATCAGAATTTGGGAAGATTGGAGTAACTTAATTTTTCGCCCAAAAAAAAAAAACGTAAGGGGTACCAGTGTCGTTTTTTTTTCGGGCCGAATTTTTGAGTTTCGATATCTCAGCTCTGGAAGGGGCTAGAGCCTCCATTTTTGCACTCAGGTCTAAGTCTCATGGCCCTCTATCAGAATTTGGGAAGATTGGAGAAACTTAATTTTTCGCCCCAAAAAAAAACGTAAGGGGTACCACTGTCGTTTTTTTTTTTCAGGCCGAATTTTTGAGTTTCGATATCTCAGCTCTGGAAGGGGCTAGAGCCTCCATTTTTGCACTCAGGTCTAAGTCTCATGGCCCTCTATCAGAATTTGGGGAGATTGGAGAAACTTAATTTTTCGCCCAAAAAAAAAACGTAAGGGGTACCACTGTCGTTTTTTTTTTCGGGCCGAATTTTTGAGTTTCGATATCTCAGCTCTGGAAGGCGCTAGAGCCTCCATTTTTGCACTCAGGTCTAAGTCTCATGGCCCTCTATCAGAATTTGGGAAGATTGGAGTAACTTAATTTTTCGCCCAAAAAAAAAAACGACAGTGGTACCCCTTACGTTTTTTTTTTTTCGGGCCGAATTTTTGAGTTTCGATATCTCAGCTCTGGAAGGCGCTAGAGCCTCCATTTTTGCACTCAGGTCTAAGTCTCATGGCCCTCTATCAGAATTTGGGAAGATTGGAGAAACTTAATTTTTCGCCCAAAAAAAAAACTTAAGGGGTACCACTGTCGTTTTTTTTTTCGGGCCGAATTTTTGAGTTTCGATATCTCAGCTCTGGAAGGGGCTAGAGCCTCCATTTTTGCACTCAGGTCTAAGTCTCATGGCCCTCTATCAGAATTTGGGGAGATTGGAGAAACTTAATTTTTCGCCCAAAAAAAAAAACGTAAGGGGTAACACTGTCGTTTTTTTTTCGGGCCGAATTTTTGAGTTTCGATATCTCAGCTCTGGAAGGGGCTAGAGCCTCAATTTTTGCACTCAGGTCTAAGTCTCATGGCCCTCTATCAGAATTTGGGAAGATTGGAGTAACTTAATTTTTCGCCCAAAAAAAAAAACGACAGTGGTACCCCTTACGTTTTTTTTTTTTCGGGCCGAATTTTTGAGTTTCGATATCTCAGCTCTGGAAGGGGCTAGAGCCTCAATTTTTGCACTCAGGTCTAAGTCTCATGGCCCTCTATCAGAATTTGGGAAGATTGGAGTAACTTAATTTTTCGCCCAAAAAAAAAAACGACAGTGGTACCCCTTACGTTTTTTTTTTTTCGGGCCGAATTTTTCAGTTTCGATATATCAGCTCTGGAAGGGGCTAGAGCCTCCATTTTTGCACTCAGGTCTAAGTCTCATGGCCCTCTATCAGAATTTGGGAAGATTGGAGTAACTTAATTTTTCGCCCAAAAAAAAAAAACGTAAGGGGTACCAGTGTCGTTTTTTTTTCGGGCCGAATTTTTGAGTTTCGATATCTCAGCTCTGGAAGGGGCTAGAGCCTCCATTTTTGCACTCAGGTCTAAGTCTCATGGCCCTCTATCAGAATTTGGGAAGATTGGAGAAACTTAATTTTTCGCCCCAAAAAAAAACGTAAGGGGTACCACTGTCATTTTTTTTTTTCGGGCCGAATTTTTGAGTTTCGATATCTCAGCTCTGGAAGGGGCTAGAGCCTCCATTTTTGCACTCAGGTCTAAGTATCATGGCCCTCTATCAGAATTTGGGAAGATTGGAGAAACTTAATTTTTCGCCCAAAAAAAAAAACGTAAGGGGTACCACTGTCGTTTTTTTTTCGGGCCGAATTTTTGAGTTTCGATATCTCAGCTCTGGAAGGGGCTAGAGCCTCCATTTTTGCACTCAGGTCTAAGTCTCATGGCCCTCTATCAGAATTTGGGAAGATTGGAGAAACTTAATTTTTCGCCCAAAAAAAAAACGTAAGGGGTACCACTGTCGTTTTTTTTTCGGACCGAATTTTTGAGTTTCGATATCTCAGCTCTGGAAGGGGCTAGAGCCTCCATTTTTGCACTCAGGTCTAAGTCTCATGGCCCTCTATCAGAATTTGGGAAGATTGGAGTAACTTAATTTTTCGCCCCAAAAAAAAAAACGTAAGGGGTACCACTGTCGTTTTTTTTTTTCGGGCCGAATTTTTGAGTTTCGATATCTCAGCTCTGGAAGGGGCTAGAGCCTCCATTTTTGCACTCAGGTCTAAGTCTCATGGCCCTCTATCAGAATTTGGGAAGATTGGAGAAACTTAATTTTTCGCCCCAAAAAAAAAACGTAAGGGGTACCACTGTCGTTTTTTTTTTCGGGCCGAATTTTTGAGTTTCGATATCTCAGCTCTGGAAGGGGCTAGAGCCTCCATTTTTGCACTCAGGTCTAAGTCTCATGGCCCTCTATCAGAATTTGGGAAGATTGGAGAAACTTAATTTTTCGCCTCAAAAAAAAACGTAAGGGGTACCACTGTCGTTTTTTTTTTTCGGGCCGAATTTTTGAGTTTCGATATCTCAGCTCTGGAAGGGGCTAGAGCCTCCATTTTTGCACTCAGGTCTAAGTCTCATGGCCCTCTATCAGAATTTGGGAAGATTGGAGAAACTTAATTTTTCGCCCAAAAAAAAAAAACGTAAGGGGTACCACTGTCGTTTTTTTTTTCGGGCCGAATTTTTGAGTTTCGATATCTCAGCTCTGGAAGGGGCTAGAGCCTCCATTTTTGCACTCAGGTCTAAGTCTCATGGCCCTCTATCAGAATTTGGGAAGATTGGAGAAACTTAATTTTTCGCCCAAAAAAAAAACGTAAGGGGTACCACTGTCGTTTTTTTTTCGGGCCGAATTTTTGAGTTTCGATATCTCAGCTCTGGAAGGGGCTAGAGCCTCCATTTTTGCACTCAGGTCTAAGTCTCATGGCCCTCTATCAGAATTTGGGAAGATTGGAGTAACTTAATTTTTCGCCCAAAAAAAAAAAACGTAAGGGGTACCAGTGTCGTTTTTTTTTCGGGCCGAATTTTTGAGTTTCGATATCTCAGCTCTGGAAGGGGCTAGAGCCTCCATTTTTGCACTCAGGTCTAAGTCTCATGGCCCTCTATCAGAATTTGGGAAGATTGGAGAAACTTAATTTTTCGCCCCAAAAAAAAACGTAAGGGGTACCACTGTCGTTTTTTTTTTCAGGCCGAATTTTTGAGTTTCGATATCTCAGCTCTGGAAGGGGCTAGAGCCTCCATTTTTGCACTCAGGTCTAAGTCTCATGGCCCTCTATCAGAATTTGGGGAGATTGGAGAAACTTAATTTTTCGCCCAAAAAAAAAAACGTAAGGGGTACCACTGTCGTTTTTTTTTTCAGGCCGAATTTTTGAGTTTCGATATCTCAGCTCTGGAAGGGGCTAGAGCCTCCATTTTTGCACTCAGGTCTAAGTCTCATGGCCCTCTATCAGAATTTGGGAAGATTGGAGTAACTTAATTTTTCGCCCAAAAAAAAAAACGACAGTGGTACCCCTTACGTTTTTTTTTTTCGGGCCGAATTTTTGAGTTTCGATATCTCAGCTCTGGAAGGCGCTAGAGCCTCCATTTTTGCACTCAGGTCTAAGTCTCAAGGCCCTCTATCAGAATTTGGGAAGATTGGAGAAACTTAATTTTTCGCCTCAAAAAAAAACGTAAGGGGTACCACTGTCGTTTTTTTTTTTCGGGCCGAATTTTTGAGTTTCGATATCTCAGCTCTGGAAGGGGCTAGAGCCTCCATTTTTGCACTCAGGTCTAAGTCTCATGGCCCTCTATCAGAATTTGGGAAGATTGGAGAAACTTAATTTTTCGCCCAAAAAAAAAAAACGTAAGGGGTACCACTGTCGTTTTTTTTTTCGGGCCGAATTTTTGAGTTTCGATATCTCAGCTCTGGAAGGGGCTAGAGCCTCCATTTTTGCACTCAGGTCTAAGTCTCATGGCCCTCTATCAGAATTTGGGAAGATTGGAGAAACTTAATTTTTCGCCCAAAAAAAAAACGTAAGGGGTACCACTGTCGTTTTTTTTTCGGGCCGAATTTTTGAGTTTCGATATCTCAGCTCTGGAAGGGGCTAGAGCCTCCATTTTTGCACTCAGGTCTAAGTCTCATGGCCCTCTATCAGAATTTGGGAAGATTAGAGTAACTTAATTTTTCGCCCAAAAAAAAAAAACGTAAGGGGTACCAGTGTCGTTTTTTTTCGGGCCGAATTTTTGAGTTTCGATATCTCAGCTCTGGAAGGGGCTAGAGCCTCCATTTTTGCACTCAGGTCTAAGTCTCATGGCCCTCTATCAGAATTTGGGAAGATTGGAGAAACTTAATTTTTCGCCCCAAAAAAAAACGTAAGGGGTACCACTGTCATTTTTTTTTTCGGGCCGAATTTTTGAGTTTCGATATCTCAGCTCTGGAAGGGGCTAGAGCCTCCATTTTTGCACTCAGGTCTAAGTATCATGGCCCTCTATCAGAATTTGGGAAGATTGGAGAAACTTAATTTTTCGCCCAAAAAAAAAAATGTAAGGGGTACCACTGTCGTTTTTTTTTTCGGGCCGAATTTTTGAGTTTCGATATCTCAGCTCTGGAAGGGGCTAGAGCCTCCATTTTTGCACTCAGGTCTAAGTCTCATGGCCCTCTATCAGAATTTGGGAAGATTGGAGAAACTTAATTTTTCGCCCAAAAAAAAAACGTAAGGGGTACCACTGTCGTTTTTTTTTCGGACCGAATTTTTGAGTTTCGATATCTCAGCTCTGGAAGGGGCTAGAGCCTCCATTTTTGCACTCAGGTCTAAGTCTCATGGCCCTCTATCAGAATTTGGGAAGATTGGAGTAACTTAATTTTTCGCCCCAAAAAAAAAAACGTAAGGGGTACCACTGTCGTTTTTTTTTTTCGGGCCGAATTTTTGAGTTTCGATATCTCAGCTCTGGAAGGGGCTAGAGCCTCCATTTTTGCACTCAGGTCTAAGTCTCATGGCCCTCTATCAGAATTTGGGAAGATTGGAGAAACTTAATTTTTCGCCCCAAAAAAAAAACGTAAGGGGTACCACTGTCGTTTTTTTTTTCGGGCCGAATTTTTGAGTTTCGATATCTCAGCTCTGGAAGGGGCTAGAGCCTCCATTTTTGCACTCAGGTCTAAGTCTCATGGCCCTCTATCAGAATTTGGGAAGATTGGAGAAACTTAATTTTTCGCCTCAAAAAAAAACGTAAGGGGTACCACTGTCGTTTTTTTTTTTCGGGCCGAATTTTTGAGTTTCGATATCTCAGCTCTGGAAGGGGCTAGAGCCTCCATTTTTGCACTCAGGTCTAAGTCTCATGGCCCTCTATCAGAATTTGGGAAGATTGGAGAAACTTAATTTTTCGCCCAAAAAAAAAAAACGTAAGGGGTACCACTGTCGTTTTTTTTTTCGGGCCGAATTTTTGAGTTTCGATATCTCAGCTCTGGAAGGGGCTAGAGCCTCCATTTTTGCACTCAGGTCTAAGTCTCATGGCCCTCTATCAGAATTTGGGAAGATTGGAGAAACTTAATTTTTCGCCCAAAAAAAAAACGTAAGGGGTACCACTGTCGTTTTTTTTTCGGGCCGAATTTTTGAGTTTCGATATCTCAGCTCTGGAAGGGGCTAGAGCCTCCATTTTTGCACTCAGGTCTAAGTCTCATGGCCCTCTATCAGAATTTGGGAAGATTGGAGTAACTTAATTTTTCGCCCAAAAAAAAAAAACGTAAGGGGTACCAGTGTCGTTTTTTTTTCGGGCCGAATTTTTGAGTTTCGATATCTCAGCTCTGGAAGGGGCTAGAGCCTCCATTTTTGCACTCAGGTCTAAGTCTCATGGCCCTCTATCAGAATTTGGGAAGATTGGAGAAACTTAATTTTTCGCCCCAAAAAAAAACGTAAGGGGTACCACTGTCGTTTTTTTTTTCAGGCCGAATTTTTGAGTTTCGATATCTCAGCTCTGGAAGGGGCTAGAGCCTCCATTTTTGCACTCAGGTCTAAGTCTCATGGCCCTCTATCAGAATTTGGGGAGATTGGAGAAACTTAATTTTTCGCCCAAAAAAAAAACGTAAGGGGTACCACTGTCGTTTTTTTTTTCGGGCCGAATTTTTGAGTTTCGATATCTCAGCTCTGGAAGGCGCTAGAGCCTCCATTTTTGCACTCAGGTCTAAGTCTCATGGCCCTCTATCAGAATTTGGGAAGATTGGAGTAACTTAATTTTTCGCCCAAAAAAAAAAACGACAGTGGTACCCCTTACGTTTTTTTTTTTCGGGCCGAATTTTTGAGTTTCGATATCTCAGCTCTGGAAGGCGCTAGAGCCTCCATTTTTGCACTCAGGTCTAAGTCTCATGGCCCTCTATCAGAATTTGGGAAGATTGGAGAAACTTAATTTTTCGCCCAAAAAAAAAACTTAAGGGGTACCACTGTCGTTTTTTTTTTCGGGCCGAATTTTTGAGTTTCGATATCTCAGCTCTGGAAGGGGCTAGAGCCTCCATTTTTGCACTCAGGTCTAAGTCTCATGGCCCTCTATCAGAATTTGGGGAGATTGGAGAAACTTAATTTTTCGCCCAAAAAAAAAAACGTAAGGGGTAACACTGTCGTTTTTTTTTCGGGCCGAATTTTTGAGTTTCGATATCTCAGCTCTGGAAGGGGCTAGAGCCTCAATTTTTGCACTCAGGTCTAAGTCTCATGGCCCTCTATCAGAATTTGGGAAGATTGGAGTAACTTAATTTTTCGCCCAAAAAAAAAAACGACAGTGGTACCCCTTACGTTTTTTTTTTTTCGGGCCGAATTTTTGAGTTTCGATATCTCAGCTCTGGAAGGGGCTAGAGCCTCAATTTTTGCACTCAGGTCTAAGTCTCATGGCCCTCTATCAGAATTTGGGAAGATTGGAGTAACTTAATTTTTCGCCCAAAAAAAAAAACGACAGTGGTACCCCTTACGTTTTTTTTTTTTCGGGCCGAATTTTTCAGTTTCGATATATCAGCTCTGGAAGGGGCTAGAGCCTCCATTTTTGCACTCAGGTCTAAGTCTCATGGCCCTCTATCAGAATTTGGGAAGATTGGAGTAACTTAATTTTTCGCCCAAAAAAAAAAAACGTAAGGGGTACCAGTGTCGTTTTTTTTTCGGGCCGAATTTTTGAGTTTCGATATCTCAGCTCTGGAAGGGGCTAGAGCCTCCATTTTTGCACTCAGGTCTAAGTCTCATGGCCCTCTATCAGAATTTGGGAAGATTGGAGAAACTTAATTTTTCGCCCCAAAAAAAAAACGTAAGGGGTACCACTGTCGTTTTTTTTTTCAGGCCGAATTTTTGAGTTTCGATATCTCAGCTCTGGAAGGGGCTAGAGCCTCCATTTTTGCACTCAGGTCTAAGTCTCATGGCCCTCTATCAGAATTTGGGAAGATTGGAGAAACTTAATTTTTCGCCCAAAAAAAAAACGTAAGGGGTACCACTGTCGTTTTTTTTTTCGGGCCGAATTTTTGAGTTTCGATATCTCAGCTCTGGAAGGGGCTAGAGCCTTCATTTTTGCACTCAGGTCTAAGTATCATGGCCCTCTATCAGAATTTGGGAAGATTGGAGAAACTTAATTTTTCGCCCAAAAAAAAAAAACGTAAGGGGTACCACTGTCGTTTTTTTTTTCGGGCCGAATTTTTGAGTTTCGATATCTCAGCTCTGGAAGGGGCTAGAGCCTCCATTTTTGCACTCAGGTCTAAGTCTCATGGCCCTCTATCAGAATTTGGGAAGATTGGAGAAACTTAATTTTTCGCCCAAAAAAAAAACGTAAGGGGTACCACTGTCGTTTTTTTTTCGGACCGAATTTTTGAGTTTCGATATCTCAGCTCTGGAAGGGGCTAGAGCCTCCATTTTTGCACTCAGGTCTAAGTCTCATGGCCCTCTATCAGAATTTGGGAAGATTGGAGTAACTTAATTTTTCGCCCCAAAAAAAAAAACGTAAGGGGTACCACTGTCGTTTTTTTTTTCGGGCCGAATTTTTGAGTTTCGATATCTCAGCTCTGGAAGGGGCTAGAGCCTCCATTTTTGCACTCAGGTCTAAGTCTCATGGCCCTCTATCAGAATTTGGGAAGATTGGAGAAACTTAATTTTTCGCCCCAAAAAAAAAACGTAAGGGGTACCACTGTCGTTTTTTTTTTCGGGCCGAATTTTTGAGTTTCGATATCTCAGCTCTGGAAGGGGCTAGAGCCTCCATTTTTGCACTCAGGTCTAAGTCTCAAGGCCCTCTATCAGAATTTGGGAAGATTGGAGAAACTTAATTTTTCGCCTCAAAAAAAAACGTAAGGGGTACCACTGTCGTTTTTTTTTTCGGGCCGAATTTTTGAGTTTCGATATCTCAGCTCTGGAAGGGGCTAGAGCCTCCATTTTTGCACTCAGGTCTAAGTCTCATGGCCCTCTATCAGAATTTGGGAAGATTGGAGAAACTTAATTTTTCGCCCAAAAAAAAAAAACGTAAGGGGTACCACTGTCGTTTTTTTTTTCGGGCCGAATTTTTGAGTTTCGATATCTCAGCTCTGGAAGGGGCTAGAGCCTCCATTTTTGCACTCAGGTCTAAGTCTCATGGCCCTCTATCAGAATTTGGGAAGATTGGAGAAACTTAATTTTTCGCCCAAAAAAAAAACGTAAGGGGTACCACTGTCGTTTTTTTTTCGGGCCGAATTTTTGAGTTTCGATATCTCAGCTCTGGAAGGGGCTAGAGCCTCCATTTTTGCACTCAGGTCTAAGTCTCATGGCCCTCTATCAGAATTTGGGAAGATTAGAGTAACTTAATTTTTCGCCCAAAAAAAAAAAACGTAAGGGGTACCAGTGTCGTTTTTTTTTCGGGCCGAATTTTTGAGTTTCGATATCTCAGCTCTGGAAGGGGCTAGAGCCTCCATTTTTGCACTCAGGTCTAAGTCTCATGGCCCTCTATCAGAATTTGGGAAGATTGGAGAAACTTAATTTTTCGCCCCAAAAAAAAACGTAAGGGGTACCACTGTCATTTTTTTTTTCGGGCCGAATTTTTGAGTTTCGATATCTCAGCTCTGGAAGGGGCTAGAGCCTCCATTTTTGCACTCAGGTCTAAGTATCATGGCCCTCTATCAGAATTTGGGAAGATTGGAGAAACTTAATTTTTCGCCCAAAAAAAAAAACGTAAGGGGTACCACTGTCGTTTTTTTTTCGGGCCGAATTTTTGAGTTTCGATATCTCAGCTCTGGAAGGGGCTAGAGCCTCCATTTTTGCACTCAGGTCTAAGTCTCATGGCCCTCTATCAGAATTTGGGAAGATTGGAGAAACTTAATTTTTCGCCCAAAAAAAAAACGTAAGGGGTACCACTGTCGTTTTTTTTTCGGACCGAATTTTTGAGTTTCGATATCTCAGCTCTGGAAGGGGCTAGAGCCTCCATTTTTGCACTCAGGTCTAAGTCTCATGGCCCTCTATCAGAATTTGGGAAGATTGGAGTAACTTAATTTTTCGCCCCAAAAAAAAAAACGTAAGGGGTACCACTGTCGTTTTTTTTTTTCGGGCCGAATTTTTGAGTTTCGATATCTCAGCTCTGGAAGGGGCTAGAGCCTCCATTTTTGCACTCAGGTCTAAGTCTCATGGCCCTCTATCAGAATTTGGGAAGATTGGAGAAACTTAATTTTTCGCCCCAAAAAAAAAACGTAAGGGGTACCACTGTCGTTTTTTTTTTCGGGCCGAATTTTTGAGTTTCGATATCTCAGCTCTGGAAGGGGCTAGAGCCTCCATTTTTGCACTCAGGTCTAAGTCTCATGGCCCTCTATCAGAATTTGGGAAGATTGGAGAAACTTAATTTTTCGCCTCAAAAAAAAACGTAAGGGGTACCACTGTCGTTTTTTTTTTTCGGGCCGAATTTTTGAGTTTCGATATCTCAGCTCTGGAAGGGGCTAGAGCCTCCATTTTTGCACTCAGGTCTAAGTCTCATGGCCCTCTATCAGAATTTGGGAAGATTGGAGAAACTTAATTTTTCGCCCAAAAAAAAAAAACGTAAGGGGTACCACTGTCGTTTTTTTTTTCGGGCCGAATTTTTGAGTTTCGATATCTCAGCTCTGGAAGGGGCTAGAGCCTCCATTTTTGCACTCAGGTCTAAGTCTCATGGCCCTCTATCAGAATTTGGGAAGATTGGAGAAACTTAATTTTTCGCCCAAAAAAAAAACGTAAGGGGTACCACTGTCGTTTTTTTTTCGGGCCGAATTTTTGAGTTTCGATATCTCAGCTCTGGAAGGGGCTAGAGCCTCCATTTTTGCACTCAGGTCTAAGTCTCATGGCCCTCTATCAGAATTTGGGAAGATTGGAGTAACTTAATTTTTCGCCCAAAAAAAAAAAACGTAAGGGGTACCAGTGTCGTTTTTTTTTCGGGCCGAATTTTTGAGTTTCGATATCTCAGCTCTGGAAGGGGCTAGAGCCTCCATTTTTGCACTCAGGTCTAAGTCTCATGGCCCTCTATCAGAATTTGGGAAGATTGGAGAAACTTAATTTTTCGCCCCAAAAAAAAACGTAAGGGGTACCACTGTCGTTTTTTTTTTCAGGCCGAATTTTTGAGTTTCGATATCTCAGCTCTGGAAGGGGCTAGAGCCTCCATTTTTGCACTCAGGTCTAAGTCTCATGGCCCTCTATCAGAATTTGGGGAGATTGGAGAAACTTAATTTTTCGCCCAAAAAAAAAAACGTAAGGGGTACCACTGTCGTTTTTTTTTTCGGGCCGAATTTTTGAGTTTCGATATCTCAGCTCTGGAAGGCGCTAGAGCCTCCATTTTTGCACTCAGGTCTAAGTCTCATGGCCCTCTATCAGAATTTGGGAAGATTGGAGTAACTTAATTTTTCGCCCAAAAAAAAAAACGACAGTGGTACCCCTTACGTTTTTTTTTTTCGGGCCGAATTTTTGAGTTTCGATATCTCAGCTCTGGAAGGCGCTAGAGCCTCCATTTTTGCACTCAGGTCTAAGTCTCAAGGCCCTCTATCAGAATTTGGGAAGATTGGAGAAACTTAATTTTTCGCCTCAAAAAAAAACGTAAGGGGTACCACTGTCGTTTTTTTTTTTCGGGCCGAATTTTTGAGTTTCGATATCTCAGCTCTGGAAGGGGCTAGAGCCTCCATTTTTGCACTCAGGTCTAAGTCTCATGGCCCTCTATCAGAATTTGGGAAGATTGGAGAAACTTAATTTTTCGCCCAAAAAAAAAAAACGTAAGGGGTACCACTGTCGTTTTTTTTTTCGGGCCGAATTTTTGAGTTTCGATATCTCAGCTCTGGAAGGGGCTAGAGCCTCCATTTTTGCACTCAGGTCTAAGTCTCATGGCCCTCTATCAGAATTTGGGAAGATTGGAGAAACTTAATTTTTCGCCCAAAAAAAAAACGTAAGGGGTACCACTGTCGTTTTTTTTTCGGGCCGAATTTTTGAGTTTCGATATCTCAGCTCTGGAAGGGGCTAGAGCCTCCATTTTTGCACTCAGGTCTAAGTCTCATGGCCCTCTATCAGAATTTGGGAAGATTAGAGTAACTTAATTTTTCGCCCAAAAAAAAAAAACGTAAGGGGTACCAGTGTCGTTTTTTTTTCGGGCCGAATTTTTGAGTTTCGATATCTCAGCTCTGGAAGGGGCTAGAGCCTCCATTTTTGCACTCAGGTCTAAGTCTCATGGCCCTCTATCAGAATTTGGGAAGATTGGAGAAACTTAATTTTTCGCCCCAAAAAAAAACGTAAGGGGTACCACTGTCATTTTTTTTTTCGGGCCGAATTTTTGAGTTTCGATATCTCAGCTCTGGAAGGGGCTAGAGCCTCCATTTTTGCACTCAGGTCTAAGTATCATGGCCCTCTATCAGAATTTGGGAAGATTGGAGAAACTTAATTTTTCGCCCAAAAAAAAAAATGTAAGGGGTACCACTGTCGTTTTTTTTTTCGGGCCGAATTTTTGAGTTTCGATATCTCAGCTCTGGAAGGGGCTAGAGCCTCCATTTTTGCACTCAGGTCTAAGTCTCATGGCCCTCTATCAGAATTTGGGAAGATTGGAGAAACTTAATTTTTCGCCCAAAAAAAAAACGTAAGGGGTACCACTGTCGTTTTTTTTTCGGACCGAATTTTTGAGTTTCGATATCTCAGCTCTGGAAGGGGCTAGAGCCTCCATTTTTGCACTCAGGTCTAAGTCTCATGGCCCTCTATCAGAATTTGGGAAGATTGGAGTAACTTAATTTTTCGCCCCAAAAAAAAAAACGTAAGGGGTACCACTGTCGTTTTTTTTTTTCGGGCCGAATTTTTGAGTTTCGATATCTCAGCTCTGGAAGGGGCTAGAGCCTCCATTTTTGCACTCAGGTCTAAGTCTCATGGCCCTCTATCAGAATTTGGGAAGATTGGAGAAACTTAATTTTTCGCCCCAAAAAAAAAACGTAAGGGGTACCACTGTCGTTTTTTTTTTCGGGCCGAATTTTTGAGTTTCGATATCTCAGCTCTGGAAGGGGCTAGAGCCTCCATTTTTGCACTCAGGTCTAAGTCTCATGGCCCTCTATCAGAATTTGGGAAGATTGGAGAAACTTAATTTTTCGCCTCAAAAAAAAACGTAAGGGGTACCACTGTCGTTTTTTTTTTTCGGGCCGAATTTTTGAGTTTCGATATCTCAGCTCTGGAAGGGGCTAGAGCCTCCATTTTTGCACTCAGGTCTAAGTCTCATGGCCCTCTATCAGAATTTGGGAAGATTGGAGAAACTTAATTTTTCGCCCAAAAAAAAAAAACGTAAGGGGTACCACTGTCGTTTTTTTTTTCGGGCCGAATTTTTGAGTTTCGATATCTCAGCTCTGGAAGGGGCTAGAGCCTCCATTTTTGCACTCAGGTCTAAGTCTCATGGCCCTCTATCAGAATTTGGGAAGATTGGAGAAACTTAATTTTTCGCCCAAAAAAAAAACGTAAGGGGTACCACTGTCGTTTTTTTTTCGGGCCGAATTTTTGAGTTTCGATATCTCAGCTCTGGAAGGGGCTAGAGCCTCCATTTTTGCACTCAGGTCTAAGTCTCATGGCCCTCTATCAGAATTTGGGAAGATTGGAGTAACTTAATTTTTCGCCCAAAAAAAAAAAACGTAAGGGGTACCAGTGTCGTTTTTTTTTCGGGCCGAATTTTTGAGTTTCGATATCTCAGCTCTGGAAGGGGCTAGAGCCTCCATTTTTGCACTCAGGTCTAAGTCTCATGGCCCTCTATCAGAATTTGGGAAGATTGGAGAAACTTAATTTTTCGCCCCAAAAAAAAACGTAAGGGGTACCACTGTCGTTTTTTTTTTTCAGGCCGAATTTTTGAGTTTCGATATCTCAGCTCTGGAAGGGGCTAGAGCCTCCATTTTTGCACTCAGGTCTAAGTCTCATGGCCCTCTATCAGAATTTGGGGAGATTGGAGAAACTTAATTTTTCGCCCAAAAAAAAAACGTAAGGGGTACCACTGTCGTTTTTTTTTTCGGGCCGAATTTTTGAGTTTCGATATCTCAGCTCTGGAAGGCGCTAGAGCCTCCATTTTTGCACTCAGGTCTAAGTCTCATGGCCCTCTATCAGAATTTGGGAAGATTGGAGTAACTTAATTTTTCGCCCAAAAAAAAAAACGACAGTGGTACCCCTTACGTTTTTTTTTTTTCGGGCCGAATTTTTGAGTTTCGATATCTCAGCTCTGGAAGGCGCTAGAGCCTCCATTTTTGCACTCAGGTCTAAGTCTCATGGCCCTCTATCAGAATTTGGGAAGATTGGAGAAACTTAATTTTTCGCCCAAAAAAAAAACTTAAGGGGTACCACTGTCGTTTTTTTTTTCGGGCCGAATTTTTGAGTTTCGATATCTCAGCTCTGGAAGGGGCTAGAGCCTCCATTTTTGCACTCAGGTCTAAGTCTCATGGCCCTCTATCAGAATTTGGGGAGATTGGAGAAACTTAATTTTTCGCCCAAAAAAAAAAACGTAAGGGGTAACACTGTCGTTTTTTTTTCGGGCCGAATTTTTGAGTTTCGATATCTCAGCTCTGGAAGGGGCTAGAGCCTCAATTTTTGCACTCAGGTCTAAGTCTCATGGCCCTCTATCAGAATTTGGGAAGATTGGAGTAACTTAATTTTTCGCCCAAAAAAAAAAACGACAGTGGTACCCCTTACGTTTTTTTTTTTTCGGGCCGAATTTTTGAGTTTCGATATCTCAGCTCTGGAAGGGGCTAGAGCCTCAATTTTTGCACTCAGGTCTAAGTCTCATGGCCCTCTATCAGAATTTGGGAAGATTGGAGTAACTTAATTTTTCGCCCAAAAAAAAAAACGACAGTGGTACCCCTTACGTTTTTTTTTTTCGGGCCGAATTTTTCAGTTTCGATATATCAGCTCTGGAAGGGGCTAGAGCCTCCATTTTTGCACTCAGGTCTAAGTCTCATGGCCCTCTATCAGAATTTGGGAAGATTGGAGTAACTTAATTTTTCGCCCAAAAAAAAAAAACGTAAGGGGTACCAGTGTCGTTTTTTTTTCGGGCCGAATTTTTGAGTTTCGATATCTCAGCTCTGGAAGGGGCTAGAGCCTCCATTTTTGCACTCAGGTCTAAGTCTCATGGCCCTCTATCAGAATTTGGGAAGATTGGAGAAACTTAATTTTTCGCCCCAAAAAAAAACGTAAGGGGTACCACTGTCATTTTTTTTTTTCGGGCCGAATTTTTGAGTTTCGATATCTCAGCTCTGGAAGGGGCTAGAGCCTCCATTTTTGCACTCAGGTCTAAGTATCATGGCCCTCTATCAGAATTTGGGAAGATTGGAGAAACTTAATTTTTCGCCCAAAAAAAAAAACGTAAGGGGTACCACTGTCGTTTTTTTTTCGGGCCGAATTTTTGAGTTTCGATATCTCAGCTCTGGAAGGGGCTAGAGCCTCCATTTTTGCACTCAGGTCTAAGTCTCATGGCCCTCTATCAGAATTTGGGAAGATTGGAGAAACTTAATTTTTCGCCCAAAAAAAAAACGTAAGGGGTACCACTGTCGTTTTTTTTTCGGACCGAATTTTTGAGTTTCGATATCTCAGCTCTGGAAGGGGCTAGAGCCTCCATTTTTGCACTCAGGTCTAAGTCTCATGGCCCTCTATCAGAATTTGGGAAGATTGGAGTAACTTAATTTTTCGCCCCAAAAAAAAAAACGTAAGGGGTACCACTGTCGTTTTTTTTTTTCGGGCCGAATTTTTGAGTTTCGATATCTCAGCTCTGGAAGGGGCTAGAGCCTCCATTTTTGCACTCAGGTCTAAGTCTCATGGCCCTCTATCAGAATTTGGGAAGATTGGAGAAACTTAATTTTTCGCCCCAAAAAAAAAACGTAAGGGGTACCACTGTCGTTTTTTTTTTCGGGCCGAATTTTTGAGTTTCGATATCTCAGCTCTGGAAGGGGCTAGAGCCTCCATTTTTGCACTCAGGTCTAAGTCTCATGGCCCTCTATCAGAATTTGGGAAGATTGGAGAAACTTAATTTTTCGCCTCAAAAAAAAACGTAAGGGGTACCACTGTCGTTTTTTTTTTTCGGGCCGAATTTTTGAGTTTCGATATCTCAGCTCTGGAAGGGGCTAGAGCCTCCATTTTTGCACTCAGGTCTAAGTCTCATGGCCCTCTATCAGAATTTGGGAAGATTGGAGAAACTTAATTTTTCGCCCAAAAAAAAAAAACGTAAGGGGTACCACTGTCGTTTTTTTTTTCGGGCCGAATTTTTGAGTTTCGATATCTCAGCTCTGGAAGGGGCTAGAGCCTCCATTTTTGCACTCAGGTCTAAGTCTCATGGCCCTCTATCAGAATTTGGGAAGATTGGAGAAACTTAATTTTTCGCCCAAAAAAAAAACGTAAGGGGTACCACTGTCGTTTTTTTTTCGGGCCGAATTTTTGAGTTTCGATATCTCAGCTCTGGAAGGGGCTAGAGCCTCCATTTTTGCACTCAGGTCTAAGTCTCATGGCCCTCTATCAGAATTTGGGAAGATTGGAGTAACTTAATTTTTCGCCCAAAAAAAAAAAACGTAAGGGGTACCAGTGTCGTTTTTTTTTCGGGCCGAATTTTTGAGTTTCGATATCTCAGCTCTGGAAGGGGCTAGAGCCTCCATTTTTGCACTCAGGTCTAAGTCTCATGGCCCTCTATCAGAATTTGGGAAGATTGGAGAAACTTAATTTTTCGCCCCAAAAAAAAACGTAAGGGGTACCACTGTCGTTTTTTTTTTCAGGCCGAATTTTTGAGTTTCGATATCTCAGCTCTG